>NC_056061.1:55657500-56282500 GCF_016772045.2 Ovis aries
TTTAAGTCCTTTTTTTAGGACACAGGGTGATTTGCAGGAAAAAATAAGGACTTTTGAGAGGCATTTGTGTAAAGTTGACCGATTCTGGATGCACCTCCAGTTTCTTCCTCGGAAGTGAACTTATAGTTAATGACTTGGGTAATGATTGAAAGAATTACATGTATATTAGATTGAGTTGGCCAAAAAGTTCATTTGGGTTTTTCTGTACCATCTTACAGATAAATCTGAATGAACGTTTTTGCCAACGCAATAATAAAGCTTTATTATTATTATTATTTACTATTCTTTCTGCAAGTCAGTGTTTTATGTCAGTCAATAGATATTTATTGGGTATCTTTGTAACTCTGATGGAAAGTGCTTTACATAATTAATGCATAGAATAGGATGAAATAAATGACTTTGTTGGAGCTAGGGAGAAAGCAACAATCTTTGGCCTCAGTGTGTTTATAGTCTATTGAGGAGATAATCCATACACATACAATGATAATTACCAAAACAAAGCTGTGGCTCAGTGCTAGTAGCGAAAGGTAGAGGCAAGTGCAGTGGGTACTGTGGTGGTACTGCTGGCTGTGGCGCTAAGTGTGTCGCTAACGTAGGGACCTGGAACATGGGGCGCCCTTTGAAAAATACTGTGAAGTGTTAATATAGTCAATGTAATTGTATGTTGAGTGCCTTCTGAATGTCAAGCATTAAGCTGGATATTTCACATTCATTCATTCACTCATTCATCTAACAGAAATTTACTGAGTGCATTCTGTATGCCCAGGTGCTGTTTTAACAGTATTATCCCTAATACTTTCAGTAACCTTGAGTGTTTGGTATTATTAATTCTCTTTTAGAGGAAACTGGTGCTCAGAGATACTTAGTAACTTGTGTAAGTTCATATCATGCAGTTTGGAAAGGCTGGGACAAGGGAAAATGACACTGGCTTTTGTTTTGTTATGTCTTTAACTTTCTAATTTTCGAAATAGTAATTCTTAACAATATTTCCAAGAAAACACATTTCCAGATTTTGAGGAATATATTTGTGTTTATACATTGGTTCACTAAGATGAGCAATAGCATACAGGTGTAAGAAAAAAATGATGGGAAGAAAACACTATTTCCTCACTTTCCTCTTTCTTCCTCCCTTTTTAAAAGTTGGGAAAAGACTTAGTTGTACTGAAAAGAACACCTTGGTCTAGTTCATGGCCTTGAAATGATCATTAGCTGCTAACAAAACATTACTTAGATTAGGTTTGGTAATTACTGGGCTTATTTATTAAAAGGTTTCATCTGTTCTTTGTAGAAAGAGACCTGATAAGGCAGTAGGGTTTGTTTTCAATTAATTTAAATTAATTGATAAATTAAGTTTAAAATCAATTGATCATCAATCAAAAGAATGGGACCTAAATTTACCATTTTGTGAACTCAAAACATGATGGAATTTATTGATTATAAAAAAAGAAAATTAAAATGAGGGATAGAGATAATAATGGTGAGAAGCTGGAGACAGGGAAGAATGTAGAGTGAGAGAATCAAAGTTTAAAAAAAGATATCAGGGAATATGACTAAGAGTATATTCACCAAAATGTGATAATTACTGATATTATGCTCTATCCAGAAGAGTAGGCCTATTTACAAAATACAGTGAAGAGTCTTTGATTCATTAGGTGGTTCTGGTTTATAGTGGGAATCATATGACATTTCTGTTATTTGAGTCATGGTCCATCAAGCAGAGCTTTAGTCTTAGTTTCAAAGGATGCTGTTGCAGGCTTTGGTTATAGGGTGATGGACTATTTCTCCTTTGTTGAAGCTCTATCATCCAACAAATTTTTTTAAGCACCTGCTGTATGTTGGAGCCTTTCAAGATTGGACTATGGCTTTATGTTACGTGCGATTTTATAGAATTAAACTAGTTCAGTTACTGGAACACTTTGAGGAGGATGGTTGAGGCACCAAAATCAGTTGATTACTTTTCCCCCATCTGTTAAACTGACTGAGCACTGAACTGTGAATCGAAGTCCCTGGTCTGGTTGTTAAATGATCTAAGTAATTTCACCCCATTGCTTTGTGGTCTTATTTGGAAGATTTGAGGCCTAGCTGTTCAATTTGTTGATAAGGAGTTTAGCTGCAAAGGGTTATCAAGATAAGCCTATAGACATGACTTCTGTGACAGAAATAAAATCTGGACAAATCTAATTTATTATAGGCAAAAGAAATCAAGTGTAAATCTTTTAATTTTAGCTCTGTGTTCTATAAAAATATGAAGCAGAATAAGAAAAAAGAATGTACTACTTTTAGCATTTAAAAATTATGAAGCAAAGTAAGAAAAAAGAACAAGATACTACTTTTAGTTTTCTTTTAAAATTTAAACATGCATATTTTGCATAAGCATGGAAATATCTCTGTGAGACAGGTTCTTGCTCTTTTTATGCCCTTGAATCCCTCTAATGGGTGTAAAATTTCTATTATTACCCTACTAGTGTAGTGTATGGATGACATTATAGCACTTTTCAGGATATTTCTGCCTCAAATTGAGTATCTCATAGTCTGTACATTGAAAATGAACTTCAAATAAAAACATTCGAAGAGAGTGTGTTAAATATGCCATAAGACTGTTAATGTCAGTTTGTGATTTCATTTTCTATATACATTTTTTTTTTCTTGAAAGGCATTTTTCATTTTCTGTTCCTCCTTCAGAGGAAGTAAGTAGGTTAAGGCCACAGACTCTCAAACAATTCATCCTTCTTACAGTAACAAACGGAAGGGCAGGAAGTTGAGATTTTGTAAAGGTTGCCTTTGGTGACTACCCCTTTGCATGTAATCTTCATAGCAGAAAAGGTAGGAAATCAGATAAGCCATCGATGTGTTATAAATAGAGTCATTTTCATTAAAACATGACTAGTAGTAGATACAGGAGCGGGAGGTGTTTCTTGAAAAAATATCAACAAGAAGGAACCGTCCTAATAATCGATTTCATATATAAAGGAAACCTAGGTTAGCTGCCACTCAGACATCTGCTACATGAACATAGATAGGGACAGAAAACCCAGATTCTCAAGAATTTGTTCTTGATGCTATTGAGATTTCAGTTTTCACACTGAAGTCATCTACAGTTCTACCTGCCTAAAAAAGAAAAATCTATGAACTTGGGCCCTCAGGGCAGAATTCACATCTCTCCACAACAGATCTCAATTCCAGTATGTGTACGATTCAGAGTTCTTATCAGTCAGGGTTACTGGAATATCAAAGCTGGTATCTGTCATGCTTGATTTGAAAGGAAAATTTTTCTTTGTAGCAAAATATTTGTTGAGAGATGCTTCAAGAGTGAGTTTAGATTTTTCTCTTATCCCTATTGAATAAGCCTGTTCAAGAGGCTTGAATTTAACTTCTTTTGATGTGTTCTTCACTGACACTTAAATAAGAAGGGTTTCTTGGAGCTGGAGAGTTACCCTCTTGCCAAAGAGGTAAATAAATACTTAGCAGCCTCCTTGTTAGAATTTTCACTGGAGAATATGAGATAGATGGACACATGAAGATCTGTTTCTGATTTTCCCTCTCCCCAGTCCTTGCCCACAATTAGTCTGTTGCGTTTTCCCCTTCTCTTTTGTTCATTCATGTGATAAATTTTTATTGATGCCTACTGTGGATATTCACATGAGGGTAATGAAATGAATAAATCAAAGTCTCTTTCCTCCAAAACCTCCTGTAAGAAAGGATCATGATATGATGTAGTAAGTACTGTTACTGGGGTGCAGAGTCTCCCTTCAGCCCCTGTTCTCCTGGCATCTTACATACCCATGTTCTAGTACTTGCACAGAGAAAGACTCACTGTGGTCATTTGAGTCCCCTTTGGAGAGAATCTATAGCTTTCATCTCTCCTTTCTCTGTAGGCCTCTTACTGTGATTTCTCAATGGTGCTTTCTGTCTGCCTCTGTGTTAGCTTTCTTGAAAGCAGGTCCTGGAACCAGAGTTGATACGCGAGGATGCTTTTATGCCTCCTCAGCAAAAATGTCACAGGAAGGTTGCCAGTGGCTCAGTCTTAGGTCGTTGTTCAGAGATTATGACCTTCATACTCTTCTCATTGCTAGAACGTTCTTTTCTTTATAAGATCTTGGAAAAACCAATTCTTACTGACTTTTCATCAGTTTCCTAAATTCATTTTGAAGTTTTACTTGTTTGTGACATCCCGGAGTCCTACCATAGTTCTTAACTCCCACTTTTCCCGACCTTCACCTCTGGACTCTGGAGAAATCTGGTAGGACTTTGTGGTGCAAAGGTATTAGCTTTTGTACAGTTATCATTTCTCTGCCCTGAGATATTCAGACATCTGGTAAACTCATGCTTGAAGGGAGTGTGGACACTGGAGAGCAACTTGTTTCTTTTCTTCAAAATGACTGTAGCTGTTGTGGACTGAGTGTCCACAAAGTACTAAGCGCTTTAACATGCGTAATTTAAAAATGTTTAAATCCCTATGAATTAGATATTCCTATTCATTTTTTAGATAAAGGAGCTAAGGCTCTAGAGAGGTTGGGTACCATGCCCAAGATTATTCAGTTAGTAAGTTGTGAAGCCAGGATTCAACCCAGGCACTCTGGCTGTTTGTGCTTTTCACCTTCACAATCATTCGGCTTCTTTATTGACTAGAATACATTGTGTTGGGCACTGTGGTTTAGTCTGAGGGTCACTGTTTTGGGAGGTGAAAGTTTGTATATTGGTTTGGTGATCTTTTTTTATCTGTAAAATGAGGCCAACAATTTTTGGCCAACTTAAAAGGTAGCTGTTAGGGTCAAATAGGCTAGTATTGGTAAGATCCTTTAAAATGACAAAGTGTAGAAGAAACCCTCCAGCTCCACTATGTCTGTATCTCTGGAGTGGGTTAGACTTACTGACTTTGTCTGACTCCCCTTACGTGGCCGTGTATTTGTAAATATGTGAGTTCCCCATTACAGCCTCTGTACCTCTCAGGTGTCATGAAAGTGAATAGGAAGGCATTAGATAATAAATCAGAAAACCGTAGATAGACCTTAAGAGGTGGGGCCGTGTCTTTCTCAGGATCACTTTCTTGGGCCTGGACTCTAGGTCTCTAGGACTTTCCCCCAGTGTTAGATACTACAGATTTCAACACACGGATGCAGACTGGGAGCTCAGCCAGAACGTAGCATCTCTGTAGTTGATTTCCTAACCTGGAGATGAATGAATTCTATCCTGTAAAATACTGCCTGTTCTCATGTTATTTCTTGAATTTGTTTTCTATAGCTCAGCATTTTCTGAAAAGGGGTTCCATGGGACTTGCTAGACTGTGATAACAGAGCTATAGGGCTAACTGACTGTGGGAAACTTGGATTCAGCGCTTCACAGATAGCTGCATTGCTGCTGATGTGTGCCATCCATCTCCTGAAGACCCAGAGGTTACATTTCTCCATCACCACAAAACTTGTGTCACAGGACACACAGAAATGGTCTCCTATAAGTTCTGAGGAGCAGACTTTGGGACAGTTTGCCCTAGCCTTTCATCTTAGTCTTGTTAACCTGCTTTAGCCTGGTCCCCAGTGTGCTGCCAGCCCAGTGTGATGGTGAAGAGAGCCCTGCCCTCGGGTCCAGCTCCCTCCCTACGTGGCAAATCCTTGTCCATTACTTCAGAGGAATTGTTCCTTGAAGAAAGCTAGTCATTTCTAGAGCCATGTAAATATGAGGGATTATTGTTATTAACAACACAACGTCTACTTCTGTGTTGTAATGCTGACATCTTCTAATGGAGCTTTGAACACAGGTGGCTTATCATAAGAGACACCACTGAAATAAAATGAAGGGAAAGGGGGGAAAAGAAATGCCAGTGACTAATTTTTTAAGGTCACTGAGCAATTCTCATGAACTCAAATAATTGTTAAACCAGGTAACTATAACAGACAGTTAAGATTTTATTGACTGCTTAACTTTGGAATAGACACTGTGTTGAACTGTTCCCTGACTCATCATCTCATTCAGTCCTCACCATGTGCAATAAAGAAAAGTTCTGTTATTATCTACATTTTATAGGTGAGGAACTTGAGGCTTCAAGGGGTTAGTTAGTCTGAAGTCACAGAACAGGGCATTGCCAAACCTTGGAAAGTGAATTGAAGAGGAGGGAAGGAAGGTCATGGCTCCTTTAGGAAAGGGCAGGGGATGGAGAGAGGAACTTGAGAGAGTGTGGCAAGTTTTGAGGATGATGCATGAAGTGTTTGATTTGCATCTGTGAAAGGATGACAAGGAGCAGGGTGGGTGGGAGACGGAGGCTCAGCAACTTTATACACCATTTTAATATGGGTTTAGCAGTGGGCAGAGGCCCTTTCGGTGATATTACTGAAGGTGATGCTTAAGACTTATTTTTTGAGAATGTCACAATATGCCAAAGACAGCTTTTGGTGAGTGATTGATGATTTCTACAAAGTGAACCAAAAGCCAGCTTCAGTTGATGGTATTCCTGTGGGCATCATAGCAACAGAGCACTGACTCCCCACTGTGGATGTTGACTTTTCTTATTATTGTCTCACTCTTCTGCAGAGCTGTCATTTTTGTTTCTTTCATGGTTATGATTTAAGGGTTAGCATTCCTGACTTACTCTTCACAAAAGATACATTGCCCTCTTGAACCAAAAACTGATGTGTTTAGTCCATTGACACCAGGCACTGAGGTCTCACTCAGTCCCATCATCTCTCTGAGTGATAGAATTATATCTGATTCTCAGATGCTGCTTCTGGGGTAATGCCTATCCCCATTTTACAACTACTCCCAGCTCTTGGCCTTGTTATCTCTGTAACTTACTTTTGAAAACTGTACCTGTTAATGGTAAAGCTATAAAATGGAATTCTAAAAAAACAACTTTATTTTCAAACATTAAAACTGTGTAACTGGCATTAGTGAACATTAGCTGTTCTTGTAAATACTCTACTGTTTTGAAAACAATGGTTTGAGCAGGACTGGCCAGGCTGCAGTTAGTACCCTTTCTTAGTAATCTTTAATACTGACCTTATCTGTAGATCCAGACTTTTGGTTTCTAGGCAAGGCCCACTGTCTCAGTTTGTGTTGAAGCTACCAGATTGGGTGGCTTATCTTCCAAGGGACTGTTATCTTCCCTTCATCTCAGCCCCAGGCAGCCTCTTCACCTTGAATGTGCTATCCAAGTGCACGCCTGGGGCGTCTCTGCCCCCAACTCTGAGCGACCATTTTATCCTCTCCTGGCAGATGTGAGCAAAGGAATCATATAAAGAGAGGATTATGAAGGACTCTGTTTATCTCCAGCCAAAATAAGATACAGTAGATTCTTGACATTTATGATGGATATAGCCCATGACCATTGCCAGTCCACAACTGAAAAAAAATCGTTGTAGCACATAATTCCTCCCTTCAGATTGCTAAAGTATAAGAGTAATGTAAATGATCTCTCTAGACCTTAACTACTTATCTTGATGAGCAATTTTTGTACTGTCTAGAGCACTTATTGAAACAAATTCACACATCTTTTCTACTTATTTCCTTTTGGAGCGTTCGGTACTTTTGTTCACACAATGTGTCTGAGTCATCATTGCATTTGACATTTCAGCCTTTAATTTATCTGAAACGTCTGTTTTGTGGCTGGGACCTATCACTTTCATAAACATTTCCATGTTCTCCTTGGTCTGTTGTCAACAATAGAATCAACTAGCAGTTCATTTTGTTTGTTTCATTTCTTCACCAGAAGCAGAGTTGTTATCACTTTATTTACAGTGGTTGTAGCACTCAGACACAGCACTGTGACTCAGAGCACACCTGGACCTTGGCCGGGCCCCTCAGCTTATAGTGTGTGTGATTCAGAATCTTGTCTCTGCAAAACGGCAAAGTACTAAATGTGGGAGCTTCAGCCGTCACTCAGGAATGGCAGAAATCAACATAGTCTGTGAATGCCAGGGATCTACTGTTTGTTTGTGATACCTGAGTTGTGGAGAAGTGAACCCTCAATCAACCCTTTCTCTTTCTATCTGTCTGTGGGGCTGATACGTTTGTGTATGTAGTTAAATACCTACTAGCTAAATTACACAAGAGCTTTGGGGACGTCCGTTTCCACTAATGCTTTCCAGGCTATGGCTTCAATTGTTGACACCAATAAGAAGCTAAATATTTTTGTAAGGAGAAGCACCTTTCATGACCTAGTGTATTTTAAATAAATATGAAATAGAATTTTAAAATTCTATTTTAAATTCTATTTTAATTAAAAAAATACACATTTAAATATTCAACAGGTGCTAAAGTGGCCACAAAGAGTAGGTTCCCATCCTTTAGCTGTCTTTCAGCCTACCATTGCCCCTTCCTGGAGGCAGGCAGTGTTAACCAGCTTTTAACAAATCCTTGTAAAGATAGTCTATGTATATCTAAGCAATATTCATACTGATATATACCCTGTTTGTTTTACACAAATTGTATCACACTGTTTTTATAACCTATGTACAATTAGTAGTATTGATTGTATCTTGGAGCTTTATCTGTATCAGAATGTAAAGAGTTTCCTCATGGTTTTCTATATCGGTATTTTATACTGTTGTATGGATGTACCACGGGAGAAGGCAGTGGCACCCCACTCCAGTACTCTTGCCTGGAAAATCCCATGGGCAGAGGAGCCTGGTAGTCTGCAGTCCATGGGGTTGCTAAGAGTCGAACACGACTGAGCGACCTCACTTTCACTTTTCACTTTCATGTATTGGAGAAGGCAATGGCAACCCACTCCAGTGTTCTTGCCTGGAGAATCCCAGGGATGGGGGAGCCTGGTGTGCTGCCATCTGTGGGGTCGCACAGAG
This sequence comes from Ovis aries, assembly GCF_016772045.2. Taxonomy (NCBI): domain Eukaryota; kingdom Metazoa; phylum Chordata; class Mammalia; order Artiodactyla; family Bovidae; genus Ovis; species Ovis aries. The sequence continues at coordinate 55,666,293 of NC_056061.1, forward strand.
TCGGACATGACTGAAGTGGCTTAGCAGCAGCACCAGCAGCACAGTTTTCCTTTACTGAAGGACGGTCGGGTTGTTTCCAGTTTTTTGACATTACAAGCAGTGCTATAGTCCATGAATCATCTTTTACATTTTTTATACACATGTGCAAGTATCTATGGGATAAATTTCTAGAGGTAGAAGGGCTGAATTGGAGGATATGTTCTTGAAAATTCATTTCCATAGAGTGGAGGTTGTTTCAGTCAATAATGCCACCATAGTGTATGAGAGTGCCCACATCTCCATATTCTTATAGGATTTTTTTTAATACAGTATATCAATTAATTTCATTACCACCTAATGTTTCTAGCTTCCTGGTGGTACATGGTAAGCCAGGGCTCCCAGGAATTTCTTTGCATGAGAGATTGGGGAAGTATATCCATTTGATAAATGATTCCAAGGGAGAGTCAAGTTGCACAGCTTTGGTTTAGAGGCAGGTGGTAGAGAAGGAGAGAAAGAGGAGGTAATTTTAGAAAATTTTATTTATTTGTTTTAATTGGAGGGTAATTTCTTCGCAGTACTGTGGTGGCTTTTGCCATATGTCGACATGAATTGCCCACGGGTGCACGTGTGTCCCTCTATCCTGAAACCCACTCCCACCTCCCTCCCCACCCTATCCCTCTGGGTTGTCCCAGAGCCCTGGCTTTGAGGCTTTGAGTGCCCTGCTTCGTGCATCAAACTTGCACTAGTGGTCTATTTTACATATGGTAATATTCATGTTTCATTGCTGTTCAGAGGAGGTAATTCTGTGTTAAATGTCATTTAGTCTGTCAGCCAGCCCTTTTGTAGATTGTTATGCAAGGAAATTATAATAAAAAGAGTAAAAACTAAAGTGAACTGTTTCACATAGGAGGGACTTTGAGAATATCATACATTTGCATTGGTGCCAGCAGTAATGGTCTCCACCTACAGTATTGATGAGACATCCACTGTAGGCATTGGAGGGAACACACTGGGTGTCAGTATCCTTGATTTTAGCCATTGTCAGGTATAGTATAGGTGAGTGGAAATCAGAAGCTGCATTGGTGCATTTCCTGGATATCTGATATCCAAAGCTGTCCTTTTCGATATCAGCAATGGCTGGACTGGTAAAGAACCCACCTGCCAATGTGGGAAATGCAGGAGACATGGGTTTGATCCCTGGGTTGGGAAGATCCCCTGGAGGAGGGCATGGCAACCCACTCCAGTATCCTTGCCTGGGAAATCCTATGGACAGAGGTGTCTGGTGGGCTACAGTCCATGGGATCTCAAAGAGTAGGACATGACTGAAGCAACTTAACATGCATGCACTGGAGAAAAATGGTAGATCTTGGCTAATAACACAGAGGACCCATCATGGTACACATTTAAGGTACTGCCTTAGGAAATCTCAGCAGACTTAACAAGAGATTTGGAGTGTGCTTTTCTGCACAACGAGAAATACTGCTTGTGACTTAAATGGTGAGTGACTTAACCTATCTGGTTTTTAGGCCTGTGGAGTACAGGTTACACATGAGATGATGGGATAGTGCCAGATGATAATGAAATAAAATACAAAGGATAGCATTTATAAGTACTAAAAAAGTTTGCTTAACTCTTAGAAGCATAATTTGTTGGTGTAAAAAGACTGTATGTTTGTATACAAGGTCACACACTTACAGAAGACAGAAAAAGAGGAAAAAGGTGTCATAAAAACAGCTTCTGTTAAAATAATATTGGCTTCTGGTTGTTCTACCTGATTAGGAGATGGTGGAAAAAATGCCTAATCTATACTAGCTGTTCATAATTTTTGTGATAATGAAAGTAGCCAGTGACTTCAAAATTAGATGAAGGAAAGGAAGGTAGTGAATATTTTTATGCTATAATATTTTATACAAAATATCCATAAACCTTAGAATGAGATAATGGATGAAAACAATTTTTATAAATGTTAGATATGTGCTTACAGACAGAGTATAGTATGTAACATTACCAGTGTTTTATATACTAATTATTTCCTAAAATATATAATAAACATTTACTGTAGCCTTTGTGGAGAAGGAAATGGCAACCCACTCCAGTGTTCTTGCCTGGAGAATCCCAGGGGCGGGGGAGCCTGGTGGGCTGCCGTCTATGGGGTCGCACAGAGTTGGACACGACTGAAGTGACTTAGCAGCAGCAGCAGCAGCAGCCTTTGTACAGTGATAGCTTTTAGATTTCTCTTATTTTTCTATTCCTCCTCCTAATCACAGACAGCATTTTGCTGCTGTAAATTTCAAACATTTACGGTTTTTAGGTAGGAAAAGTCCAGAAATCGATGTGTTGGATATGTGTCTCAGTGACATTTTGTTAATAAGCATATATTTGATGGTATTTTGTTAAAAGGATACATGTTATATCCTATATACATCAAGAGCTTGGAACCTAGTAAGCTGGTTTCTAGATTTTCTTGTTCCAGAAAGTAAAATAAGGGAAAATAGCCTTAGCCAGATTCTCAGAGGGGATAAGACTTTGAAACAGGAAAAGACAGTGGCTGAAGAAGAACACCAGGATTGGAATCAGGCTGATCTGGGTTCAGTCCTGACTGTGTCACCAAATATGGTACTGGGTGAGTTACTGAACTCTGCAACTCAGTTTCTCCAGCATCAACTAGAGGGATAATAGAACCCATCTTTCTGTGAGAAAGAAGGAAATGAAATAATGTTTGTAAATTATCTAATGCTTTGAATCCTTTTTTGGAAGAAGGTGAGATTGAATTAATAAATTTAAAATGTTTCTTTTTGAAAGATCACTCAGGTTTTACCTCGTTTATCCACCAGGGGGAAAATTATACTATCACTCTATCAGGAAAAAGTTGCCACTCCTACATTATTTAATGGGGAAGTCAAGTTCGTTGCTTTTGTTTATTTAGTGAGGTAGGAGTCATAGAGAACATCAGTATGAGTCAATTTATTTCTTATTTTTACTGCTTCTTAGATGGATTCTTCTCAGGCCTTTACAACTTGCATACATGAATGCTAAGTCTTTATAGCTCACATTATAACTCAGAGAAATATAGGTTTTTGTGTTTTTTTTTCTTTCTGTTGAGTGTTTAAGATGTATAGAATGTAGTATAATAACTACTCTGGACCCTTCACTCCTCTTCGCAGGTTTCCAGGATGTTGCCAGTCTTGTTTCACCACTTTACCGCTTAATTAATTTGTAGCAACTTCCTCACCTTGTAGCATTTCATTTCACAGTTTTGGTTTGTATCTCTAAAAATACATGGAAGGCCTCCTCTCTTTAAAGTATGTATCATCATCTCTCTAAAAAAAGCAACTGTATTTCCCTAATATCATCAAATAGTTGGTATTCATATTTCCCCTCCTATCTAATAATCTTTTTTTTAAATAATTTAAATCAGGGTTGAAACAAGATCTATGAAATGCAGAATATGATTGGTTAATATGTCTCAATCTATATTTCAAATTTCCTATTTCGTTTGCTTATTTATCATTCCTTAAAATTTTTTTTTTTTGTGTATGTGCAGAAAGCAACTTTCTAATCTTGTCTAGCAATGACTTTCAGACTTTTGGGTCTCAAGTCTCCTTTATGCTCTAAAAAATGAAAAAACCAAAGACCTATTGTTTTTAGGTTACACTTATCAATATTTACTGCATTAGAAATTAAAATATATTGGTTATTTATTACTTATAACAATGGTAAATTGATTACCTAAGTGTACACAAGCACACTTTTTATGAAATATAATGATAATTTCCAAAATTTAAAAGAAAAGGTGAGAAAAATAGCACTGTATTAGATTTTTGCAAATCTCTGTTATGTCTGCTTAATAGAAGACAGCTGAATTCTCCCATCAGTTTCTGCATTCAGTCCGTTGCAATACATTGTTTTGATTGAAGCATGTGAAGAAGGTCTCGTTCACACTGGCATGGAGTTGGAAAAGGGAGGAATATTTTAAGTTTTTCATTTAATGATGGATATTCTTTAATATTATACCAAAACTTGACATGTGGTAGTTTCTTAAAGGTTAGTTGCAGTGTGTGATTTGAAATCTTATCAATGAGTTTTCTGTACTCTGTTACATTAAAATCACATTGGCCTGTCCTACATTTTGAATGGACCCTTTAACCATGCATAATTTTGTAACTTTAAGCATTGGTTGTTTGGAAAATACTGCCTAACTGAGTTACGACATATTTCATTATTAAGTATCCTTAAAGGTCATATTCATGAATATCACCATCCATCTCCTTGGAAAAGTCTGTAGCTATTGGGAAGCTGTCAGGCTCATCCTGGTACATATAGGTTTTCCAAAATGTCCAAGCTGTATCATTAGTAACATGCTGTCAGTGTTTTCCTTCACATGACAAACTCTTTTCATTTATTTTTGACAGTGTATTTTCCAGATATCCAAACTTGAATAAACATTTTAAAAGTAAAAGTGGGATTCCACAGAAAAAAAAAACAACAACAAAAACAGCTTGCCTGGAGACAGCCATGGTACTTTGGCATGCCTGAGCTCTGTGTGCACACTCCTCTTTCATCAGACAGAATATTAAAAAGATATATATTCAAATGCCAAGCCTTAATACAGTGTATTATTTTACTTCATCAGAGATGGTCTTTAGTGAACCTGGCATTTGTTGACTGTGAGTGTGTGGTGGTGAAAAATGAAATGACTCCTACTGTAGCTGGGCGCTTCTGCTCCAGCAGCTTTATCCACTGTTGCTTTGGCCCATCAGCATAAATATCAGCATAAAAGGTGCTGGTATTTTTATGAAAATAATTTTGACTTCTTGGACCTGTTGAAATTCCCAGAACAACTCGTATCTTGCTTCTTAAATCTTTTTGGTGTGATTTCACATGTTCTTTTGCCTATGGTATTTCCTCTGAATAGACTTGATCACATCAGATTTGATGTAATTTTTTCCTGCTTCATAGATGGTGTTGGCTTGGTAGGTATTCTTAGAAGGCATTGATGGTCATGGTCTAGAGCCATTATTTTAAAAGTTGCAAATGGTTATGTTTCAGTTTTATCTTTCCTTCTTATTACCAAGAATTTTTTTCTAAAAGGAAGCTTCCTTTCACCAATGATTTGGTTTCCCTGAGATATAGTTCTTATTGATCTCATGTGATATAGTCAGGATAAATCCTTATTTCTTTTTCCCAATGATGAATTAGTGGTTCCCTTGTATTCTCAAAAGGAGATCAATGGGTGTTCTTGACTGGTTGGTTTTGAATATCGTTGTGAAATCATAATAATTTAAACTTATTTGATATGTTTCAAGTCACTGCAGCTAATATCCTTACTTTGGCCAACAGAAGCCTTTTCAGATTGGTCTCTGAGTCCTTTTGGTATGAACTCTTCTGTCTTTGATAGCTTCCTTGTTTTTTAATTTGATGAGATGTTCCTGATTCATCTTGCATATTTCCTGCTGCCAGTTAGCTCGTTCTCTGGGAAGACCTGGGAGAAACGACATTTAGAGACTGCAGTCTGAACACTGCTGCTGCTGCGAGGTCATCTCAGTCGTGTCCAGCTCTGTGCGACCCCATGGACTGCAGCCCACCAGGCTCCTCCGTCCATGGGATTTTCCGGGCAAGAATACTGGAGTGGGGTGCCATTGCCTTCTCCGGGCTGAACACTAGGCGATTAATTTTGACAGGTGGTTGTTTTCCAGAGTTTGTCTGGGCAAAGCTAGAAAATATGCATATTTCTAAAGCAAAGTGCATCATGGAATCATAATGATACTTCCATTCAGATTTAGGACCCATTGATCTTTGACTACTTGTCAGTGACACCAATGTAACTACTTACTTGTTTTATCCCATACTACACACACAGCAGCCTCAGAGTAACAGTATCAATACTACCACAAGTGGGTATATGATGATGAAAAAGTTTGTTTTTGAATTTTTTTTTTAAAATGAAAGAAAGTTAAAAGTATTATCACAGTGTAGCTACCCAAACTGGTTATCTTAACATAGCCCTATTATGTTTGCTCTACATTTTGAGACTGTTTTCCTATTTCTAAGAACATCAGTTTGGCACCTGTTTCAGTTAAGTTAAATAAATAAGTTTATTGAATCAATCATACTGTGTATTTGTTGTGTTGATAGAACAGACTTAATTGACAAATTTAGTGTAGATGGCATTCAATAATGGACTGAATTTTCTTGTTCTTTTCATCTTTTTAAAAAAAATCTAAGTGGCCTTTCTTTTCTTTTTCAACATGTTATATTGGGTACTCTCCTTTATGCACATCTACTCTCTTTTCAAAGTCTTAGAGGGGAAAGAAAAAACTTAGAGGGTGAAGAATTCTATCCATATGTGATCAAGACTTTTTGTTTTAAGTGAGTATGCTATGAAACAGCGAATTCCGTTTCTAACAATGGCAAAGGTTTACCATGGTACTTTTTGTTTAAACTAGAACTTATTTTCTCCCGTAATGTACTTTAGATTACACTCGAAAAAATGTTTCTGAAGCAGGTATTTCTAAATCTCTGGATGTGGGACATTGTGACCAAGAAAATTATGTAGTTAAGGGAAACTGAAGGAATGACCACTGAAATAAAAATTGATTTGCATGTAGACTATGTGGTACTATGCCCTTTTTTCCTTTTCCAGGTTAAAAAACAAATCATGACTGAATCCGCCTCTAGCACAAGTGGTCAAGAATTTGATGTATTCAGTGTTATGGATTGGAAGGACGGAGTAGGTACATTACCAGGAAGTGACTTAAAGGTAAGTTGTCTGTATTGCATACAACTGTATATGTGTGTATATCTGTTTGTGTTTATTATGAAAATGAATTTGAGCACATATGTGACATAAGGATTAAAAGCATTAAGCATAGGTGTGTGTAGGTGTGGTCAGTTGCTTTAGTCGTGCCTGACTCTTTGCGACCCTATGGACTGTAGCCTGCTAGACTCTTCTGTCCCTGGGATTTTCCCAGCAAGATTACTGGAGTGCGTTGCCATGCCTTCCTCCAGGGGATTTTCCTAACCCAGGGATTGAATCTGCATCTCTGGTGTCTCCTGCATTGCAGGCGAATTCTTTACTGAAGCACAGTGGCTATAGTTTTGTATGATTCTTGTTCCTCTGCCTCTCAAGACAATACATGGCTGGTGGATTGACAGACGCCTTTGTCATTTGGGGTGGGGAACTAAGAAATCCTTCTGGAATCTGTACCCATTTTGTAGAAATTAATGTATAGTTTCAAGGAAGATCGTTTCAGGATTTCTATGGCTAATAAATTTTAAGAATGGTAGACTTAGAAGGCCTAGCTTTGTATATGTTTTGTAGTGACGGGCTTTGTAACTGAAAAGCTACACTCCCTGTGTCCTAGTTTTTTTATGTAAAAACTGGATAAAGCTAAAATACCGAATAAACAGAACTGTTCACCTCCCTTAAATTATTTATACTGTAAACTGTGAATATGGATTTTTGTATAATCACTTGTTCAGAAGCTGGTGCTTCCTGTAAATGAGACTGCTTTTGTAAAACTGAGAACTCTCTTCAGAGAGCAGTGCTTCAGTCCGCTTCTTTTCTAGGTGCTCACCCTGCCCCCTTTCCCCAGCAGCCCCCGCCCCCGCCTGAGCCACTCCAGGAGCACACCTCCTGCCCCATGGAACAGGGTTGTGCAAGCACCCTCCTGTCATTTCTAATTTGCTTTTGCTCTGATCCTATCTCTGGGACCTTGAACCTGTCTGTGGCCCTTTAGACTTCGTGTTTGTACTTGGTCACTTAGGTGTTTGAACTTCTGATCTCCCTGACTGTCTCTTGGCTTACCTCGCTAATGCTTGTCTTTCTTGCCTGTCTTGACTACAAATTCATGCACCCTGATACTGACTTCTTGGAATCTGCTCCCTTTTAGTGGCTACTTGACAAGTACCTGAGCCAAAACTTTTCTAGTTGATCCTCAGTGGTGAGATTTGGACAGTCTGCTTGTTGTTGGAAAAATACTTAGATTTTAGTTGGTTTTGGTTTAATTAGGTGCTGTGTGCCAACATATCTATCTGAGTTTAGCTTAACAAAAATATTGCAGTGAGGTTTAGTGAAATCTGGGAAGACAATCTGGTTTTTAGTGTTAGTTTTCTGTGACCTTGAACAAGTCAGTTAATCTCTTTGGGGCCAATTTCCTCTTTGGTAAAATAAGGAATTAAATGAATACCAAGGATTTTATCTGGTCTAACATTCTCCAAATGTTCATCTGGATTAGATATGATGGAAATAGAGTGCTGAAATTTTTGAGAAAGAACAATTGTTTGAGATTCTGATAGTGTCAACTGCATATTAGCTAAATGAGTTTTCTTTAAATTGAACTTCATAATCTTAATCTGTAAAATGGGGATATAGGATCTATGTCATAAACTGGTTATAGGGATTAAAAAGAGTATGTGTAAAAAAAATTAACAAATTCTATCTTGTCTTGCTTTATGGTATATTATGTAAACTACCTTTTTTATTGTTTCAGAGTCTTATTTTTCTTGTACATTTTTATCCTTATCCTGAATGGCTTTTTTTTTGTATGTGTGTCAGGTGGATGATGAAATCTATAATTTTTTTTCAGTTAGATTTTGATAATAGAGTGACGTCTCCATCCCTGAGAAATTCAGATTGCCTGAAGGTTTTTTAAGCAATGGATTTTAGGAATTAACCTATTACTTTTATAAAGGTAATCAGGTAATTAAGCCACTTAGTGGGTATTGTAAACTAGGTTATTTGATTTGACTTTTAGACTCATCTAATTACCTGGGTAATTGCCATGTACCCAGTTTACTTTATGTGCTGTTGACAGTTTGATACCCCACTTAAAATATAATTTAAAAAACATTTTCTACTTTAGAACTCCTTTTATCCAAAGAGAGTCAAAGACTCACCAGTTGATTATATTGCTTAGGACTCACTTGCTCTCCATATTAAAATTTGAGTGGCTTAGAAGATCTGATTGAGAAATTTATTTTTTCACAATTAAGTTATTGGAAAGAACTTTAAGTAAATCATGAAATTTACTCTCCTGAATCATACTTTGCCTATTTGACCCTAGAAGCTTCCCTTTTTTTTTTAATGGATGAAGGCATGTGGCTTTCCTAATGCGTAATCACTAAGACAACCAGCTGAAGTTAATTCAGGAAATACATAGAAGTCAGTTTCTTTTCATGGGAACAGGTTTTTATATGCTTCAGTTTATTGCTGTTTTGAAAGAACTTTTCTCTGTAAAAGCCTCATGATTGCTGGCCAATCGAGTTACATCACTCTTCTGCTTAAAATCCTTAGCAGTTTCCTGTCCCTTTCGTGATAAAGTTCAAACCCCTTAAGTTCACCACGAAAGGTTTTTGGTGGTTTGACCATTACTTTTCTCTCCAGCTGCATCTTGTTTCACATCTCCATGCCACCCTTTTCCTTTCCAGCCCAGTCAGCTCGTTCACACCTTGGTCTCTTTTCACTGGTCCCTGTTGCTGGAGTCCCCATTCCCCGATTCCCACTGGGCTAAACAACCCTTATAGGAAGCAGCGTGCAAAAGCTCCTTTTTCGAGTGCAGCAGCAGAAAGAATAGAGAACTTATTCTCCGGTGGGTGAGCTCTTTGTTTCTTGTGCGTAGTTGCTCAGTTGTGTCCGACTCTTTGCGACCCCACTGGCTGTGTAGCCTGCTAGGCTCCTCTGTCCATGGGATTTTCCAGGCAAGAGTACTGGAGTGGGTTGCCTTTTCCTTCTCCAGAGGATCTTCCCGGCCCAGAGAGTGAACCTTTGTCTCCTGTGTCTCCTGAATTGCAGGTGGATTCTTTACCCACTGAGCCATCAGGGATTGGCCCTACGCCTTTTATTTTAAGTCACTTATTTAACCCATTCGAGGCAGTTTCTGTCACTGATGTTAGTTTACAGATGAGGTAAACAGAGGCCTGGGGTGGTTAATGTCACTTGCTCAAGGTCAAACAGTTAGTTATTGGTAGAACTGGGTCTTAAAACCAGGCTTTTCTGATTTTAAAATGGATTCTCTTACACTGTTATTCTTCAGTCTAACAAGAGAAATGTTTTCATATCAAAAGAGATGAAAGGCAAATGTTAACAGCAGTTTAGAGGCAGTATTATGTTAGCTGGAGGGATCAGGAGGGTTTTGGAAACAGATGTCATGTGAGCTTTCAGGTGCCTGAAAAGAGGTAGGAGTCTGTGAGGACTTTTTGGGACGGGGATGGGAGAAGGGAGAGAGAGGGACATTCAGAAAGGGGGTCAGCATCAGCAAGTCCAGTATAGGGGAGACCAGGAAGGGTCTGCTGGTCCTCTTGGAGTCACTAACAAGACATTTTCACTTAAACAAGCTTTGGAAACTTTACTGTTGTCTAATTTGTTCTTTTAAAATGCATATCAGTGTTTGTAGATTAATATCTCAGGGCCAGCTGTAAGAGCAGGCAGGCAACTTAAGTGGTGAGGCTAGTGGAAAGATACACGGTAGGGCTTGCTGTCCCTAAGCAGTTCTCTACCTAAACTTCTTATACGATTTCCAGAATTGATCCACAGAGAATTATTCCTCTGTGTCATAAGGATTTAGCCTTCCAGCTTCCCTCAGTAAAATGTCGGTACACTCCCAACAGTGATATGCATCTTATCTCGAAAGAATAGTTGCCACTTAACTGGGAGCAAGACCCAGCAGCAGTGATGCAGAAACCCAACTGGAAAATTCACTGCACTCTTTGTGCAGGGTTTTGCCTTGTCTTGATTGGTGTTCAGAACAGTTTAGTTACTAAATATCTTTGCCCTTAAAACAGATTGGTAAGTAGAACTCACATTTATTTCAATGTCGTGAGTAATAAAAAGAGGAATCTCAGCAGTGTCTTTTAATGATCTGTTATTAAAGACAGGCACAAATAGGCTAAAGATCCTTTGTCTCTATAAACAAAAATAAAGAAGAGAATGAATTAAAGGTAGCTTAAGCCAAGAGAAACAAGTAAACCTTCTCAACCCCTTAAATATTTCTGGCATAATTGTTTTCTGATTGACCTCTATGTATCCACTAACAGAAAAAGTTAGTCTCAACTGATATGCTTGATTTGCTTTATAAAGCCCTTTTATAAAGTTTGTAATTTTTGCATTCTTGATTGTAGAATGGAGTCAGTTGCTAATTTTTTTATACTGCTTTTAAGGTGTCTAGTTTAAAAGAACCAATAACCTGAAAAAAAAAAAAAAGTGATTTTTGTCAAGTTTCTATGGTTCCAGCACCATTCATAAAATGTTACCAATTTCAGACTTTGAGCATATCATAGGATACTTTAAAAACACTTTGAGGTTAATGTTTTATATAAGTTACAGGTGTACAATTTAGTGATTTGCAATTTTAAAAGGTTATAGTCTACTTATAATTATTAATATTGGTTATATTTCCCCATGTTGTACAGTATATCCTTATAGCTTATATTGTACCTAATAGTTTATAACTCTTAGTGCCCTACCCCCCTGTTGTCTTGTCCCCTTTCCTTCTCCCCACTGGTAACCAATAGTTTGTTCTCTGTATCTGTAAGTATGTTTCTTTGTGTTATATTCACTAGTTTGTTGTTGTTTTTAGATTCCGTATATGAGTGATACCATATACCATATGTCTTGACTTGTATCACTTACCATAATGTCCTCCAAGTCTATCCATGTTGCTGCATATGGCAAAATTTCGTTCTTTTTGTGGCTGCATAGTTTTCCTCTCTGTGTGTGTGTGTGTGTGTGTGTGTGTGTGTGTGTGTGTGTGTGTGTGTGACATTTTCTTTATCCATTCGTCTGTTGATGGACACTGAGGTTGCATCCATATCTTGGCATTGTAAACAATGCTGCTATAATCATTGGGGTGCATCTGTGTTTTAAAATTAGTGTTTTGGTTTTTTTGATATATTCTTAGGAATGAAACCGTTGGCTTATATGATAGTTCTGCTTTTAGGTCTTTGAGAAACTTCCATAGTGTTCTCTGCAATGAGTACACCAAGTTACGGTCCCACCAAAGTATAGGAGGGTTTCCTTTTCTCCACATCCTCGCCAACATTTTTTATTTGTATCCAGTTTCATGACAGCCATTCTGACAGTTGTGAGGTGATGATACATACAATGACTGGTTTTGATTTGCATTTCCCTGATGATTAGCGATGTTGAACATCTTTTAATGTGTCTGTTGGCCATGCATATGTCTTTTTTGGGAAAATGTTCTGCTCATTTTTTAATTGGGCTGTTTGTTTTTTGGTGTTGAGTTGTATGAACTGTTTAGATACATGGATGTTAACCCCTGTTGGTCATATTATTTGCAGATATTTTCTCCCATTCAGTAGGTTATCTTTTCCTTTTGTTGATGATTACTTTTGCTGTGCAAAAGTAATGTGTACTGTGCAAAGCTTTTACATTGAAATAGGTGCCTCCCTTTGGGCTTTTATTTCTTCTGTGTTAGGAGATAGATCCCCCAAAAATATTCCTATAATTTATGTCAGTGTTCTGCCTGTTTTCCTTTAGGAGTTCTGTCCCCCCCCCCCCCCCAGTGTTATAGGATCCCTTTAAACTTAATGAACCCTATCCACAGATAAATCAATGTCTGCCCTTAACCATAATTTTGCATTTATTTTGTATGATTTATCAACCCTGAAGTCCATCCATGGGTCCCCGGCTTACAGGAGTTAACTGTGTTCCTAAGTGCTTTGCATTTTTACTTTGTGCTTAGACGTAGGTCAGTTACTGGCAGTGACTATTAGGAGAAGGAAGAGATAACTGGAATTAAATGTTGTTCTGTGGGAACATTATCTTTTAACTGTAAAAGTGAGCCTAAAACTCCCAGGTGTCACGGGTCTGAATTTTGATTTGAAGATTCCATTCAGCTGCGCTCTCTTTCTCAGCGTTTGAAATGCCAGGGTGTAGTTTAGCAGCAGTCTGGAAATTTGAACCACAGAAGACTTTCTGTGCAATGTAAGTGTTTTGTACTGTTTCCCACATTTTGTATTAATATTTATCAGAAAGCTTAAATTAACATCAGCATGTAATAAAAGTAAACTTACTTACCTGGGCTAATGCCAGTTTTTTTTAAATTCCATTCAGAATTGATTTTCCACCGTCATTTTTAACGTCATTAATTAATAATCATGATGGCTTGACTTTTCTACTCTTGCCCAGTAGATGGTACTATCAGCTTTATTTTCAAATATTCTGGTTTCAGTGTTGATCATTTAAAACTTTATTTTTTCCCAACAAGTCCTTCCCAATTGACTTTTTACCACCTCTTAAACTAACATTTGTAGGCGAATCCACAGGTTTAGTATATGCATGCTACCTGGGAACTTGTATCTGAAATATAGAATAGGGAGAAAACATTTTCACTTTCCATAACTATGTCACTTATTCTATCTAGAAAGCTTTTAATAATTGTGGACCATGTGCAGAAAATTGTTTAAGGTGCTGTTTTCACCGGGTGGAAAGAATAATTAGTTGTAAATTTGGCTGAAGATTTTTCTGACTTGTAGCCTGAACCTAGTTTGATAAAATTAATCATTCTGTTGGCATGTTGACCAAATAGATTTTTAGGTTGGAAAATAGAAGGCCTCATTTTAAATACTGCATATTTGCATGTTCATATATATTTCTGGGAGGTATCTAAAAACTTTAAGCCAATGTTTTATGATTCTTTTGAATTTTGAGCTTTCTAGCTCTTTGTCCCCTGGTAAAATTAGTGGATCTCTTATGTCATTCTGTTTTATGGGAAAACAGAAGGAATACAGGATGACTTTGACTCTTACGAATGTGAGTCAACCTAGCTGTTTCAAAGAGGATGGGGCACCTGCACACAGGTAGTGGTTCAAAGCCTTCCACACATTATGCCCAGTATGATTCCACATAGGATGCCCATGAGATTGCAGAAGAATATTTGGTTTGAGGCTTGCCATGAGATGAGGTGAGAGGAAATTTTCAATATTTGGGGTCCAGAATACCCATGAAATCAAAATGCTCTTATACTTTTTAGAAGTAAACTTGGCTTGGGGCTAGTAGACTTGTTCAGATCTCTCAGATATTACCAGTTGTTTGGGAGGACTAGAAGTGAATGACTATAATGGAGAATTCTAAAGAGCAGTGAAAGAAAGGAAATACAGAGCCTGGGCGGAGGGAGGAGGGGGGTCCCATGACTCACGCTTCAGCCTTCCTTCTTCACATCTTGGAATACGGAGATTGGATGTAGAAGTCAGAATTTCTAAAATGGTAATTTTTCCTGCTCTTTGAACTAGGTAAACCTGGGTGAGACAAGTTGATTCCTGGGAAAACAGTAATTTTGCTTTTACTAGCTTTAATTATTAAATAAACTGTAATATGAAATGTGAAGGAAAAAAAAAAAAAAAGCTTGAGCCAAAAAAACAGTATTTGAAATTGCGAGCCATAGAAGTGAGCTGGCAACTCCACGGGACAGTGCAAAGATGGTGGTTTGTGTCGTTCAGAAGTGCTTTGCCGCTTGTTCTGTTCCCTCTTCCCAAAATTCCAGACTTGTTAAATGCAAAGGTTTTCATAGTGGTAGTGAGTTTATCTGGATATAATTGGGGCTTATCTGAATATAATTGTTGAAATTAACTCTTAAAATGTAGACTCTATGTGCCAGCCTTTAAATGGTGACAGTTCTGAACACTTTTATAAATTCTGCCTCTTTCTTCTGTTGCTGCTAGTTCCGTGTAAATGAGTTTGGAGCCCTGGAAGTTATTACAGATGAGAGCGAGATGGAAAATGTTAAAAAAGCAACAGCAACTACAACTTGGATGGTACCAACTGCTCAAGAAGGTAAGCGTGGGTCATCTGCATTGTCTTTTCTCTTGTTTTTTTTTTGAGAGTTTTTAATGCAAGACTATCTAAGGTTTTATAATAGGCTGGAACTTAGAAAATCCTGGGTGATCTTCATGTCACATATTCTTAGGTAAATTTCTATGATGAAACTGATATGGAACCAGCTTTAATATTTTTGAAATAACTGTAAAGTGTCTTCTTTCCTCAAGCCAGATCTGTCATAGCACAAGGTTAATTGAAAATTACCAAGTAAATTCATGTTGTAATAGCCTACCCAGGTGATTTAGCCAAAAGCCTGCCACTTTTTTCTCATCTGCTCCGATGGTTGTAACTAACACCTATATGCTGATGACTCCTAAATCTATATCTCCAGCCCCGACCTCTCCCCCGAGCTCCAGGCCCGTATTTCCACCTGCCTACTGGACATCTCCACCTGGATGTCCCACAGGTACCTCAAACTCCACATGTCTAAAATGCGATTCATTTTCTATTTCTTTCTCCCCTCCCCCAACCTGCTTTTTCTTCTGTAGCCCGTAATATCAGTTGATGGTAGCACCATCCATCCAGTGGACAAGCAAGAAATCTAGGAGTCATCCTGAATTTGGTCTCTCCCAGCCCATAGCCTGTTACTGAATCCTCTTGGTTTTTGTTTTCTAAATATGTCTCAGATCTGGCCTTTTCTACTTATTATCACTGCCGCTATCTTAATTTAGGCCCTTATCACCTCTCACTTGAACCACTGCAGACATCTCTTAAAAAAATCCCTCCGCTTCTGATCTCCCCCAATTTATCCAGCACACTGAAGTCAGAGGAACTGATGTAGATTGCTTATCTGACACTTCAGCAACTTCTTATTGTCTCTTTAGCAAAACATACAAAGATCTGGGTGACCCACACCCACCTGCTTGCTTTTGTCTCTTTGCTCTCTGTTCTGTTCTTTGTACCCTGTGTTCTGGCAGGGCCAGCAGCACTGAATTACATAGAATTCTCCCAGGACTATGTGGTTTCAGGCTTCCTTGCCTTTGCTCACACTGTTTCTTCTGGCCAGGATGCTGTTTCTCTCTTTGTCCAGTTGGTAAATTCCTCTTTGGCCTTCAAAACTCTATTGAGGCTTTCTATCAGAAAATCTTTTCTCGAACTACCCACTGCCCCCCACTGTACCGCCCCACCCCCCCCCGCCCCCCCAGGCTGGATGAGTCACTTCTTCCTCTGCACTGCTTCTGGAACTTGTTCATGCTTCAATTATTGCATGTATCACATTTTATTATAAATATTGGTTTTCTTGCCTGTCTTCTCTTCTAGACTGTGAGCTCTCTTGGGCAAGGTCTGTACTGTCATTATCAGTATCTAGCATAAATGGGTGCCTAATAAGTGTTTGCTGAATGAATGATTAGCCTAATGATTCAGACGAAAGGAAATGTGGACTCCTAGACAATATGGATAATTATGATTCAGGAGATCTGCTACATTAAAAGGAAAATAGAAAGATGATTCAGCCCATTAACTAAAATTCATCAAAAACATTATATAACATAGATAACTCTTTAAATTTTGTCAAAAAGATAACAGCTGAAAAGGATTCTATGGATGGACAATTTCATCTTCTGAATTTAGTGACTAATGAAATTTTCTTCATTTTACTTTGAACTCTGTAGAAAAAGCATTAGACAAGCGTTTGCTTGTCTTTTCTACAGATGTTTTTGTTATGTAAGTGATTTGAGTGATCCCGGTTAAGCCCATCCACCTCTCCCTCCCAAAGGACTGGTCAGTGTTCATTCATTCATTCAACAAACATTATCCTTTTTATTGTGTTGCTAACAAAATTATTAGAAGAAAAAGTTTAAATGTATTTTGCCACGATTTCTGTCATGGTTTTAAGTTTTTTTTTTTTCTTCTTTTCATCTTCTAGTCTTTTCTGAGAAGACTGGAATGCCTTTTAGGCTGAAGGACCCAGTGAAAGTAGAAGGGCTTCAATTCTGTGAGAATTGTTGTCAGTATGGCAACGTAGATGAGTGTCTTTCTGGAGGAAACTACTGCAGCCAGAATTGTGCTCGACATATCAAAGACAAGTAGGTTTTTGCCCACTTTCCATTTATAAAATGAGTTTTAGAGTCCAAGGCCCTGGTGCTTGGGAATGGAAAGGTTTAGTGTTCTCTGATGTCTGTCTTCCAAATGCCTTCTCCCCCACTCCACCCCACCCCTCAAGACTTTCCCTTTGGAGACATGTGGACCCTGATCCCACTGCTGGACCAGGTGGCTTCAGTCTGAGTTCAGTTACACTGCTCATGTCCTACCTGCAATACAGTCTTGGCCTCTTTCCTTAGTCTTTTGTTTATATTAATTTGCTTCCCAGCCAAGAGTATTTAGATCTCTTTGGGCTACATACACATTTTAGTGATACTGATGCTTGTGAAAATGTACTTGGGTCTAAATTTTGGGAGTTCTTAGGTAATTCAGCTAAAACTCCATGAATGAAATACAGCTTCCCCTGACTGAGCATCCACTGAATGGCCACAGTGTCTTGTAATTGTGTCTCTGTGGTTCTCAGGACAGACCGAGGATTCTGAGACAGGGCCATCAGCTGTGACTGATGGTGGTGTGATTGCCTTGGGAGACTCTGATGAGGTCAGCTTATCACTAACAAGGTGTATTTCCTGCATATACTTGTGTACTGCAAATAAATGACTTGGTATTTATGTTCTAGTGGAGTTTCTCATGTATTTTAATCAGCACAGGCTGGGGAATTGTCTGGTTTTGTTGGCCATCTGGTATTTTGCCAAATTACGTTTGGCCTTTTTTGATTGAACTTGGCATTCTCAATAATTGCTAGATTGTTGCTTTAAAATTGCCACCAAAAACTAGGATAGCTCCACATAATCGATTCTTTTATTAGTATGGATGGTAGCTGTGTAAAACCAATGATTTTAAACTTGTTAGAACCTGTTTCACCTGTAGGTGAATCATTAATTACATAATTATAATAAATAATTATATAAATTCTTATATAAGCTAATTTCCACTTTCTATCATGACAATGTCATTCATGATTTTGGGCTGAAGTGTCTCTTAGCTATAATATTCTAATACATACACATTTATCCTCCTGGTTAAATATTGTCAAAAGGTTTTTGGATTGCTAATCAGCATGCAGATATTTGATGGGTGTTGTTTCCTAGTCACTCTTTTGGGTTTATGAATTCAGCAGAGATCAGAAGGAAGAAAGGGACATGGGAGAAGACAACGAGGAAGAAGATTCTAAGTGTAGTAGGAAGAAAAAGCCAAAGTTATCCCTGAAAGCCGACTCCAAGGAGGAAGACGAGCGGGAGGATGAGATGGTCAGTACCCACAGGGCTGCTCCTTCTGCAGGTAGCACCAGGGTTTCAGTGCTGCTTCTGTGACCTTGTTTTACCATCAGCAGAGTGCCCACCTATCCTGTGTGTCACTGTCCTCATCTCATGATGAGAATAATAAATAGTATAGTACCCCTCCCTCAGGGTGAAGAAGTAGGAAGTCCTCAAATTGATTGCTGGAGTGAGAGAGTCACTGGCAGAACCTTCAGTTCCACAAATTAATTTTAAATTCTTCTTGACAGCAAAATGCCAATCTCATTTTGGTAAATTGCAGACAGATCTTATAATACTATGCGAGTAGGTAGAAAATGGCAGATAAATGTCAGATATATTTAAGGAAAACTAATTCAAAATATGCTAATTAAAACAAACATCTCATCTCTCAAGTATTTATTAGTAACTCTATATGAAAAGACAACTTTGAAGTCTCAAAGCATTTTCCTTGCGATCAATACTGAGCAATGATTATTGGTTAGTCACTGTTTTAGGAGCTGGGAATGCAGAGATGAATAAGATGGCAGAAGGACAGGATCTTTTTTCTCAGGGTCATACAGTAAACCACTGGGGGAAATATCAGCCTGTGATAAGCGCTATGATGAGAAGTACAATAGAGCATTGAGATAATCTGACTGTTTAAGCTGGGTTATCAGGAGGCCTCCCAGGGGAGGGTGGCTTGGACAGTATGATCTGAATAAGGAGGCTGATGTAAAGTTGGGAGTAAGGAGCTCTGCAGGGCAATGGAATTGTTTGGGGAAAAGACCATAATGTAAAAACATGTGTAAGCACGCTTTGTTTTAGGAAATAAGACAAGGTTGCTGAGCCTTGAAGGCTAGAGAAGAGTGGAGTAAAATGAGACTGAAGAGTTCTCTGCAGTCCAGGGCTTTATGGTAAACCAGAGTCATGAGTTGTCACTTTACTCTGAGTGTGCTGGGAAGCCATTGGAAAGTAGAGGGCAAGGGGAATACTTTGATATGATGTTTTAAAATGATCACTCCAGCTTTGACATGTGAGAACAGAGTAGAATCAGGGAAACCAGCTGGAAGTTTATTGTAGTAGACTAAATAAGAGGGCTGTTTAAGATAGAGGGCAGTGGTTTTGAGACAGTTGGCAGGGTATATGAGGGAGCAAGAAGAATGAGAGATAGCTCCGAGCTTTTTGGCTTGAACTGTTGACTGGAATCATACCACTTCTTGAGAATGGGAAGGCCAGAGTGGAGTATAGAACTTACAGTACTTTGGCCGTCATGCATTTGAGATGCTCATTAGATGTCCAAGCGAAAATCCCAGGTAGGCATCTGGATACATGAGTATGGAGTCAGAGCTCGAGATATAAATAGGGGATATTTAGCAGACAGATGATCTTTCAAACCTAAGGAGAGTGATTGGATAAAGAAGAGAAGGGGATTAGATGGCAGGAGATGTCAGCAAAGGGACCAAGAAAGAGGGGCGGTGAGGTACCAGGGGACCCAGACCAGAGAGGTCAAGGAGCTGAAAGAAGAAAGCTTTTCAAAGAGGTGGGAACAGTATCTGTGCTATAACAGAGTGTAATTCTTGGAAATATTCTTATTTTGTAAGGACCTCAGGCCAAGAGCAACAGAGTTCTCAAGTGACCTATATTCTTACTTTCTTTCAAAGTTATGAAGTGAAACTGAAGAACAGTGCAAAAAAAGGCTTTCTGACAGCTCTCTAACTTTTCATTGATGCCAATTTCATGAACTTTTAAAAATCGTAAACTTTTCTGCCTTATTGTAGGAAAACAAACAAGATGGGAGAATTCTGAGGGGTTCACAGAGAGCCCGAAGGAAAAGACGAGGTGATTCAGCTGTATTAAAGCAGGGTGAGTTGATGCAAGGAAGGTTTTACTTGTAATTTTCTGAAGTTGAAAATATTTCACACAGGCAGACATTTTAGTCTTAATTGTAATGCACACTATGGCCGTTAAAGGATCGTTTGGGGATTTTCTTTGATTAAATTGTGTCAATAAAAGTTGGAGTTTAGAAGAAGTAGAAAAAGGCGAAGGGAAAGTGGAAATTAGCAAGTTTCAAGCAGTGTCAGGGAAAACTTGAGATCATTTTCTGTTATTTATTTTTCCACCAGGTAGGTTTCTTTTACTTCTGCACTTTGACTAAAACCTCTGGTCTTACTCATTTCATAAAATTTTAGATTTTTTTTAAATGTTTTCTCTCAACCATAACTTCCTGACAGGGTACCCTTTTTTCCTTTCTTTATTTCTCGAGGAACACTTTATTCTCTGAGGAATCTAGAGCTTAGGCTCTGCCCTTCAGTACTTGGTGGGCTAACTTGCTGCCTTATTCATCCTGCACCTTGGGTTGTCTCCCCAGAAGCTTCTGTGTGCCCCGCTAGGCTGTGTCGAAGGACCTGCCACATCTACACGGCTGGTCTTCCATGTTAGGTCACTGTACTTTGCACAGTCCCATCCTGACCTGCCAATCACATTGTCCCTGTGAATCAGGGCCTGAACTCAGCGCTTCTCTTCAGGGCTTAACCACATCCCTCCCTTGTTCGTCTCTTAAAAACACTTTGAGGTGTTTCTACTTGCATCAAACACACAGCCTAACTTCTGCATTCGGATGGCCTTCTGTATTCCATCACTGACATTAAAGGGAGCAAAGTCTCAGTTGCTCTGCACTTTGCCTCTTTGTCCTTTCTGTCCCTTCCCCTTCATTGCTGCTACCCTCGGGGCTCTGGCCCTTCAGTGGCCTTGTTGCTTCAGTCATTTCCCTCTCTCAGCTCTTCCATTTTCTTCCTCTTCATGTGCTTTATTATTGCCTGTTCTAAGCTCATCTCCAAATATCTTTCCCTCAATTTTAAAACACATCAAGCCTAACATTATATATCCTTTCTTCATTTTTTGTTAAATTAACCCCAAATAAAATTGCTATAGACTCCGTATCTTTATCATTTATGTGTTCTTTTGCAACTTAAAATTTGGCCTTGGATGCATTGATTTTTTTTTTACCCCCCTTTCTCCAAGTTAGCAGCCAGTCCCTAAGTTACTCTGTGCACTGACCTTTTCTCAGTTCTCAGCTTCTTGATTCATTAGGAAAAAACTTTGGAGCATCCTGCTCCTAGACACTTTCACTTGCTGAGCTTCCATGATTCTGGTCTATCTTGGCTTCCTACTGCGTCTCCTTTATTTACTTTAGTACTTTACTTTAAGTACTTTAAGTTTTTAAAAGTACTTTAAGTTCTCCTGTTCCTTTCTTCTACACTCATTCCTGGATATACACATAGTTTACTTTTTAGCTCTCATTTCTTCAGAAGAGGAGTCAGGGAAAGAAATTGAGAAATATCCATCATGGAAGTAAGAGAAGAGCCAGGCCTGGGGGTAGTTAGAAAGTAAGAGTTCACAGTAAGTATCCTGCTCTGATTTCCTAGATTGGGAAATTCGGTCAGTTTAGTCTCACTTGCCTTTCAGGTTTGCCTCCTAAAGGAAAGAAAGCTTGGTGCTGGGCGTCCTACCTGGAAGAGGAGAAAGCTGTGGCCGTGCCGGCAAAGCTGTTCAAGGAGGTACCCACCCTTCTAGAAGGCATTGTGCATAAGGGCAAAGGAGCTGGAATGCTGGTCTGGGATTAGTATTGCCGTTTCTACTGTCTGTCTAGGAAATGTGACTTGGGATAAGTTTTCAAACATTGTTTTTCATATGTGGAGGGGGACCTTGGAGGGTAACTATCATCATATATGCACACCTTCCCTAGGGCCACATGCATGGGCACACAACACACATACAAATACAGACCTACAGACAGACGCTGTTTTCCGTCAACAATTGTTAGGCTTTCATGCATTGATTTGCAGAAGGATGCTTCTATTACTACTGAAAAACTAGTAGATAAAGAAAAACTAGCCTAAAATGTCATGGCTTTGAGAGAATAAAAATGACTTACTAAGGTTTGCATAATATTACAGAACATAAAAAAAACATTGTTATATTAACCACAGTAAAAATCTTTTATCAGAAGTGCGTTAAGATCAGAAAAGTAGCTCTGAGTAGGAACTGCTGTCACTGGGCTAAACCAGGGATCAGCAAACTTTTTCCATAAAGGGCAATAGAAAATCTTGTAGGCTTTCTGGAGTATATGGTCTCATTTATAAGAGCTTAACTCTGTTCTTGTAATGAAAGCAGCCATAGGCAATGTATAAATGAATGAACATGGCTAATATTCCAGTAGAATTTAATTCACAAAAACAGTGGTTGGCTAGTGTGTCCCATAGATTGTAGTTCACTGACCTTTGATTTAAATGATTTAATTATATATCACATGGTATATAGTAAATCTGCCATCAATACTTTGTTACATACATATTAACACACCATTTTTAAGAAGTGGTGAATATTCAATAACAATTTTTTTTGAAAAGTGGTGAATAGTAAATGTTGGGATGATTACATTTACATTAAGACTATTTAATTCAGATATGATAGCGATTGCATATGACTTGTTCCGTATAATTATTTTTTGCAACTTTGGTCCTTTGCATAATAGACTTTTTTACACTTTAAACAGTTTAAATACAGTTAATTATTTGAATCAGCAATACATTCATATGATTCAAAATATAAAGTGCTATAAGAAAATTACATGTACGTATAAGCAACATATAGCAAATCTTCCCCCTGCCTCAAATCTCCCTCCTACTGTCGTGTCATCACATGATGACGTATGTCACATACTGTTTTGAACTTTGCTTTTTTATCTGAGTTTGGAGATTATTCCCTCTCAGGTCATTTACCCACTTCATCAGTCTTTTATACTCATATGTAGTATTCCATCTTATGTTTGTTCCATAATAATATAAACTGGTCCATACTGTGGTTGACATAAATGTCATATATGTATGTCATATATATATCACATGAGTGTTACACACATACGTGTGTCAGTCAGTAGAGACCAGCTTACGTTATTATGGGACAGACATAAGATGAAATACTAATTGTATATACGGACTGCGAGTGTGCTCAGTCATGTCCGACTCTTTGCAACCCCATAGACTGTAGCCCGCCAGGCTCCTGTCCATGGAATTTTCCAGGCAAAAATATTGGAGTGGGTTGTCATTTCCTTCTCTACTATGTGGAATATATAATATATATACATGAATCTTTTGCTAAGTAAATGCTTTAGTGAATAGCCTCATACATTGCTCATTTTGCACATATGTGGCTATCTCTGTTGGGTAACTTCCTAGGATTGAAATTGCTGAGTCAAAGAGAATGTTATTTTTTATAGATCTCAGGAGATTGCTAGAGGTTGTACAAATTTATATCCCTATTAACAATGTATTTATGCATCTCTTTCCCTAGAGCTTTGCTAGTGTACTGTAACCAAACTTTTAGATCTTTATCAGTCTGATAGGTGGAATCTATTTTACTGTAATTTTACTTTGTATGACTCTTATGGGGGAGGTTGATCATCTTTTCGAATATGTAAAACATTTGAATTTCCTTTTCTGTCACCTCATTGCTTTGTCCATTTTCACATGAGATGACTCAGTGATCCTTTTTTTTTCCCCTGCATTTTTAAGAGCTGTTTGTGACTTGGTTATATAGTCTTAAGAATGATTATCACTCACTAAAACTGCTGTCATTTTACATTTTAGTATCAGTCTTTTCCATATAACAAAAATGGGTTTAAAGTTGGCATGAAACTAGAAGGCGTGGACCCTGAACATCAGTCTGTGTATTGTGTCCTGACTGTGGCTGAGGTAAGCTTTGCCTCATCTTTATTTTAAAAATAAAATAGTGCTTATAGGGTTTTAATAATGGGAAAAGATGCCATTTGTTGAACACTTCCTTTATGCCAGGCACAGTACTTAGTGTTTTGTAAACATTACCTCATTTAATCTTTGCAAGAAACCTTTTTCATCCCTGTTCTATAGTTGAAGGAATTGAGGCTCAGAGAAGTTAAGTGAGGTATACAAGATCACACAGCTTCAAAGTAGTAGAACCATGATTTGACGCTGGTCCATTTGACACCATAGCCTTTGCCATACTACGTTCCTTGACATAAGAGACAGACCAACAGATACTTGTATTATTTTTAGTATTTCAAGGTATCTCTGAAGTTTTTTAGGAAAAAATGTCCAAGTCAATTATGTGTATCTTAGTACAATATATGGACCTCCCTGGTGGCTTAGATAGTAAAGCGTCTGTCTACAATGTGGGAGACCTGGGTTCGATCCCTGGGTCGGAAAGATTCCCTGGAGAAGGAAATGGCAATCCACTCCAGTACTCTTGCCTAGAAAATCCCATGGATGGAGGAGCTTGGTGCAGGCTACTGTCCATGGGGTCGCAAAGAGTCAGCACGACTGAGCGACTTCATCTTCACTTAGTACAATATATTACTGTTTAGAGTAATAGAGAACTCTTGAGAACTTTTTTTTCCCTTTCCTTTGTGTGCTTGACTCGTTCTCTCCCTTGAGTTGGGGGAAGTATCTTTTAAAATTTACCTCCAAGAATCAGATGATCTTGTGTATTAGTTTTGCTTATAATTTTCCTTCAGTGACTTAGTGGTCTTGTAAGAAGTTTGGCTCCTACAGAACATAGAACCCATCTGCTGTGCTAATGGGAAGAAGAGTGAGAGGCTGAACTTCTGCGAGCCTAGTGCCAAGCGTGACCTGGCAGAGGTTCCATAAACCCACGTGACTTTTTTACCTTAGAACTCCCCCAAGTGCCGCCCTAATTTAAGCAGATGTGTGACCTCAGTGTTGGGCAGGGGTTACATAAAGTGAGTTCTCACCACATTCCAGGGATCCTGTTTCATTTAAGTATGAACTGGGGAGGCTCTTCTTTCTCCCAATTCTCCTACTGGTGGAAAGGAGACTGTTGACTTCTCCCCATGTCTGCACCAGCCTTGGTCTGGCCAGATCTCATTGTGTGTGGAGCTTTGTAAAGGACAGCCAGCCAGCACTGAGCCAGTGCACAATAGGGCACCCATGCTGGGCCCCTGCAGGAGCTCTGCGCCCTGTGCTTGTACAACGCAGGGGATAAAGAGGGGGACTTGTCTACATGGGAGAATTATTCTTTACCCATATCCATGTGCTTCTAATGGTACTAGGGATGAGGCCAGAACCCCCTAGCTCAGCTCTTCCCAGCGAAATAACGTTTGCCCCTAGATTTTGTTATTTGTTCACTTGTTTTTGTGGCTGTTAACAATGGTGCTCTAACATAATCCATATCATCCTTGAGATCATGTTAATTTGTTTTTGTACATGTGCACAAATGTTCTATTCTTTACCTATTACAGGTTTGTGGATACCGGATAAAGCTGCACTTTGATGGATACTCTGATTGTTATGACTTCTGGGTAAATGCCGATGCTCTGGATATCCATCCAGTTGGGTGGTGTGAGAAAACTGGCCATAAACTCCATCCTCCAAAAGGTATTACTACTTTTTAATTTCATATTTTATATTCTGAAAACACTTAATTTCTTATATTGTAATTTAGATTTTTGAGAATTCAGACTTTGTGGTTATTCAGGTGGGCCCAAATTTAAGCTTATTGTTCATGATGAGAAATGTTTGTTAATCAGGTGGGCCCAAATTTAAGCTTATTGTTCATGATGAAAGATGTTCTTTAAAGTGAAAAAAATTAAAAAAATAGAACCCTACTTAAGAGAATAAATTATGTCCATGCACTTATTTGCATGTCACATAACACTTATTTGATACTTTGACTATAGGTTTTAGCTACAAATTTCTATCTCATACATACACACACACACACACACACACACAACACATACATGCATACCTTCTTGAAATAACTGATTACAAAATTATTTCTAACCTGTTTATATAACTGTGTTTACTGACATTTCAGTAAGTAAAAACCTTGAGAAACTATGCATTGAACTTATCTTAATATTTAAGAGACTGGAAAGGAGACTATAACACTGAAAAGCAATTTGGGTGAGGGCTGAACTAATAGTGATTACTCTTTTATTATTAAGTTTTTATATTACAGTCTGCCAGTGATTTTGCCTATTTCATGTTTACCAAATATCCAAGAATAACAGATTGTATCTTTTTCAGTTCATCTCTAGGGTATTTAATAATATCTTACTTCCTTCCTTTTCATGTTGCATTCAGTATTGTCTGCTTGATGTGAAAGAACCAGGTTACCAGTCTGATATTTTTGGTCTGTCACACAATTATTGGGCTTCGCTGGTGGCTTAGATGGTAAAGCATCTGCCTCCAATGCGGGAGACCTGGGTTTGATCCCTGGGTCAAGAAGATCCTCTGGAGAAGGAAATGGCAACCCACTCCAGTACTCTTGCCTGGAAAATTCCGTAGATAAGAGTAGCCTGGCAGGCTACAGTCCATGGGATTGCAAAGAGTTGGACACAACTGAGCAACTTCACTGGCTAGTACATCAGGGTTATTGAGGTCTTTTGGGGGGGTGTGGAGGTGGGTTATTGGATTTCAATGGACAAGCCATCTTTCGGTTTTAAGTGAAAAATTAATGGCAGAATAGTATTTCCAGATAACTGAAGGATTGAGCAAAAACACCTAGAAAAGAAGGATAAAAAAGAAAATATATAAGCCTTTACATAAATTGGCCTCATATGTGGTGAATTGTTTTTCTTTTCACACCACCTTCTGGACTTTGATGGAAGTAGAAAAGAGAATCTACTCGATAAAATTAAATGCTCAATTTCCTTTTTAAAGGGAATGTTGGCTTTACCAGTGTTGAACATGAAATGGTGAAAACTAAGGAAAGGACATTTCCATTATTGTAGTTGGCCAACATGCTCACTTCACGAATCTTGAATTGTCATTCTTGTGGTGACAGGCTAGAAAGATTTTATCTCTTGTAATACCATTTTTTCCAGGGTCCCACTGTTCCTACAAGTTAGTCTCCCAAAATAGAATGAGTGAGGGGAAAAACAGAAAACTCAACTACTGCAGCTCACTGCTAATGAATTCTACCTAAATACTGATAGAAATGGTTTGGCAATGAAAAGAAGTCCATCTGAGGACAGTGTGTATTTGCTACCTCATACCTTTTCCTTTCATCCATTATCATTCATTCGGAATTGAAAAAATAATACAATTTGTTGGAAATAAATACCCTGTGTGTAAAAATCCTTAGATCCTAATTATGAGTTAAATACTATCCATTTAAAAAGTCACTTGATGGCTTGATTTTGGCATGTTGGATTTACAGGTAAAAGTAAGAATGGAAAGCTAAGTATGAAATATTTTGGTATTTTACTGTCTCTATATGTGTGAATCCTAGGATATAAAGAAGAAGAATTTAATTGGCAGACCTATCTCAAGACATGCAAAGCTCAGGCTGCTCCCAAGTCATTATTTGAAAATCAGAATATAGTAAGTACCTCCAAGATACTTTTTCTTTCACAGGAAGTGGCTTTTGAGTATTTCCTTGGATAAATTACAAGTGATAACAAGAAACTATTAATAAATGTTATTGCTTTGGTAAATAAGGTGCTCTTAAGCTGTAAAATTAACTAAAAATTACCATGAATAAATATCTGGTTTTAACCATATCATGGCTGTCTTTTTAAAAAATTAAATAGTAAAAGGCAACATAGTATAAAACGTAGGTATACTTTACGGTTAAGGTGCCTAAGCAAACTAAGTTGACTGGGACATTTATGGTTATGGTCACTTGATTTTAGGAGTACTGTTCAGATAGGATTCCCATAGTGAGATGAATGTAACCCTATTTGAATTTGCATGCTAGAGACTATCATTTAAATCTTTTCTCCAGCTTCTAGCTCTGTTTAGCAGTGTTAACAGGAGCAAAGTCCAGATGTGTTTGTATTTTCTACTTCTTAAACTATGGGCATCTCTGAGGAGGCCTGATATGTTACAGTGTTCTACCCTGATCAAGTTCTGATCTAATTGGAAAGAATAGAGGACAAGCAGGTGGAAAGCCAGAATCTCACCGTTATAGTTGATGAGAGCTCAGTTGGAGTACATGCATGGCCTATATCTGCTGACAAATGAGTCTCTTGATTCTGAGCCCTGGAGTTAGAGATTTATTGGCCCTTCCAACCTCACCACTCTAGCCCATGAGCACTGGACCAGGGCAGACTACCATCTTGCAGGACAGAGCTTGCTCCTAGAGGGGAGCAGAGTGGAAACTATATGCCCTGTAGGCCAGCTTAACGGTGTGACCACTTCTTCCTTCCAGATTCACCAGTTAGGCGACAGTGTGTGAGTGTGGAGAGAGGCCATCATATTTCACTAGGGATTCCCTCCAGATATCAGGAATGAGAAAAACCTTCCTACCTACTCCACATACTCTCCACTTGGGAAATTACATTATCCAGGTGTTTTGAGGGCAACAAGTCTAATGGCTGAGACATTGTCTAATCCAGTTGAACGTAGGCCAGCTTGAGTTACAGAACTGGAAGCTGCTGTGTGTGTGCACGCACGTGCATGCATTTAGGTAATTAATAGAGATAATGAGCCAGATTATTATTTTTAAATATCTTAATTGAGAAGATAGCTTAATTGCTGAGATGTACATGCTGCATAGTCAGTCGGCATTCTCCTTCAAGATGAGGGAGGCCAGTCAGGTGGAAAACTCAGCAATTGGCTTGCTGTCACGGCTCCAAGTTTCCTAATCCTTGTCTGGTTCTCTGATGATGAGTTCAGTCAGGTATTTGAGCCACTGACCATCATCTTAAATTCTGTGCATTGCTAGTACAAAACTGAATCTTGGGCCATGTCTGTTTGGTATGGAATTAATTTTTATATTTCTAGATTCTCTACCTCAGAATACTCAAATACTTATGGTTTGATACAGAAGTCCAGGGCTTAAATATATAGTAACAGAATCTGTGTAGCATTAGTGCCTGAGACAGGACTTCACTCTAACATATTCAGATACTTGCCTGTTTGCATTTTTGTGATGATAGCTGTATAATTATAGTAAAAAGAGATAACATCTATTTTGCTTAAAGTAATGAGAAAAGTGTCTGTATGCTTCAGTCTGGACAGAAAGATTTTTTCTGAAGGGCAGAAATGACTTGTAGTATGTTGTGATTGATACTACTGATATCCAAGTACTTCTCCGAGATTAGGATCTTTTTCTTCATGAAATATTTTAAGGAATGTTTACATCCACAGCATTTCAAGTACTGCATCTGACTTGAATTTTTATTGTTTTTGTTTCATGTCCCAGATGGCCAATAATCTGTGGATTTCCTTATATTACAAGCTATTTTGTATGTATTAACAGCCAGCTCTTTGGGTGCTATTGTGAATAACATCTGGATTGTTGAATCAAAGTTGTAATAATTTCCAGCCTTTCATATAGGAAGATGGCCTACTTTTAGTAGAGTACCCTTTTGAAAGATTTTTCAGAAGTGGGAGTGAATCTGTACTGACTTACACACATTTTTAACTTGATTATGTGCATATTTTAGATGAAATAATTTTCATTGTTAAGTCAATAAAGGAAGAGAGAAACTGAAAGTAAACTATACACACATAAAACTTGCCTAACTAGCATCGTCATCTAAAGTACCAAGACACATGTTAAGATTAAGTAAACTTCTCAAGGTTGTGGGTGTGTTTGCTTTAAAGGTCCAGATAATTAATTGGGTGTAGCAACGGGGCATTTTTCTTATTGCTGCTTCTTGAAAAGCAACTCTGCTGCAAAACTGGTCTATGATTTTTAAATTATGTGAATACAGCTGATGGATGCCAGGCTTTCAAGCAGGGGTGCAGAGAGGGTACAGGTCCTTGTTGTTAAGTGTGTGCTTATCTCTAATTAAATCTGTATATTTCATAGACAGTGATCCCATCAGGCTTTCGAGTTGGAATGAAGCTTGAAGCTGTAGACAAAAAGAACCCTGCATTCATCTGTGTTGCTACGGTAACAGATATGGTGGACAATCGTTTCCTCGTACATTTTGACAACTGGGATGAGAGCTATGACTATTGGTGAGACATTTTTCATTGCTGTGTGCATTTTCTAATTGGTGTTTATTCAAGTACTTATTTAAAACCAGTCATAATGCAAAGCAGAGAACACAAATAACAGTATTCTGTCCTGCTCTTTCTCATTTCGGATTTTTAACTTTACCTGTTCCATATGGCACGTTTCTAAATAACGTCCTTTAGCTCTACTTTGTGATTTGTAATTTAGTTGACTACCTCCTATGGAAGCACAGTTCGTACCACACTCCCACATGAGTGCACACATAGATTCACACTTCCCCCCTCATCTGAGGTGTCTTCTCTCATTTCTTAAGAAAATATTTTTAATCTTCCTTTCATATTTTCATGCCCAGTAGCTAATTTTACTGTTTATAATGACAATACAAATTATTAATTGAGGAATATTGTTTTTAACCCTTAATGGTTTTGGCTATATTACATAAAGTGGTAGGAGCAACATAATTATAAAATTACATAATCATGAAAGGATTATAGTAAAGCCATAAGGTTTTGATTAGGCAGTTGAAATAATGATTTTTCATACCTAATTCATGTTCACTGATGAAACTATACTTTGCTGGTGAAAGGCATTTCTGCATGGTTTAGTTCCTTCTGGACAATACTTGCATTGAGAAGTGACAGTTATCTTTATAAAATGTGGCTAATGTTGCAGTAGCAAATGGATGTTAATTTATGTAAATGTAGCTCAGCTTTAGGAAAATTTGTTTCCTGACCTTTTAGTGTGTGTATGGTTAAATATTCAATAGAGCCATTAATAATTTCCATTACTTCTTGGATTGGATTCTTACACAGTCATCAGTTTTACTTGCGTTGTTTTAAAAAAGGAGAGACATTGAAAGCTATTTGCTGTTTAGACTGTACACCTGTGGTGGATTCATGTCAATGTATGGCAAAACCAATACAGTATTGTAAAGTAAATAAATAAATAAAGATGAACTATAAAAATCTGAATTATATTTTATGTATGGTTTTCACAGAATTTTTTAAAGTAGTTCCATGATCACATCACATAGAATCAAGTACTTTTGAATAGTATAGTAAGTTTTATCCAGCTTTTTTCTGCAAAGCATAATTTTCCTCATAGGATGTCTTTTTTATTCAGTTTGCAATCAAATTTGTTACTGAAATACAAACCATTTCAGGTATATACAAAAGTTAGAACACTAGAGTGACCTCCTGCAGGCATTACCTACTACTGGCGATTATCAATATATACCAGTTTTGTTTCCGGTGTTTCCTACTCTAAAATCCCAACTCCAGGACTGTTTTGAAGCAGATTCCAGATTCCATAGCATTTCATGTCTGAATGTGTATCTTCTAAAGATAGAACTTCTTTTTCTTTTTTCAAATATATAAAGTTATAAATAGCATCATGTCACTAACATACTAAAACATTATCCCCCAACTGTCTTGGTTTATTAGCTTTTGGTCCAAATAGGGTGTGCATTTTATGATTGCTTTGATGTTTCTCTTGATCTCTTTTAATTTATAGTTTCCTATTCCTTCATCGTTTTCTTCCCACTGTAACTTTTATTTAAGAAACCAGATTGTTTGTCCTGTTGACTCTGCCACAGCCTGGATTTGCTGATTGAATCCTCATTGTATTGCTTACCATGTTCTTCTCTTTCTCATATTTTCCACAAACTGGTGGCTTTTCGTTTAAAATTATCCATACCTGTCTTGAATGAGTGAGTAGATGAGAAAACTATAAATTTAGAAATACTGGAGTCCGTCCTGGGTGGAGCATATTTCTCTCCCTCCTGTGTTTGATGTGCTGTGTTGATGGCAGTACCAACATGACAATTGGGATCCAGTCCTTTTATTAATAAATGATACTTTATTTATTAGAATCTGTTGAAATGAGAGCTTTTTGCTTTTAAAGTTCTGATTGCTTCAGGGAGAACTTTGTAAAAACAGCTTTTGCCTGATATAACACAATGGGTGAATGTTTCAGTTATTCTTGTGGTCCTATAAATATTATAGGGTTTTAAAAGTGTAGGTTCCTTATTTGACATAATATGTATTTCCTTTAAAAGCATTCATTCTTCTGGGAAAAAAAGTAACGAGAAAGTCTAGGAGAATGTATCACATTTTTCTTTGATGCCAAATGCCTAGGGAATAGGAAGCATCCTGGTTTCTTATTAGAAAGAGCAGGGGAAAAAATTGATCTCTTTCAGCAATGATTTTGCAGTTTTACGAGCACAACCAAAAGTTATTTTTAGAATGGAATGTACTTTGAGGATAGACTTACACTTCTAACTGTTGAAGTTATATTTTGTTAATTGTCAGAAAAAGAATAACAGTGTGTTCTCTTCCTCGATATGCAATTAAGGCATATTGAAAATAACTTATGTGCACTGCAGTTTCTCCAACCTTATTAAATACTATGTTCTTTGATCTTTGAATTTTGGAATGGTTTTTATCTGCATAAATTAGTTACTTAGGTATGTAATTGAGGTTACAAATTGGATTGCTTTCCCAATTTAAAATAGTTTGAAAATGAGATTTTTTTTCCCTCTGCATTGGGAAGTGATCTTATCTCTTTTTACCTTAGTGGGAATTTGAAAGTGTGCTTGAATGCACGTGTGCATGCGTGCACTCACACACACACACACATTTGTGGTACTGCGTGTTTAATTGCACTAAAACATTTCTTTCAAAGAGAAATGCTGTGTGGGATTTAAGTTTATGTAGGGTTGTAGTAGTTTTTAATGAGAGCGAATAGTATACATATATTAGAATAAAAATTGGTTTATCTCTGGGTTTTCTCTACACTTTTGTTACTAGTAGTTGGGCTGTTTTACATGTATACATTAAGAGTAATAGTAATTTTATGTGTCTCCCCAAATAATGTTGAAAAGTTTGCATCGTGTTGTCAGTTTTTCAGAGCAGTGTGTGTGTCATCAACCATTATATTCGAGAAACACCCCTTGATGGTGCTGGCGAGTTACAGAGATGACAGGGACCTAGGGACCTCTGCACTTCAGTCTTGAGAGGCTCGGTGTCTGGGAACAGAGAGAAACCCAACACCTCTGTCTTGGCTGCAGAGGCCATGGTGGTTAGCGCTTAATTATTAGAACCAACTGCTTGCTGTCTGGTGGCATGTGGAAGGAAGGACTGACTGACTCACGGAAGCTTTCTCAGAAAGATCTTCCTGGGGACATGGAATTTGAACTGGATCATAAAGAATGATAGGAGTTAGTACTTAGAAGTTGGGATAAAATAGTTCTGGCCAAGGAAAGCACTGACTTATGTTTAAGTCCATGGAGCAAACAGGGATATGTTTGGGGTATTCAGTAAGTGACTTAGTCCTTCTAAGCTTTAGGTGCCCTCTTTGCAGAAAGGGTTAATAGTCCCTATCTCACAAGATGTTGTGAGGATTAAAGTAAGAATTTCAGAAACAGAAACCAGTTTGCAAAATGTTAAAAAGAGCTGGCCGTTATGCGAAGTACTGACTCTTTGGAAAAGACCCTGATGCTGAGAAAGATTGAAGGCAGGAGGAGAAGGGGACAACAGAGGATGAGATGGTTGGATGACATCACTGACTTGACAGACATGAATTTGAGCAAACTCCAGGAGCTGATGAGGGACACGGAAGCCTGGGGTGTTGCAGTCCATGGGGTTGCAAAAAAGAGTCGGCCACAACTGAGCGACTGAGCTGAACTGACTGAAAGAGATGTCTGTAAGGCACATTGGGCAGAGAAGTTTAGCCCTGAGGTGAAAGTGGGTTATTGTCTCAGAGGGAGTAAGCCCCTCAGGTGTTGGACTTGGTTTTAGGCTGAAGGAAAGAAGCCACTGTTGAGCAAGAGTGGAGACATCTGAGACTGGATAATTGAGGACCCCAGTCCCATAGGAGAAGGGCTAGCCTTGGGGAGAAACGAGCTTTCTTCTCTCAGTGTGGAGAAAATGAAGACTTGAAAGAAGCATTGATGTTAGGGTGATGAGATGGCACCTCCTTTGTCTCTTCCTGGTAGTCACCTTGTTAGTGAAAATCAGGTTTTATGCTTGAAGCAAATTATGGATATTGAAAACAGCCTCAGTAGGGAATGGGCTTGGAAATGAATTAAGGATGAAAAGGAGAATGAGATGACTCGGGATGAGGTCTGAGGCTTAGTAAAACAGAGTGATGGAAGCCCTGAAGAGTTAGCACAGAGTGGGAGCTGGGAAAGTAGGTGCCGGGAAAGAAATTGGCAGTCATCATGCTCTGGAATGGCACCCCACTCCAGTACTCTTGCCTGGAAAATCCCATGGACAGAGAAGCCTGGTGGGCTGCAGTCCATGGGGTCGCTAAAAGTCAGACACAACTGATCGACTTCACTTTCACTTTTCATTTTCATGCATTGGAGAAGGCAGTGGCAGCCCACTCCAGTGTTCTTGCCTGGAGAATCCCAGGGACGACGGAGCCTGGTGGGCTGCCGTCTGTGGGGTCGCACAAAGTTGGACACGACTGAAGTGACTTAGCAGCAGCAGCAGCAGAGACCAAGTGTGCTGTATTTGTTCAAAGAATCTAAACCATTATTGCTTGAAATGAAGACTTTGATGTGTTCCTTAAGTGAGCAACTTGAAATGTTCTTATCTGACTCTCTGCCGAGATCTGGGGAGCCCAGTGTGTGTGCATCAGTTTTGTTTAGCTTTTGCCAGTGACTGATGAAACTAGGGCCCTTTACTTTCAACCTGAAATCACTTAACCTCTCAGTGTTTCCATAAAATGAGGGTCTTAATGTTTGCTCACTTTATATGACAAGTGTGGGTTCTTCATGAATTCTTATTTCTATTATTATCTACCAATCTAGGTCTGATTTGGGTCTTAGCAGCCTTCATAAATAATTTGTACTTACTTGTGAAATGGACTTAAAAATTGTTTTGAAATGGACTTTCTTATCAATACACATAAAAACCCTGAAGAAAGGAAAGGCACAGGGAGCGGCAGTTTGCCAAACATTTCACCATTAGTTGTTCTTCATTATATTTCTTCTTGGTTACATTTCTGCTTTTGAACACTAGATGGGACTAAGAGATGACTTGTGTTTCAATAGTAACAAATAATTTCACAGCCTTCCCACTTCTGAAGGAAGTATTGTTTGTTTATAGAGGGGCTGTAAGTCAACTAGATAGAAATGAGGCTATTTTTAGTTTCATAGTTGAGACAGCTTCTTTATTTTATTTACTGTTTATTTTAAATGGTGACTTTGATCAGTATTTAAATAATTTTAAAACCTTATATGAGATTTTGGCTGTACAGGAACAAGTGGCCAAAATGTGCTACAGTGTTTCCTTGACTTGTAATATATAGAGAAATCCAATAAACAGAATTGTGTCTAATGCTTTTACTTTAATCATCATGAACCTGACATAATTAGAAGTACTTGATAGTTGTCTTAAATTGAAAAAAATTAAAGAAGTATTACATATTTGTTATTTTTTTCATTTTTAAGGAGCTATTAAGAGTTTTCCCTAGAATAATATAAAAAATTCCCTAAAATAAAGGCTGCATCATTACTAATAATCCATAGCCAAATGATTTTCCAGGAAAGAATAGCATAATGGGAAAATCAAGATCCGTAGTTTTGCTTATACAGTTTAAAACCATGCATCTGAAGGGATTGAGTGTACTAAGATTTCCATATATGTCTCACCTAGCTTCCCCTAAATATTTCCCAGCTTAGAAAAAAAAAAGCTTTCTTTTTTTTTATCTAATGTCTCATTTCTCTGCTTCTTTTTAAAACAGAACTCCTTAAATGTGTTTTCTGAGCTAGCTATGCTCATTTCCTAACATTTTCTCCTAAACCCACTCTGTTCAGGCTTTTGCCCTTTCCCATACCCAGCTCCACCACAGCAGATCTTATCAAGTATACCAGTGACCTTTACGTTGGTAAATCCAGTGATCAGTTCTTGCTTTTTCTCTTCTTTGACCAAGCAGCAGCATTTGACCCGACTGATTTCGTCTTTCTCTCTCTCTCTTATTTTACCAGTCATTGTTTCTTGGACTTCTTTGCCTTTTCTCTTTTCTGTCCTCTGTACTCATTTTCTGGATGGTCACATCTCTGCTCATGGCTTTAAACACCACCCTATTTGCCGATGACTCCTAAATGTGTTTTTAGCCTTGATCTTGCCCTTAAATTCTGAATTTTTGTGCTTATGATCTACTACTTTACATGCTTGTTAAACATGTTAATATCAGATCTCTTCATTCACTGTTTGGAATGTCAGGCTGTGCTTGCAGTCTTCCTATCTCAAAAAATGGTAACATCCATCTTCTAGTGGCCATGCCCAAAGCCTTGGAATGTTCTGGACTTCCCTTTACTCCCACTCTTCGTCAAATCTATCGGCTTATCCAGTGGATTCTTCCTTTAGAACATTGACCTAAATATACAATCACTTCCTATTATCTTCACCACCAGCACTCTGGTTCAGGTTACCCTCACCAACTCTGGCAAAAACCTTCCAGCAGCCTTTTGTCTCCTTCCCAAATGTGGTTTATTATCTGCAAAGCAGTCAGAATAATTTCTTTAAAACATAAATCAGATTATGCCACTCTTCTGCCTAAAACCTTTCACAAAATGTTCTAGTAAACATCATCTGTACTTGCTGTCCCCTAGCATGGAAGGCTTTCCTGTATATATTTGAGTGGCTCAGTTCTCTCGTCACTCTTTTCAGATGTCATCTTATTTAAGAAGTCATCTTGACTATGTGTTTCGAAGGAATATCTTGCCACTGTTTCGCTCTACCTTTTTATTCCAGTTCTTTGCATAGCATTTTGCCCCCAGAATATAGATTTTGTTTGTTAATTAATTTCCTCTTTTCCCACTATACTATAAGCTCCAAGAGGCTGAAAGTTGGTATATATTTTCTTCACTACTGTATCCTCAGTGCCTATCCCAGTGTCTGGCACATGATAGACACTCAACCTTTCAATGAATGGGTGAGTGAATGAATAAATGAAGAGTGTTGCATGATAGGATGAGTACTATATGGAACAAGTTTGATTAGGAGCAAGGAATCAGATGTGCTACTGGTAAAGAGGCCTTGGCAAAGCATATACTTGATTAAAGTAAAGATGACAAAGAAGAGGTGAGGAAAAGAAACACCCCATCTTAATACCTGGTCTCTGCCATTCTAATGGTCAATAGAGAGAGCTTGTTTGCTTTTTGAGGGTGATTGCGCTTCCTGCTTTTGTATATTTGTCCTTAGAAATACTAAAATAATTTTAGCTTGCCTGTGTATATGCTATTTATATACATGTTTATTTTTCCAAATGATTTTCCTAAATGGAAAGTCCAAATTTTAGTGACGTTATTTTTATATTTGCTATTTTTGCAGTTGTGGAATATAACACCACTTGTGTGGGAGCAAAAACTATTTGCCTGGTGTCAGTTTTGTATGTTATGTGTATCTGATAGACATCTCCTTAGTACTAACATGTTGGAAGAGTGAACAATTCTTTGGTTTAGCCGTTTTTTCCCAAATAAGATAGATTGTGACAAGGGAGGACTCGGTG
Source organism: Ovis aries (assembly GCF_016772045.2). Taxonomy (NCBI): domain Eukaryota; kingdom Metazoa; phylum Chordata; class Mammalia; order Artiodactyla; family Bovidae; genus Ovis; species Ovis aries. Next base: position 55,703,877 of record NC_056061.1, read on the forward strand.
TAAAAATGTTCACAATCACTAACCTTTTTTTTTTTTTTTTTTTTGGTATTTGAGAATTTTTCCTAATTGCCATTTTTAAATTTATGTAACTTACAGGTGTGAAGCCTCTAGTCCACACATTCATCCAGTTGGTTGGTGTAAAGAGCATCGAAGAACGCTCATTACTCCTCCAGGTTTGTGTTGATTATGTGTCTGCTGTTTGTTATTTATGTCAATTTGAGTTTATTTTCATGTGCTAAAGAACAGATTCTGTGACTTCATCATAAGACAGTGAATTTTTGAGCATGTCACTATTTAACGTGCCCTGGCTACTGCTGGTATGAAATGATAGAGTGGTCAGCTCACACAGAGCATCACTGTGGCGTGTGTGGCTTCTTGTGGATGCTCCTGTGAGTAATGAAAACTGTCATTGTCATAGGGAAAGGATGCCTCCTTGGTTTGTTAGGAGCTGTTGTGTAGATGTTGCCCACAGCACGTAAGCAACAAAGACTCAGCTTGGAGCTTCAGATACTTGTCTCATTCTATTCTGCCAGCTAGTGTTGTTTTTAGCCTTGTCCCTAGTTCCTTGATACTGTTTCTCAGTTAGCGCCTGATATTTACTCACTCGGAACCAACCGTTCCTATGATGGGCAAGGCAAGTCCCTTCTACCTCCTGCAGTTTCTTCTGTGTTCAGGGATGAAAGCTCCTGTTCTTTACTGATTTACAGAGCTGTTTTGAAGGTGAAAGAATATTTGCATAAACCATGTGGTGTTAAAGTAAGATATTAAATGGCTTGGTAGCTCAAATGTGCTGCTGCCTGGAAGACCCCACTCAGCCCTCCTAGGTTCTGGGATTTACATAATATTAGGAGCCAGTGAATAATGACTGCCACTGTCACCATCTGAATTATATTATATTATACAGATTCTTTCGGACTTCACAATTTGATATTGATCTTTTTATTTTTTTCCTTACAATCCTTTTGGTCATCATTGGCAACCCACTCCAATATTCTTGCCTGGAGAATTCCTTGGACAGTGAAGCCTGGTGGGCCACAGTCTATAGGGTCGCAAAGAGTCAGACAAGACTGAAGTGACTTAGCATGCATGCAGGGATCTGTTAAATTAACAGGACCAGTGAACAGCAGGTTCCTGGCTATGTCTTCACAGCCTGGGAAGGGGTGTGTGAGGTATCATTACTGACTTCTGATGTGAGGCAGATTACCAAGTCTTCTGTCTCTTTTCATGGACTTTTATAATTCAGTAGCAGAGAAAGTATATAGATTTTTGGCAAAATTAAAAAATACAAAATTGCATGTGAAAAAGTACCAAACACACAGCAGTGTGAATATAATTGCCACTAACTGTAGCACATGAAGATAGTTAAACTTGTAAATTTTATGTGATACATATTTTATCATACTAACTAAAAAGGTTAAGAAAACAAAAGTAAAAACATGCCAAATAAAAAGACTGGTGTGCAAGGCCTGTGCTGATGTTATTCTGCTCTTTGGATCTATGGCAAACAAGATGTCCTTTCTCTGGATCCTTTTCTCTAAGGGCAGATTCCTGGCTTGTGTCTCACATCTTCCCTATGAAAAGAAAGGATGTTAATCACCTGTCTCCCTAGGCAGTTGCCCTTCTCCTTCATAGATCAGTCTCATGAGCAGCCCTGCCAGCTACTCCATATTCATGTTCTTTTTTAACCTTTGTACATCTACTGTTCTTTTGCCAAAATTAAAGTCTTCATGTCTTTTAAAATGATTTTTATTTTTGAATTACCAAAGTATCCATTTCGATATGCTTATTTTTAAGAGTTTAGAGTGAAACTAGAGATAACCACTATTCTCTCTCTTAATGGCTTAATAGGTGGTTATTATATCTTTGCACAGAAACGTTTTTTGCCTCTGTATACACATACATGCAGAGCTTTCCAAGTGGCGCAGTGGTAAAGAACCCACCTGTCAATGCAGGAAATACAAGAGACGCAGGTTCAACCTCTGGGTGGGGAAGATCCCCTGGAGGAGGAAATGGCAATCCACTCCAGTATTCTTGCCTGGGAAATCCTGTGGACAAAGGAACCTGGTGGGTTACTGTCCATGGGGTCACAAAGAGTTGGACACGACTGAGGGACTGAGCGCACACATACGTGCATGCATGCACAGTCAGCTTTAATGTTATTTAAATTCTGCAAGGTATATGCCTTAAAAATGCACTGTGAAATATTGACTACTTGGAAATGTTTGCTTATTTACTCTTTCAAACTTGTATTTTGAAGCATTTTCAAATGTATAGAGAAGTTGTAAGAACAGTAAATAGCTCATTTAGATAACCTTGAATCAGAGACCCATCCAAGTTCGTCAGTTGTATGAAGGATGTCATTTATAGCAAAATAATGGCATATTGCTCAGTTGTCATGTTTCTCTGGTCTCCTTCAATATGCTGTCCTTGACTTTTATAACTTTCGTATGTTTAAGAATTATAAATTGGTCATTTTGTAGAATATTACTTAATTTGAACATGGTGGGTACTTTCTGGTAATTAGACCCACGGTGTGCATTTTTGGCAGGAATATCACAGAAACAGTGCTGTGTTCTTATTCGATCATCTTCTGTGCCACTTGATGTCCGTTTATCTCATTATTGGTTGATTTCTACCAGTGATTGATCAAGATGATAGTTACCAGGCTTATTCATGGATGTAGGGGTTTTTTTTGTCTGTAATGATTAAGTATTTTGAGAAGACGCTTCAAAATTGTATAACTATCCTGCACTTCAGTCCCATGTTGATTACTAGTTTTAGCATCTGTTGATATTTCTAGTGTGAATTAATATTCTGATAGTTGCTAAGTGGTAATTTTTCTTATTCAGTCTTTCGTTGTACATAATTAGATGACATTCTTCTGCAAAAGATAGCTTTCTCGTCTTCCTATTTATGCATTCAGTTAACTTATTTATATCAACATGGACCCAAATATTACTATTGTCATCAGTGGCTTATATTCCATTACTAACATTGTTTATTTTCATGTTCAGATTTTCTCACATTTGGCCAGTGGGAGACCCTTTAGGCTGGTTTCTGTGTCCTTTTGACATTTTTTATTATTCTTTGGAGACAGTTCCTATTTTCTGGCACTGTTTGGCTTATCTTGTGCTTTCCCTGACCCAACCTTGATGTCACCCATTTCTCCCAGACTCCGTGGTTTATTTTTGTAGAGCACGATTTGTAGACACTAAGATCTGGACACTCGATGTGCTCACTGCTAGAGAACTGATGCTGCTGTTGGCCTTTCAGGGGACATATGGTTAAGTAAATATATAATAATTTGTTTATTTCTCTATCCATTTATAGATATTGAAAACCATGAATGTGTACCATTAGCTGCAGTTCATATCTAACACCACTGAATTCATTCTGGTTTTTCACTTTTCATGTTTATAGTCAGTGAGAAATCTGGCTTCTATTTTCTCCAGTATATTTACTTACTTTTTCAGCAAGTAAGGACTACATAAAGTAACCAGTTTCCTCCCCTACTGGGCCAACACTAATTCCCACTCATGTCTACCTAAGGGGCTTTGGACTCTGGAGGAAACAGAAGGAGAGTGAGATGGAGGAAGGATGTTGTTTTTATACATTCTATCAATACTCTTCTAGGATTTATTTTATCTTATTTGTTTTGCCTAATAATGATTGTCTGGAATATTTCACATATTGGTGTATATATAAACCTGCCTAATTCTTTTTAATAAATGCTTTCTGTTTTACATTTACAATATTTCTGTGTGTGTGTATTTCTATATTGATGGTCATTTAACTGATTTTTACATTTTCACATTTACAAATGATGCATTTTCTTTGTACACACATATGAGATTCTTCCTAGATTAATAGAAGTAAAATTTCTAGATTAAAGGGTATTTATATTTGTGTGTTTGTGTATGTCTTGTGTTGTAAGACTGTCCTAACTTGAGAATGCAAATTGTATATATTCTCATTTAAAAGTTAATAGAGAAATCATGATCTAGATGAAAACTACTTCATTATTACATGTGTTTCCAAATGTGTAATCAGTTCAAAGTAGTTTTGCGTAATATGAGCATGCCTTTCTTCATTATAATGATAACAATATCTCATAATTTTATAGGCCTGCTTGTGGTTGTCACTATCATTTTGGTTAAACCTGATAGGATTTACTGTTATCATTCTTAGGTTATCCAAATGTGAAACATTTTTCTTGGGATAAATACTTAGAAGAAACCAATTCTTTACCTGCTCCTGCAAGAGCTTTCAAAGTGGTGAGATATTATACTTTACAATATTTGATTCATCTGTGTTGGTAATAGTGTTCAGTCATTGAAATTTAAGAACAGAAAAAGTATTGGCAAACAGAAATGAGAGAGAAGCAGAAGACCAAAGAAGATGTTTTTGAATTTTTACAATTTTGAAAGGGAAAATGATTACTGGGGCGGGGAGGGGGTTTGTTGTTGCCAACTAAAGAATACTTCCATTTTGGACTTTAAAGTCTCCTTGGAAAATTATGTTTGAATTGGTTTGCAGTGAGTTGATTGTACAGCAGACTTCTGTTTTTCCAGCTAGATATTCTGAAAGACCAAACAGCACAAGATATGTATTGTTTTATAATGAAAACTTTATTTTTTCATTCCTTTGGGTTTTTTTTATGGCAAGCTGAGATGTTGTGTGTGTGTGTGTGTTTAATGTTATTGCTATAAATCATCATGATTGACCACCGCAATACAAGGTCATCTGTTTTGATTATAGTGTCTTTCTAACCCAGGTAATTGCTTCTTGCCTATTAAGATTCAAAGTTAACCTCATTTGTGTGCAAGGGAAGAATACAAAAATGAAATGTATTTAAAATTTTTTTAAATCTCAAACAACTTGCTTTATAATTTGTATTTTAAAAGAAAAGAAAGATATATTAAATACTTGATTTTTTAAAAAAAAGTGACAGTATTATAAGCAACATTTTTAATAGATCCTTTTGTGTGTAAATTTATAGGATTTTTAATGATAAAATTAATTAGTAGGTATGGATCCAAATACATCAGAAAAGAACATCAAAATTTTTGAGAGAAAAATTGTTACATGAAGAAAAGCCATAAATTCAGGATTATACATGAGTAATGTTTAGAGTCATAAAATTTTATGGATTTTTATCTGACCCTCTAACTTAGCCTCATGCAGAAAAGAGCTGCTTTGCAGTTTTGCTTTGAACTGGATAAAATCATGTCAAGCTCAGTCTGCATATCTAGTGTCACAGTGATATCGGAGAGAAAATCAGAATTCCTTTAGCTTGGCCTTTGGGCGCCTTGCACTAGTTGTTCTGTTCCTTTGCATAATTTTCACACTTGATTTTCACGGCCAGACTTCTATTACATCTGTTAGCCGTCACCTTTCCTTCTGCCCATAAATTTTTCAGAGGGCTGTGGGCTTCTGCTGAGTTTTGAGATATAGGTAGCCCCATTCCTGTTCTTTGTAGAACAGTTCCACTTTGTGTGTCTTGATTGCTAATTTTCTTCTTAGAAAGACTTCAGTTACTTTTTTTGTGTCAAGCTAATTTCTGTGTCTCCTCTCTACAACTTGAATGTTCTTTCCTCTCTTTTATAACTTTCATGTTTGTTGACTTTCGCCAAGACAGCTCCAAGTAACGTGAAAAAATTCTTGTCTTCCCTATGACTAATCAAAAAAACCGCAGTATTCTGAATTTCAGCTTAAGATCTTTGGCTTCCTGTTTGCTCTTGCGGCTAGTTGCTCAGGCTCTTTCTATCGCCTGCAGGCTTGGCTGTGAGATTTGGGATTTTTTTTTTTTTTTTGGTAAGGAGAATGAAGTCCAAAGCTATTCTAGGAACTTGAGTTTGGGAGGCTGGTTCTCTTATAATAGTTCATTTAAAAAAAAATTCTATCTTTGTGACATAGAGCTCACCTTCCCTTCCTCTGTATCTCACTATATAAAATTTTCTATTGCGGCAGAAGCCACCACATGGATTCCAGAAAAAAATGAAGCTTGAGGTCATAGACAAAAGAAATCCCATGTTTATTAGAGTAGCAACAGTTGCAGACACAGATGATCACCGAATAAAAGTAAGTATCCCTGTTGTGGTTTTGTTTTTCTTTTTTTTAACAAGACATCTTGGATGAAAACTTTAGCAGACATTTAATTTGTGAAGTCCTAAAATTACATTAGTAAAATCATAGGAATATGCAAATTAAGTGATTACATATCTTTGTAAGTAAGTGTTTTTCTACTTTTCTTACTTTAATCTATGTAAGTTTTCTCCTTATTTATGACTGACTTTTAATATTTTAAGTATGTATTTGGAAGAAAAAGTAGATACAGTGTATAAAGTAATCTGTTCAGAAGGTGATATAATACTTCATTTTCCAATAGTATATATATATTTTTTTTTAATTAAGTTCAGGTTTTTTTTTTATGGGATGTTGGTTTTTGAGACGTCCCAGGCCATTGGGTTCCTTCTCTCTGACAGTTTCTCTCTGGAAACTCTCAAGATTATCTTTGTCCCTAATATTTTGATGTTTTGTGATAACATGCTTTTGTTTGAGGGATTTTTTTCATTATCTTGCCAGACTTTGAGCCAGTCCTGTCATTTTCCAGACCTCCTGACATACTTGCTGCCTCCACATTGAGTCTTTCTGGATTCTACACTGTGAGCTCATTCACCCTGGCCCTGCTCCCCTTCTCTCGGAGTCTGGGCTGCAGCCTGCCCACTACCTTCCAGTGGCTCAGCTCTCCCTCGCCCACTGTGCCCTCCGCTCTCCTCATTGCCACGTCTGTCAGCTACTTTCCTTCTCCGTTTGTCCTTCTGGGTTTATACATTGTCAAACATAACTTTCATTTCAGAAGAGAGTGGAAATAAGCACCTGGGTCTGAAATGTGATTCATTGAGTTGCCTTTCGCCTCAACAGAAAATCCAACCAAATTAGTTTTTTTTTTTTTAAATGAAAGAGTGTGCTGTCAAAAACTATTATCTGTCTTAATCTTGAAATTGTCAATAATGAATATTCAGTTTTTATAAAGGGTCCAAATTACACTTTTAGGTAAAAAAAGTATCTAATTTCCTAAACTATGTTTTAAAATGTGTTAAATTATCTGTACTATGCTTTTATATCTAGTAGTCTGTTTTCTTTAAAATTTTCATTCGACCTCATTGCTGAGTTGCTTTTATGTTAATTGTCTTTATAGTGGAACATTTCTATTATAAATATTTTTGAATGTCTCTTAGGCTTCCCTTATGGCTCAGCTAGTAAAGAATCTACCTGCAATACGGGATACCTGGGTTCAATCCCTGGGTTGGGAACATCCCCTGGAGAAGGGGAAGGCTACCCACTCCAGTATTCTGGCCTGGAGAATTCCATGGACTGTGTAGTCCCTGGGATTGCAGAGTTGGATACGACTGAATGACTTTCACTTTCACTTGTATTTTGTACAGTGCTTAAATATTTCATGTTGTATGTTTATGTATCTTTCTCTCTTACTCTTTGTTAGGTAATTTTATTTCATTTCAAAATAGGACCCAGCAAGAGAACAACTATCACTTAGCATTATGAGAAAGTCTGATTTTTTTGTTTATGAAAACCTCTTAATGTGCCAGTGACTCAAATAGTAAAGATGAAATGAAACTGTGCAAACTATAATACATTTATTTCATCTGGGCTTCCATAGTAAGAGTATTAATTAGGTTTAATTTTTTTATGTATTATGTTTGTATAATTTCTGATAGCAATCTTTAATTGAAGTATTGGTGGCTAAGATGGTAAAGAATCTGCCTGCAATGCAGAAGACCCAGGTTCATTTCCTGGGTTGGGAAAATCCCCTGGAGAAGGGAATGGCAACCCACTCCAGTATTATTGCCTGGAGAATTCTATGGACAGAGGAGCCTGGGCAGGGTCTCGAGAGTTGGACACAACTGAGTGACTAGCGCACACATATTTCTGATAGCAATTTTTAATTAAAGTATACTTGACTTATAATATTTTACTAGTTTCAAATGTACAGTGTGATTCAGTATCTTTGCAGGTTATACTCTATTAAAAGTTATTACAAGATAATGGCTATTATTCCCTTTGTGTATACAGTATATACTTGTTGCTGATCTGTTTTATACACAGTAGTTTATAATCTATTAATCCTGTACTGCTAATTTGTTCTTTCTCCCCTCTCTCTCCCCTTTGATAACCACTAGTTTGCTTTCTATATCTGTGAATCTTTCTGTTTTGCATATACAGTCACTTGTATGATTTTTTAGATTCCACATATAAGTGATTAAATAGCAGTTTTTAATTGTATTTGCTCCTTATCAGAGAATTGTTTTGTTCCTCTGTTCATAATATTTAAATTAAATTTTAACTCTGAAATTTAACCTTAACTGCTAAAATTTTCCCAGTTGCCAGCCAGCCTAGTTTGTAGAAGAGATTCAGCTTATTTACAGTAACTAACGTATTGTCTTCTTTTTGTTGCATATTGTCATATATTGTCAATAGATCTGTCATCTTTGATAGATGACTTTTCATTGCCAAACTGAGATATCAGTTTTAATGAAAACTAGGAAGGGGTTTGGGGTCACACAGAGTTGGACACAACTGAAGCGACTTAGCAGCAGCAGCAGCAGGAAGGGGTTTGGGACTCTATATTGCAGTAGAATAGTGTCCTTTTTAGTATCATTGGAAATTCTCAGTATACAGTAGAGTTACCTAGAAGTTAAGTAAATGACATGTTAGGTGCACAGAACCCAAGTTATACCTGTAAGTTTAGAACCTCCTTGGTGGGCTCAGCCATTTTTTTTTCTGATTATTTTTAGTTATCACAAGTAATTCTAGTGTGTATCCAGGTTGAAGAACCATTTACTTATTAGGATTGAGTTTGTTTGCTATAGGAAGATAGCTAAATTTTATAAAATGTAACAAATGTCACGAGTTACATGAACATTGTTTCCCGTGTAGAAGAAATGAAATTTGGGAACAGAAATAAAAGAAAACAGAGTTTTATGTATCTAGTAAAATAGAGCCCTGTCACTTGATGATTAGTTGAGAATTAGAATGCTTAAAACTTACTTTATGCTATGAATTATGTATAACTTCTTATTTATTGGTAGTACCGACAGCATAAGCTGATACTCTTAACTTTCAGTGTTATTTGAACATTACTTTCGATCAGAGGAAAGAAAAGGGTTGTTTCGAATTAAACAGCTTTAAGTGTTGCTTTTATATGCAATGTATGTGAACGATGAACAAGTTTATTTTGGATCCATGAATCTTAAACTGGTTACTCCTCCTGACTGACTTTGTGATTTTTTTCTCCATTTAAAAATTTTATCCATGATTTCCTCCAGATGTGGAATTCTGTGGGATTTAATTCTAGGATTAATTGATTTCTAAGCTTGAGAAAGCAGATCCATTGCAAAGGACATTATTTTGAACCCATATATACGTGCTTTAGTAACTCTGTACTTCTCCATTACGTAAATATACCATAAGTTATATAACCAGTCTTATAGATGGTAGGCATTCTGGTTTTTTTCTGGCACAATAATGAATTGAGTTATTTAGATTATCAAGTCAAAGATGATATATTTTAAGTGTTAATCATTGTTGCCAAATACCTCTCCAGAAATATCTCACCAGTCAAGGCTCCTGTCAGTGGTCTATGAGAGCGTCCATTAATCTCATGTTCACTAGCTCTAGGAATCACCGAAATGGAACATTCTGGCAGATTGAAAGGAAAATAATTGCATCTTGTGATTTTAATTTGTAGCTTTTTAGTTATAAGTGAAATTGTCTTTTCACATGTTTACCATTTATTTTTATTTTTCTGTTTATGACCTGTTTGTTGCTTTTCCACTTTTTCTATTGGATTTTTCATCTTTTATACTGATATATGATTTTTTTTATGAATTGAAGAACAAAGTACATTGTCACATGTTAACAAATATGTTTTTCAGGTTTCTTTTGGGTTTTTCATCTTGCTAGCAGTAGTATTTGCCATTGTGAAGATCTGAACTTTGATGTAATTGAATTGATCCATCTTTCCTTTATGGCTTTTGAGTTTGGCATCTTGCTTACAAAGGCTACCAAACTCTTAAGATAAATACATTAATTCATGCTTTCTTCTAGAACTTTCATTGTTCAGTTTTCAATATTTGAATTTTTATCCATCTGACATCTATTGTGTTTTTATTTGTATATTCAGTGTACTATTTATAAGTCAGAGTGAAGATGGTTACCATTGGCAGAGTTTTTACTGTAGGGATTTTTGTGACCTGAATTAAACTGTTGATCCCTTTTTGTTATCCAGGTTCACTTTGATGGCTGGAATAGTTGCTATGATTACTGGATAGATGCAGATTCTCCTGACATTCACCCTGTCGGTTGGTGTTCAAAAACTGGGCATCCTCTTCAACCTCCTTTAAGTAAGATACACAAAGATTACTTAAAGAAATGTTTCCACTATTGCGTAGTGTGCTTATTATTCTCTTTTCCTTCTCATTCCACTTCTCTCCTGTACATTTTTTCTCTATATAATTATTTTTCCTCTTACTGCATTTTTAGTTAACCTGATAGTCAAAAGTACATAAAAGAAAAAATTTAATATCTGAAAAAGTAGTGTGTGCCTAGACTAACTTTTATTTAGTGGTATCGTCATCTTTTAAAACTAGTACTAAATTTTGGAAGACAATTTGTCAGACTATCAAAATTTAATGTATCATTGTCAATATCCTAATAGTGACTGGATACAATAGTTTTGCAAAGTAGTACTATCAGGAGAAACTGGGCAAAGTGTACAAAGGATCTCCCTCTGTGTTATTACTTACAATTGCATGTGAGTCTACTGTCACCTCAATAAAAGTTTTAGTTAAATTCAATTTTTTGAAAAAGGTACACCATGAGCTTAACATGTGTGTGCTGTCACTTCAGTCATGTCTGACTGTGCGACCCTATGGTCTGTAGCCCACCAGGCTGCTCTGTCCATGGGATCCTCTAGGTAAGAATACTAGAGTGGGTTGCCATGTCCCCCTTTAGGGAATCTTCCCCACCCAGGGATTGAACCCGTGTCTCCTTCGGCTTCTGCACTGCAGGCGGATTCTTTACCGCTAAGCCACTGGTGAAGCCTTGAGCTTAACACTTGATTTCAATTGTGGAGGAAAATAAATATATTGTAGAAATAAAAATGTGGCAAATACAATACACTATTATGGGGTTTCTTAAAAATTTAGCATGCCCTTCCCAACTAGTGGCTTCGTTCCTGGATGTCACCTAGAAACTGCAAAAGGCCACCAGAATGCACTGCATGATGTTGGTCACAGTATGTTTAAAATAATTAACCTTGGGAACAAATATTGCCTAATTGAATTTTGGTGCACTCATAGTACAACTACTGTGCAAATCATAAAAATATTACTATTGAGTTGAAGCTAAAGACCAAGAAGACTGCTTTAGAATAGTATATACCCATGTTGTCCCTAGTTTATGTGAAAGAAGCAAACCAAAGATTTGATACATGTACATATGCAAATGTAGGTACATTTGAGAATGCTTGGAACATCGAGGAAGGTCATGTTAACATGCTTAGTCAGGATTAAGGAGGGTATGAAATGTGAAGAGAATCACTTAAAGGGGATCTATAGCTGTTCTGTATCCTGGTGTATTGTTTGAAGTTTTCACAGTGTGCGAGTGTTCATATATTAATTATGTTATTTACTTGATCAAGCTGTTTAGAATCATCTCATCATTTCAGATTTAGGTATCTCTGGAACTTGTGACATTTTGAAAGAGGGTTGGGTCAAAGTTTACCGTTTCACTATTAAAGAAAGACAGTGCGAACAAAGTACTAGGGAAAACCTTTAGAAGTAGAGACTTTAAACATAGTTTTAATTTTGTAGCGCCTTCCTTTTCTGTGTGTAAGTGTTGATTGAAAAATTGTTGTTGTTGTTGTTGTTTTCTTATTCTGCTCCAAGGCATTTGCCTCTTACAGCCTTAACTTTTTGCTTTTTTTTTTGGCTTTTTAATAGGCCCCTTAGAACTGATGGAAGCCTCAGAACACGGTGGCTGCACAACCCCAGGATGTAAAGGGATTGGCCATTTTAAGAGAGCGAGACACCTGGGCCCTCACAGGTATTTGGTGCTTCCACTCACATGGAGATTCCTTCTGTGGTCAGATAGCAGGTGCCTGTCCTTTGTAGGTGGACGACAATGATTCCCATGTATACTTAATAGATATGAACTAATTCTGCATTCAGATCCATATGAACTGTGGTTGCTATGGTGACCATGTAAAAATGAAGAGTGTATGTGTAGTTAAATATTCCTAGGAGAGAATGCATTCATGAATGAAAATAGATTTACGGTAGCTTCTTGGCAACCTGACTAGGTTTATAGTTACTTTATGTCTTAAAGTCATTTTGGGTTGACCGTTAATAGTGAGAAGAGGGCGGGCCTTGTTTAAAGTATTTGTTTGGTAAAATATTCTGATTGGGTGACTCAACAATTTGAATAGTCAGAGGTGAGATTATTGTAGATGAGCAGCGAAGATCACAAAAAGCACAAATATAAATAGAAACATTTCAGAATACATTGGTCAAAATTAAGTGGCTTTCAATATTTTTCTCTTACTTCTAAGTAACTTAAAAGAGAAACCAAAATTATACATTTGAAATTTGATGTGTTACGTGGGCGACTTGGGTTATTTGTAGACATATTCAAATATTACTGGAATAGTAATAAATTTCTGTGATTTTAACTGGGATTTTTAGAGAACTGAGGCATCACCTATTCTTATATATATTAAAATAATTTGTCAGTGTAAAGTGTTCTAACTGCATGTTAATTGGATTGCCCAGTAAGAAAAATGATTCCTTGTTTATCTAGTTTATGCAGGTTGTGAATCTCAGTCCTTAAAACATCTGAAGATTGCCCTGCCTGTTTCTCTAAGAATTAATAGGAATTGTAAAATTGACGTGGTTGTTCTATCTTCATATAGATTTCTTCTTCCTTAAATTTCTGTAACCTCAAAGCCTTCTGCAGCACTGCAGCCAAGTTTGCTTTATGGGGTTCAGTGTGTTTCAGAGTAAAAATCTGCATGTAGACAGGATCATGATTCCACTTGCAAATATCCATTTAAAAATCCTTTTTGTGGCTTGTATGACTCCAAGCCAAAAGCAGTATGATTAAGGGGAGATAAAAATACTGTATCCTAGGAGTGATTCAGTTTTGGCCAGTGAAGGCAGCTGGATTACTTTCAGGCCTTACAGTAGTATCTCTCCTACCTTCCCCATCCCTGTGTGGATATGTTCCAAGATCCCCCGTGGATGCCTGAAACCTGGGATAGTACTGAACCCTATATATATTATGTTTTTTTTCCTATTCATACATACCTATGATAAAGTTTGACATAAATCACACAGAGTAAGAGATTGGCAACAATAATATTAAAATAGAACAGTTATAAATAATATACTGTAATACAGGTTATGTGAATGTTGTCTCTCTAAAGTCATATTGCACCCATTGAATGCCATTTCCGTTTTAACTATGCAGCTATTATGTGCTGTGGCCCTCACTTTTGCAGTCTGAGGTATGACAGGAGAACTAGGGCAGATTTCTTTTTCCTCACATTTTGACAGAAGATTCATTTTTACTGCAGAGATTATTTCCCCATGAAGTTGAGAGTTGTCACCAGTTCACCTAGAGGAAGCACTTTATAGGTACCTGAAGTGCCAGCATCACTACTATTGTGCTTTGGGGCTATTATTAAGTACAGCAAGAATGACTTAACACAAGCACTGTGATACCTTGCCAGTGGATCTGGTAACCGAGGAGGCTACTAGGTCACTAACAGGCTGGATGCACTGGACTGAGGGATGATTTGCTTCTCACAGGGCCAGAGGGGGACAACGTGAGATTTCATCATGCTGCTCAGAATGGTGCACAGTTTAAAATTGTTTATTTCTGGAATTTTTTATTTAACATTTTCATACTTAGATTGACCTCAGATAAGTGAAACCATAGAAAGCGAAACCAGGATAAGGAGTGACTATGGTATATAAATCCAAATAACTCATTAGTATGCCAGACTTCTTTATATATCTATAAATTCTTTCATTCAGTAAATATTTTTGAGCAGCAGGTTTTTTTTTTTTTTTCCTAATAGCATGTATTGGATAACCTTCAAGTGACCCTATAATATTGGACTGTTACTTTCTTCATTTTTTTGGTGAAGCCACCATTACACCATAGAGGTTTCTCTAACTTGCCTAATTGACAGCTGGTGAGGAGGGAGCCAGGAATAGCACCGAGTCTAACTGTGCCCTTGACCACTCCCCTGTCACTGAGAATCAGGGCATGGCTTTCTGAATAAGTCACAGATCTAGCCTTCAAAGAACTCAGGGACCTAGTGCAACTATAAAAACTTGATTTAATTGAAATATGAGAGACAAAGTAATAACTAATATTGAAACTTTGACACGTGTACCTTTCTGCTTTACAACCCTAAGATGTTCATTGAACCAAAGGCCGTTTGCTCAAATTATGAAGGAAAAGATCAAAGAAATCTTTAAAATGTTGTGTGGTACAATCAAAAATTTACAAAGAATTTTTCTTTTTGGTCTTCTGGGAAGAAAATCCACCTTATAGCAATGTCTGTAATCTCTTTAGGGGTGCAGCAGGTCTGAGCAGAGAGGTTTGCCTGTCACAGCAAGGTCTGTGCCAACAGTCCTGTCCCCTGCTTTATGGTACCAGCCACTCATTAAGACCACCTTTCCCCAGATGGGTTGTGAACCTCAGAGGTGGTCTACCCCCATTTCACAAACTTTCAGTGATTGTCTCTGCAGTGTTTTTTCAAAGATTCAGTGTTGTATTTGCTAAGTGAAGGGAGGAGAATCACATAAGATGTTACGGAGAAATGTGGTTAAAAAAAAACTTTCAGTAAAATTGAAGCCATAGTGGAGAATGACATATTGTTTGGGGGGATGAAAGAGGAAGAAGTAGGAATCGCAGCTTATAAGACGTGCACTGACACAGAGGTGCTCATTTCCTTGTCACCTATCAGACATAGCTGGCAGATCTGTGCATAGTCTGGGGCAGGAGTGCAAGCCAGAGGCCTAGTAGACAGGGCCGACTCCTGCCTGGGTCGTGACTTCCCATTTTTTCAGGCCACCCCACTGGCTTTTCCTGGTCTTCCTGGATATGCTGTGCTCGTTATACACTTACTGCTCTTTATCTGGCGGGACACTAACCCTCAGTAGCCACAGTGTGTTTACCTTTTCCTTACTAGACTTGTGGAAGAGCTGCTGCGTCACGAACGTTCTTTGACAGGTTCATTTTGCTGGCGCTTATTTTTGTCCTTGCCAAGAATGCTGTGTTTAGGAAAACGTAATGAGAAAATTCTCTTCAGATTAATGTGAGAAATTGCATAAATCAAAACATGCATTCTTTGCTTAGATAACAAAGAAAGTTGCTCTTTTGGCAAGAATTATCAATTTTGTGAAAATGTAAGCACAAGGCTATGTTTTGACTAGGATGTGTTGTTAGCGTCTCCAAAAATTACAGTAGTTGAATTTGATCTAAGAAGTGTTGGAAATACAAATGTGTTCTCAACAATGAAATTTAAAAATGTGCTGTTTTTAAATGTGATATAAACGATCAGTGAGCAAGTTGGATGTGGATACGGTGTTCCCATTTCTAGAGATGCTCAGAAGCCAGATGACAATTCTGTCTCTAGCAAGGCAGTATTAATATTGGCTATGTCATGGTATATCCCTTTCTTGATTCACTCATTTGGCTTACTGAGAGGTCATAATGAGGAGAGATTAAAAGAAAAGTAAAGTTATATAAAACTGAATATTTTACGTATCTAATGTCTTCAGAAGTGAAGTAAATCTTCTCTATGTAAGATTTTATCTCAGTAAAATTAAACAGGAAAAGAAAAACAAAATTAGAGAGTACTTCCTACAACCTCTAAAGGATATTTATAAAGTCCATAGAGAGTTTTTAAAAATTAATAACTCTGGACATACACCTGCAAACCACAGTCATCATTTTAATTCAAGATTCAGTCCACTCATGGAACAAACATTTATTGAGTGCCTGCTGTGTGCAGATACTGGGCTAGGTGATGGTCTGTACAGAGAAGGCCTCACTTCTAAGGAGGCCAGCATGTTATAAATAGGGATTTGGAGACGCATGAATGAGGAGTACTCAGAATCATCACCTTTTCCTGAGGGAAGCAGTGAGCCTCCATAAGCAAGGCATGTTAATGGAGTTTTTAATGCTGTTGTTTATTTTTGCTGATGGCCTTTTACCCAGTAGAGGTTAAGTGTTCCCCTTCTTCTCCTTTTAAAATAATAATCCTAGGCAGGCTTTGTGTGTGTGTGTGACTTCCTAGGTGCCAGGCTCTGTTTTAGGACTTAGATCTGTTATCTTGTTTTATTCTCTCAGCAGCTTTATAAAGCTGGCACTACTCTAATCTCTGTTTCACAGAAGTGGGAACAGAGATTTAGAATGCTTGAGAAAAGTACCCAAGATCAGAGAGTGGCAGACCCAGGATTCAGCCTAGGCTCTTAAGGCACTAAAGCTCCTACTCTTAACCGCTAGACTCTCATGCAAGCCACAGTAGCTGGATAGAACTTGTATTTTATAGATTCCTGTCTTGACAGAGAGTGAGAATGAGCATGTGAGCACTTAGGAAATGGAAGACATCAGGAAATGGAAGACATCGTCCAATTGTTTAAATAAATGTATTTACAACTAAAAAGGTTGTAAAGGTGGCAGTGGGAGGTGGTGAACAAGGCCGTTTTTTCCCCTTTCCTGCTACACTGGACAGTCATTCCAAGGAAAAACTGCCTCCTTACAGGGGCCAGTGGGACAAGAATTTATATATATATAGCAGGTATGGAATGATTTGCTAGTAGAACAGAGTTCACCCTAATAAAGTCCTCATAGGAAAGAGCTGTGTAACCCTGTGTGAATCTGTTCCCCTGATGTCTGGCGAACTGTGTAACAGCAGAGTTGTGTGTACATGTATAATTGCATGTGCCCATGACTGTTTGTAAGTGTGTACCTGTTGTTGTGCCATGGGCCAAGCCTTACTTATGTTTGTTATTAGAAACTGAATAGACAAGAAAAATGAAAATGATTATAAGCCTAGTGAAACCCACTTTTCCCAGAGAAGTTTAATCAGCACTTCTGTGTTTATAAAATCATCAAAATTGCATATGAATTTTATAAACTTAAAAAAGAGGAAATTGGCCCAGAAAGGTTAAGTACTGCCTCAGTTCATATTTAACC
Organism: Ovis aries; assembly: GCF_016772045.2. Classification (NCBI taxonomy): domain Eukaryota; kingdom Metazoa; phylum Chordata; class Mammalia; order Artiodactyla; family Bovidae; genus Ovis; species Ovis aries. The sequence continues at coordinate 55,721,172 of NC_056061.1, forward strand.
TTTCTGAGCTTCCTTGGTGGTATAGTAATAAAGAATCTGCGTACCATTGCAGGAGATTCAGGTTCGATCCCTGGGTCTGGAAGATCCCCTGGAGGAGGAAATGGCAACCCACTCCAGTATTCTTGCCTGAGAAATCCCATGGACAGAGGAGCCTAGTGGGCTACAGTCCATGGGGTCGCAAAGAGTTGGCATGACTGAGCATGCACACGCAGTTCATAGCTATCTGGCAGCATCATCTTGCTAAGAGGTGGTACTCTCAGGTTTAATTGTCATGGATTCGGGATAAAGAAATAATTCAATATTGCAAGGTACTTTTTGTTCCTGTAGGAGACAACTGGAGTTCATATGCTAATGGGATGATACTAAGCAAGTTCCCTTTTTTAAAGCCTCAGTCTCTGCATCTATAAAATGAGCATTAGAATAGGAATGATTTTCTAGGGTTTTGGGAGTTAGATGACATCATGCAAGTAAAGCAACATACCCTGGGCAACACACTCCATCTGTGTAATGTTTGTTGTCATTCTCTTCATTTTACAAGTGTCTTGTAAAACAGAGTCTTCCAAGTTTGTTTGCTCATTGTGGACAGAGCTGCAGAGCACATTTAGAGCCAGGTTCTTGATTTCCGTCTGGGGCATTGCCCATCCCTCTGTTCACACTTCATTTGCATTCTGTGCCTTTTTATTTTTTAAATCACCTCCCACTATGGGAACCAGCTGGTGTCCCTTTCTGTCCCAGAGTAGTTGTAAGAACTGGAGATGTTTAAACCCATTTGATTTTCCTCAGGGTTCAGAAGAAGAGAAGGCTTAGCACAATATGTATAGCCCATCAGCACAGGGTTGTGTTGGTTGATCATCCTGGCCCAATAGCGTATCTTTGTTCAGAAGGCTGTGATTGTTTCCCTGCTTCAAAGTGAGAGTTTGAAATTTCCCTCTGGCCCTAGCAACCAAGATAAGGGGGATATTTAGGTACCAAGTCTCATTCTGCAGCCTTGCCTCCCTGAGCTACCCATGTTTACATATGGTGGTCTAGAGAGACATATTCTTCCTTTCCTTAATCAACAAACAGGAAGGGGCTGCCCTTGGGAGCTTATAAACCTTCTAAACTACAACTATTCACTGTAGTGTGTAGGTGGGAACCCAGCCCATCTAAAAATCTGGGAATCTTCCCAATGTTAGAGTGGGGTTAAAATCAGCACCCTCATTTTCTTTTCTTTCTTCATATCTGATGAATTTAAAAATGAACATACAGTTATTCAATAATTGTAAAGCCAGGTGTTTAACAGTGAGTCAAACATTTGATGGTTGTGATATTCTAGGAAGAGCAACATATTATGTGTCAAAAGAAATTAATAAAAATTATATTCATATTTTTTTCCTGCCACTTTTTTCCTCAGTGATAGTCACTCAATTATGTTCGACTCTTTGCGACCCATGGCCTGTAGCCCATCAGGCTCCTCTGTCCATGGGATTCTCCAGGCAAGAATAGTGGAGTGGGCAACCATTTACTTCTCCAGGGATCTTCCCAACCCAGGGATCGGACCCAGGTCTCCTGCATGGCAGGCAAATCCTTTATTGGCTGAGCCACCAAGTAGATAATTTGCAATAGGGTACATACACAATATGAGGAAGAAAGAACAAAATCAAACTTGACTGTGATCTGAGAGTTGGTTAATGTATTTCCTTTATCAGAAAGAAAAAATCAAGAGCAAGAAGAGAGAGTTGTGTTTTTTGTCCTATTTGTTCTCAGGGTAAGGGAGTTCATTAAAGATGAATTTGGTTTTAACCATGTTTATTATAAGACATAGCAGTATGAAGTGACATGTAAGTAAAGAAAATAAAGATGTACTTTTGCTTACAAGTTATCTGTGATGAATTTTATAGACCATTTGCAGAATTACTTTGGGAGCCTGTGCACACTCTTCTCCCCTCCCAGGAGGATGTGTCAGATTCTCTTGGTAGAGGGCAGAAAGGCAGTGTTTAAGAATTTTCCCCAAATATTACCTAATCGGAGGAAAAGAATATGCAGGACACTAGTATAATTTACCCAACTCCACATCATTTCCAGATTTCAGGAGGTTTCCTAAAAACCAAGGGCCAAGATAGGGAGTTAGTCAGAGTGGTTGATTCTGTACCAAGATACAGAAGCTGCCAGTTGTTCTGGAGTCGGAAGGCTGAGGCTCAGGCACAGGAGTGTCCTGACTTCATGCTGAATGAACAGTTAGTGACCCAGATGCCCTTTGCTTGGATGACAGGAATGATCCCCAGACAGAATCTTAGAGACCAACCCAGTGGTCACCAGTGGAAGGGAAGGGAGCTAGGTGGGTCATTATCCAAGTTGCCTTCTTAACCTTTTTCATATCAGGAACAGGATTGGCTAGAGGATGATGTTTTTTTCTGGGCAATCATGAATGCATATGGGCCTGGAGACAGGAAAAGGGGGAACCTCCTTCCTTTAGAGGGCAGCAGCTGTTACAAAGGAAATTAAACAGTTTGTGATGACCCTGGGATCACTTTAGGAAGCAGGTCCACTCTATCAGTCATCTGCCTCTCTCTCACCTCTGTCGACAACCCTCCTAAAGCACTTCTCTCCCGGGCTGATTGTTCACAGAGTTACACATAGGCCCTGCCCTTGGTAACCTCGTTGACCATTACTCACTTCCAGAGATTGCAGGAGATTGTATTTAAAAATTACGGGCAAAGACATATTTTTTATCAGAATATACTTAAATTATGTTTTAAAGGTGAAATTTTTTATGCTATGTGTTTAATCTATGTAACTGTATATTCAGTTAAATTTTTGCATTTCACATTTTGTAGCTTGTTGTCTTAATTGGAAGAAGTAATTATGGTCTAATAGGAATCTTCTCTTCTTTCTTTTTTCTATTTGTAACATTTTAGTGCCGCCAACTGTCCCTATTCAGAAATCAATTTGAATAAAGACCGAATTTTCCCAGATCGTTTAAGTGGTGAAATGCCTCCAGCTAGTCCATCGTTTCCAAGAAGTAAAAGGGCAGACACAAATGAAATCTCTTCGTCTCCTGAAACCAGGTAATTAAAGTGGTAATATTAGTGTTATTCAGAGGTACTGTGGTTGAAAGACAGTTTTTTCCTTAGGTGTTTTGTGCTCTATGGGGATGTCTTCTAGTACATTACTGAAAATGCCCCTGACTTAATGTGAAATAATGGTGGGGGTCAATACTTGGATTTAAAAAAATTTAGGCAAATTTTTTATAAAAGTATATGCACATCAGGCAAGATTTCTCTTGTTCATCTTTTAGCTGAACTTGCTTGATATTAGAAGTTTGGAAATCCCAGTCATTTTATTTCCTGCTAATTCATATTTCTCAATGAACTGATCCATATTTATATAAGATCATACTCTGTAAAGAAGACGATAGATACCCTGTGAGGAATGGACCTTCTTTTTAGTTTTCGTTATATGCCTCGTATCTACATTGTTTCATTTAATTATTAGGGTATTTGTTGTATAATATACTCGGTCATTTGGTTTTGATTTTATTTGTAGAGTTAAGTTGGAACGTTTTAACCTCTGTGGATTATTCCAGTAAAGAACCAGGTTTTGTTTGCTGTATCTTTAAGTAAATGGCCTCTGTCCTTGCGTTGACTGAAATACTACAAAAAGAAAACAGAGTAATAGAAAGATGATCCTTCACACTTATGTTTGGGGACTTTTCTTTTATGGAGAGTCTTTAAAATCTAAGGCAATGTAGTTCTTTGATTATTTTAATATTTGGTAGCTTCTATTCTCACGAATGTACCAAGTGAACATTTGAATTAATTAGTCTGATTCTCAGTTCACAGCAATATTGTTGAAGCAATGGCATTTAAAATATCAGTATCCTCATAGAAAAGCAGTTTTGCCCTATAGATGAAGGAGAGTTGTAACCTCTTTAATTAGAAACAACAGTGATGATTTATTCTTAATCCTTAAAACCATGAGTGATGTAACCTAAGCTCATTCACCTAACTCACAACCCTATAATGAGGGCATATCACTTGAGGAAATTTACTTTAAGACAAAGGAAGTACTAATTCACATAGTAGTGATTATAGCAACAGAGTTCATTGGCTCACAAGGAGGTAAGGATCCCTAAAGTTTCGATTTCAAAAGCCAAGATATTGTGTAAAATTTTAAAAGGATACTCTGAAGTGCTGGCGGTTTGACCTTTACAGGCTTTGCACTAACTTTCTGGGCCCTGGGCTGGGTAGCTGGGCTCAGTTTCCTCACAGCAGAAAGGAAAATGTTAATAAATGAAAGGTTGTTAATAAAGAAGTCTGATCTTATGGCTTGAGACTGGTTGCTTTAAGGTAGAATTAACAGAGTTGAAGTTAGCTGGCTTCTTTGCTGTAAATGAATCTGTATGAACGTATTTCATATTTTTTAAAAATTTAATTTTTAAAAGATTTTTATTAGAGTATAGTTGATTTAAAAATGCTGTGTTAGTTTCAGGTGTACAGCAAAGTGAGTCAGTTATACGTATGTCCATTCTTTTATAGATTCTTTTCCCATATCGGCCATTACAGAGTACTGAGCTCCCCGTGTTATACAGTAGATCCTTATTAGTTATTTGTTCTATATATAATAGTATGTATAGAAGACATGAAATTTTTTGATCACTGATTCTTTTACCTGATCTTAAGAATGGTAAGGTGTACAAAGCTCTGAGAACAGTGAGTAATAAGTAATCAGTCCTCAATAAATGTTAGTTTTTATTAGTTTTGTTGCAAGATGAATAGTTTGCATATTTGTTTCTTTTATTCCAGAGAAGGAAAGTAAGGCCGGCACGTTTTTTAAATATATACATATACCTAGGTTAAACTTTGAATAGAGCACTCAAACAAGATGATCCTCATGATGTCAGATAATGTTCTCTCCTCTTTTCTCAAAATCGTTACTCACGTGGATGGCGTTCCAAGTCAGGTTTTAACACATTTTATTTGCATCCTTCATAATAATTTTCAAAACGCTGGTCCACCAGACTGTATTTTTTTTAAAGGCATTTGGCACAGCAAGAGACAGCTAGCACCCCCAGAAGCAGACCTTGAGACAAAGATTTGATTGCAGGTGATTTATTTAAGAGGTGAGGAAAGCGCCAGTGGGGGAGTAAGGAGGTGAGGCCACGAAAGGAAGACAGCTGGTAAAAGCTTCACTGTCACACCAGCTACCACTGTGAACAGCAGGAACACAGTCCTGCTGGGGCCCCTCTGGGAGGCTGTGTAAAACACACATCTCAGGTTTTCCCACCATAGGGATGAATGCGCTCAGCTATTTTAAACACTTGGAAAGGAATTATCCTTCAATGAAAAAAATGAATAAAGTGGAAAAAACAAACACCAGAGTTCCCTTTGGTCACGGAGCAAGGCTGCCAGGGTGGAAGGATGAGCGAATGCCCCAGCACGTCCCCTGCCACACAGCAGGCAGAGCTGCCAGAACCCAGGTAACCCTTGGGAAGGCAGAGCAAGTGAGACAGGTGGGCACAGTGGGTGGCCAGGGGACGTGGTCCAGGCACGGCTGACAGTGTCTGCTGCACCAGCCTAGTCACCCATTTCAAGTGCCAGCTGGGCACCAGAATGAAGTATGCTGGCATTGCTTTTGATCCAGAAGCAGAAATAATAAGGCCAGATAAATGAACAGTTTGAGGAACACCTATGTCTTTTTCATACCAGAAAAGGTATTTTAAGGGCCAGTGCGTAGGCCACCTACTCGGAATAGACCCATGGACGACTGGTGTTCCTTATCTGTGCTTCCCAGGCCTGACTCTATATCTGATCCCCTGACATCTCTAATATTCAGATTAGGGGCCCAGCCAGCCAGAACCTTTCAGTCTGGAGCCCAGGAGCCTGCATTTTAAAAGTTCATTTGGGAATATATCTCCCTGCTTAAAATTTTCAGTGGCATCTCTTTACTCTTCTAATTAAAGGCCTAATTCTGAATGTAGCCTGCAAAACCAGTGTTATCTGGTATCTGCTGAACTCTCCAGCTTTTTTCCTATCAGGTCGTTTTTAAACTTAATGCTTCAGCCACCTTGGCCCTCAAACCTTTTCTCTCTGCCTTGAATCCCCATCTCTAACCTGTCCTAGTGAGTATCACCTCATGGGCTTCAGGGTAACTCCCATTTCCCCAGGGAAGCTTCATCCTTTCCTGCAGACCCTGGGTCAGGTTCCTCATTACTTGCTTTCGTGTTATACATCCCCAAACTGTTGATGGTTCTCTGTAGATACTTCCTCTGAGTCTGTGTGCTTGTCTCATTGGTAAGCTCTACAAGGGCAGAGGCCACATCTTCTCTGATTCTTTTAGACACCCTCAGTGCCAAGTATACTACCCGACACTTGGTGAGGCTGGAAGGCCGCCCATGAGTCATGCACTAGCTTTCAGAGGAGACCTACCAGTCATGTCACCTAAGGGGCCACCTCTGTGTAGCCTTTTTTTTTTTAATTCCAGCCAAACTTCTTACTTTTTCAACTTTGTACAATCCCCACACCAGATATCTAAGAGGTGATTATTAAATGATGAGATAAAGCCCCCAAACACATACCTGTGCTTTTATAAATTAGAGCAATGTTTCCCAAACTGTTGTTTGCCTTCCTCCCTACATAGAAAACCATACCATACAAATGACATTTGTATGACGCAATGAGAAAGTGGTTGGGACTGTCTCTGGGTGACTAGACAGAGGCCCTGTTTACTGACAGGACCACCGGCAACAATATGTCAGAACACTTGTAACTGAGCGTCAGGGCATCCTTGCTGGGAAGCTCTGCTCCACATTAAGAGGGCTCTACCTTGAGTACTTTTGTAGGCATACTGAATGTTTGGGTCTATTTTCTTTACAGAGACTTGTCAAATGGGTGGTCAGCTAATGAATGAGTTGCCAGTGCCTGTATAGATAGAAATATGAGATTGTAATCCTTTCCCAGTTATCCATTCATTCATCACATGCATAAAGAGTCTCAGCATTGTGTCTGGAGCTTTCAGTGAGATGTTTTCCTTGGAAGATCAGCAGTTCATCTCTGCCCTCACTGCCCTCCTGGCAGCAGATGGTAAGACTGGTGGGCTCTGCCAGTTAGTGGAGGTTTCTGGGGACCAATAACCTTACATCTCTGTATGTCTGCAGCTGAGTAAGAGAACATGTTTCTCTATATATCTGAATAAAACCTTTCAAAGTTATAAACTTTGTTTTGCATCAGAAATAGCAGATGCTTATTAAAATGCAACCCTTAAGGTACCATCTCCAGAGATACTGACTCAGAAAATGTAAGCTGCATCCCCGTTCATTTTTAACAGGCATCTCCAGATGATGGAAGCAAGTGATCTATAACCCAGACCTTGAGAATCATTACTGAATATAAAGACCCTTCTCCGGAGTAATAGTTCATGATGTGTTACCAAAGAACATCAGCATCTGTCCGACGTAGTCTTATTCTCCTGAATATATTCTACAGCTGCTTGTCATTGTGTTTCTAAATTAGGTGCTATCTCTGTTTAAAATCACATAATGTTTTAAGGTCCCGTGTTGTTTAAGCCTGCTTAGAGATAACCACAGAAACACAATAAAGCCTATTAAAAATACCTGCAAATGCTTATATTAACTTGCAAGGCAAATGCCCATTACTATCCTATATCCAAAGAAAAAATTCAAATCAGTCTTATATAGGCCATTAAAACAGCTTTTCAGGTTGTGGATCCAGTGTTTTTACTCTGAGAATTATGTGGAGCAGTTACAGGAGTTGCAGCTTCAATCTGATTTACATAGTTAGGGTGAATCAGATTTGCCCATCTGTACCCAAAAGAAGGGCTTTATGAAACAGATGGGAATACAAACTAACATAAAATATGAAACTGTAAGCATATATACATCTCTTTACTTTGCAAAACTGTAAAATCAAGTAGAGTAAAATTAGAGCCAAAAGTTCTAAAAGATGGCAAAAGTTAATTAGAAATCTTCAGAAGCTTTGATTTGCTTCCTAAGGTACTGTGGTCATGAGGACTTGGTATTGATGACTCAGAAAGTCCCTTTAATCCTTGGGCATCCCCTGCCTATTGTAAAGCCTCTTCGCCCCCCACCCCTCCTTTAGTTGCTATGCTGCCAAATATGGATTAGGAACTGTGAAACTTTTCAAATATTCCAGTTTTGGAAATCTGCATTAAATCTATGCAGTTGTTTATGCATGCTAGGGAGGAGCTGGGTTATTAAAACACTTGGAATCCGGATGCCAACTGCTGTGACACCAAGGCACCCATTCAGAGTGTAAGGAAAAGATGACTATGTTATTGTCGATACATGGGAAGTTGTTAGAACAATATTATAACAGGGTCTTATTTTATCTCCTCGAATAGCACTTATTTTTGACTCCGGAGATGCTTTTATATACACTAGAAAATGACATCTGTTCTCCTTTTCTATGACAGCAGCATGAGAGTAATGCAGTCCTGCTCTTCTTATGACATGATCTTTATTTCCCAAATCTCACCTTATTGGTTAGGGCTTTTCATTTTATACAAGAACTGATAAATTAATTGAGGAATTCATTTTACTGGGGAGTTTCTTTGGTATCTTGATAACATCCACTATATTTACTTACTCATTATATTCCTTTCTTCACTAACATGTTCCTTATGATAATTATAACTTAGTAGCCTTATTAGCAGCAGCAGCAGCAGCAGCCTAACTAATTAGGGCTTCCCAGGTGGCACTAGTGGTAAGCACCTGCCTGCCAGTGCAGGAGAGGCAAGAAACATGGGTTCAAGCCCTGGGTTGGGCAGACCCCTTGGAAGAGGGCATGGCAACCCATTCCAGTATTCTTTCCTGGAGAATTACATGGACAGAGGAACCTGGCAGGCTACAGACCATAGGGTCGCAAAGAGTTGGATACAACTAACTGAAGTGACTTAGTGTGCACACAGCCTTATTAATCAAAAGTTTTTATTTGTAGTCATTAGGTAAATAGTAAACTGTGTTGACCTTTCCTGAGCTGTGTTTAGAAAAAATGCTGTTAAAACTATTGTTCGTGTATTGTCTCAAAAGGAATTTAATTTTTAAATATCTTTATTCAGATGTTAACTGTAGACATGAAAGTTTTATTTGCCATTTTTTTCTAATCCCTTTGAATGTGGTGACCCCCTAGTTTGGACACAATCAGCACAATCTTCTCTTCATTTGTAGGAGGCATTTTGGAGACAATTTCAGGTTCTCTAATTTTAAAGTCCCTCTAACATATTATTCTTAAGATTTCTATTTGATTTTTTTACCTGTTAGCGACCTCAGCCCAGAAAATTTTTTTCAAAGTGCTGGGGGTATGTAAAGAGACATCCTTTTAATATTCAAATTAGGAAACTACATTTTTTACAGCTCTCACAACATTCACTGTGTCCCCACTTGTTCCTGGAAGTACAAGTAATTTACAGTTCTAACAAAGCCCCAGTGAGGCTAGAGTAAGCTATTCTGGAAGGAGAATGATAGAGTGGTTTTGAGGTATGAGCCAAGCCAAATTCATGCTGGAGTTAGAGAGCTGGCTGAAATCCCTGAATTGAAACAGAATAATTGTTTCATATTTTTTCAGTATTATTTTTAACAGACTGATGACTAATTGAAACATAACTGGCTAGGGATTGTTTTTAAATGAAAAATAAGCTTGAAGAAATCCAGCTGTTTGCATTCAAATACTATCCTGTTGCTGTGTATTTACTCTTCTAACGTTTGTTTCACTAATATTTACCACAAAGTCTAATTCGAGTAAGATAGTAAGACATCTAAAGCATGACACATAATTACAGAGGAAAAAAAAAAAAGGATGCTGACTCAGAAAGAAGACATTTTTCCGTTTGAGTGGATTCCACTGTCTTAATTAAAAGCCTACAGAGTATTCTTCACTAAGATTTTGTGCTTAGTCACTCAGTTCAGTTCATTTCAGTCGCTCAGTCGTGTCGACTGTTTGTGACCCCCGTTGACAAGAGCCTGCCAGGCTCCTCTGACCATGGGTATGCTCCTGGCAAGCCTATGGAAGTGGGTTGCCATGCCCTCTTCCAGGGGATCGTCCCGATCCAGGGATCGAACCCAGGTCTCCTGCATTGCAGGTGGATTCTTTACTGAGCCACTGGGGAAGCCCTTGAGTAAGATGTAAGTAGGAGCATGATAAACGGTCCTACTTAATATTTAATTAATATTTAATATTTAATTAAGTAATGTTAATAACTTAATATTTAAGAATTACTTACAGTTTAGGATAAAATTGTTTACTGACATCTGTTTTCTTTATGTAACTTGTTTTTCTCAGGTTTTAAAACAACCTTTAGAGAAATGGTTATGAACCAGAATACAGTCAGACTTCCTGGGCTGCTACTTACTAGCTGTGTAAACATGTAACCAAGAGGGGTTTGTCTCTAGAATGGGAATGTAATTACAGCATCTGCCTCACATAGTGGAGAAGGCAATGGCACCCCACTCTAGTACTCTTGCCTGGAAAGTTCCATGGATGGAGGAGCCTGGTAGGCTACAGTCCATGGGATCGCTAAGAGTCGGACACTAAATATATATGATTATATAGCTAAATATAATATGATTATATTTCAATTCAGGCTAAAGAAATGTTGAAATAAACTGGTTCTTAAAAATTCTCAAATCCCAAGGGAAACATTTATCATGCTCCTACTTATGTGTCTGGCTGTGCATTAAGCACTTCTTATACATTATTTTGTTGAGTCCTCCAAAATGCCTGTGAGTTAAAGGATTTATTATCCTTGTTTTACAGAAGATGCAACTGAGGGTTAGGAAAGTTCAGTAACTTGCTGAAGGTCATATAGGGCTAGTAAGTAGCAGAGCTGAAAGTTGAACCAGGTCTATTCACCTTTAAAGACCATACATGTCACCACTGCTGGGCTGCTTTCTCCACATTATAATACACACCCTGGGCCTAATCAGCTTGTACTCCCTTCCTAATATAAATTGTTGGTAATGAAAAATGGTGATCCAGAGGAGAAGATAAGAATTTTACAGTAGAGCAAAATCATAATATTAAAGTACAGCATAAAAATATTTTGGGTTGTCATTTAAAAAAAATCTTCAATAAGCATATCTTGTATTATGTTCCAGAGTATGTAATAATATTATCACAGAGTTTTGACATTCTGATATAAATATGTTTTGTTTATAATTGGAAGATGGTATAGCTAGAATAACTTTTTGGTTGGAAAGTTAATATCCTCAATAAAGCATTTCATTTTTGCATAGAGAAAGAAATTCATAACAGCGCCTATTCAATCAGAATTAGCAATGAAATTTCTAAACTTATGGGTGAGAGAAATACTGGTTGTCCAATCCAGAAAGTGATTTTTAAGTAAAATATAAAATAAGAAAGGATATTAATGAGGCAGATTCTTCATTCCTAACTTTATCAATAAAAGACAGTTGAAAATTTTAATAAGATTATGATACAAGAAGGCAAGTTTCCTTTAAGTGTATATAATAGGGATATGTACTGTATTCTGGAAAAACACAAAGGTAAAAAACAAGTAATAATTATTTCTAAGTATAGATTTTGGTGTGTTAAGACCTGGTTCTATACTAGTTCTGAACATTTGGGATTAACCTCCAAGTTTCAGCAAATGTAACAACAGACAGTGGTTGTTATGAAATATCAGACATGTAAAGGACTCAGCCAATCTTGGTGCATAGTATGTTCTAAAGTATATTAACTTTTCTTATTACTTCTCATTAACACTATTTCCACATTTCTGTATGTGCTTGATCAGGAGTCTGTTTCCTTCAGGGGCTCTGTTCACCCATCAATTTCATAATACCTGTTCTAATAGACTATTCAGATAGACTCCATACCACCAACCATCTCACTAAAGGAAACATCAGAACCCTAGGGGACTTAATCACTTTTAAGTTAAAGGAGTTAGCAGACTCAATATATTAATTGGAAGTAAAAGATTCAGTTAACCTTTCTTGTAGTGTTCTGTTTTGGTGCAAATATCCATATTTATATATTCACAAGTTTATATGGGTTAAATTTAATGAAATATGAGTTTAAGGAAAATGAGAACTGAACATGCTTTTGTAATTAAGTAATGTGAATAAGAGCAGAAGGTTTCTGTTTTGCTTCTCTTTGGGGATAGATTATGGCAGATTCAGGCACAAAGAAACTTTTGGGGTCAAACGTATTATTTTCCTTTTCTATTTCTGTTTCCTCCTAGAAAATGATTATTTTCCTACATTTCATAAATCATCCATATTGTATTTGGGCATAAGAATACAAAAGAACTTTCCTCATACTTCAGTCTTATAGCTTTATTTTAACAAAGTTTACTTTAAAGGAATATATAATATACTTTACTGAGACCACAAAAATAAGTATTAATTATCAGTGGAAAATTTCAATCATAAAAAATGAAATATACAGAAAAATCTAGGACTTAATTTTGGCCTTTGGACTCGGTTTGGGCTTTGGTTTTTGTTTTCTTTTTGGGGTGTTTTATTTAGGGTTTTTAAAACCGTTAATTAAAGCTTTTAGGTAATTATGCTAATTAATTGGGAATTTATTTCCTTTGACTCAGAAAAATGCTGGTTTTAAGATACATCACTCTAATATGTGATTGTTTATAACAGCATTAAGATTAGCTATCCACAGACCACTTTTTTCAGTGGCCACAATAACTGGGATAAATTTGTGGACTCAAAAACTATTATTTCCAGTTTAATATGAAACAAATACAGAAGATCACATAAGCTATTTTTAGCATAATGTGATTTTAATGTGTAATTGTCAATTCTTTTTATATAGAAGACAGTTTTCTATTATCACTTAATGTCCTTTTTCCAGTTGTCATTAATTTTCCTACTTGTTTTCACTGTACCTGTATCTCCCCACTTTCCATGGAGTAAGAGCCTCCATAGTCATTAATTGATTTTTCTTAGAAAAAAATTTTATTGCATAATAAAAGTGATTCTTTCCATTCTCAAATAAGCAAGTATCCTTCGCAGTTATAAAGATTGTTTTTAGTATAAACTAAGCCAGGGATCTCAGATTCCAATGAAATTTCACATATCTCGGGAAGTGATCTTTCTAAAAAAGAAGTAGTGGATATATTATTTATCACATGCTTACTGTGCTGACGTCATTATGTTAAATTACTGTTGTTACAAATAGGGAATAAATAAGTGCCTCAGTAATTAAGATTATAAAACTCTTCTATATTTTGTTGGGATATTTGGCTTCAAGGGTATTTTCCCTTTTCCTAACACTGAGCAAAAGTGTGGTCTGAGTCTTCAAGAAACTAAGGATATTTGTAAAGGTAACAGCATATGAAACAACAGAACATAAGTACAGAGGATTATAAAATATTATGAAGTATTCATTTTGAACCCTGAGTATATAATAGATTAGGTTAAAATTTTTAAATCCCTGAAATTTAGTTTTAAAGAGAATATACATAGCCTGGGCCTGGTTTCCTTTAAAGCCATTTTTGTCCCTGACTTCGGGGTAAAGCTCTGAATTAGGATTGTAATGGGTCCATTCCATTTTAGAGCAATCATGGCATGGTTCGATTAGCGTTAGGTCATTCCTGGTCAGAAAGAGATGGAGTCAGTTCAGCCCATGAATTTAACCTAATTAAGCCAGGAAAAGCTTCCTAGAATTGAGTTTGATTCTCCTGAACAATCTCAATCTCAAATCCCAGAGCGGAGAAGTATATGGTGACTTGATTAAATGATGTGGACTTTAAAACCCTCTTTTTCCTTAAAATTGTAGTCTTACCAAACAGTGCAAGTAATATTCCTCATGAACGTGTGTCCCAATTTGAAGCTGAACTATTCAGTAGCCACATTTTTCAGAATAGTTAACCTTAATAAAACATTCTTAGCTCTCTGAACAGTGAATGCAAATTGATAATGAAGGAAATGAACATTTATAGGTGTTCTTAGTATTAATTGCTTCTTAATAAAACTAAAAATCCTTTCTAACATTGTAATGATATCATTGGTTTTTAAATTTTAAATAACAGTTTCCGAGGTACAGTGTTGAATCATCTCTTTAAATATTTCTATTTTTCTCAGAGACCAGCGGGCTGAGGATGTCAAAGAAGACTTTGAAGAGAGAACAGAAAGTGAGCTGAGGACACCACATGAAGCCAGAGGTACCCATCATATTCTCATATTATTGATAGGTATTATGATTAATAATCAACAATCAAAATTGGAGTGTAGCAGTCCCTTTTATATTAAAGACAAACTTCATTTGGTTGGTTCTGTTACTGCAAGCAATACAAATTTATTGTTCAGGATAATTTTGGTATACAATTCATAATGATATGGATCCATCTGTGACTGTATTTATCGTCTGTTTCACATATGTGTAGAATATTGTGTATAGAGTTTGAATAAGGCCTTTTTGCCCCATGTAGTATATTTTTTAACATTGTTGATGTCATTTGCTTCATATGTTTCAGACTCATCTCAGAACATGTTGACATACAAAACAGAAGTAATATGGTCTTAATCTAATACCACAAAATGAAAAGAAAATCACTTGAGCAAATGTTTTAAGTTGTACTGGAGAAAGTAACTTGTCTTCTATCTTTGGTGAATAGATATTACAGTAGTTTAACTGAGCAATGAAGTTGTAATGACTGTTGTTCATAGTATAACCTGTATTTATAATTTACACATGGCTTTATAGTCACTATTTATTTTTATAAGAAAATGTTGGCTGGATTATGATTTTAATGATTGCCTCTGGGGACTTTGCTTGTCATGTGCTTTCTTGGGTTTAGATTATTTGTAAGATTATAGAATGACACCTAAGGACTGTATGCCTGTAATGACCTATTCTGTAAGTGATGCTTTGATTTCCATATCTGATTTTCATAAAGCAGCAATTTATGGTTAATTTAAAAGCTGTATTCTCTGCTGTCCTCAGCATATTTTATAGTGTCTAATCTTACACCATATACAAACCCCTACAGATGGCGAGGGTTTCATCTGTGATCTCCCACCTGTTCACTCTGTAATCTTAGACATTTCACTGAATACTTTTCAGGGCTTGTTTCCTTATCTGCCCAAAAGGCTGATGGAGGTACTCCCTCCCACAGTTGTTATGGGGATTGAGTACAATAACATTTGTAAGTTGCTTAGAACAGCGCCTGGTACATAATAAGTGCTATGCAAGTATTTGATTATTTAAAATGTTTCCAGTCACTTAGAAAGGACAAGAAAAACACTTAATTTATGAAGGTTTTGTCATCAAGGTATTGTGCTGCTGTGCTCAGTTGCGTCTGACTCTTTGTGACCCCATGGATTATAGCCTGCCAAGCTTCTCTGTCCATGGCATTTTCTGGGCAAGAAGCCTGGAGTGAGTTGCCATTTCCTACTCCAGGGGATCTTCCTGACCTAGGGATCGAATTCGTGTCTCCTACATTGGCAGGTGAATTCTGTACCACTAGCGCCACTTGGGTTCTTAATCCAAAGTGTCATCCTTTCTTAGTGAATGGTGGTTAGGAGCATGGCCTTCATTCTTGTCTTAGCTCCACCAGTACCAGCTGTGCGGCTGGCTCCGGGGAAAGCATTTAACATCTCTGTGTCTCAGCTTCTCAGTAGTGCTCACATCACTGGATTATTACGAGAAATGAATGCATCAGTGGCTGCAGGATTAGCTGTAACAGCAGTGGCAATAGCAGGAGTGGTAGCATTGTGAAGTAAGTGTCTATTGTGTGTAATTATCTGATCACTGGAAGTTTAGACAGAGTCATAGTAAAATCTTCTGGGCTCTGAACTTTTTGAGGGAGTAGTGATTTTCAGCCTTTTCAGTTTCTTCCTAACTTGGTGATGTAATTCACTTTTCACTTGATTTGCTGAGCTGATTTTGATACTCCCCCCCACCCTACCCTTGAAATAGTCTATCTAATGGAGAATTTTAGGTTTGTTAATGTGATATGCATGGTGTTCTTTCTTTTTCGTGGTAGTTTTGTCTGTTCAAACTTTGTGTATTTTTATCCTGTTTTTCTTGATTTGAATTATCTGAGTTTTTCTGTTTTATTATTCTTTCCAAACATTGCTAGGATTCATATATAACCCTTTAGTGTTTTTCTCACCTACAAAACCTGTAGTTTAGTATGCATATTATGCTCTTATTTTTCATTAGTGAAAGGGAGCCTCATAAAAACAAGCTGCTTTGAGAATTTTTGCACATATGTTCCTAAGTAAGATTTGCCTATTAATATCTCATCCAGTTTTAGCCTAAAATGAGTTTGATAACTTCCCTTCATTTCCAGATTTTTAAAACATTTTATGTAAAACTTTCATAAAATTAATTTTTTTCTGTAGTAAAATCATGTTATCATTGTTAGCTTTTATTTAACTGCTTTCTTAGCTTTGGATTATAATTTTTTTGAAATTTTTTCCAGATTCATTCTGTTTGGAAAAGATATGTATTTCACCTTCTGACCTTACCATGTAAGAGTTTGTTGGTTGTCTTTCCCTGGACCCCATGAACCTTCAGTACAAAATGAGCTCTTATGGTATTTGAGAGCTCCTGTATCTTGGTGATGTTGGGGATATCTCAGATCCTAGTCAGTGTGTGGATATGTTTAGTTCTTTCTGTCCTTCTGCCTCTCAGATACAGAGCCATGACCTAATGTCTCAGATGGGGCTCTCTGTTAGCAGACATTGAGAGTGGTGTGTGCAGGAGTTTTGTTAGTGGGTACTCAGGAGCAGTACCGGTGGGAGAGGGAGAGAAGCAGCAGTGGGCAGAATGAGAAGTTGAGTTGTGATGCAGTTACAGCAGAAGCCTCAGCTGATCCCATAAGGAATTCTGGATGAATCTTCAGAATTATCCCAGATTTAGGCAGGAGAATCTGACCTTTGTATCTTTGCATTGACTACTCCTTGGATATTGGCTGAGAAGGGCAGGAACCTCCCTTTGAGCAAGGAACCTCCCTTTGGCTTAGGGCAGTTTCTGGAGAGGGAGGTAGCTGTGAGGCATCAGCAGTCAGAAGGTAGGAAAATGAAACGTCTCGGTTCTGAAGGGTGATTTGGGTGGCACACTGCAGCGTCTGCTACACTTGGCTCATACTACATGTCTGCTACCCTTGGTCTCTGACTTTCCTATAAGAAAAATCAAACTGAAATGAAAAACAGAGTATCCTTTCACATATGTGGGGTTAGGCCAGCCAAATTAAATCTAATCTTTTGGTTTTTAACAATGAATCTGACTCCTAAATTCAATCTTCTTTCGTTATTTTGCCTGAGATGTCATGAGCTTGCTTTTTTTTTTTTTAAATCCAGAAAACTTCCTTCCATTATCATTTTTATTATTTGGTATTGTTGCTGTTCAGTTGCTAAGTCATGTCAGACTCTTCGCAACCTCACAAACTGCAGCATGCCAGGCTCCCCTGTCCTTCACTATCTCCCAGAGTTTGCTCATATTCATGTCCATTGAGTCAGTGATGCTCTCAAACCATCTCATGCTTTGCCACCCCTTCTCCTTTTGTCTTCAATCTTTCCCTGCATCAGGGTGTTTTCCAGTGAGTTGGCTCTTTGCGTCAGGTGGCAAAAGTATTGGAGCTTCAGCTTTAGCATCAGTCCTTCCAATGAATATTCAGGGATGATTTCCTTTAGGATTGACTGGTTTGATTGCCTTGCAGTTCGAGGGACTCTCAAAAGTCTTTCCAGCATTTGAAAGCATTAATTCTGTGGTGCTTAGCCTTCTTTATGGTCCAATTCTCATATCCGTACATGACTACCTGAGAAAGCATAGCCTTGGCTATAATGGACCTTGTTTGGCAAAGTGATGGCTCTGCTTTTTGACTGGTAATACCTATTATGCTTGGGTTAGATCCAAAGGATGATATTCAAAATATTTAACAGTTGGTTTGACAGCCAACATTGTACAGGACAGTTAAAACAAACACCAGCTTCAGCGCTGTAGCAGTTTGGAGGCTCCGTGGTGTACTTAGTTGCAGCATCTTAGGGAAGTCCCTCTAGTGCCTGAATTCTGAGAGTGGAGGGGCCTGTTACCGTCCAACATGGAAGCATTATAATATTTCAACAGCTTACACATTTTTTGATATTCTAAACATTTGTCTCAAGTTTGAATATCTTACTCTTGCTCTGTCAAGTCTGCTATTTACTGCCTTTAACATGAATTTTAATAGTGGTTTTATTTTCCTTTAATTTCCTGCACTAGCTTGTTTTTTTGTTGTTTTTTTTTTTTCTTTTCATAGCTTGTTTTTGTCTTGTAGGGGTCATGTTCCCTTGTCCCTTACTAAAAATCATGAAACTCTTCTGTTGATAATTTAATGCTCCTTTCCTGATGTTTTGTGTAACTTTTTATCAAAGGCCTCATAGTGATTTTTTAAAAATCATTTTTGAGTGCAGAGTAGTTTCCCCACGTTTTTTGTGAAGAAACTTACCTCTCAGTGCTCCCATTGGGTATGGTAGAATTCCTCTTTCACACCTGAGCTTGAGGGTCAGGTAGGTATGCTGAGCTTAGTATGTGCTTCCTAGTGTTCATTCACAATGCACTTCCCCAGGGTGGACCTTCCCAGATCTAGCCTGGTTAGGGGGTAGCATAGGAGACAGGAGAGAAATCCTCTTGCGGTTTCTTCACTGTCTAGTATAGAGGAGACTGAAAAGATCTGTCTAGTCACAGCTATGGTTTCTCCAGTAGTCATGTATGGATGTGAGAGTTGGACCGTAAAGAAGGCTGAGGGCCGAAGAATTGATGCTTTCGACTTGTGGTGCTGGAGAAGACTTCTGAGAGTCCCTTAGACAACAAAGAGATCAAACCAGTCAATCCTAAAGGAAATCAACTCTGAATATTCTTTGGAAGGACTGATACTGAAGATGAAGCTCCAACATTTTGTCCCCCTGATGTGATGAGCCGACTCATTGGAAAAGACTCTGATGCTGGGAAAGATTGAAGGCAGGAGGAGGGGTGACAAAGGATGAAATGGTTGGATGGCATTACTGACTCAATAACATGAGTTGAGCAAACTCTGAGAGATAGTGAAGGACAGGGAAGCCTGGCATGCTGCAGCCCATGGAGTCGCAAAGAGTCGGATACAATTTAGTGACTGAACAACATCAAGACTGAAAACAAGCCACCCTGTATTCCTTATAGCTAGTAGGATTTAAGACTCAGTAAGCCCATGAGAGCTCTTTCATTTGGAGTCTTAGAGCAAATTGATTTTTAAAAACACTTTCCCTAAGAAAAAGCTTCCTACCTTGTTTCTTCTGTTATTTCAATTTAATTCCATACAATATGTGTGATTATGAACCTTTTCAACTTTTTGATGGGTCCCACTGTGTTACTGAATTTGACCTTTGGAGACCTTTACTAAATACAATTCATTACTTTTTTCTTCTTTCTCTATTTGCTGACTTCTATTTCCTTTACCTGAAAGATAAAATAACTCTTTTTCTCCATTGTAGGAAGGCCCATTAATAAAGGATCCTATAAATTGACTTTAAAATTTTAACTCTGTATTCCCGGGAAAGGTGTAATTTTCTTTCCCTTTTGCAAACGTTCTTTCTCATGGATGCTGATGGGCAGAGAGAGTTGAATTATATTTTGTAATGTGCTAGATTCTTACTTGAAAAATCAGGCTTGCTTTTTGCTTCCATAGCAGTTGGTTTTTATTTTGGTTGTTAACCTTAAAATGATCCTCAAATATTTTTAATGCTTGAGTGTAGGATCTTGGAGCTAAGTTTATCCACATTCCTCGATGTTGTGATCCGTTTATTCTACCCAATCACTGTTATTGTTCATCCTTCTTATATTTAGTCACCAGTGTGTAACTCCATTAAAAAGATTGGTTGACAGATGTATCCCATTTCTTCTGGCTTTTTTCCTTTCACATTAAGAGCATTTTGTTATAGACTCATGGAATATTAACTTAGAAGGGCCATTGACTCCTTTTCATTTGTGCCTTTTTATATTCAATATACTCTCAGTTATATGCCTTTCTTTCAAGATAGGCATAATTTCTCCCTTTTGCTGAGCCTTTACTATATGTCAGATAGTGGAATAAGCATTTTTTAAAATATCATGTAATCCTTGCAACAATTCAGTTACATTGATAGCCAAAATTTAGAGCTGATTAGTGACAGAACAGGGATTTAAATCCTGGTTTGGGTGCATGCTAAGTTGCTTCAGTCATGTCTAACTCTTTGTGACCCCATGGACTGTAACCCGCTAGGCTCCTCTGTCCGTGGAATTCTCCAGGTAAGAATACTGGAGTGGGTTGCCATGCCTTCCACCAGGGGATCTTGCCCACCCGGGGATCAAACCTGTATCTCATGTCTCCTGCATTGACAGGCGAGTTCTTTACCACTAGTGCCACCTGGGAAGCCAGTTCTATCAGACTCTTAAACTCACCCCCTTGACCATGACCCAGAAGATCCAGGGCCACTTTCTGAAGCTTCCACTAGCTCACAGTGAGGCTTTGGGCTTTGCCCTGACAGTGTGTTTTTCTTGTCTTCAAGATGGCTACCTCCTAGTGCTGTTTTGAAAATAAAATGAAACGAAGCATTTGAAGATTCTGGTCTCACTTCTGTCACTGGCTTAAAGGGAGGAGAATGAGTCAAGACAAGTGGCACGTCATGGTTGGCTTGCTGATTTAGCGGTATTCAGGCTTGGAAATAGGAAGCAGAATGGAATCTGAGTCTGAAAGCAGCAGGGAGCTTGAAGAGTACTTTTCCTTCTCTTTGGGACTTGGGCTGCCTGTGGTTCTGCTGGGGTTCTCCGGGCCCCTGATGGGCACAGTCGTGTAGGATGCAGGTTCTCAGGTTCTGAGATAGTGAGGACATCTCTTTCTACTAGGAGATTTCATGTTTGGTGAAAGAGATGGTGGTCTCTATTCTGAAGATTTATGGTCTTGATTCTACGTGAAACATTGGAGGATATATTTCTCTCAGGATCACCTTTATCAGATCTGTCTTCTCACAAGAGTTAATCTTCTACTTCACTTTTTCCTACCCTAAAGTCAAATCAAGAATTTTAATACCTATATTTGCAGCCAGAATTGACAGACATTTGTATTTGCAAATTTCTACTTTGGATAACCACATTATTTATCTATTAAACTTCATTTCAAGCAAGTCTACAAGGATATGCTGTATTAATGTAGCCTTCCAAACTTCATTGTAAGTGCTGTGTAAATTATTGCTCTGTGAATGATTTCCATGTAAGTAGTTGTAAATGATAGAGGCAGGCCTTTACTATCCATTCATGAAGTATCAACAAGAGAAAATAGTCCTCATTTGATTGTCTAGAGAGATGAAGTAGCGGTAAAACCATACAAAGATCCACAAAGTTATTTCTCTGACACTATTCCCATCTAATATTTTCTTGCTTCTAATATTAAGGAAGCCCAACAATGGATGTTTTAATAGTGTATTTCCAAAAATGCATTAAATTGCTTTCCAGGTCATGAAAGTAAGATTTTCTTTTTTTTTTGGTATGATTTTTTAGTAATAATAAATAGCTTATTCAATATCAGTCTCTGATTTTATATAATTATTGTCAAGATAACATCTATTGTAGAATAATTAGAAAATACAGGAAATCAAATAGCAAAAAATCAAAATTACCTGTGATTTTATCTTCTAACACAACATTTTATAAATTTTGGGCAGCATTTTGGATTTTTTTAATATATGAAATATTGTACTAGCTATTTTGTAGCCTGAAGTGTTTTAACTATGTAACGTCATAACCATTTTCACATAAATATTTATACTAATTATAAAACAATATCAAATATTCCCTCTGTGGATTGATGCAACATTATTTAATGAACCAATCTCTAATGGATATCTAAGCTAGTTACTCCCTGTCTCTCACTATTATATGCTATTGCAGTAAACCTTAGTAGTGATTAGGATTAGGGGTGTGTGTGTGAGTATGTGTGTATGTGATATAAAATACATACAAATGGCTTACACAGCAGTTTATTTCTCTCTCACATGGAGGAAGTTCAAAGGTAGGTGCTCCAGGATTTAATGGTGCTCAATAGGATCAAGAAATCAGGTTCCACCTATCTTGTTGCTCTGCTTTGCAGAATGTCTGTTCCCAAAGTCTTATCTTGGTCAGAGGTGTTCTAGAGGACTGGTTACTCAATTAGTGTTCTTCCCCAGAAGGAAGGACGGTTAGGGTGAGAGTGTGGGGAGAAAAAGTTTGACCATATACCTTTAGTAAATTTTCATCTCGGGAAATGTCAAGAAATACAGAAAACTCCTTAAAAAGTAATATTTTTCATGCAGGTAAGTAGTTTGAGAGGAAACTGATAAGAAATCTGACCCTTATAAAAGGATGGTGGCAGAAATGTCTTCCAGAATTAAAGGCTTTGATCTCTGAAGCACATTGTACACATTCAGACCTACTCTGCCCCACTGTTCTCACTGAGCCAGCTACTTGAGCCAAAGTCTGTGCACATTTATTTGAGTGTATATCACATGTTAAAATAAAAACCTAGAGTCATGTTACTGTGCATTTCAAGGGATTTAGCTCATAATAGATTTTAAGTAGAACAGGATGAGGACCTAAAACTTTAAAACCAGTTATGTGAGATTTGCTGGATGAAATGTGGAAAGAGGGACCATGAAGGGTTTTTTATAAAATATTTGAAGAATTGAAATGTTTCACAGAGAAACAGTTTTCTATATGAGCTCACTCAGGAAGAACCAGGGCTAGTGGATGTTAGCTCCAGTAAGACAGGTTTTTTTTTTTTTTTTTCCAAATTCAGCATAGTGACTTTCTAACATTCAGAGCAATTCAAATTTAGAGTAGGCTAGTTTAAGAGAAAAGTTATTCAAGATCAACAGTAGAACAGTAGGAAATAGGATGAAAAAAAACTGTACCACTAGGCTTCCCTGGTGGGTCAGTGGTAAAGAATCCACCTGCCAATTCAGGAGACATGGGTTTGATCCCTGATCCAGGAAGATCCCACATGCTGTGGAGCAGCTAAGCCTGTTTGCCACAGCTATTGAGCCTAGGCTCTGGATCTCCTGAGCCACAGCTACTGAAGCTCGCATGCTGTAGAGCCCATAATCTGAAACAAGAGAAGCCACTGCAATGAAGTCTGCACACTGCACCTACAGAGTAGCCCTGCTCACTGCAACTAGAAGCCCATGCAGCAAAGAAAACCCAGTGCAGCCAAAAAAACAAGGATAAATAAAAATAAAATTTCTAGGCAGGTTCAGTGGCTCAGATGGTAAAGAATCTGCCTGCAATGCAGGAGACCTTGGTTCGATGCCTGGGTTGGGAAGATCCCCTGAAGAAGGGAATGGCAACCCGCTCTAGTATTCTTGCCTGGAGAATCCCATGAGCGCACTGCAATTGCAGAGCAGCCCTGTACACCACAGCTAGAACAAGCCCATGCAGCAAAGAAGACCCAGCGTAGACAAATAAAAAGAAAATTTTATATTGTACCACTTATAATAGCAACAGAAAGCCTCAGATACATGAGAATATATTTAACAACAGAGATACAAGACCTCTACATGACAGTGATAGAACACTGAAGAAGGATATTAAAGAAGGTCCAGAGAAATGAAGAGAGATACTTTGTTCTTGGGTTGGAAGGCTTGATATTGTGAAGATGTTGTCTCTCACCAAATTGATGTATATTCAGTGATAATTCTAGTCTAAATCCTACCTTTTTTTTTTTTTAACAAGCCCATCCTAAAATTGGCATTGCAAAGGGGTGAGGATAGTCAAGGCAATCTTGAAGAAGATCTAGGTCGCAGACATCAGTACCCTTATAAAATGGGGGTTATTAAAATCTGTGGATTGTTAAAAAGACACCAGTGGATCAGAATCAGAAATCTTTAGTAGCATATTTATAGTTATTTTAAAGTTGGAACTGTAGTACAACAGGGAAAGGATTTCTTTTCATTCAGTCATGGTTGGGCAGTTAGAAATCCATGTGAAAGAATGATCTTTACCATACACAGTAATGCCATTTCTAGCAAAATAGATGGACCTAGAGATACTGTGTGAAGGAAATCAGGGAAAGAAAAATACCATAGGACATCCCTTCTATGCATAATCTAAAAAGAAATGATACAAATGAACTTACTTAAAAAATAAAACAGACGCACAGACTTAGAGAACAGCCTTATGTTAATCAGCGGGAAAGGAAGAAAGGAAAGGATAGTTATGGAGTTTGGAATCAACATGTACACACTGCTATATTTAAATTGGATAGCCAGTGAACCTACTGTGTAGCTCAGGGAACTCTGCTCAATGTCATGGGGCAGCTTGGATGGGAGAGGAGTTGGGGGAAGAATGGATACATGTATAGGTAAAAAATTTTTAATATATAAACTCATTTATAATAACTTAAAAAAAGATTGTCAACTTTGTTATCAGACAATTACAGTTGTAACCACAAGTGTACCACAACACACTCACTAAAATGAATACAACAAGAAAGACAGTACCACATCCCGGTGAGAGTACGGAGCATGTGGACACTTTTACACTACCAGCAGGTGTGTACTGTATAGCTGTTTTGGAAAACTGGCAGAATTTGCTGAGGCTTAAAGTATACAAATGCTATATCCGCAAAGCCCAACTCTTCAGTATACATGCAACAGAAAGGTATACATATATTCAAAAAAAGATACATACAAGAGTGTTCACAGCAGCACTGTTGGTCATAACCAAAACTTAGAGACACCTCAAATGTTCATCAGTTCCAAATTAATTGTGAAATAGTCATAACAATGAAAACCCATACAGCAAAGAGCAGGTCAGCTACAACTACGTACAGCAACGTGGATGAACTGCACAAACTGTTGAGAGAAAAAAGCCAGCTACCAAATGGAATTTTCATCAAACTGCAGTTCAGAACAGGGCAAAAAGCAGTGGTGTTAGAAGCTAGGACAGTGGTTTCTTTGTGGCATGGGCTATGATTGCAGGGGATTCTATGTGCTGCCGCGTCTGTTTCTAGCTGAGCTGGTGGGTAGGGGGAGAATTAAGTGTGAGGGAGGTGCCTTTTTTCTGAAGGGCTTTGAGTTAAGTAGTTTTCAGGAAAGATGTCTTTTCTGAAGGATCTTAGGAGATAACGATTAACAAATTCTATCAAGAGTCCCAAGGACAAATAATCATTTATTAAAAAGGCTGTTTTAGAATAGGAGAAAACTAGGTTTGGATAAAGGCATTTGCATTTCTCCTCTTTTATTTTTATTGCAATAATTTCATATCCATTTTCAAAAAAGATAAGGTGGCTATTTAAGAAGTCAGTGTAATTGGTAAATAGAAATTGGAAGAACAACGCAGAGATGAGATAAAAGGAGAGAACAGGTATGGTATCTACAGGGTAATCTCAGTAGATGGACTTCAGCATACTTGCCTCTTACTTCCAGGACATCCAGAGGCAGAAGAGAACCAGCTATAATTTCCTAGGTTGAGAGTTATTTTCTTTGTCACTAAAGCTCCGGTGCAGATTTCTTCCCTGAAGCATTAAAAAGGCAACACTGAATGACGTAACAGTGCATGTTTGTCGATAAGACAAATGTGTCAGTTGAGTTTTAGGTGGTTTTCTATGATGACCTTCGGTGAAAATGAAGAGAGTGTAATTACTCAGTGAACGTAATGTTGAACCAATGCTTTTACCTGTGGTAAAAGTGGTATCCCTGCCACTTGTGGTTTGGGGGTGACATATAGCTTTTGGGGATTTTGTTCTTTTTTTTGGCTACTTTTCAGAGAGTGAGTTCACATTGTTTCTGTCAACCAGGTGCCCGGGAAGAAAGCAGCGTACAGCAGGCGCAGCGTCGGTCAGCCGTCTTTCTGTCCTTTAAGTCCCCAATTCCATGTCTGCCTCTGCGCTGGGAGCAGCAGAGCAAGCTTCTCCCCACGGTGGCTGGCATTCCTGCCAGTAAAGTTTCCAAATGGAGTACGGATGAGGTAGGTTTTACTTTCTTTGTCTGCCAGGGACCTGACGTAGGAGTACCGGCTTAAGGAGTGGGCAATATGAATGCATATGGGGCTTAGTCTTTCTTTCTAAGAAGAAATTATTCTGAGAGAAACAATGAAAACATAGGTTGGATATTTGGAACCTGTACCAGTTAGATTCTGGCTTCTGTTTCAGAACTGGAATTTTGATCTTATTTTTTAACAGGTGTCAGAATTCATACAGAGCTTACCTGGATGTGAAGAACATGGGAAGGTATTTAAAGATGAAGTAAGTGTTCAGCTGTATTGCAGTGTGTTTCTTAATGGGGGACACAGCACTGAAATGCAGTGAACAGTGAAATATTCTAAATTGGCAGAGGAGGGAAGAGATGGGTTATGTTGAAATTGACAAAGTGATACTGAGTTGTCTAACAAGCATTGCTAATCAGTTGTATAAAAACATGTAAGATGAGGAGTAAAGGAAATGTTTGTACCATTTTATGATGCCCCACAGCAGTAGCACTAAACTCATTATTTAAAAAAACAAACACAAAACTTACTAGCATACATTTATATAGTATATAGCACAGAAAGAAACCAAAGCAAGAAATAAGCAACATTTCATTTTTAATAAAGTAAAACTAGCTCCCATTATTTAATTTTCAAGTGTCATTTTAACACCAAGATTAACTTCATTTGATGCTTATAATTAATATTACCATTGTTGCTAAAACAATCCCTTAGATTTTACACATTTCTCATGTTGTTTATACTAACTGACATGCATTACATTTATTAATATCTGCCATTGGAAGTGGAGAAGGAAATGGCAACCCACTCCAGTACTCTTGCCTGGAAAATCCCATGGACGGAGGAGCCTGGTAGGCTGCCGTCCATGGGGTCGCTAAGAGTCGGACACAACTGAGCGACTTCACTTTCAGTTTACACTTCCATGCATTGGAGAAGGAAATGGCAACCCACTCCAGTGTTCTTGCCTGGAGAATCCCAGGGACTGGGGAGCCTGGTGGGCTTCCATCTATGGGGTCGCATAGAGTCGGACACGACTGAAGCGACTTAGCAGTATCAGCAGTCGTTGGAAGATTATTTTATTAGTTTTTTTCATTTGTCCAAAACTTCAATGTAAGGGATGATTAGTAATGACCGCCTCTAGTGAGCATTAGGACAAAAAGAATTTCGACCTCTAACTGCACTAGAAGCCAGAGACTCTTTTCATTAGAGAACTTTAAAAATAAGCCACTTGCCTGTCAGCTCCTCCAAGCAGAACAGTCCATTATTGCATGATCTTGGCTCCCAGAAGGTACAGTGAGGACTAGGTCATCTCAGAAGTCTTTGTCCCACATCTGCTGTCTGCAGTCATAAGTTATCTTTTTTGTGCCTGTGTTTAGCCTCCACTGTTCAAAATGGCACATTTTCTGTTAAGAACATTGCAGCAGAGTAAGAGTGTCGGGACTGCCAAGAATTCAGCCGCCAGTCGCCAGTGTCAATATTCTATTAGCTATCATTTATGCTGTATGTGGTGGAGAAGGCAATGGCACCCCACTCCAGTACTCTTGCCTGGAAAATCCCATGGATGGAGGAGCCTGGAAGGCTGCAGTCCATGGGGTCACTGAGGTCGGACACGACTGAGCAACTTCACTTTAACTTTTCACTTTCATGCATTGGAGAAGGAAATGGCAACCCACTCCAGTGTTCTTGCCTGGAGAATCCCAGGGATGGGGAAGCCTGGTGGGCTGCCGTCTAGGGGTCGCACAGAATCAGACACGACTGAAGCGACTTAGCAGTAGCAGCAGCATGCTGTATGTGGATGCCTGTGAAAATGCACAAGGATCTGATTTTCATCAGCCTTTTTCTGACTTATGTTCTTATTTCAGAAATGTTCTTTCTAGTGTATCTTTAATTTGCAGTTACTCAGATTTTGAGCTTCTTAAGGCCCAAGTCCTAAGTGTCTTTGTGTTACTCT
This sequence comes from Ovis aries, assembly GCF_016772045.2. Taxonomy (NCBI): domain Eukaryota; kingdom Metazoa; phylum Chordata; class Mammalia; order Artiodactyla; family Bovidae; genus Ovis; species Ovis aries. Next base: position 55,749,069 of record NC_056061.1, read on the forward strand.
CAGTCGATTTTCCGTCCCTAAGCAGGCTTATATACCTGCAAGGAGCCATTGTTCTTTCTTGGAAAGAACCTTTGAAAATGACGCAACAGTTTAAAAAATAAATTTCTAGTACATATATTTTATAAACACTACTTTTGGTTCTGTTGATGTCTAGACAGTCCATATAGATTGCTCTGTTATTTAGTTAAATTAAGGTTCAAATTCACATGACATGTTATTTCTTTGAATAACTTCTTTCTTCATATTATCTTTGGAGACACTCCTCAGGCACCAACCCGACAGCCTCAGAGGCAGAGCCTTCTTTTGAAGCATGAGGCAGTGAATGTTCTCTGTTCACGTGTCAGTCATATGTTCATTTCACTCTTCATTCATCCTGTGAACTCTTGTTAAATGCCTGCCATGTGTATGTTACCACCTGTGATGCTCTGGTGAGAGGGTTAATTCAGAAGTAATAGGACATGATCCTTGCTCTCAAATGTCTCACCAGGTCAGCAGGCATGGGGTTTGAGTCCTAGACGAAAACCAGAAAGCAAATGTAAAATCTTGTAATTCATCTCTGAATGGCAAAAAAGTGCAGGTGTGGGCTCTTACCTGAAACCATCCTTGACTTCTGTTTCTCTTATACACTCCACATATAATCAGTTGAAAAACCCTATTGGGTATATTTTAAAAGCATGAGGATTCCAGCTCTCGCTCCACCATAACCTCTATGGGCAGAGTCACTGTCATCTGACAGTTGGATTAAAGCAGTAACATCTAGCCAGCAGCCTTGCTTCTACTTTACCCTTCTATAATTTATTTCCAGCATAGCTGGGCTGATTCTGCTAGAGCGTCGTCAGATCACGTCTCTCCTCAGTTCAGATCCTTCTGGTAGCTAAATCAGAGTAAAAGCCAAGATCCTCACCAGGGCTACAGTCTGACACTCCATCGCCTCTCTCACGATCTGACTTCTTTGTTCTCTGCCCGCTGCTGACACTGTTCCACACACAGACCTCCTTGCCGTTCCTAGCATTATCCAGACACACTCCGGCTTTCCTGTCTGTCTGGCATGCTCTTCCACTGGGTGTTCACACGGCTCACTCCACTTCTCGGTGTCCCATCCTAACTGTCCTCCTTCAGACTGCCACCTCCCACCCTGGACTCCACTGCCCACTTACATCCTCAACCAGCAGTTTTCTCATGGCACTAATCACCTTTTAGAATTAGTGATTCTAATTTGCTTGTTATGGTTTTTCTTATAGTCTACCTCCTACTCCTAAAATGTAAACTGTACAAGGAGTTTTTGTTTGCTTAGTTTTGTTTCTGTCTGTTTTAGTCTCTGCTATATGCCCAGGCCCAAGAATAATACTTAGAATATGTACTCTCGTGTCCGACTATTTGTGACCACAGGGACTGTGGCCTGCCAGGCTCCTCTGTCCATGGGGATTCTCGAGGCAAGAATCCTGGAGTAGTTTGCCATTTCCTCCTCCAGGATCTTCCCAACCCAGGGGTCAAACCCAGGTCTCTTGCGGCTGCTGAATTGGCAGGCAGGTTCTTTACCACTAGCACCACCTGGGAAACCCATTTAAAATATAATGGGTACTTAATACATTTTTGTTGAATGAATATATTCATCCCTTTACGCCCTGAGAAAGACATTCAAAGAGCAGGTCGCTGTAATTTGTGGAGTTAAAACATTGGAAGAGAACCATGAGTGCACAGTGGAAAGAGTAATGAAACGGGAGGCAAGAACCCCAAGTTCCAAGTTTTCCTTCAGAGTTTTGGGCCTTTAGCAAGATACTTAATCTCTGGAGTTAGACCAGTTTATATGTATTATGAAAGCATAAACAAAAAATAAACCCAGCAATATATCACAGTCATTACGGTTTTTAAAATTCGTTTCTTAATTTACTTCTTTCCACCTGAGGTTATCCTTATGGCTGCACATCAAAGCAGCTTGTGAGAAACCCATTTTCCTGTAGGTTGATTTTTTCAGATGAATAAATTTGACTTTGCTCACAGTCCCTATTTGGGGGTGTTATTACATATAAGAAAGATCTACTTATCAGGAAATGTTTGTACACCTGAACTCCCTGTCTGTGCTGTTCCAGTGTTGCATGTAGAAGACAGCTGATAATTTAACCTTGAATATGTCCCACGACCCTGGGTCCAATCAATTCACAGTCTTTTGTCTTTTTTCCTCCCCTTTTAGCAAATTGATGGAGAGGCGTTTCTGCTTATGACCCAAACAGACATTGTGAAAATTATGAGCATTAAGTTGGGCCCAGCGCTCAAAATTTTCAATTCTATCTTGATGTTCAAAGCCGCAGAGAAGAACTCTCACAATGAACTTTGAAGGTGGTGAATTTTGAATACCATCAGCTTTCTGCTTTAAAGCTCATATTTTACTCAAAGCACAAAGACAGTTGTAACTTCTAAATGAGAAGTCTCCAAAAATCTAAAGAGCGATGCTATCAGATTATTTATATTCCTCAAGAGACGATATATATGAATTCTTACAAAAGTGCTTGAGCTTTTAACCAGGTACTGTCTAACAACAGTCATCTTTCGGTTCTGTTCACTGAGCTAAATTTATCTTTGTAAATCTTTTTGAGGCTGGGGGGGGGTGGGGGGAAGGGGGACTTCATTAATTATTTATGGAAAAAGTGGGGGGGCAGAGTAAGAACTTTTGGCATTTTGTAAACATTGTTGAATTCTCTTTCATGTACACTGTTTCTTTTTCAATACTTTCAGGAACCTTTTTTATATAATCAAACTTCAACTTAAACCAAATTAGTCAAAACCTGGCTAAGTTTAGCCAGTGGGACTGTTATCTGTATTGTTAATTCTGTGCCATATTTTGAATTGCAACATTATGCTAAGTATAACTTTGCAAGTCATGATATTGCCTAACTGCTTGTCCTGATTCATTGAGGCTGAATAGTTGTAAAAATTACCTTCCTTTAAATCAGTGTTTTTACTTTTGCACGCAATTATGAAATGTTAAACAAATTACTTTCACCAGCATCTTGACTATAATTACCAAAAACATGTATATAAATAATGGAATTAAAAAATAAAATATATAAACATAAATAAGGTGATGTATTTGAATGGCATCAGTCTCATACATTGTGGTGCCCTGTGTGTTTACAGGATTCCAGTGATATCAAAGGAATATACAGTTATATTTGAAGGGGGTGCTGTTTGTATGATCTTGAACTATTTATGAGATTATATTGAGCTTTTCTCTAATTGTCATTGAAATAACTGTGGTCCTTTGCAGAGGTGAAGGGATCGTTCTGTCAATGTAAACACTAATCCCAAAAGAGCTCTGTCTTAGACCTTGCAGTGTCCTCCAAACCCAAAGGTTTTCTTCAGTGTTGGCTAAAGAGAGAGTATATAGATTTTACTGAAAAGGCAAGATTTGAGGGAGCAACCCCAGTTGAGGCAAACATTCTAAATGCTCATAGATCAGGGAAGTGACTTCCTAAAGCTCCATTTTGGAGAGACCCTTTTCTCCATAGAAGTGTTTGCCTCAGTAGAGAAGCGTACAGATGCACTTTAATTGAAAGCCCTTGATTCCCTATAAACTGAGAGCTGGTAGTGTTTCTTTTGCAAGAATGCATTTCCAACGCAAAAGGTAAATTATTTTATCAGCCTATGTATGTAACTTCTATTTCCAGGATTGGATATTTATCCAAGGACTATTTTAAAAGTAGAAAGTAAGTTTGTAGCATGTTGTCTGAATTCTGGGGAAAGTTTCACCTTTCTCTGTAGTTGCTCTCATTTTTTCTCATGTAGGATTCCCTTGATATCTGCCCTGCCCCACTCACCCTGTTGGAAGTCTGTAGTGGTCCTTTGCTTTTGTTGTAATTCAAGGTAAAACAGGGCCCATGACATCTGCCATGGCCCCTTCATTTCTTTGCATGAGTCTGCTTAAAAAAAGTTTTTCGTTGTTAGTTTTTATTTTCTCTATGTTCTGTTCAGAGTTTGTACATTCAAGTTGCACTTGTTATACCTGACATGAATAAAATAAAATCTTAATTGCAGATGCCTTTTTTACATATGTATGATTCTTAAAAATAGAAGGGGTGAATGAGAGCAGGAGTAATATCAAACATATGGCATTAGATAGCTGTGATGGAGCTGTAGGGTTCAGGGCAGTTTGTCAAGCTATGTCCCAGATGATGTGAAGAGTGACAAAAAGGAAGAAAAATATTTTAAAATGTTATTGTTAGTCGAGTAGGGGTCACACACATTGAAGACTTCTTTTTTAAAGCATGTGTTGTAAAAAAAAAAGAAAAAAAGAACCTTTAAATCTTACTGAAAATGTCCACTCATTCTGAGAAGCATGTTGTTTGTGTTTGAGGCAAGATATTACTCCTCCCTGTTAGGGTGGAACAGTCTACCAAAAGAAGTGGAAAGCTTTCACCATTCCCTCCCTGGGATATGCTCTAAGAATGGACTGAGTTTTAACAGAGGAAATAGGGAGCCCATGGTGACAGGGAGGTCCCTGAAGTGAGAGAAGCAGGTTTGAGGTAAGACAAAAGGGAGAGATGAGAAATGTGGAACTTGACAGGACCTTCCAATCAAAAGGCATTTTAAAAAACTTACAAATACTCTCTGAGCCAAAGGAGTCCTGCCTGGAGGTTAACATATTATCCCAGGCTGCCGTTTTGCAACTTTTGGGTTCAGTGGATTCAACCTCCAGAGAAAATAGGGTTAGGTTGGTCAAGCAATATTGAATATTTGCCAAGTGGCATGGCCATGCTGGACACTGGAAATAGATACACCGCTGAAAGCATGGATTTTATGGGACTCTGCCCTCATGGTCAGTTCATGTCTGTCATGTTCAAAGCCAAACTTCACTGCAGTTTACCCGCAGCTAGCTCCACCTCTCTCTCTCCACCCTCAGCCCAAAGGAGCAAAGAGAGGCTTTCATTCAAGGCTAACTCTTAAAAAAAAAGGTATTACACAGAATTGAAAGAGACACGTGTACCCCGATGTTCATCGCAGCACTGTTTATAATAGCTAGGACATGGAAGCAACCTAGATGTCCATCAGCAGATGAATGGATAAGAAAGCTGTGGCACATATACACAATGGAGTATTACTCAGCCGTTAAAAAGAATACATTTGAATCAGTTCTGATGAGGTGGATGAAACTGGAGCCTATAATACAGAGTGAAGTAAATATCAGAAAGAAAAACACCAATACAGTATATTAACGCATATATATGGAATTTAGAAAGATGGTAATGATGACGCTATATGCGAGACAGCAAAAGAGATACAGATGTAAAGAATAGACTTTTGGACTCTGTGGGAGAAGGTGAGAGTGGGATGATTTGAGAGAATAGCATTGAAACATGTATATTACCATATATGAAACAGATTTCCAGTCCAGGTTCGATGCATGAGACAGGGTGCTCAGGGCTGGTGCACTGGGATGACCCAGAGGGATGGGGTGGGGAGGGAGGTGGGAGGGCGTTCAGGATGGGGAACGCATGTACGCCCATGGCTGATTCATGTGAATGTATGGCAAAAACCACTACAATATTGTAAAGTAATTAGCCTCCGATTAAAATAAATAAACATATTTTAAATAATTAAAAAAAATTTTTTTGTGTTAACCAACAAGGTCCTACTGTATAGTGCAGGGAACTCTGCTCAATATTCTATAATAACCTAAGTGGGAAAATAATTTGAAAATGAATAGATACATGTGTATGTATAACTGAATCACTTGGCTGTAGACCTGAAACTAATACATTATTAATCAACTATACGCCAATCCAAAGTAAAAGAAGAAAAAATAAAAAAGGCCAGTCATAGAGATTGTGGACCTCCAAGGGAAAGGACTCTTTTAGAACTTCGTAAATTTATTCTGGAGAAGAGGAATAAGATTGTGAAACTTAAAAAATGGGAGTTGGGAGGGAATAATTGGGAGAAATAAAAGAAGCTTTGCTGCTGCTGCTGCTAAGTCGCTTCAGTCGTGTCCGATTCTGTGCGACCCCATAGACGGCAGCCCACCAGGCTCCGCTGTCCCTGGAATTCTCCAGGCAAGAACACTGGAGTGGGTTGCCATTTCCTGCTCCAATGGATTAAAGTGAAAAGTGAAAGTGAAGTCGCTCAGTTGTGTCCGACTCTTAGCAACCCCATGGACGGCAGAGCCTGGTAGGATTTTCCAGGCAAGAGTACTGGAGTGGGTTGCCATTGCCTTCTCCGGAAAAGAAACTTTATAAGGAACTAAAAGCACATTGTAGTGAAAGAGAAGAAATAGAAACTGTAAAATAGGGACTAGTTATGCAGAAATGTACCAAATTGTTCTTGCCTGTCCATTCTCGTATAAGCAGTGAATAATCATTGCAGAGGTGGGCAGCTGATCTCAAATTTTCTTTTTTCCCACTGACTTAAGCATTTTAATGAACAGTCAGAGATAAAAATACTAGTATTTTGCAGTATTTCTAGAGATGTGTTATAAAAATTTCTTCAATAATATGAACGCTTCTTAAACTTAAAAGAAAATAATTAGATGCAATAACCCAGAAAATGTCCATTGCACTGTGATGCCTTATTAGCACACTTAAATTCTTCAGTCTTTTAAACCAATTAATTCTTTCAAAACTAAGTAACGTCAAGATTGTGATAACAGCAAGGGGCACATTAAAACCATAATGTTCGATTACAATGTAGGACTCTGGGCTGGATGAGGCTCAGGACTAGGGCTCCTGAGACAGACTAGAGAGCTGATCTAGGAAGGGCCTAACTTGGAAACTGTAAGCTGGGGCCCTGGGAGTGAAAAACCAGGTTCTTATTACAGATCCAAACTAGCGCATGGGGCAACCAAGGCACATGAGAACACTGGAGGTCAAAAGGAGGGAAAACCAGAAACCCTGTGGGGAGACAAGAACCAGCCATATCACTGTATCTCAAGGGAGGGAAGCAGAGGAAGAGGAATACGGGTCACCGATGATCGAAACTTGTGCCAGCGAGACCATCCAGCAGTGAGGAGACCTCAGGAACAGCCACAGTTCTCAACAGATAGGATGGAAGGAAACCTAAACTCCCTGCAGGGCAGCTCAGCAGGCAAAAAGAGGAACTAGGGAGTTGTGTGCCGTGCTAAATCCGTTCACTAGTGTCGGACTCAGCAACCCTGTGGACCGTAGCCCACCAGGCTCCTCTGTCCACGGGGATTCTCCAGGCAAGAATACTGGAGTGGGTTGCCATTCCCTTCTCCAGGGGATCTTCCTGACCCAGGAGTTGAACCTTTGTCTCTTAGCTATGTCTCCTGCATTGGCAGGGTGGGGCGGGGTTTACCACTAGCACCACCTGTACATCTTAAAATGCTGAAGTTCAGAATGTTTCCAAACAATGCTCAAATCAAATGGACAGAACCACAGGCCACAAATGTGCAGCTCCTGGGTATTCAGTTCAGTTCAGTCACTCAGTTGTGTCTGACTCTTTGTGACCCCATGGACAGCAGCACGCTAGGCTTCCCTGTCCATCACCAACTCCCGGAGTCTACTCAAACACATGTCTATTGAGTCAGTGATGTGATCCAACCATCTCACCCTCTGTCATCCCCTTCTCCTCCGGCCTTCAGTCTTTCCTAGCATCAGGGTCTTTTCCAATGAGTTGGCTCTTTGTGTCAGGTGGCTTAAGTATTGGAGCTTCAGCTTCAGCATCAGCACTTCCAATGAATATTCAGGACTGATCTCCTTTAGGATGGACTGGTTGGCTCTCCTTGCAGTCCAAGGGACTCTCAAGAGTCTTCTCCAGCTCCACAGTTCAAAAGCATCAATTCTTCAGCACTCCTAGGCATTAAGTCTTTCAAAAGTGGACATATTGCCTTAAGTTCAAGTCATACCCTGATATGAAGGATTTTAAGAAAATGTGAAGCATAGTGTCTTTTAAAAACTAGTGCCCCCTTGAAAGTGTTAACTTGGATTGGAATTTCTTAAAACTCGAAATAAACGGCTCTTTAAGTCATATTTTATTACAGAATTTCAGTAAAGAATTTGTGTCAAAGTGTAAAGGTAGAATGCATTAATATTCATTTGAATCTCAGTGACAAGATGATTTTTCTAATAGTAATACCTACCTCTACTAAATCAAAACAATGGTTAATAGTTTCAGCCACCCCAGAGATCCATTCTGCTTAAATATTTGGCATGCTGTTAAGTGACTGGATGTAGAAATCCTACTTCCTTTTCCTTTTCTTTCATAGAAGGAGAATCAAAAATCAGTGTCTCTAGGAAGTTGAGGGTTTGAGACAGTCTTCTTGGACACTCAATCCCAAACACATGGAAGGAAGCCATGAGTGCAGCCAAGGCCGTAATACAGTCATCCACCTTTGTGAGTCTCTCTTTTTCTAAATACAAAGAAAATTCACAGACATCCATGTTGAAAGGGTTCTTAACTTCTAACACAGGCGTGGACACTTGCACCTGAATAAAAAAGATTACAGTCACTACCCTGTGGTACGTAAAATAGCTCAATAACACAATGTGCCTCAATTTAACCATGATACTACAATAAACGCACTTGTTACAATGTAGCATATTTGTAAATATGACAAAACATAACTTTAAAATAGGCCGCCATTCTGCTTCAATATATTGTATTAAATATCAAACCAATGATCACTGACATACTGCATACCTTGTCATTCACAATGACAAAAAGGCTGGAATCCTCCCCAAAAACATCTGGTAGGAGTAAACAAGTGGCTGTCATCTTCATATCTGTCAAAGCAAACATACTTACAGTCCAAGTAAATGTTGTAAGTAAAGCCAGTATTAAAATGTGGGGTTTTTTTGTTGCTGTTACTTACCTTCTAAAGAACAAATTAGCTTTCTTATATCTTAGTTCCCCTAGTTTTTTTTTTTTTTAAACAACATCCCCTTGTAGTAAACATTCAAGATCTCCTGTTCTGCCCTCCATGTCACAGCCAAGAGGAGGTAAGATTTCTATACTCTCTATCCATCTGCCAGAATGATTTCATTATACTTAACCTGTGGTCTGTAAATTACCTTCTATATGAAATTAACAGGTTACTAGTTTCCTAAATATAATATTATAATATCACGTGTACTTTAAAATCTATTCTTAAACTCCTTCTACTTAAATTATTTTTTCTTCCTCACATATTTTTTCACTAAATTCTACAAAATATAGCTCTCCTAATTACCCTGAATTATACAGGTAACTGAGACCAGATCACCCTATCCCCCAGGTTTACTAACGTTTCAACATGTCTTCATCTGTGTGCTGTTTCATCTTTTCTTGCAATGCAATATTGATTGGGTTGTCCACCAAAGAAAGAGAAGCCAGTATATTTTCTGAATAGGATTCCAAAATGTGCCTTATTTTCTTATAAATATCTGTTCTTGTAAGAAGTTGGAATTCTCTGAAGAGCTGAAAAAAGAAAAAGATCACAAGAGAAGCTAACCTATGGACTGCAAGGAATTAAATCGCTCTGTAGAATTACAGTAAGCTTTGAAGGCTAGTTTATATACTAGATATTTGATTAGTTTTAGTGGCGAAGTAGACTTAAGACAGAGGAGGAGCAAAGAGTGGAAGCCTGAAGTGAACAGAAAAAGATAAAGAGTGGGCATGACAAACATCTGAGCTTGCAGAACTAAATCTGGATACAGACTCAAGCAAATGAGGGTAACAAAGTAACTGGGGGAAAGAGCAAACAAAAAAGAAATCCCTCCACAATGAATGCAATGAATATTTTGGCTGTCTGTGTTACCCAGCCAAGATTCTAGGATCTTACACTTCTTTACTAGGTTGTTATTTTGGCACTCCAGGAAGAGGCACAAGAAGAAATCTATCCGATTTTAGGAAGCAAACCTTGAAAAAAATCCCTAACCCTATTATGCTAAAGGGAAAAGAGCTTTAGAGACATTGTAACATCAGACAGAAATAAAGGATGAAAAACAATCTAAATGTACGAGATTCGACTACGAGATGAAAGCAAAACCAGTTAACCTGTATGGTAACCTCTTTACTCAGAATCACTTTTTCCTGCTACTGCCTAAATTCTTCTCTTGGGAGAATTCCACCACCACTCCCTCCCAATTTTTTTTTTTTTTTTCACAGAGTGACATTATAAAACTCTTCATCACCCACACTAAAAGGAATTATGTAGTCATCACTTTCCCTAAAACTCTATAAAAAACAGTTATATATTACCCACTGGGTCTCATTGCTTCTTGAATGTTTTGGTGGATCATAAATTGCCCAAAGATTAAGTGTGAAAGTTATCAGAAAACTGGAATGCACATCCTCATAAAGGCATAGCAGCTCTGCTATCAGGCAACCTTCAGTGGGCACTAATCTATATTAATAGCCTAAAAAGAAACTCTCTCAGAGAGCAGGGAGATGTGAAGTGAAACACAAGGAGGGTAGAGAGTCCACTTTCTTGGGTGCAGAACCTAGGAATTTCTTTAACTTTTTTTTTAAAAAAAGAATTTCAGGTTGACATTACAGTTGCAGAAAGAGTAAATAGAGGTCACAAATGGCCTTCATGCAACTTCGCCCAAGGCTAACATTTCTGACTGATTTGAAAATAAGCTGTAGACAGGATGCCCTCTTAACCCTTAATTCTTCATTGCATATTATTATTCCTTCTACTTAAGAAATACAAGAACACTATCCTACATAAGCACAGCATAACTGTCAAAATCAGGAAAATCTAATCCACAGACCCTGTTTAAACTTTCCAGTTGTTGCAATTATGCTCTTTACAAATCTCAGATTTAATCTAGGAACACGTGAGATTTAGATATGTTTCTTTGGTCTCTTTCAGTCTGAAACAGCATCTCAGTTTTCCTTAAACTCCTCAACTTTTACTTGGGAGAACACCCCCTCATTCCAGATTTTAGCAAGAATGCTGGCACTTCTCCATCAGGAGGATGGTCGTTGGTCCCATTATTGAAGATAGTAACTGATCGCTCGGTTAAAATGGAATCTTCAAGGTTAATTCATATATGTATATAATTACTATTAATTAAAACATAGTTGTATGTATTTTATGGGGTGATCCCTTGAGCTGATGTAAATATCTTGTTCCTACTGTAATTTTCATCTGCAAGATTTAGCATTCACCAATGATTCTTGCCTCAATCAACCATCTACTGACTCATTTAGCATTTTAAAAGATCAGTATTTCACTTGTATTTCACACACTGTACTCTGCTAGGTACTTTGGGAACTACCACAATGTTTAGAACATGCTTAGCTTCATTGGTAAAGAATCTGCCTACAATGCAGGAGATCCTGGTTCAATCCCTGGGTCAGGAAGATCCACCAGAGAAGGGATAGGCTACCCATTCTTGGGCTTCCCTTGTGGCTCAGCTGGTAAAGAATTCGTCCGCAATGCGGGAGGCCTGGGTTCAATCCCTGGGTTGGGAAGATCCCCTGGAGAAGGGAAAGGCTACCCATTTCAGTATCCTGGCCTGGAGAATTCCATGGTCTGTATAGTCCATGAGGTCACAAAGAATCAGACATGACTGAGCAGCTTTCACTTTCACTTTCTAACATTTTGGACTATTGGTTTAACAATTTTTGCTTTAAAAGTATATTTTATACATGTGTCAATCTGTCATACGCTTCTAACAGTTATTGCCAAATATTGCCTTTCCTAGCAACTGAAAGAGAATCAAGCGATAAATAAGGTAGGGTTGCTGAAAATGAATTAACTAAAATAATCCATGTAAAGCACTAAGAACATGCCTGCTATGTAATAAACATTCAGATGTTCTCTATAGACATTATTATTAAAATAAAAAATGCAGACAAATTCTTATTTCAGTTTTTTTTTGGGGGGTGGGGTAGAGAAGAAAAGCCTGTAAAACTTTTCATTTCATTTGGTTTCTTGCACCCATAGCATTCGTTTATGAAATGCATTCTCAGATAAAACTCTGATGAATCTTTCATTATATACTACAGCCAAAATTACAGTAAAATTATAATAGGACCTTTAATGGCCATCTTAAATAAACTAAATGGAAGGATGTTTGATTTACCCATAAAAACTTCGTATATTTTAAGACCACTTAAAGAATCTATCTGCAATGTGGGAGAACTGTGTTCAATCCCTGGATTGGGAAGATCCCCTGGAGAAGGGAATGGCTACCCACTCCAGTATTCTTGCCTGGAGAATTCCATTGACAGAGGAGCCTGGCAGGCTACAGTCCATGGGATCACAAAGAGTTGGACACGACTGAATGACTTTCACTTTCACTTTATGGAATAATTTGGGATGATAAAAGAAATAGATTGTGAGTAATGCTGCAGGATAACAGCACCCTAATAAACTATCTTGATTGTCTAGATGCGTGCAAAGGGAAAATGCTTCCCACTGTCAAAGCCCCCCAAAGCAGGGGCGTGGTGCCTTGGGGCACCACTTGGCGACTCTTCAGATCTGATGACAGCCAGTGCGTGTTATCAGAATGATTCCAGAAACCCTTACCAAGTGCTCCTCATCGTGGCCCCGTGGACCCCACACATTTCTACTGAGATTCACACCCATCATCGTGCTACACAGTCCTGTTACCCCTCCAAGAAGAAAGAGAGAAAAGTCCATCTGAACACACTAATCAGAGTATTATAGGTAAATACAGATACCTGATAAGGGCACTGCAGGAAAGGAAACATTTTAAGAACGTCCTTCAGAGGTGTTCTGCCGCCAATCAACTTTCTTCTTATTTCCAAAGTCTGGCTCATCCTCTTATCAATTTCTCTCCAGTCCTTTTCTGTTTTCACATATTCTTGCTGGAACCAGTTAATATGTTCATCTACCTCAGAATCTAAACAAACAGCTTCCTCCTGCAAAATATTTTCAAAATATCATATGTTCCATGTTTCAGGTGGCAGTTTAACACTCCATGAAGACTTGAATTATGAGCTGTTGTTACACACTCAGTAATGCCCTCGTACGTAGCATTATGTTTGACCTTGACTAACAAATGCTGTGAACAAATCTTTGATGCTGTGAACAAATCAAATAGTTAATTACCAACTATGGAGTTATAATCTGCTCTCTTGACAGATTTAAGAGCTATTCATTTCCTACACACCCTTTTACATGGATATCTAGATTATCCAGAAGTTTAACATGTAATAAGAATGTCATTTACTCTTATGCATTTAAATTTTAGAAGGCAAAATATTAAGAAGAGATAAGGTTTTTAATGAAGGTTTTGTTATTGTTTGTATTCTTCCTTTTTAAATGCCTATTTGGAGTTATAATACCATGCCATATAATCCAAATTCAAAACAAATACAATGGGTATATTGTGATACTAAATCATGAAGTTGTCAATTATATTCCCTATACATCTGGGTACCTTGGATCAGGTGGGGTGGCTAAAAGTTACCCCACATATTCTCATTAAAAATCTAAAGTGAAAAAAAAAAAATCTAAGGCAGGTGGAACAAGATGGCAGAGAAATAGGTCACATGTAGTACATCTCTCTCCACGGATACATCAGGAATACAACTTCAGGCACAGAAGCGGATGCAGAACACCAGCTGGGAGCAGACAGGAGTACCTGAGCAGCGGAAAAGAATATGTAGACCCACGCGAAACTTGGTAGGACAAAGGAACTAGGGGGAAAGACAGCACTGTTTCTAGGATGGACCTGCCCTCGGTGGGTGGAGGAACTGAAGCAGGGGTCCAATCCCCACATCGAGGCAATTGTCTGAGTCAGAGGAGAAACATTTAAGGCTGCGAGTGAAACAGCTGATCTGTGGCAACCTAAATGGGATGAGAATCAGACAGTCCTTGCTGTAGCCATACACACCCCAGCAGGGAGGCAGGTTCCCTAGAAGTGCAGCAGCTGGGAGCTGGAGTTTAGGGATTGTGGAACAATCCCAGGGAGAGGGCTGCTGTTGACTGTGGAGAGACAGATCGAGGGGAGGGGAGGGAGGAGATTGTGGTGGGAAATGCCTGTGGAGGAAAGCGAGGCAGCCATGGAAGCAAGGTGAGACTGCTGAGTCATGCGTAGGGGTGGAACCATCACCATAGCCTCTCTCTCCCCACACACCAGCATCTGCAGCTGAACAATAGAAAGGCTGACCCATCAAACGCCTGAGCACTGAACAACAGAGTAGGACCCCACCCAGGGTGCTCCTTTCAGTGACTAATGTGCCAAACTACAGAGTAGGACCCCACCCAGGGTGCCCCTGTAAGTGCCTGATGCGCCAATCTACAGCATAGGACCAAGGCCAGGGAGACCCCTCTATGTACCTGATGCATGGCACAACAGAGAAGGACCCCAGGCAAGGGAGCCCTCTGAGTACCTGAACAGGAGGAGCTAAAGAAAAAAAACTGGCCAAAGAGGCCTTCTGATCACCAGCTACAAGAGGCTTGAAAAAGACTCTGATAGGGCCATAACTCCTGCGGTGGAGACAGTCCATGTCCCTGCACACTTGGCGCCACCAGGATCCCCACAAGCCAAGCGCCTGCGCCACCTTCACCCTCAACCCTCACTGGGTCAGAGCTGCCACAGGCAAAAAATGTTTTGCGTCTGTGCACGCAGGGTTACTCCAGTCGTGTCCAACTCTTTGCAGCCCTGTGGACTGTGAGCTGCCAGGCTTCTCTGTCAGGGGGGTTCTCCAGGCAAGAATACTGGCGTGTATTGGCCAATACTGGTTGCCATGCCCTTCTAGAGCACTATTATTTCCTGCTTCCCTAACCGCCAACTCTGCTGAGTACCTGGTGCTGCCAGAACCCATGCAACCCAAGCAGCAGAACCACTTCCACACCTGGCCCTCACGGGGACAGACCCAAGTCCACCAGGGCAGCCTCAGGAGCAAACCCCAGTGGACCACTCACATGCAGAGGTGGAAATAAAACCACAATTGAAACCCAGGAGCAGTGTGGCTAAGGAAGAAGACCCAAAACCTTCCCACTAGCTGTACAAGCTGCAGATTAAATCCACATGATCAACTAGGTGGCCTCTGTGTCTATGGAATACATAAAAGGACATTGAGAGCTCCCACAAAAGAAAATGCACTAGTTCTAATAGCGGTGGACATTGAAGGTAAGGACGCACAAGAGTAGGACAAATTAGAATCTGAGCTGCCCCCACAGCAGGTCCAGAAACCAGCACAGATTTGGAAGGCATCCTAGGGAGGTGAGGTGGACTGTGACTCCCAGCGAGGAAAAGCACTCTGACAGCAGTGACTCAAGAAAAACATTTATTATTCTTATGTTTTGACCTGTTCTGTGGACTCTTTTGGATTTTTTTTTTTTACTTTTTTCTTTTTTCCCCCTTTGCCCCCTGCTCTGTTGTCGTTGTTGATTTTATTGGCACTATGAAATCTAATTAAGCTCTTGATTGTTGTTTTTTTTCCTCAGTCACATTTTTTTATTGTTGTTATAAACCTCTGCTTTTGTATTGGGATTTTGCACTTCTATGAAGTTTTCCCTTTTTTCTCTTTTTAATTTTTAAGCCTATTATTATTTTTTCTACATTTATTCCTTTGGTTGCTTTTCCTGCTGTTCTTTTCTCCTTTGCAATTAATCTTTAATGTGTATAAATCTTCATCTACCTTTATTTAACTTTGCATATCCATTCTTTCTTTCTTTTCTTTCTTTCCTTTCCTCTCAACATATTTGCTGGTTTTGTTTTCATTGTTTTATTCCCCACTTGGCACCTTGGTTTAGTTTTATTTTCCAGTTTGTGCTTTAGTTAGTGTTGTTCTTCACTGGTAGATATAATTTTTGATTTCCTTTGTTTGCTGGGTCAATCTACTGTACTTTATTGGACTCTTTTGATTTTGCTTATTTTACAGTCATCAAGACAGTATGGTACTGGCACAAAAACAGAAATATAGACCAATGGAACAAGATAGAAAGCCCAGAAATAAACCCATGCACCTATGGGTGCCTTATTTTTGACAAAGGAGGCAAGAATATACAATGGGGCAAAAACTGCTTCTTCAATAAATGGTGCTGGGAAAACTGGACAGCTACATGTAAAAGAATGAAATTAGAACACTTCCTAACACCATATACAAAGATAAACTCAAAATGGATAAAACCCTAAATGTAAGACCAGAAACTATAAAACTCTTAGAGGAAAACATAGGCAGAACACTAGATGACATAAATCAAAAAGATCCTCTATGACCCACCTTTTGGAGTAGTGGAAATATAAACAAAGTAAACAAGTGGGACCTGATTAAACTTAAAAGCTTTTGCACAGCACAGGAAACTATAAGCAAGGTGAAAAGACAGCCCTCAGAATGGGAGAAAATAATAGCAAGTGAAACAACTGACAAAGAATTAATTTCCAAAATATACAAGCAGCTCATACCGCTCCATAACAAAAAAACAAACAACCCAAACAAAAAGTGGGAAAAGTACCTAAACAGACATTTCTCCAAAGACATACAGATGGGTAACAAACACATGAAAAGATGCTCGACATTGCTCATTATTAGAAAAACGCAAACCAAAACTACCATGAAATATCACCTCACACCAGTCAGAATGGCCATCATCAAAAAGTCTACAAACAATAAGTGCTGGAGAAGATGTGGAGAAAAGGTAACACTCTTGCACTGTTGGTGGGAATGTAAATTGATACAGCTACTATGGAAGATGGTATAGAGATTCCTTAAAAAGCTAGGAATAAAACCAACGTATGATCCAGCAATCCCACTCCTAGGCATATACCGTAAGGAAACCAAAATTGAAAAAGACACATGCATCCCATTGTTCATCGCAGCACTATTTACAATAGCTAGAACATGGAAGCAATCTAGATGTCCATCGACAGATGAATGGATCAAGAAGTTGTGGTTCATATACACAATGGAATATTACACAGTCATAAAAAGGAATGCATTTGAGTCGGTTCAAATGAGGCAGATGAAACTAGAACCTATTATACAGAGTGAAGTAAGTCAGAAAGAGAAAGATAGATATTGTATTCTAATGCATATATACAGAATCAAGAAAAATGGTACTGAAGAATTTATTTACAGGGCAATAATGGAAAAACAGACAGAATAGACTTATGGACATGGGGAGAGGGGAGGAGAGGGTGAGATGTATGGAAAGAGTAACATGGAAACTTACATTACCATATGTAAAATAGATAGCCAATGGGAATTTGCTGTATGGCTCAGGAAACTCAAACAGGGGCTCTGCATCAACCTAGAGTGGTGAGATGGGGAGGGAGATGGAAGCGAGTTTCAAAAGGGAGGGGATATATGTATACCTATGGCTGATTCATGTTGAGGTTTAACAGAAAATGACAAAATTCTGTAAAGCAATTATCCTTCAATTAAAAAATAAATAACAACAACAAAAATCTAAGGCAATCAAGGAATTCCCTGGTAGTCCAGTGGTGAGGACTCTTTCACTGTTGAGGCCCAAAGTTTAACCTCCGATTGGGGAAATATGATCCTGCAAGCCTCACAGCTCAGCCAGAAAAACAAACAAAGAAACAAAAAACCCTAAGGCAATCAACAGGCTCTGCTGCTGCTGTTGAGTCGCTTCAGTCGTGTCTGACTGTGCGACCCCATAGACGGCAGCCCACCAGGCTCCTCTGTCCCTGGGATTCTCCAGGCAAGAATACTGGAGTGGGTTACCATTTCCTTGTCCAATGCATGAAAGTGAAAAGTGAAAGTGAAGTCGCTCAGTCATGCCCAACTCTTAGTGACCCCATGGACTGCAGCCTACCAGGCTTCTGCATCCATGGGATTTTCCAGGCAAGAGTACTGGAGTAGGGTGCCATTGCCTTCTCCGAACAGGCTTTGAGGAGACAACAAAAAAACTCTTTCTCAAAAAATTAGTTGAGAGGACACTTGGCCGAACTACACTTGAATCAACAAGTTGACATACTATCATCTGACTAGAATGTGAACAGAAAGTGAAAGTGAAGTCGCTCAGTCGTGTCTGACTCTTTGCGACCCCATGGACTGTAGCCCACCAAGCTCCTCTGTCTATGGGATTCTCCAGGCAAGAGTACTGGAGTGGGTTGCCATTTCCTTCTCCAGGGGATCTTCCCGACCCAGGGATCAAACCCAGGTCTCCCGCATTGTAGACAGACGCTTTAACCTCTGAGCCACCAGGGAAGCCCAATGTTACCTATAAAAGATGGGAAAAATGAGGACTTTTACAAGCATATTAGGAAAGTGTTAGGTAGATCCACTATCTGTGAACCATACGATGATTAGCAAGACACAGAACAAGTGAACAAATTTCTAGAAAAAAATATAACATACCAGCAGGTCGAAAAGAAATTCCTACAACCTTATATAAATTTAGAAAATAAAAATCTTTCCACAAAGAAATACCAAGACCTGAAGGTTTCACAGTTAAATTTTGCTAAACTTTTTCAAAACAGAGCGTGTACCAAATTTACATAAATTCTTTCAAGGAGTCAAAGGAAAAAAAGAATTCTATGAAGTATTCCAGTCCATTCTACGAAGGCCTGTATGAAGCCTCTGTTGTGATTCCTAAACCTGAAAGAACTGTATGAGAGAAGATAACCACAGGTCAATCTCATTTCTGGACAAAGTTGCACACATTAGGAACAAGGAAAAACTAGCTCGGATTTACCCCAGAAATGCAACAAGGGTTTGACATGAGTAACTGGTCATGCTTCCTGCTAACTATGGTGTATATACTGGAGAGTGTCATTTAACCCTTTAATTCCTCTAAGGTCCTCGTCCACTCTAGAGTCACTGGCCACATGTGGCTATAGAGCGCTTGAATTGTGGCTAGACCAAATTAATACATATGCTGGAAACACTGGATTTCAAAGACTTAGTATGCAAAAAAAGAATGTAAAACATCTCATTAACAAATTTTCATAATGATTACATGCCGAAATGATAATATTGGGTTAAGTAAAATATAGTTTTAATATTATAATTCCACCTGCTTTGTTTCACTTTTCTTGAATGTGACTGCTAGAAAATGTTACATCATATCTTTGGTGCATATTATGTTTCTATTGGAGAGTGCTATGTTAGATGGTAGGGTTTTCTTCATACCAAATTCCAGTCACCCCTGTTTTTACTTCTATTGTCATCAAAGTGACTTTGAAAACGATGCTTCCTTGTGTAACTTGAGCAGTTTTTTTCCTTAACATACAGTCAGCAGGGAAAGGGCTTTGACTTTGCCCCATGTTTCCAAGTGCACAGTTCAGTTCAGTCGCTCAGTCGTGTCCGACTCTTTGCGACCCCATGAATCGCAGCACACCAGGCCTCCCTGTTCATCACCAACTCCCAGAGTTCACTCAGACTCATGTCCATCGAGTCCGTGATGCCATCCAGCCATCTCATCCTCGGTCATCCCCTTTTCCTCCTGCCCCCAAACCCTCCTGCCCCCAATCCCTCCCAGCATCAGAGTCTTGTCCAATGAGTCAACTCTTCGTATCAGGTGGCCAAAGTACTGGAGTTTCAGCTTTAGCATCATTCCTTCCAAAGAAATCCCAGGGTTGATCTCCTTCAGAATGGACTGGTTGGATCTCCTTGCGGTCCAAGGGACTCTCAAGAGTCTTCTCCAACACCACAGTTCAAAAGCATCAATTCTTCGGCACTCAGCCTTCTTCACAGTCCAACTCTCACATCCATACACGACCACAGGAAAAATCATAGCCTTGACTAGACGGACCTTAGTCGGCAAAGTAATGTCTGCTTTTGAATATACTGTCTAGGTTGGTCATAACTTTTCTTCCAAGGAGTAAGCGTCTTTTAATTTCATGGCTGCAGTCACCATCTGCAGTGATTTTGGAGCCCCCAAAAATAAAGTCTGACACAGTTTCCACTGTTTCCCCTTCTATTTCCCATTAAGTGATGGGACCAGATGCCATGATCTTCATTTTCTGAATGTTGAGCTTTAAGCCAACTTTTTCACTCTCCTCTTTCACTTTCATCAAGAGGCGTTTTAGTTCCTCTTCACTTTCTGCCATAATGGTGGTGTCATCTGCATATCTGAGGTTATTGATATTTCTTCCGGCAATCTTGATTCCAGCTTGTGCTTCTTCCAGTCCAGCATTTCTCATGATGTACTCTGCATAGAAGTTAAATAAGCAGGGTGACAATATACAGTCTTGACGTACTCCTTTTCCTATTTGGAACCAGTCTGTTGTTCCATGTCCAGTTCTAACTGTTAACTTCCTGACCTGCATACAGATTTCTCAAGAGGCAGGTCTAGTGGTCTGGTATTCCCATCTCTTTCAGAATTTTCCACAGTTTCTTGTGATCCACACAGTCAAAGGCTTTGGCATAGTCAATAAAGCAGAAATAGATGTTTTTCTGGAACTCTCTTGCTTTTTCCATGATCCCGCGCATGTTGGCAATTTGATCTCTGGTTCCTCTGCCTTTTCTAAAACCAGCTTGAACATCAGGGACTTCACAGTTCACGTATTGCTAAAGCCTGGTTTGGAGAATTTTGAGCATTACTTTACTAGCATGTGAGATGAGTGCAATTGTGCGGTAGTTTGAGCATTCTTTGGCATTGCCTTTCTTTGGAAGTGGAATGAAAACTGACCTTTTCCAGTCCTGTAGCCACTGCTGAGTTTTCCCAATGTGCTGGCATATTGAATGCAGCACTTTCACAGCATCATCTTTCAGGATTTGAAAAAGCTCAACTGGAATTCCATCACCTCCACTATCTTTGTTCATAGTGATGCTTTCTAAGGCCCCCTTGACTTCACTTTCCAAGATGTCTGGCTCTAGATTAGTGATCACATCATCATGATTATCTGGGTCGTGAAGATCTTTTTTGTACAGTTCTTCCATGTATTCTTGCCACCTCTTCTTAATATCTTCTGCTTCTGTTAGGTCCAGACCATTTCTATCCTTTATCGAGCCCATCTTTGCATGAAATGTTCCCTTGGTAGCTCTAATTTTCTTGAAGAGATCTCTAGTCTTTCCCATTCTGTTCTTTTCCTCTATTTCTTTGCATTGATTGCTGAAGAAGGCTTGCTTATCTCTTCTTGCTATTCTTTGGAACTCTGCATTCAGATGCTTATATCTTTCCTTTTCTCCTTTGCTTTTCGCCTCTCTTCTTTTCACAGCTATTTGTAAGGCCTCCCAGACAGCCATTTTGCCTTTTTGCATCTCTTTTTCATGGGGATGGTCTTGATCCCTGTCTCCTGTACAATGTCACAAACCTCATTCCATAGCTCATCAGGCACTCTATCAGATCTAGGCCCTTAAATCTATTTCTCACTTCCACTGTATAATCATAAGGGATTTGATTTAGGTGATACCTGAATGGTCTAGTGGTTTTCGCTACTTTCTTTAATTTAAGTCTGAATTTGGTAATAAGGAGTTCATGATCTGAGCCACAGTCTCACTTGTAAACCTTCACAGTATTAGCAAACATGTCACCTGCTGATGGCAGTAATTGCATTATATCCAGAATGCAATTAACTGTTAACGTTTTTCTTCAACTTTTGCTATCTTGTTCAGTTTTGCACCATGAGAGAAACAACTGTGGAAAAGGCTATAAAAATGATTAGAATATTATATAATAAATTATCATGTGTCAGGTGCAGTAAGAAGCAAACAGTAAATGCCCTAAAAGAAATTCAAAGGAACCTAGTAGGTGTCCTTAGCATTTGACTATCCAAGCAGTTTTTTCATAGCTTTCAAATCCATTTGATTTCTAAGCCAAGGAAAGCTAACACAGAGAACTACTAGTGACTTTCAAAGTCATGGGGTACATATATTCCCAAATAAATAGAAAAATAAAATGTTTTAAGAGAAATGAATTACAGTAGCCCCCTCCTTATCTGTAGGGGATATGTTCAAAGAACCCCACAGGAAGCCTGAGACTGCAGATGGTAATGAACCCTAGGTACAGACTGTTTTTCCCTTAACATAGACCTATGATAAAATTTAATTTATAAATTAGGCACAGTTAGTAACTAACAACAATATCTAAAAATAAAATAGAAAAATTATAATGATATACTGTAATAAAATTTATGTGAATGTGGTCTTTCTCTCTCAATTTTTAAACTTATGAATTCTTTATTTCTAGAATTTTACATTTAATATTTTCAGAACACAGTCCACCATGGGCAAGTGAAATCTCAGACAACTCAGACAATGAATCTGCACAAGTATAGTGCTTGTAATTTAACACCTAGCAGTTAGTTAGTTAGCTAGCTAGCTTCTTTATCTATTTAACTAATTTTTGGAGGACTTTGTATGCAAGGGCCCCCCACAATCATCTATTAAATCCTTGTGTTGCTGTCCTAGATACAGCATAAGTTTTTTAAAAAAGCACCAATTAACCTCTCTATGGAAACTTCTGTGACATTCCCAGTATATTTTGATATTGCAAATCAGAATTGGGCAAAATATTAGCTTTGTATTTTTCATACTCTGAGAAAAGTCCTTAGAACTCCATCACTTGATGAAGTTTGCCAGGAGCAGAAGAATCACTGAGATGTGGATCCAAAGCCTGACGTGCCGAGCTTGGAGCTGCTGGTATTTTTCAGGATAGGCAAGATGCTGCTGCTCTACCTAACAACCCCCAGAAGTTTACCTCTCATGGGACAGGCCCATCTCTTCATCCTCCTCATCCGAAAACTCTGGATTTACCACCTAGAAAGTCAGTCGCCACTGCCAAAGAAAGGGAGAAGATGGAGCACCGCATACTGGATCTTCAACTCTCTTGGCACTCCTTCTCACATTTCACTGGTCAGAGTCAGTCTCGTAGCCACATCTCACTTCAAGGGAGTGGAGAAGAACAGTCCTGCTGGTGGTCTGGAGGAGCCGAGCTGAGTAACTTGGTGAGCAGAAATCTTATCCACGCTCATCTTCCTCTGGGTTTCTTATTATGTGACACCATAGCTCTCCTTATCATTTTAGCCAATTTCAGGCAGTGTTGTCTGTTATTTGTGGCCAAAACCATGATAACTGAATACTGCTGCTGCTGCAGCTGCTAAGTCTCTTCAGTCATGTCCGACTCTGTGCGACCCCATGGACTGCAGCCCACCAGGCTCCCCCATCCCTGGGATTCCCCAGGCAAGAACACTGGAGTGGGTTGCCATTTCCTTCTCCAATGCATGAAAGTGAAAAGTGAAATTGAAGTTGCTCAGTCGTGTCCAACTCTTAGGGACCCCATGGACTACAGCCCACCAGGCTCCTCCGTCCATGGGATTTTCTGGGCAAGAACACTGGAGTGGGATGCCATTGCCTTCTCCGGAACTGAATGCTAGAACACCCAAATCTCAAACCAGAAAAAAAATCCCCTATATAAATTCTATATCCAGCAAAACATCCTTCAGATATGGAGAGATTTAAGACATTCTCAGATAAATAAAAATTGAGAGAATTGGTCACTAGCAGATCTGCCCTACCAGAAATTCTAAAGGTAGTCTTTCAAGCTAAAATGAAATAACATGGACTATAACTCCAATCAACATGAAAAATAGAGCACTGGTAAAGGTCACGACACAGGTAAATATAAAAGAGAGTTTAAATCAATTTTCTGGTTGTAACTCTCCCATCTTGTTGGTTGTAACAACTGCATGAAACAATAGTTATGAATTCTGTGTTGAGGGACATACAATGTATAAAATTTAACTAACAGCACAAAAGGGAAGAAGAGTATTGTTATACAGGGGCAAAGTTTTCATATGCTATTACAATTAAAAGGGTATGAATCCAAACTAGATTATTATAAATCAAGGTATTAGCTGTAATCTCCAGGGCAACCACTAAAGAAAGAACTAAAAATGTTTATTTACTAAGAGAACAAAAAGGGGAATAACATTAATATACTAGGAAATATCTCCTTTAACACAAGGAAGGCAGTAATTGAGGGATAAGGGATAAAGTAAGAAGAGATGACATATATTAATAGAAAACAAATAGTAAACATAATTCCTACCTTATCAGTAATCATATTAGGTAATGGACAGAATGGATCTAAAAAAAAGTATCCAACTATATACTGTCTGCTAGAGACATACTTTAGATTCAAAGTCATAAGTAGGTTGAAGGTAAAAAGATGGGAAAAGATATATTATGCCAGCAGTAACCAAAAGAGAGAAAGAATAGCTATACTCATACGAGACAAAATAAACAACACAAAAATTGTTCCTAGAGACAAAGGAGGATATTTTATAATGGGAAGAGGGCCAGCCCATTAAGAGGATATAACAATTATCAACGTACACACCCTTAACAACAGCCCAAACATCATGTGGCAAAAACTGACAGAAGGAAGCTAGAGACAGTAATAGCTGGAGATTTTAATGTCACTTTCAATAATGAATAGAACCACTAAACATGTGATAAACAAGCAGTTGGAAGACTAGAGTGACTGTTATTCCTGGAGAAGACAACAGGGATTGTAGGAATCTGGAGCTGGGTAAGGGCTTCTTGGCTGGCAAGAGTGGTAAAGAATCTGCCTGACAATGCAGGAGACATAAGAGATGCAGGTTCAGTCCCCAGGTCAGAAGACCCCCTGGAGGAGGGAACGGCAACCCACTCCAGTACTCTTGCTCGAGAAAATCCAATGGACAGAGGAGCCTGGCAGGCTACAGTCCATAGGGTCATACAGAGTTGAACAGACTGAAGTGACTTAGCATGAATAAAAATCATGCATAAAATGAAAACCTCCAAGAAAATATAATCAAAAGGACTTTTGAAGAAACAGATAGGATTAACTTACTTAAAATTCTAAAAAAATTAAAGTGTAGATTAAATTAGCTGATAAAGATAAAATAATCTGTGCATTTAAAGATCACATTAATAGCCTCCAAACTGAGAGAAGGTCATTGCAACTAGGAAAAAAAAAAAAATAGAAAAGAAAAAGCCTTTGTGGGAAATTCAAAGTCCTTCCTGTACTGCTTCAAGAAACCAAAATAAATTTTCACCAGATATGCAATTCAGAGTTCATTTACTCCATAAAGACAGAGGAGAATCTTTTCAAAGTGGATGAAAATATCAGGTGCAGATATGAAGAACTGGACACATGAAAGATTCAAGCCAAGTTTTTTCAGAAAATCTTGAAGGAAGCAATGACTATTATCAGAGTCAGCTTATATCCCATGAGTAACAAGTTTATGGTAATAAGTTGAAGGCTTTACTGGCTGTAAGAAATCTCAATAATTTAAGAAAAGAAAATGTGTGTACTGTAGCCAAAAGAGCATTTCAAAAGTATATTTAGATCCTGATGTTTCAAATGAGGCATTTGGCAGAAACCCAAGAGGACCACCAATGAATCCTCTGGATGAAGAGATTCCCAGGAAAGGATGTGCGTCAGGCTGTCTCAATGTGAAATGCAGGATTCCTCCATACACCATCTTCATCTTGTCACAGCAGGCTCTTCATGAGCCAAGACAGAACTTATCCTAGTGTCCTTGCTCTGGCAGATTCTCAAAACCTTCCTTTGGTCCTACATCCACTTGCCCTCCCACCTCAGTACCCCTAGCCCAGGCTCTAGTTCTCTGTAAGAAGTCAAGTGCTACAAAAGAGTCCCAGGGACAAGTTCTTGAGAAAAGGAACCACTGTCCTTCTCCATATTCCAGAAAATGAGAGTGACCTGCCCCAGAAATGTCGATACACTAAGTGCTAAGTGATACTAAGTAATAAACATTAAGTAATCAAATGAATCATGGCAATGGCATTAAGAATAGACTGATTGACCAATGGAATAAGAGTGAGTGCCCAGAACACACTCAAGTCTTTTGGGGGGAAGTTAACATAGAATTAAATTGCCACCATAAGCCAGAGGAAAAAATAATTGGTTGTAAGAGCAACAATTCTATGGAGATCCTTACCTAATGGCATATACAAAAATAGACTCCAGATGACTTAAAGATCTAATCATGAAAGTGCAAACTATACACTTAATAAAAGAAAGAGTAGAATATCTTTGTGACTTAGAGTATGGGAAGTACTGCTTCCTACAAATTAAGAAGAAAAAGATGCCAACCCATTAAAAATGGGGCAATGGAACTAAAGAGGTAATTTTCTAAAAGAAGGAATACAAAACTCTAACAAACACATGGAGAGATGCTCAGACTCAGTTATCCAGGGAAATGCAAATCACAAGACTGAGATTACAGTTTATACCTATTAGTCTTGGCAAAACTCACAAGGCTGGCTAACGCCAAGCACTGGCAGGAAGATCAAGATATGCAGTACTATGGGACTGAGACTAACAAAATCATTCTAGAAAGCAATTAGTCAAATTAAGTACCCATGCCGGTCCCATCAGTTCCACTTCTGGGTGGACAAGCCAAAGAAATAACCGAACAGCTTCATCCATAACCAGCCAGGTATAATGGTGTTCTCTGTAGTACCATTCATTGTGGGAAGGAAGGGGCTTGAAGCAAGGGCTTGTAAAAATTGCTACAAACATGGGGTAGAAATACACATGGTAACATAAATGAGACTTAAAAGTGTCAGTGAAAAAGTGAAATACAAATGAGGTATAGAATGGCATTTGTGTGTGTTTTCAGTCATGTCTGATTCTCTGCGACCCCATGGACTATAGCCCATCAGGCTCCTCTGTCCATGCAATCTTTCAGGCAAGAATACTGGAGTGGATTGCCATTTCCTCCTCCAGGGGATCTTCTCCATCCAGGGACTGAACCCCTATCTCTTGAATCTCCTGCATTGGCAGGCAGGTTCTTTACTACTGCACCACTTGGGAAGCCCAGAATATCATCTACATTGAGTCAAATATATATAAACCCAAAATGATAGTACACATTTTAGAACACCTCACAAACAAAAAGATACAGATGAAACACATTAGAAGGGCTGCCCAAGAGCAGAGGTGGGAAAAGGGCATAGAAGAATGAGCACATGGGAATTCCTTGGTGGTCCAGTGATTAGGACTCCGGGGGCTCACTGCGGAGGGCCCACGTTTAATCACTGGCTGGGGAACTAAGATCCCACAACCCACATAGCATAACAAAAAATAAAATTAAAATTAACAATAAGAGGACTCTCATACTTAAAAAAATGAATGAGCACAAAAAGAAATGAATACAACAACAGAGAGGCCTGGCACAGAACAATGATGATAATGTGCCATGAGGTGAGAGTTTGAGTCACTCGACTTTAACACCTTAGGTTTTCCACAAGAAAATATTACAGTACAAAGTTAATTCCACTACACTGCTGCTGCTAAGTCACGTCAGTCGTGCCCGACTCTGTGCGACCTATAGACGGCAGCCTATCAGGCTCCTCTGTCCCTGGGATTCTCCAGGCAAGAACACTGCAGTGAGGTGCCATTGCCTTCTCTGTCCACTACACTGCATACATACAATTCCTGTAAGCTTTTAATACCAACGTGTCTTCATCATTTAAACAGGATAATATTGTCAGCAACTTAAGAAATTACTCAGTTAAAACACAGACAGAAATAGACTCACAAACATAGAAAACAAATTGAAGGTTATCAAAGGGGCAAAGGGGTGAAGGAGGGATAAATGAGGAGTTTAACATATACATACTACTGTATATAAAATGCACAACAACTAAGGACCTACTACATACACAGGGAACTATAGTCAATAACTTGTAACAACCTATAATGGAAAAGAATCTGAAGAAGAATATATATATATGTATGTATGTATAACTGAATCACTGCTAAAACCTGAAACATTGTAAATCAACTATGAAAGTGAAAGTTGGTTAGTTGTATCTGACTCTTTGTAACCCCATGGGCTGTACAGTCCATGGAATTCTCCAGGCCAGAATACTGGAGTGAGTAGCCTTTCCCTTCTCCAGGGGATCTTCCCAACCCAGGGGTCGAACCCAGGTCTCCCTCATTGCACGCAGATTCTTTACCAGCTGAGCCACAAGGGAGCCCAAGAACACTGGAGTGGGTGGCCTATCCCTTCTCCAGCAGGTCTTCCTGACCCAGGAACTGAACCAGGGTCTCCTGCATTGCAGGTAGATTCTCTACCAACTGAGCTATCAAGGAAGCCCTAAATCAACTATACTTCAATAAAAAAATATATTGCTCAGTTAATTCTACTGTTTTGAGAATCTACTTGTATCTCTGTTTATAAGTACTCTAAAAAGTATAATAAACGGCAATTAAGCAAGTGAAACAGATTTATCAATTCACAGGGCTACAAGTTGCTTGGACCTAAAGCTAAAACTCAGATGCCTAAGAAACAGTGTTGCTTACGCTGCATTTGATTGAATGTACAACCAGCAGTGACATGGGGTCGTGAGGTTGGCAAAAGATTTTTAAACATCGCATTTAAATCCAGTATTTTTGGAGGATTGATCTAGAAACATAGCCTGGGATTCTGACAAGTATAGCTCTGCGTACCATGGTTATAATTCCTTTTAGTAGCAGAATGTAAGGAACCCAGGCATTTTTAAGACTCACGGGGGGATGCTTGATGCTGCTGAAGCTTTGGGTTTTATAGGGGCTTCCCCAGTGGTTCATCTGGTAAACAATCTGCCTGCCAATGCAGGAGATGCAAGAGATGTGTTGGATCCATGGGTTGGGAAATACCTTAGAGGAGGAACTGGAAACCCCCTCCAGTATCCTTAGCTGGAGAATCCCATGGACAGAGGAGCCTGGCGAGCTACAGTTCGTGAAGCTGCAAAGAGCTGGACACGACTGAGAGTGTGTGCGTGCGCACATGCTTGCACGCGCACACACACACACAGAGCATAGTTTGGGCAGTGCCCCGCTGACCTCGGAGATTAAGCGAGGAGGAGGGGTGTGGACAAAAGATCTGGGACCTCAGACTCATACAAATTCTGCAGCTGCTTAGTCATCTTCAGAAGCCCACATGACAGGAGTAAGAAACACGCTGTCCTTCACTGAGGCATCTACCACCAATATTTTCGTAAATTCCTTCTAACCACCGACGATAAACAACAGAAACAGAACAAGTGAAAAACTCTGCTCCTTCCTTACTTATTCCCAAAACTTTTCTCCAGTTTAGCGAAACCCACTTCCCTGCCCTTGAGGGGATGGCCTGCCTCCTGGCTTGTTGCCCACATCAGCATTTCCCATCTCTCTAGCACAAAGGGTAACATTTTTTTCTATATTATGGAAATGCTGTTGCCAAAGTATATCTTAATCCAACTATCTTTAATCTTCAGAAATCATAAAGACATTTAAAAAGAGCTATAAGAAATTCCAAATGCAGACTGGAAATAATTTAGGCAACTCATCTGAAGTCTAAAATCCCATGAGATAAGTGGCGTATTCACTGAACTTGTCCCTCCACTCTTCTTAGTGGTTTTCCATTTGCTTAGTCACTATGGAGGGACAAAATACAGAAATACATTGTTTCTGTAATATTCTAGTGTAAACTTTTTTCCATCCTTTGAAGTATTTGGCTTTACAGAACATTAGGTCATAAACAGAGACATGACAGTGTTTAAAGAACCAGCAATGTGTAGCTCCATTTGTAAGAGGGAGAAAAGTAAATTCTTACCAATTCGATTTGCTGGGAAGGAAAAATGTTGTTGCCTCTTCAGGTACTAACAATGACCTCTTTTTGCCCCAGCTGGCAGGAAGGTCAAAACTAAATTCTGTTGCAACTTAACTCATCTTGGGCCCTGATACATTCAATCCCTCTTCTTTTTGTAGCAAAGACCCCCTGCATGGGCTTTAGTAGGATTCAATTTAAGATGCAGGCATGTCTAGGAGACTCCAACATAGGAACCACAAAGGGCACACTTACACGATGAACTGAGGTGGTTCTGAGAAAGAATAGAAAGATGACTGTACAGGCTGGGTCAATGATGGCTCAACACAAGAGAGGAGCTGCCATTTAGCCTGGGTCTCTCAGGGTGACCTCTGACCCCGTGGGCTTACCCTTGCTGGGGACAAAGACTGCTTTTCCAATTTTACCATTCATCCCACTCCAGTGAGCTTTGGTGGAACATGCATCAAAGGGAAAGAAATAAAACTGAATTTGTAAAATATTAATTCATTTATAAAGGAACTCCATTTGTAGTATGAGGAAAATCACATATTTTGAGAATACTTATGCATAATGTAATTATGTTCCTTTACAAAGTGGCTCTTTATTTTAAGAATATAAAATATATTTTTAAACAAATCTAATTCTATCTTATGATTTTAGTTTAAAATTGGAATATTGCAGTTGAAGTTTCTATAAAATCACATCTTTTAATTTATGTACCTTTCATCTGTCTTGTCTTTTCATCAAAGAGCAGATATAAAATTGTATTACCTTAACTGGACTGTCATTTTGAAAACACTTTGAAAGTTACATAATAAGATATTTAAAAATACATCTTGATCTAAAATTTTTCTTATGTAAAATGATAGAATGAATAGTTTACAAAATATGTTTAAAAAAATACTCCCGTCCCCTGGGACTTATAAGTAGTGACAATAAAATTGAGATAATCTGATAGGCTGCTCTATTAATATTAAATAATTATACTAGCTGAAAAAGAAAACAGAATATTTACACTGAGTACATTCACTAGCATAAATGTGCCTATAGTGAAAAGTTAGATTTACATATTTATGTTGTGCTGTGTGAGCACTAGGTTGCTTCAGTCATGTCTGGCTCTTTGTGACCCTGTAGACTGTAACCCACCAGGCTTCTCTGTCCATGGGATTCTCCAGGCAAGACTCCTGGAGTGGGTTGCCATGCTTTCCTCCAAGAGATCTGCCCAACCCAGGGATCAAAACTGTGGCTCTTGCAGCTCCTGCACTGTAGGTGGATTCTTTACCACTGAGCCACCAGGGAAGCCCACTCATTCATATTGGATTGAGGGAAAAATAGTATTTCGGGGGACATGAGATTTAGCTTCTTGAACTTGATAGTTAGGCCATCCTTCCTAAGGAGCTCAGTCTATTTTATTAGCAGGGGACGTTTTTGTTTCTGAGAGCATCTGGGGGCCATGAAGTAGATAATAGCTATAGAACCTCAGGTAATGAGGACCCACATCAACATTATGGTACAGCAAACCCACTGTAGAGCAGGGAATCTCCAGACCCTGCCAGGGGCCCTTGGCCTGAAGTTCCTCTCGGCCGCCTCTGTACAAAGCAAGAACACTGTGGCATTTTATACTCGTGTGTGTGGATTATCTTCCTCCCCAAACCTTGAAACCAGAGGCTACTTGACCCCTACAATATGAGTATTAAAAACTTTCTGTAGTAATAAGAACAGTGAGAACATAGGACACATTTTAGGATGAGAGGTAAAGAAATTATTCAAAGATTCAGAACTTAAGAGTCTCTCCAAGTCTTTTGAAGATTGTGAAAGAATAAACTTGAGATGTTCAATAAACCCTCTGCTCAGGTTTTTGGAAACCCTCTTCTGGAAGTATTCTCATTCACAAAAGCAAAACAGATTTTCTTGGTTTCTGACCCACATGCTAAATTTTCAAAAGGATATTTTGTTTTGCTTTATTTTAGTATTTGTTATTCCTTAATCAGTCAATCAATAAGTTGTCAGAACAATTAAAGATTCAATCTTACTTTTATCTGGACAGTTTTAATTTCATTAAATCTTATATCAGCAAGAGATTTCCTTGTCTGGCCTCTTCGGTGTCCAAATTTACACTTATTTCTCATCACTTGTTCATCATCTTCTATGGGTCTTCGAACATATTTAAAGCGATCTTTGAGAGCTCGTTTCCATAAAAACTGTGTAAAATTATAAAACAGGGCAGTTAACATTCAAAGAGGTTTGAATAAGCCTATATAAACAATAAAATTGTTGTCTATCACCTTTGGGCTTGAAAATATCTTCCCATCACAAACACTGGCCAGACCGAGAAATCTTGATCTAGTTAAAAGGTATATGGGTGTTCACTGTAACAGTCTTTCAACTTCTGTTGTAAATTTGAAAATTTTTGAAATACAAAATTGTGACTATCAAAAGCTTGTAACAATCTATAATAGAAAATAATCTGGAAAAATTATATATATATATATATATATACATATACATATATAATCGAATCATTTTGCTGTACACCTAAAACTAATACTGTATTATAAATCAATTATATTTAAATTTTTAAAAGTTAAGAATAAAACTAGTCCTAAAAAGAACCAAATGCTTCCTCGCTTGTGTACTCTCTCTCTTACATTAATATTCTAAGAAATTTTCTGCATCGCCCACTGTTACATTAGAAACACAACGTCACATACATTTGTGGGGAGAGTTTGAGTAAACACCTACCATGCCCCAAAGTCTCCCCTTTCACTGTATGTGTACAAACCTGGACCATAATGTGCTAAGCAGTTTTGCAGGTCTCTTAACAGTGAACTATCTTTAGTTAACATCGCTGGGAAAAGATGTGGGTAAAAAGCACACAAGATCAAAGTAAGCATTATTCATAACTTTCTGTTTGTCTCATTTGATAACTACAGAACTAAAGGTCAAAATGTAAGTAGATAGATATGTATTTGCTTCTATATATGCAAAGATTCTCTGGGAGGAAACTTTAATAATACTGGTTACTTCTGGGAAGGAAAATTGGATGATTGGAGGATAGAGGTGGGAGGGAGATGTTCCCATTTATATCCTTTTATAGCTTTTGAACTTCATGAAAGTATAACTTATTGAAACAGCAAATTTAGACTCTTTAAAACACAACTAACTCTATAAACAGTAACACTAATTTTTGGCAAATGTTATATCTTAAGTATAGAAGGAATTCATGTCATGTCAGGTAATTATCAATACTAGGACCCCAGGTTTGTTTGTTTGTTTGTTTGTTTGTTTTTTGAGAAAATTTGGTTTACTTTTTTTTTTTAACTTTTATTTTTTTACTTTACAATACTGTATTGGTTTTGCCATACATTGACTTGAATCCACCACAGGTGTACATGAGTTTCCAACCCTGAACCCCCCTCCCACCACCCTCCCCATATCATCTCTCTGGGTCATCCCAGTGCACCAGCCCCAAGCATCCTGTATCCTGTATCGAACCTAGACTAGCTATTCATTTCTTACATGATAGTATACATGTTTCATAGTGTGCTTTTGTACACAACAGAATATTTTAGAGAGGATATCATACTAGAAGCAAGGGTAGCTGAATACCAGTCTGACTTCAAAGTTACTGGTTCTAGATATGTCTTTTCTGAGTCTGGGTGGTGAAAAATAATCTTTAAGGCCCTCTCCCACTCAGGAAATTCTATGATTCTATCCATATATAATGAACTTTTTCCAAGAAAGAAAGAGAGAAAGAAAGAAAAAAGCAAAGCAAGGGCGGGAAGAAAGAAAACAGAGGCCTTAAATGTTATGTTCACAGATAGTGACATTTATTATTTGCTATTCAGATTGGAACTGATTGCTTAAATTCCACATCTTCAAGAAAGTACAGCAAAAAGTTTTTCTCACAGATGTCTGTGAAAATAAAGTACAAAGGACATGCATCTTATTTAGATACAACTACCAACGTATGCATGTCACCTAGAGATATAAGAACTAATAGGCATTATAGCTTTAGGTATAAAAGCTATAATTCTCCACAATTGTCCCTTAAGTCATACAGTTCCAGTGTCACAACGCACTCAAGTTTTTTTAACCACCTTGACTTTTTTAAGTGTACAGTTCAGTAGAGTTGAGTATGTTTACATTGTTGGGCAATGGAGATCCCCGACTTTTAAAGCCAAGGGACTTGGAGATCCAGAGAGCAAAGCTTATACGGAAACCTCTAGAACAGTGTTTCTCAACACTGGTTGCACATTAGAATCATCTGGGGTCCTTTTAAAGATGCAAAGCTTTCTTCTTCAGATCAACTAAATCAGCATCTCTGGGGATCCTGATGTGCAGCCAGAGTTGAGAACTGCTGCCCCAGAACACCACCAGGATCTTTTTTTGTCAGAACAGCAGAGCCGTGAGAGAATCAGGTGAGGCTGTGGGTTAAGCCCTCAAAACTATACAGCTTCTGCTTGGGTCTAAACAGAAAGGCAAGAACCACTCTAGTGATGTGAAAGCATGGATGTAGGTACAGTCACAGCTTCTCTTTCTAGTATGGCATCTCTTGAAGATCCTTCCTAGAGACTCACGGTTAAACATGAGCTTCCAGATAGCTTTGAGAGAGAGATTCTGATCATCTTTCTAGAGGACAACATAGAGAGAGAAAGAAGACCAAGGAGGAAGCTGGGGAGGGATGAACAGGTGGAGCACAGAGGATTTTTAGCACAGTGAAAATACTATATATGATACAATAATCATGGATACATCTGTCTAAACACACATAGACTGCACAATGCCAAGAGTGAACCTTAATGTAACCTATAGACTCTGGGTGATTATGATGTGTCAGTGTGGATTCATCAGTTGTAATGAATTACCTCTCTGTGGGGGATGTTGATAACGAGGGACGTTAGGGATGTGTAGGGGCAAGGGCTATTTGGGAAATCTCTGTATCTTTCCTGTGAACTTAAAACTGCTCTAAAAAAATAAATCTTTTTTTAAAGAAGACATAGAAACACATAGAAATCATCAAAAAGAACAGAGCAGAGAGAGAAAGACCAAAACTAAGAACAAAATGGGGATGGAGAGCAAGAGACAGAAGAGATGGTTAAGGGAATGGAATTAGAGAGAGACCAGACAGAAAATGACAGAGAAAGAGAAACAGACAGAGCTAGATAAACAGGGAGAGAGACTGGGGAAAAGGGAGTGAGGCCTGAAATTAGTGGACAGCACAAGGAGGGTTGAGAGTAACCGAATGGTGCCATGTGGTCACTTACAAAGCCACAGCCGTCCTCATCCAGGAAAGGGTGGGCCTGCAGTAGGGCATTGACCACGTCGTTATACTGCTGGGTGGTGGGGTACCTGTTCAGCATGACAGGGAGGACATTTTTCAGTTCAAGAAGCCTGTGTTCCTCCCTATGAGTCCACATTACATTCACTTTTCTTCAAGTCTTGCTATGTGATAATGTAGACACTCAAATCAGGGCTTTCCTGAGGGCTCAGTGGTAAAGATTCCGTCTGTAATGCAGGAGATATAGGAGACCTGGGTTCGGTCCCCAGGTTGGGAAGATCCCCTGGAGGAGGAAATGGCAACCCACTCCAGTATTCTCGCCTGGAGAATCCCACAGACAGAGGAGCCTGGTGGGCTACAGTCCATGGGGTAACAGAAGAGTCAGACACAACTGAGCATAGCGCATACATTCAAATATTGGGCAATGTTGGACTTATTACCGATCTGTCATGCAAAATCTGAAGAGAATGGGTTCCAAATGATTTCAAGTCTATTCTGAAAACATGCCGTCTCCCAAGGCAGCAAGTCTGCCCTGTTATTACTCACAGTGAGCCTTCCAGATACTTGGTCATGTCTGCCTGGAGGAACTCAATGATCCTTATCCTCATGCTGTGATCGGGACACTTCTGTTCTGCTAGCATGCACTTGACATCATAAGGAAACTCTGGTAAGACGTAGGACTTAGTCCATTGTAAGGCTTTATTCCTTGCTAGAATGTGTCTCACTTTCCTTCTGTGAAATAAAAAACACAAAGAGTGAAATTCTATTTCAAATATATGCAACTTATTAATTCTCTATACCCTGAGAGAATGGCTGGATGGCATCACCAACTCAATGGACATGAGTTTGAGTAAACTCTAGGAGTTGGTGATGGACAGGGAGGCCTGGTGTGCTGCAGTCCATGGGGTGGCAAAGAGTCGGACACAATTGAACGACTGCACTGAACTGAACTGATACCCTGAGAACTGATGATAGAAACCACATTCTTGAGATCTAAATATATGGACATCGTCAACCCATCTTCCATCCAGTCATCTATGTGCAAATATTTAAAGGTTCATCAAGTATCTCATTTTCTTTCCCTTTGCACACACACAAATACTTGTCATTCTGGAAAAAATATCATAACAACATAGGCTATAGAAGACAGTCTGAAGTTGGGAAGAATGTTGATCCATGTATCTTGAGGAGGCAATAGGTAATGCGTAGCTTAAAACTGAACAAGATATCTAACTAAAAGAGAGTAAATTGCAATTCAGCAAAGCAAATGAGGCATGTGATAAAGTCTTACTTAGCATCTGATTCAGAACCTTCTAATTAGCTGGCCGCAAAAATTAACTTATTAATTCTAATTAATGTGTTATTATTTATTTCACTACAATAAATAATATTGTAGTGAAGTACAAGAGTCACTTAATGAGTCACTTTAGTTGTTCTTGGCTATTTTAATAAGGTAAACTTGGTCTCTAAATTTAAAATAAGTATTAGATATTCTGATCCTCTCAAATGAAGTTTCTACAAAAGGCTACAGTAGAAAATGATAGCTACAGAAAGCAGATCAGTGGTTGCCTGGGGCTTGGGGTGGGAGTGGAGACTGACTGAAGAAAGGACACCAGGGAGTTTTTTAGGGTGATGAAAGCGTTCCAAAATGGATTGTGACAATGGCTGCACACTGGCATAAATTTGCTAAAATTAACTGAGCTGTATACTTTAAATAGGTGAATTTTATGTTATGAAAGTTAAATCTCAGTAACTTTGTTTATAAAATTAAATATCAGAACCACTTTAAAACCTTAAAATCAGTGACTGATCCAGTGTGTAAAAACTAAAATTTTCAAGCAAGTTACCAGAGGCAAGAGGTAGCATTCAGTCCATTTCAATAATAGGATTGACTGGGAAGGAAGTGAAGTAATAGAAGCAAGTCAAGCTGAAGACAAAGAAAGATTTCCTAAATTAACCTAAGTAGGTTAATCTTCTGGCACAAGCATGGACTACTTAGTAGCCCAAACAAAATTCAGATGAGCTTTGAAAGACCAGGTTTCCTTTAGAATTTTAGGTCATATTTTGTAAGAATGCAAGAGATATAACAAAACATGAGGAATAAAGGAAATTGGAGAAAGAATTCTGCTCTCTTTTCGTGATAAGATCTTTCTCCTTTCTTCCCCTTTGGCAATAACTATATTGGTGGTGAAAACACTTCCTGGCTAAAACAAGCACACTGATAATTCAACACTTGATTCAATACAGCAACAGACAATTCCCAGAAGAAATTTGTGCCTCAGCCCAAACCATTTTCCAATATGTTCCCCTCTTATTTCATTCATTCATTCAAGCAAATATTTATTGGGAAGGTACTAGGGGGCAATTACTTATCTACAATCCCTATTTCCTTTCTTAGTCTCTTATTTCTTTCTCCCACGATCTCTCCTTTATCTACTTAGACCCAGATTCTAAAGTAATGGCAAGTTTCATTGGCTGTATTTTGTGTTTTCCCAAGATTTTGAAAGGTGCTATAACTGTGCAGGCACTAAATTTGGTTTCAGTACAACATTTTAACATCTAACTCCTTTCCCTATGAATTTCAAGTCTATTTAACTGCATGACCCCTTTAGACTTTTGAGGTTGCTAGTCTATACTATATATAGTATATATAGTATCTCATCAATGAATAATTCTACATTCCAATGCTATAAAATAGGTCTTGAGGCAATTTTTATCTTCTTGGTCTATATATGTCTTTTCTCTTCAACATCAGGGTAAGAACTATATATATAACATGTTTTTATTTCTGTCAAATGCCTAGAATGTGACTAGACACATATAGGCTCAATCAAAGCCAGACAGTCCATCTTGCTCCTAATTAGACAAACTCAGAGGCAACAAATTTTCCCTTTCTTACATTAAAACAACTTAACAAGATATTTTGGAAGTGAACAGAATACAAAGTATGCTAACTAACACAAGTCAAAACTAATATTATACAGAATACTAGAATCAGAAATTAAAAACACATTCTAATTGAGTGCAGATAACTGCAGGCACAATCACCACCCATTCATAAAACTATTAAAATTCAATATTTGCATTGTATTTTAAAAATCTTTACTCTGAGGTTATGATTATTCATATCATTATTAAGGTAGAGTTGAGCAGAACACTGTAGAAGTCAGCTCAAAGTAAGAACATGGAGCAGAAAACAGTCGCAAACTAAGAGGATGCTGATATTTCTGTTTCCACTTCAGAGTCAGTGCCCTTTAACAAGATAATATCAGAAAACAAAGATCTTTGATTCAATGGGTCACAACCCTGGGTTCACAGTACAATCATCTGGAAAGCTTTTAAAACATGTTAATGGCTAAGACTGATTCCCAGTCTATCTGAACCAGAGTCTACTGCACTAAATACTCAGTGTCTATGTAGACTTTATATTTGTCATAAAATGAAACTAACAACAAACTTAAGCTGACACATTTGATAATTATCAATATTATTACTGCAATATGTGCCAATTTAAAAAATTATGAGGGACTTTCCTGTTGGTCCAGTGGCTAAGACTCTGTGCTTCCAGAGTTTGGGGGCCAGGTTCGATCCCTGGACAGGAAACTAGATTCCACATGCCTCAATCAAGAGCTCGCAAGCTGCAAACAAAAGATCCACATGAACGTAAGGGAGATCAAAGATCCTGCATACCTCAACTAAGGCCTGATGCAGCCAAATAAATAAATAAATGTTTTTAAAAAATCATGAGATAGAGGTTCTCAGGAAGAAGCTCACTGACTGTAAAACTTTGTTTAACTTTAATAAGAATGAAAAATCATCAATTATTTTTACTCCTAAAAACAGACAATATGGGCCTCACCTAGGATAAGGGAGATGGCCCTATGCAGAAAAGGGCCAGTGGAGTTCCAGCCTGTTAAGGAAAAATCTCAACATACAGAAAACAGAAGTTGAGCCTTGGTAGGGATCAGGAGAGACATACAAGTGGGCAAGGACTACTTGTTTTATCGCCAGGGTATATAACTTATTCAGTAGTTAGGACAGCTCATAATATAGTTCAATTTTGTGTGCCATTTTATTATCAGCTAGTATCCAATGTTTTTTCTCAGATCCAGCCAAGATTCAAGCCTTCTAAACCTCCAGGACACATTACGCATGTGTCAACAGTTGTTTCTCTCACCCCAAATGCCTTGTTTCCTTCATTCTTCTAGGTTCCTCTTAGGTCTTCTCCCCAGGCAGATTCTCTTCCCCTCTCTCCTGGCTCTCTGGTGGTCTTCCTTGTCTAAATCACCCACATGGCCTGCTCCAGCACTGGCCCCATGGGTACTCAACTATGTCTTGCTTTCTTACCTGTTCTGATTTCCCTAATGCCATTGTCGAATGAAAGAGTTGTTCTACAGTTCTATAACAGTTATTTAACAGTTCTAGAACTATACCTGCTATATAGTTATTTAGGAACAGTTCTATAACAAAAATGTTATGTAAAGTTTCAGGAACAAATATTAAATATAACATTCTATGACAGATAAACAAAGACAGTCATAAGTTGCTTAAACTTGTGTTTTCACACATGAAATTGACAACTTTTAAAAAGGGGAGTTCTATTATATTAAAAACAACCCACCCATGATAAAGGAACAGGAAGGCATCAAGCTGATGTGCTAGTGGAGAGAAGTGTGATATCACTAAGTCCTCAAGTTTGAGATATGAAAATGTGTGGGACCCAAATGCAAGAGAGGCAGATCTGGGGATTGGAGTAGAGTCCTCTGTATACACAAAAGGTACCTAAGAATTAGACTGTGGCTTTGCAAACTTCATAATAATCAACCACCACTGAGAAAACCCTCCCAAAGAAGTTTTCTCACCAGGCTTTAGCTACATCCCATGTGGCTTATTTATAGAACCAAGGGCAGACTTCATGTCACACTCAACTGAATCCTGGTTGACTTTTGGCATGATAGTCATGAATTAGGTCTGCTGCTGCTGCTAAGTCGCTTCAGTTGTGTCCGACTCTGTGCGACCCCACAGACGGCAGCCCACCAGGCTCCCCCGTCCCTGGGATTCCCCAGGCAAGAACACTGGAGTGGGTTGCCATTTCCTTCTCCAATGCATGAAAAGTGAAAAGTGAAAGGGAAGTCAGTTAGTCGTGCCCAACTCTTCGCAACTCCATGGACAGCAGCCTACCAGGCTGCTCCGTCCATGGGATTTTCCAGGCAAGATTACTGGAGTTGTGTTTACTTTCCTAAAATTTGGGCCACAAATGACACTTTTCTCTGGGGGTCCCCAGCATGGAGATAAACTGTTACCTTGAGGGACTGTGATGCTTTTCTAGTCTTGTAAAATGGTATTGCTTTCCCGTCCTTAAGGAAGAAGAGCATGAGGCAAGTGGAAGTCTTTGCTGTGAAGAACAGCCATTCTCACTGCCAGGCTTGGTCTTCACATGTAAAGACCCACCTCTATCAGCAGTAGCATTCCCAGCATCAAAAAAAAAAGCAGTGACAAATATTGTGCTCTCCAGGGACTTAATGGAAAGACTGTGTTCCATAAGCCTACATTCATTTTATTCTTTTCCACACAGAAACTTGCAGACTCTATACACTGAAAATGGTATATTTATCGGGGTGCCCAGTTCTCTATTATCAACTCTGAAACGAAATGCCATGTAACTACATCTAAAAGCTTGTGTTTTGGGAACACAGAAGAAGAGAATGGAGTCAAGTAAGAGAAGGTAAGGACATCTGTTTAAAGAACTTGCTGTCATCTAACTGTAGGACATGAAAGGACCTTATAATACACATCCTCAAAGCAGGGATGGAAGTTCACCAAACTACAAAGCTCAACAGAAATGTTGCTTCTGTGTTATTAGGCCATACTCTGTGAATCACCTGCTTTACTTTACCTGGGCAAGACCTTCCACTGCTAAGAAAACAAAGTAAACAAGAAGTTTTTGAAAAGCCCAATAGAAAGATATATGTCAATGAGCTAGGTGAGATGCCACCTCTGAAAATATAGAATGATGTCACAGCAAGATATGCACGGACTATGAAGGAAATGCTGTTCTGTTGCTGCAGCCATGAGTAATTCAGAAAATGTTTGCACTGCAACCACCAGTAATTCAGAAAATGTTTGCTCCACATTCTCATCATTTGATGTGTGCTTTTAATTTGTGTTTTATAGCTCTGGGCTATCACAGCTGCCATTTAATCTATGAAATTTCCAGAGGAATTTAGTTTCTGAAAGGCATGTGTGAACACGTAATCAAGCAGAAAGTAGAGGTAGAGATGTGGCTGGCATCAGGCGCTGTGCTGTAACACAGACGGACAGACAGACACCTCTCACATCCTCCCTGTCCTTGGTTGCCAGTGAGAGATTCAAGGAGCCAGGAACTCTTGGGGTCTTGACTAATCAAGAAAAGAAGCATAAAATAAATACATCGTTTATTTCTCCCTGTTCCCCAATTCTTCTTGGTATTGACAGATGGACAAAGACCCAGAAATGTGACCTTACCCTCAATATTTATATTTATTAGCAGGGCAGTCACAAAAACAGATCTCATAGAGCTATCATGTCTGTGTCCCTCTTTTTCTTTTTTATTTCTCATTCATAAAAAAGAAAAAGTAATGAGACATTACCTATGCAGTTGTTGCAAAATGTTCAGTACTACAATTTTGTAGTTCATAATTATCAAAATCGGGTGGTTCAGGGCAGTTTTTTTTTATTAATCCACCTGTATACTACTACGTTTTTGAACCTTGACCTCATGTCAACAGTTTATATCCTCAGAGCATCTGCTAAATAGGGATGAGCCTGGAAAAATTCACTTTTCAAATCTGGCCCACAGTGCTGGTTTTATGTGACTTTTGGGGCCAAAAAAAGAGACTGACTTAGTCTTGTCCCAACTGTGTGCCATCTAGGCTGTGACTTGCCAGTTCCTCAACCATGCAGCTTCATAGAAATAAAAGTTTCCTATTTCTAAGGATTCAAGCAACTTGATTTATACCAAAGAACCATTAAACCAGGTGGTGAAAGGGGCTTCCCAGGTGGCACAGTGGTAAAGAATCTGCCTGCCAGTGCAGGAGATGTGGGAGATGCAGTTTCGATCCCTGGTTTGAGATGATGCCCTGGAGCAGTAAATTGCAACCCACTCCAGTAATCTTGCCTGGAAAATCTCATGGACAGAGGAGCCTGTCCATGGAAAATTTCAGGAAAATGTCCAGGAAACTTTCATGGACAGGCTACAGTTCAAGGGGTTGCAAAGAGTCAGATACGTGTCAGATATGTAGTTGATCTGACTGAGCGACTACACATACACACACGGGTGCCTTCAAGAACAAACATTAATTTCTCATGGTTACAGAGGTTGGATGTTCCAGATCAGGGTGCCAGCAAAGCTGGATTCTTGGCAAATGTGCTCTTCCTGGTTTACAGAAGACCATCTTCCTACTGTGTCCCTACATGCCAGAAAGAGAGCAAGCTAGCTCTCTGTTCTCTTTCCTTTTTATAAAAAAAAATACTATTTTTTTGGCCATGACCCACAGCAAGTAGGATCTTAGTTCCCTGACCAGGGATCGGACCTACACCCCCTTGTAATGGAAGCATGCAGTCATAACCACTGCACCACCAGGGAAGTCCTGTTGGCCTCTTAGCCTCTAATAAGGACACTAATTCCATCCATACGGAGTCCATCCTCAGGGCCTAATTACTTCCTCAAAGCCCCTCCCTCCAAATACCATCATATTGGGATTAGGGTTTCAACATATGAATTTTGGAGAGGCACAAGCGTTTAATCTATTGTACACCCAGAAATGCCTTGCTGTTACTGCAAAGGATAGTCGTAAGACAACACTAGCAACACTTAGGGCACCTGTTAGAAGTGCTGGATCTCAGGTCCCACTCCTGACTTACTAAA
The DNA here is from genome assembly GCF_016772045.2 of Ovis aries. Taxonomy (NCBI): domain Eukaryota; kingdom Metazoa; phylum Chordata; class Mammalia; order Artiodactyla; family Bovidae; genus Ovis; species Ovis aries. The sequence continues at coordinate 55,791,664 of NC_056061.1, forward strand.
TTAGAACTTGCATTCTGATAAGATTCTTGGATGATTTTTAATTGTAGTGGAGCTTGAGAAGCACTGGTATAGGGCCCTGATATATTTCTTTTAAGTCCTCCAGGAAATTCTAATGTACAGTCACAGTTATAGAGCACTGTCTTGTCCATTGGCACAGCACAGGGTCTTCTTGCCTCCTTATAACCACCCCTCTTCATTTCCAGCAAGTCCATTTTCTCTGCCTCTATCTCTCACATTCCAAGAGCACATATTCCAAATAGAATGTCCTATTCCATTTCAGGTGCCTGTACCTTTGCACATGCTGTTTGCTTTTCTGGGAATGTTCTTTCTTCTCCTGCTCCGTTTTTCTTCAGATGAAATTCAAATTATGTTTCAAATCCACCACCCCCCCCCACCCCCCTCGCCGCCTTCAATTTTTGAGAAGATTTCCCCCAGGGGCCTTCTCCATACTTACTTCCCTAAAAGTCTCATTTATCTTTCTTTCTGTGCTATTTCTATACCCTGTGCATTTCTATTTCTATGTCTCTTTCTCAATATTGCAGTTATTAACTTCTGTATCTTTCTTGTCAGAATCTGAGTTCCCCTAGGCAAGGACAAAATTGCCCCCACTTCAGCCACTGTCTATATAATATCTAGTTCATGGTGTATATTCAGTAACTTTTGGACTGAACAAAAGGGAAGAAGAGACTAGAAATCAAGTTTACTTTGATCTCTCTGAAGACTTCCTATTAGTTAATAAGAATGAGCATGAGGCAGAGAGTTATTTATCAGTCACAACAGCCTAGTTTTCCCTGCAATTCCTGTTTGGCTGTGTCCAGATATCCTCCACTGAAAGAAATTTGTGTTCTAACTTGATGAGCCAGTGTTCCTCATTTCATTTCATTTGGGTCTCTGCTCAAGCAACCTCTAGTCAAAAGTCGAAAGACTGCCCCAAAAACCCTCCTGAAGCTAACACACACATGCACTTACACACACCATTTCCTCTATTTCCCCCTTTCTTCTTCACCTTATTGGCCTTCATAGCACTTAAATGTATTTACAATGTAATATCATAGGTATTTATTATTTCCTCACTATTTTAGAATGAGAACTCTGTGAGTGTGGAGGCTTGGTCTGCTCTGCTCCCCAGTGTATCCTCTGTGCCTCCCAGGGCCTGGCATCCAGTAAGCACTAAGTAAATGTTTACTATGGAATGAATGAATGGACCCTGACTCAGGTAAGAAATCATTAAGTCAGCAGTTCCTAAGGTGGGTCCTGTGATGTTAATAGATGTTCCACAGAAAGAATTCTGGGCCAGACAGAGTGAAATGGGTTTTCTTACTGCGGGACGCTTTATAGCATTTACTATGTCACTGTACAGACTCTTGAGAGTCCCCTGGACTGCAAGGCGATCCAACCAGTCCATCCTAAAGGAGATCAGTCCTGGGTGTTCGTTGAAAGGACTGATGCTGAAGCTGAAACTCCAATACTTTGGCCACCTCATGTGAAGAGTTGACTCACTGGGAAAGACCCTGATGCTGGGAGGGATTGGGGGCAGGAGGAGAAGGGGACGACAGAGGATGAGATGGCTGGATGGCATCACTGACTTGATGGACATGAGTTTGGGTAAACTCCGGGAGTTGGTGATGGACAGGGAGGCCTGGCGTGCTGCGATTCATGGGGTCGCAAAGAATCAGACAGGACTGAGCGACTGAACTGAACTGAACTGAACTGTACATCGGGAATCTCCAGTCAGGGAGTAGACTTGGAAGGTAATACGTCCAAAACACACAAAACTTAGGCACGGGTGTTCCATACACCTGTAGGGTAGGAGATGAGGGATGTAGCGCTGCACTCTTGTTTCACTGACCTGGGATTCAGCATCTAAATGTGACCATGTACCAGCTGGGTGGACTTGGTGTACTTTGAACCTCCCCTTATTATGTGATGGATAAGATACACACACAAAGGTGCTGCTCCTTATTTTAGTTGTGTATATGGCATTGCCTACAAACAGTATGTCAAGTGGGGAACTACTGACATTTGCCCTCTTGAGCATAGGCAAGTGGGTAAGATCATTCTACAGTATTTTATAGTAGTAGCCAGACCCAGAAAAAAAGTCATCGTTAAAATAATTTTAAAATATGCATGGAATTGTGACTAATTTATAATTATACCCAAAGGCTGAAGCAAAACATCTGCACACACATATATTTAAAGTTCAGGCCAAGTGTTTTTAAAGTGGCATTTAGGAAACCTCTACGTGTTTATCTGATTTCATGCCTTATTAGTTACCAAAAGGGAAACAAACAGTTTTAAACAGTGTAGAGGAAAAATAAAGAACGGCATTGTAAAAGAAAAAATATCTTTCTAAAGGATCGCCAACACATGCTGAGGATAGGACCTTATAAGCTTTCCATCAAGAAAGGGCATTTAAGCAATTCAGTAAAGAGCATGGGATCACCTATCACCAAAGAAAGCTGCTTCATGTCACAGCAGCATGTGTTTCCTTGGAACCTGGAATTCATCCACTGGGACACACACATCGTTTCAAGAGTCAAAGTCATGTGAATGTCCTGTCTCTAGAGCCTTCTTTTACTTCTTTGCAAATGATCTGGATGGAAAACACATGTTCCTTTTAGGGAACATAGGAAAAATTATCACAAGAATAATGACAGCCACCTTGTATGGGATAATAACAGCTGCCAGGTACCTTCACTGTTATCGCACCTGCAGGTGGGGGGTCCCATCACACCATGTGCGGAGACCCACTGGACAACAAGTAACAGTCCGATTCCCACCCCAAGTGTGTGAGATCCCAAACCTGGCACTCGATCCACCATCCTTTCCCACCTCATTAAAGCACATGGCTTTGTGAAAGCCCTGTAGCCAAACATCAACTTGCTAGCCTGTTATGTATGAGTGGCCCATAAACTCCTGGGGTTGAATTCTGTTCAAAAAATGAGCATATTTAGCAGGAATTGTATCAAAAATGTCTAAAGAGAAATTGATGCTATTCAAATATTTATGCTGTCTTGTAAAGGTGTGTTCAGTCTTTCATTGGACCATACATCCCCATTTCAAAGAAAAACTCCTATTTAGCCTCTGTTTACCAGGTACTGTGCCAAATGCTCTGCTCACAAGGGGAAAAAGCTATGGTTTTTGCCCAGGTAGCACTTCTATGGAGGGAATACAGACTTTAAAGTCTTTATTATCTAGTCTTATAAGTAAAGAAAGGGGTACGTAGAGGATGCTACACAGTAGAAAAAGGGCTCCTTGCCTGAGCTGGAATATCAGTGGCAGGGGGCGGGTGGTGGGGGTTCCTTCAGAAAGAGGGACTTTTGAGCAGAATCTTCAATGATGAGCAGGTACAGAAGAGAAGGGAAGAACACAGCCTGACACAGGAACTGTGCAATAGGCTCTTAAATCAACACCTGTTGAATGAATAGCACCCTGGGCAGAAGGGCAGGAGATAGGTGATTTTTAGAAAATATTTGCTTATCTGGCTGTGCCAGGTCTTGGTTCTTAATTGTGGCATGCAGGATCCTTGATACTTGTTGCCACATGAGGATTTCTTTTTGTGGTTGTGGCATATGAACTCTGTTGCAGCATGTGAAATCCAGGTCTCCAACCAGGGATCGGATTTTAACTCACAAGGCTGGATGATGGAGCCACTCTCTGAGATAGGATGTGGGAGGGGAGAAAATCTTCTATCCCTCCCCATTCCATAGCCCTGAATAAATGGCAGAACCAGAGCAAAACTATCTAAAACAGATACCTCTGCTTTGTCCTCATCTGCCCACACACAGCTGACTGCCCAGAAGGGGACATCTGACCTGCACTGGAACCCCCCTAGTTCCTCTTCTCCAGATACTGAAAGGCTGAGTCTGTTACCTGGGATGATCTGAGCTCTTTTCATGGAGAATGTCCTGGAGGCAGTGCTGTGGTGAGCCTGCCATAGGCCAGCCAGTCTGAATGGGACAGAGTGTACATGAATAGTAGGATAAATCCATCCTCAAAGGAAGAAGCAAGGGCATGAGGCAGACGAGGGAAGCAAAAGAGAGATGGAGATGGCCGTCATGTGGCTCCATGAGAGTGAGGGACAGCTTGACCCCTGGCTTTCCAGCACCGGTGTCTCTACCCCTGTCACTGGGTTCTAGTGAATTTGTATTTCTTACACTTAAATATACACTAAAGCAAGAAACATGAGTTCAGTTTTTGGACATGTTTAACTGTAGTGCTTGTGATGAGCAGCCGGTTGGCACATAGATTAGAAGACATTTTATGATTAGAAGAAAGATATGAGACTCTGGTTTCCAAACTCACCTATTTTTCTCCATTTCTAACACAATTCTGGTTTGTTTGTTTTTTTTTCCTCCTCCATGGCAGACACTATAAAGAATGAGAAATACCCTGAAGCACTGGTTGTGCTTTTGATCAGCCACGTGAAAAAACAGGCATAATAATCTGACTCAGCCAGCATTGCAGGACCATATAAGAATGGAATATCATCAGAGGGCTTAGGAAAAAGAAAGGACCCAGAGAACCTGTAGAAAGGGCAGCAAGAAGGAAGAGGAAAGAGGTCTTCAGCAAAGTGAGCTTTCTACCTAGAGCCATGCTGGGTAGACTGTGGGACTCTGAGTGCTTTCCAGGGCTTCCTGTGCTTAGCACTGAGCAGGTGTTATCTATCTAAAGACAGCTCTATCTTTAGATTATGGTCCTCACAGGAGCCCTGTGACAGAAGTATTTGTGGTTATTATTCCCGTTTTTCGGTTTGAATACTGATTCACAGTGGTGTCAGGGTTGGACCACTGGGGCTAATCGTTGCTCTTCCTGTCTTTACTGAACAATAAGAGAAGGGACTGGCAACTTTTGGCAGCTTCATGGAGGAGTAGTTGAAGACCCCCGACTGACTCCACACACCTGGAACCACATCAAAGAATGGCACTGGGAATCAACAAGCACCCGTGAACAGAAAGGAGGTGAAGGAAGCCACCATTGAAACGTATTTACATCTTCTGAACCACAGTTCAAACCAGGAAGACCCCGGGGACCAAGCCCTACCTAGGATATTGTCTCTACCTCCTCGTTCATCACCCCCAAGTGGGAGCCAATGGTGTGAAGGAAGGTGGATTCTACCACTTGAAGAGCTGGAGCCTTTGAGCCCAGGGGTGACAGTGCAAGGTTGCAGGTGGTGGAGAGAGAAAGAGAGCCCAGAGACGAAGCCCATTTGCAAGAGCTCCTGATCAAAGGTGCTGTTTCCCTGCACTCACTCACGGGGCTGCTGGGGCTGGGCGGCCAGGGGCTAAGGCTGCTGCCTTTGGTCCCCTGAACTCCCATGCTGATGGCAGTATATTCAGTGCTGAGGTGAGAACAGCCCATTTGGAAAACTAGATAGAAGCCCCTTGACTTTTCTAAATTTCAGTTTAACTCAGTTCATAAGAAAGAGAGAATAATACCGACCTGACAGGACTGCTGCGTGGACTAGATGAGATGATAATGGAAAGTGAAACTCTAAAGGATGACACTCTGGCTTGATTATTGCCTGATTATGTGGTGCCAGCTGACATCTCTCCTTTCCATGACAGTACACTTAAAGAAAAGCATTTGCTCAGCAGCTGCTGAAAATAATCGCCTGAATTGCACAGAGCAGGTGGCTGGGAAATCCTAGAATGACTACCATGACTCTTGGACCGTATCTTCCCTACAGTCCCCCTCAGGACGTTTAGTGCCACGTTCCTGGGTCTGTTTCTCTAGATATATAGTTTTCCTCTGTTCCAGTGTAGCCCATATGTTGAAATACTACAGCTCATAAAACTCAGTGTAGGGATATAAGGAAACGTTTAACAAAGTAGTGCCTCCATCAGGAATGGTCAAGACTGTTAATTCAAATTAAAAAAAAAAAAAGACTCCACAAAAAGCTAATTCTTTAAGACACTATTTGCAGAACAAATTCCATCTTTGTGGCTACTGCCAATCACTCTGGACAGTTTATGACAGAAAAATCATCTTTTTCCTTAACAACGTGTCCTTGAAAGATGCATAATATCATCTCAAAACTTAACTTGTTCAATGCAGAGATTTAAAAAAATTGACCTTCATCTCTTACCAAATATCTTCATCACTTGATTTACAAAAATCCCTTCCAGAAAAACAAATAGTTTCCACTTAGAAATACATTTAAACATGAAACCTCATAAAAATAAAGACAAATATTATCCATTGGCTTTAAGATGTTTAGAAGTTGTCCATCCCACCTCTGTTTCAGTACTCTGTGATCAATTAATCCATTATCAAGGTTGTCAGCTGGATAGAAAGATGGCATCTGCTCCTCACCACTGGCTGGACTGGAGGACTGTTCATCCCTGTCACCAAGAAACAAAAGGTGGGTCTAGGGTATTCAACTGTTGCTGTCATGGTGACTCTGAAGGTATAAATCAGCCCAGAGTAAACACTATGATCTGTGTCCATTCCAAGCTCCACATTAGAGTCATGACTGAAAGGGTTGAAAGAAAAACCCTCTGGGCCATCTCACTCACTACCAGTTAATACATGCCGGGAGGTGGATGATGCCAGTCCACTGTGCTGTTTTCACTCATCTATCACATTTAAAAATGGTATTATTGATAATCCTTTCCTTTATGAAACAATGGTAATAACAATATACCTTTGTTGATTAACATTATTATTTGCAAAAAAAAAAAAAAAAAAAAGAAATTCTATATCAGATCCTTTCTCTCTTCCCTGCCATCTAGGGGGACCTTTTATTATTTGTGGAATTTCATGATCTTTGAACCACTCTTCACTAACTCCCTCATCTTCTAACAGTACAACTGAAAGGAAGGCAACTTGCTTACCTCCACAGGCTACTCAGTAACAGCACCCATTACCTCAGTTTTCCAACTTTCCAACTTCCTGTCCAGTGATTTTTCTACCGGCTTCAACAAGAGCAACACAAAAGCAACTGGATATACTCCTTCCTGTTATATATTCCTGTCATTTGCCTAAGTCTGAGTTGGAGGCCAAGCATCCTGTCCATATGTGGCCTGTAAATTTTTTTTCAAAGTAACATACCAGGCAACTGTTAGCCACTAAATGAAATTTACACTCAAGTTGGAACCCATCTGTAAACTCTGATCTAGGCTGCCACTTTATAAACTCTTTAGAGGGAGTCCTAAGCATCATTTATTCTACCCACTTCATTCTACAGTTGAAACTAAGAAAAGTCAAGCAGATCTCCAAGGTTAGATGAGTAGCTAATATCAGAACAGAGATTCGGAATCCAGTTTTAATACCTAGCTTCCGGGTTCTTTTTACTACACTAAATTTCCTATCTTTATTAAGAACTTATTAAAATTATTTAACTAAATAAATAGCACATTCTTATACATTTTTTCTATTACTATGACTCCCACATGACAATATATTTGTCAAGTGCCTACATATTTGACAATAAGCAAATATAGCCAATAAACATTTTAACTAACTATAACCTATAAACCTACTTGAAATTGTGATTTTGCACCAGAATAATTGAATCTGAATGTAAAACAACACAAACCTTAGAGTCAGCTATTTACTGGGTAGAATGACGTGTCCCCACTCAGCCCCTGGAAAACCAGTGTTCTAAGTCATGGTTACATTTCAAAACGGCTTTATAAACCACATTAATAATGCTTAATATTTAACAAAAGACTATATTTTAGTGTGGGAGGAGGAGATATTTTCTCAAAGATTATGATACTCTGAACATCAGTGTGATTAACTTTGGAAGTATGTATTATTTTTCACAGCCTAGAGATGAAGCAAAAGGAGTGTCAACATTTAATGCAATCAATCCAAGTCAGTGGTAGGACCAGGAATGATGCCCAGACTTCCTGGCAGTCCAGTTAGTTCTCATTTACTAGAGAACATTATAAACTGCTTTGCAGTGGAAAAAGAGGCTGTCAGTTTTCTTCCAAGCTGTGTCTAAGGCAACATCAATATTCCAGTCAACTGAGGGGAACTTCCAGCTCAAGAGTCCAACTCATCCAAGAATGCTGGGAAATTACTTTGAGCTCTATATGAGGTTTACTCCCTCCCTGTGCTGCAAAGGAGTAAAGGCATACAATGGGAACTGCATCAAAAGTCACATATCTTTTACACAAATGTATCAAAACAACATTTAGAAGAAATTCCTCAGATAAATCAAATGGTAGACTCTCCAGACCAAATGTGGGCCATTCCTTCAAGCTGACCTATCCCCCTCCTGGTCCCAAATATCCAAATTCTCTAGAAATCAAATTACCTCAAAGTAACTAAGTTAGAGCTCTCTAACATTGTATTGCTTATAAAAAAGCAAGACAGAAACAGAGTTTTACAGATATACTGAAAAAAAAAAAAAACTAAAGTAAAAACATGGAATGGATTTCATCAAACATCACAATCTTATTTAAAAAATTAATGAATGATCAGAATGCAGTAGTTATTTAAATTTAGAAATCTGGCAAAAAGTTTCAAATATCAAAAAAACAAATCAGAATGCCTAAATGATCCTGGGGAATACATTATAAAGTGAAATTTTTAATTTTATAATTTTTGTTATCATTCCTTTTTATGGCAGAAGTCAATGATTTTTAAAAAATAACATCAAAACCTCAAAACCATCACAAATTTTTCTACAAGACTTCTCTGGGATGCTACCACGGCATTCAGTGCTCCAAGAACACTCTTGAAATCCAGTGTAGCAAAAATCTTTAGAAAATCATATTATGAAGGCCTCTAGAAGAGAATATAAATTAGTTACTATAAAGAATCCTGGGCAAATAAGTAAATACACACATAAATAGCTTTGGGGAAAGCAAAGAAGCAGAAAAAGATGCCTTCTTCAAGTCCTAACTTTAAGACCTAAGCTCAGGAGTTCATTTCTGCTTGTGTTAAATTTTAACTGCTTGTTACAGGGATTTCTATACAGTAACTTCAGGCTTATAAGTCTTCCCTAACGAATGGAGTTGGAGTTTAAAAACCTGGTGCATTAAAAGAAAAAGTATCTTGATTCATAAAACTTTGCAAATAGTGTTACTGTACACACAAGCTGAAAATGGTCACAATTTTCAACAAAGTTTAAACTCCATATGCCATGCTACAGCCATCTTAGTGAAAGCACAGAATCAAAAATAAGGCCATTCATGAACACTTACTCTGCTTGTGTGACCGGGGCTGTTTCTCCAGGGGACTTCAGCTCTTGACTCTTCTGCTTATATTTTTTAATTAAATCCATTAGAACAGCCTGGTGCCCAATTTTCTTTACCAATTGCTGAACCATCCGATCATTAAGTGCTAGGAGAGCAGCCCCACTTACTTCTTCCTCTGGGAAAAAGAGAAAAAATCTCTACCTGTCTGTTGGGTAAAATACTGTAAAGCACGGTACCCTGAGCAGGCAGAATCATTTCTCATGTTAAAAGGAGCATCTAAACTTGTGCTCTGCAGTTATAAAAATTATTTGTGGTTTTGCAAAAATAGAACACTAATATTGCATAATTCCAAATGTATGTCTGCTCCTAAGGAAGTACTGCAACATGGAGTCATAATAAAATTTTTTACATCCACATTAATGCCTCCCCTCTTCTGATTCTACCATTGTTTTCATAAGGAAAAACATTCTTTTTGGAAGAGTATTCTTAGTGTACCTCCCAGGCAATAATCAATACTTGTAAATCCAACATTATACAAAGCTGCCTAAAAATGCACATCCTGGACAAAAGCAATATCAAATGTATATACCAAATATTTATTTTAAGTAACCCAAGATTTATTTTGAGTTCTTTTTGAAATAATTAGATTTTCTCATGGATACTAGGTCAAATGCAAACTCTGCTACAGTTGGTAAAGAAATGAAAGTTTCCTACTGCAGCAACTCCACATCAATGTTCACATGCATTAGGAGAAAAGAAATCAATGACAGAGGACACTCAATATCTCTACTGCTCAATTAACATTTTTGAAAGTATAAGCAACTCACCTTGAAACCTATGTACTAGCTCTCCTAAGTTTTTCTCCACCAGCCAACTGCAGACCTGATCAACTGACCAAGTTTCCATGGCTGTATCCTGTAAATACACCTGTAGAATAAAAAGAGGATTCTTCAGTTTCTCTTTCTGACTGTTGTTCTTCTGTTTAATTTTAGCAATCAGCAGTCTAAGCCTTTCCTTTGCAGACTCTTTGAGACTCTCAATACTAAGCTTCTTTAAAATTATTGTTTTCCGAATACACATCTGAAAGTTGCTAATAAAACAAATACCCGTTTTGAAAATGAGACCAGTTTGAACCTATGTCTTAGTCTCATTTTTCAAATTTCTTCACCTTCTCCTACTTTTTTTCCACAGGCATCCCTCAGGTTTACTAACAGGCAGCTAGAGACATACAGTGGTACTCAGTCCTGTACCATTAACACCCAGTTTTCTTCACAAAGAAAAGAAAGGTGTGAAATTCACCACTACTAGGCTTATCAGGAAGTGGTTGACATTTACAAAAGGGGTGGGCAGGGGAGGAAGGGAGGAAGGATGGAAGGATCAGATAAAAGCCTGACAGAGATACTTAGTAAACCCAGACTGATTAACCCCTTGCAGCTCCCAACTCAAGAGAGAGAGCTTGTAACTGCTTCTTATTGCTTCGTTTTAGCAAGAGGACCAAGTAGGAGCCAGATTCTCAAGAGTCTGAATGTTTCCTTCCTTTCAATAATATTCTTACATATTCCACTCAGTTCTAGAACTTTATTGAAGACCATTATGATTCATAAAATAACTAGTATGAACTAGCACATTGATTGAAAACCTAAAAAAAAATTAGTTGGTAGATTCAAAATGGGAAAATGATTCAATATGTCAATAATTCTAAGTGAAAGAGGTATATTGTGCGTAAGATATATTCTTTAACTATTCAGTTATACTGTCACTATTCTTTTCTAGCCATCTGAAAACTTAAAACAAGTATGCCTATTGCAATAATTTTTCTAATTTCCCTTAGGCAGCCCATCTTGTTTTTTGTTTTTGTTTTTTAATAGTTCAATCCAAATGACGTAATGGACTGGAGAGAAACTGAAAAAACTTACAACATTTAAATCTTTTTAACATTACTTTCGATTTCATCTTTCAAACCAGACGACATAAATTTCTTTGTACAGTAAGATACTGACTCTCCTATCAAAACAGAGGGAAAAGCTAATCTTACAGAAACGGAATCCCAAAGAAACATAAAAAGAATCATTAAATCGTGTATTTAAACTTTATTGCTAGAAGTTCTCCAAATAAATATTATTGTATTTTTCATTTTTGTGTATTTGAATAAGTTACCATTTCCAGCAGTTAGAATGGTGGCAAGGGAGAACCTGATTCCCTTTCATTCTTGACAATCTGAAAAGATAACAGACTTCAAAAATAATTTTCTAAAAAACAAGGACACTTCAAAGGAATAAATCACATTCCCATAAGTATTCATGAATACCGAGTTAGAAAATTGAAAACAAGGGTTAAATGTAGAAGAACGTCTTTCCAAATTACAGCAGTGGATTTAATTTGCTACGACAACAGTAGCCACAGAACTCCTCCCCTAGGCTAAGCAGCAATAGCAGGGTGTGAAAAGTCATTATTTGCAAGACTCTGGTGTAAATTAAAAATCACACCTTCCTGTCACACTTCTGGCTTCCTTGTGAAGAGTAGGACTTAGGGAAAAAAAATAGAAGAGAAAGAAAAAAGACAGCAATTCTCTAAACTTCAAGATTAAAAGATATGCAGAGCAGAAGATACTGCCCTGCAGCCATCGATGGATAAAAGGAAATTTGAAAATAGAATGAATCCTTGAAACCCCCTCATATTTTTAAATTCCTAGATTCTGCAAAGTCTATTTCTGGGAAAAACAGAACAGTTATCAGATTATAATCTCATACAAAATAATAAGATTAAAATTAGTATAGTATAACTCATTTGTTTTTCTGAACGTTTCATAAAATATACTATCACTGCCTAGACAATGTAACATTTTTAAGTACAAATCTTACAACTTCCTCTCACATAAATAATGGATATATTCTTTATGATCTTATGCATTATAAAGGAATAAAAGATATGTCAAAGGAGAAAAGACATATCCAGCAGCTTTATTGCATGTCCAGTATTTTCAGAAACATCTGAATATTTTGAAACGTGAGGGCAAGCATGATCATTAATTATTATAAGACACAATAGTAAAAAAGAAAATTAATAATAGTATTCTGTTGGGATACTCCTGCCAAATAATTCTCATGATTTGATTATATTATATTTCAATTAAATAAATTGGTATTAAATATTAAAGAATCTCATCTAACTAAAGCCAGGAAGAAGTAAGACTTAAGCTAAAGCAACCTAAATGTGGGCAAGTTTTATTTAATAAACTTGTTAAAACTCCAGAGGAAAATAATACTGCAAACCATGGATGTGGTTTATAATCTTCAAGAGCAATGTAATATATAACAATATCAGCCACAAATAAACACTTTTTTAGAAAATGCAAAAACATTTGTCTCTTTCCTTTCTGTTTGCATTTTCACTTTTATTTTCCCAGAGTTAAAAAACTGAGAAAACAAAAAGATTGTTAAAAGCTTTGATGGCAGCATCTGCCCTCTCTTGAATCAAGGCATCATCCTGCTCTGGGAAAGGACATCTCCTGCCATGGTTAGGCTTGAAAGAACCAACCATTTAGCATAAATTGGGTCCTGACAGTGAAAAAGAAGGAAAACCAAGAATCAAAAATAAGGATGTGGCTGTCATATGGAGCAATGTCCAGGCAGTTCTGTTGGGCAGCAGCCTTGCTTTGACACAAGCAATGATATTATTGAACTCCACTGGAGCATAATATCTCATCTGCTTTGGACTGCCATCTATTGCAACCATCACCAGACAAGGAGGAATGAAAACTGGAATAGTCAATTAGAAAACCTTGCATAACTAAGTAATCAAAATATTTACTGCCTAGATATCTCAGAGCTAAGTAACTAAAGATAGACCAAAGAAATTAGGTGCCCTACCAAGAAGATAAGACATGTACATAACCAGAATATAGAGTCAGTTATGATGGATGCAATAAATAGAGGGCTTCCCAGGTGGCTCAGTGGTAAAGAATCCACCTGGTAATGCAGGAGATGCGGGTTCAATCCCTGGGTCAGGAAGATTGCCTGGAGAAGGAAATGGCAACCCACTCCAATATTCTTACCTGGAAAATTCCATGTACCGAGGACCCGAGTAGGCTACAGTCCATGGGGTCGCATAGAGTTGGACATGACTGAGCACGTTCGCATGGTATAAATAGCACTAGGGGCTGAATTTTCCCATTCCCCTGGAAAGGAATGTATCTTGATTTATAATCTGAATGAAAGATACACTTTAGATGATAGTGAAGAAGCCTGAAGAAATTAGATCAATAGAATGAACCAAAAGTAACATGGCAGAAATAAGCAAGTTATGTTTTGGGACCTGAAAGTGACCACTCTTCCTAGAATGGTGAATATATTGTAGGGAGTAACAAAGGAGAGAATTGGAAAGATCACTGGAGAATTAGAACACTGAATTCCGAGGTTATAGATATAAGCTTTGCGGAAAAGGTCATTGTGTTTTAGAAAGATTGTTTACATAGCTGAGCCAGATGAATTACAGGAAAAGGTGTTTTTTAAGTAAATTGTATATGAGAATGAATGCTTTAACTTTTACTAAACATTCATAAAGTCTTCCTTGGTGGCTCAGAGAGAGAATCTGCCTGTAATGTGGGAGACCTTGGTTTGATCCTGGTTGGAAAGATCTCCTGGAGGAGGGCATGGCAACTCACTCCAGTATTCTTGCCTGAAGAATCCCCAGAGACTAATTTTTTTTCATTTTAGAAAGATAGATGTTTATGTTTATATTTATCTTTCTAAAAATTATGGAAATAAAACTTTAATTTTTTCATGTCTTGAGCAAAAGAGGAGTGAGATGTACAAAGCTAGCCAATACCAAGCAAGTGAAACACACCAAAAGGAACTGTCAGTATACATTAAGTTATTTCCTATAGAATCTGGAACTGCATCACCTTAGGTCAAACAATGAACAAGGAGGGAGCACAGCAGCACCCATCAGAAGACAATTGGATTAATGATTTACTGAGCATGGCCCTGTCCACTAGAGCAAGACCCATTTTTTTTTCCCACTTCCAGTCCCTCCCATCAATTGATGGTTTTGAACTGTGGTGTTGGAGAAGACTCTTGAGAGTCCTTGGACTACAAGGAGATCCAACCAGTCCATCCTAAAGGACATCAGTCCTGGGTGTTCATTGGTAAGACTGATGTTGAAGCTGAAACTCCAAAAGTTCGACCACCTGATGTGAAGAGCTGACTCATTTGAAAAGACCCTGATGCTGGGAAAGATTGAGGGCAGGAGGAGAAGGGGATGATGAGGATAAGATGGTTGGATGGCATCACTGACTCAATGGACATGGGTTTGGGTGGACTCTGGGGGTTGGTGATGGACAGGGAGGCCTGGCATGCTGCAGTTCATGGGGTCGCAAAGAGTTGGACATGACTGAGTGACTGAACTGAACTGAACTGAACTGAAGTCCCTCCCATCAGGAAGCTTGCACAAGACTCTTATTCTCATCTGTCACAAGGCAAACAGAAGAAGCAAGAATTACAGTCCCACAGCCTTCAGATGAGAACCATAATCACAGTAAGCTAACCAAAATGATCACATGGATTACAGCCTTGTCATGGCAAAGGGGCTTGCATAACTCAGTGAAGTTATGAGCATTATCATGCAGGGCCACTCAAGGTGGAGGGGGTCATGGTGGAGAGTTCTGACAAAACATGATCCACTGGAGAAGAGAATAACAAACCACTCCAGTATTCTTGCTTTGAGAACCCCAAAAGTTAAGCAAAGCCAGACGAAATTGCCATCTCAAAAATATAAATTTATTTATTTGGCTGCACCAGGTCTAGTTGAAGCATGTGGGATCTTTAGCTGCAGCATGTGTAATCTAATTCCCTGGCCAGGGATCAAACCCAGGACCACAGCACTGGGAGCATGGAATCTTAGCCACTGGACAACCAGGGGAGCCCCAAAATGTCATTTTTGTACATACAAGAATCTAAGATCAATAATTCCTTATAGTGGAACGTATAGGTTGAATTTTGATTTTGTGAAAACTATTAGTAAGTGTTGGTTGATTCCTTTTGTTCAGCAAGACTTATCAGAGGTCTCTGTGATTCATACCACCTCTGAACTTCGAGGGAGAGAAGTGGTGAGCACAATAATAGTCACCTTAATTTTTTATTTTCACACTTATAAAGAAACAAAACAGCAATGTATCTGGGAGATTTAATTAAATTAATGAACAAAAATAGCAATGAGCCAGAGTTAGAGGTCTTTGGAGATGTCTGGGTGACAAACACCCAGTCTTTTGGATTTTGAGTCAGACTTCTGGGGCATCCTTGCCTCTGGTTAGCTGACTGTCAAAGCTGATGATCAACAATGTGAACTACATTATCTGGATTCTTGCCAGAGATGGTAGCTGTGAGCTGCATTGTCAACTTCTATCAAAATCTGAATTTGTAACTGAGAAGGTTTGATAGATGTCAGCCCTTCCAGAATTAATCTATAAATTCCAATTAATATTTAAATGTGTTTTTGTTTTAACTTACTATGGTTCTGTACTGTACAAATACACAAAAGAGCTAGAAATGCTTGGCAAAGGGACTTGTACTCTCAGATATTCAAAAGTAATTTTAAATTATAATAAGTATAAAAGCATGGTATTGGAGCAAAAGAAGACAGATCACTGAAACAGAATAGAAACCTGGAAACAGAAATATATGGAAGTATTAAAAAGATGTTTTTTTCAAATTGGTGGTGAAAGAAGTGACCGTTCCACAAATTTTTTTAGAACACTATCTTGTATCACCTACAAAATAAATTCCTCAGATGAGATAAATAATTATTTCAAGCATATTTTCTGATCACAATGTAGTAGGATTAGATGTCAACCATCTAATAGTTTTATAGTTTTTTTTTAAAAAAAACTATTAAAAATACAAACTAAACAACATGCTTATGAATAACCAACAGATCACAGAAGAAATACAAAAGGAAATCAAGATATGCATAGAAACAAATGAAAATGAAAACACAACAACCCAAAACCTATGGGATTCAGTAAAAGCAGTGCTAAGAGGGAGGTTCATAGCAATACAAGCCTACCTCAAGAAACAAGAGAAACATCAAATAAACAACCTAACTTTATACCTAAAGCATCTAGAAAAAGAAGAAAAAAAGAACCCCAAAGTTAGTAGAAGGAAAGACATAAAAATCAAGCAGAAATAAATGAAAAATAAATGAAGGAGACTATAGCAAAAATCGACAAAAGTAAAAGCTGGTTCTTTGAGAAGATAAATAAAATTGACAAACCGTTAGCTGACTCATCAATAAAAAAAGAAGAAGAATGAAATCAATAAAATTAGAAATGAAAATGGAGAAATCACAACAGACAACACAGAAATACAAAAGAACATAAGAGACTACTATGAGCAATTATATGCCAATAAAATGGACAATTTGGAAGAAATGGACAAATTTTTAGAAAAGCATAACTTTCCAAAACTGAACCAGGAAGAAATAAAAATCTTAACAGACCCATCACAAGCACAGAAATCGAAGCTGTAATCAAAAATCTTTCAACAAACAAAAACCCAGGACCAGATGGCTTCACAGGTGAATTCTACCAAAAATTTAGAGATGAGCTAACACTTATCCTACTTAAACTCTTCCAGAAAATTTCAGAGGAAGGTAAACTCCCAAATTCATTCTATGAGGCCACCATTACCCTAATACCAAAACCAAAGATGCCACAAAAAAAGAAAACTACAAGCCAATATCACTGATGAACATAGAAGCAAAACTCCTCAACAAAATTCTAGTGAACAGAATCCCACAACATATTAAAAATATCATACATCATGACCAAGTGGGCTTTATCCCAGGGATGCAAGGATTCTTCAATATTTGCAAATCAACTCTGTGATACACCATATTAACAAATTGAAAGATACAAACCAATAGATGCAGAGAAAGCCTCTGACAAAATTCAACACCCATTTGTGATAAAAACTCTCCAGAAAGCAGGTATAGAAGGAACATATCTCAACATAATAAAAGCCATATATGACAAACCCACAGCAAACATTTTCCTCAGAGGTGAAAAACTGAAAGCACGTCCTCTAAAATCAGGAACAAGATAAGGGTGCCCACTCTCACCACTACTATTCAACATAGTTTTGGAAGTCCTAGCCAGAGCAGTCAGAGAAAAACAAGAAATAAAAGGGATCCAGGTTGGAAAAGGAGAAGTAAAACTCTCACTGTTTGCAGATGACATGATGCTCTACATAGAAAACCATAAAGACACCACCAGAAAATTACTAGAGCTAATCAATGAATATAGTAAAAGTGTAGGATTTACAATTAATACACAGAAATCCCTTTCATTACTATACAGTAACAATGAAAAAACAGAAAGATAAATTAAGGAAAAATCCCATTCATTATTGCAATGAAAAGAATAAAATATTTAGGAATAAATTTACCTAAAGAAATTAAAACCTATATATAGAAAACTATAAAATAGTGATAAAAGAAATGGCAGATGACACAAATAGATGGAGAAATATACCATGTTCGTTGACTGGAAGAATCAATACAGTGAAAATGAGTATACTACCCAAAGCAACCTATGGATTCAAAGCAATCCCTATCAAGCAACCAATGGTATTTTTCACAGAACTAGAACGACTAATTTGTATGGAAACACAAAAACCTCTGATAGCCAAAGCAATCTTGAGAAAGAAGAATGGAATTGAAAGAATCAACCCACTTGACTTCAGACCATACTACAAAGCTACAGTCCTCAATACAGTATGGTACTGGCACAAAGACTGACATATAGATGAATGGAACAAAATAGAAAGCCCAGAGATAAATCTACACACTTTATCTTTGACAAAGGAGGCAAAAATACAAAATGGAGAAAAGACAATCTCTTTAAAAAGTGGTGCTGGGAAAACTGGTCAACCACTTGTAAAAGAATGAAACTAAAACACTTTCTAACACCATACACAAAAATAAATTCAAAATGGATTAAAGATATAAATGTAATATCAGAAACTATAAAACTTTTAGAGGAAAACATAAGCAGAACACTCTGACATAAATCACAGCAGGATCCTCTATGACCCACCTTCCAGAGTAATGGAAATAAAGACAAAAATAAACAAATGGGGCCTAATTAAACTTAAAAGCAAACTATAAGCAAGGTGAAAGGTAGCTTTCAGAATGGGAGAAAATAATAGCAAATAAAACAACTGACAAAGAATTAATCTCCAAAATATACAAGCAGCTCCTGCAGCTCAACACCAGGAAAATAAACGACCCAATTAAAAAGTGGGCCAAAGAATTAAACAGACATTTCTCCAAAGAAGACATACAGATGGCTAACAAACACATGAAAAGATGCTTAACATCACTCATAATCAGAGAAATGCAAATCAAAACCACAATGAGGTACCATTTCACTCTGTTCAGAATAGCTGCCATCAAAAAGTCTATAAACAAAAAATGCTGGAGAGGGTGTGGAGAAAAGGGAACCCTCTTACACTGTTGGTGGGAAGGCAAACTAGTACAGCCATTATGGAGAACAGTGTGAAGAGTTCTTAAAAACTTGGCAATAGAACTGCCACACGACCCAGCAATCCCACTGCTGGGCATACACACCAAGGAAACCAGAATTGAAAGAGACACATGTACCCCAATATTCACTGCAGCATTGTTCACAATAGCTAGGACTTGGAAGCAGCCTAGATGTCCATTGGCAGATGAATAGATAAGAAAGTTGTGGTACACATGCACAATGGAATATTACTCAGCTATAAAAAGAACACATTTGAGTCAGTTCTAATGAGGTGGATGAAACTGGAACCTATTATACAGAGTGAAGTAAGTCAGAAAGAGAAACACCAATACAGTATATTAATGCATATATATGGAATTTAGAAAGATGGTAATGATGACCCGATATGCAAGACAGCAAAAGAAACTCAGATGTAAAGGACAGACTTTTGGACTCTGTGGAAGGAGAGGGTGGGATGATTGGAGAAAATAGCAATTAAACATATATATTACCATATGTAAAATAGATGACCAGTTCAAGTTCAATGCATGAAGCAGGGCACTCAAAGCTGTGCTCTGGGACAACCCAGAGGGATGGGGTGGGGAGAGAGTTGGGAGGGAGTTCAGGATGAGAGGACACATGTACACCCATGGCTGATTCATGTCGATGTATGGCAAAACTCACCACAGTATTGAAAGTAATTAGCCTCCAATTAAAATAAATAAATACATTCTTCAAAAATAAGAAAAAAAGAAAAAAATTAATTTTAAGTTAATAGAAAACTAAGTTAAAGAATTAAATGAATTTAAAGTAAGAATGTACAATAAAAATAGAGAATGATCTCAGTTCAATTCAGTTCAGACACTCAGTTGTCCGACTTTTTGTGACCCCATGAACTGCAGCACACCAGGCCTCCCTGTCCATCACCAACTCCCAGAGTCCACCCAAACCCATGTCCATTGAGTTGGTGATGCCATCCAACCATCTCATCCTCTGTCGTCCCCTTCTCCTCCTGCCCTCAATCTTTCCCAGCATCAGGATCTTTTCAAATGAGTCAGCTCTTCTCATCAGGTGGCCAAAGTATTGGAGTTTCAGCTTTAACATCAGTTCTTCCAATGAACACCCAGGACTGATCTCCTTTAGAATGATCTATTTGACCACAAAAACTAAAACATGTAGACATACATATATGTTATATAAAGTTTTAAGTAACGTAATAATATTTAAAACAATACAAAGATAAATATAGCTTAAATACAGATAAATGTTACTAATACACATGAAAAATCTTCAAAATATTCTTGTACTTTGGCCCCAAAATAACATTTCTAAGAATTTGCCCTAAGGATATTCACAGAATGTGCACAAAGATGTTTACAACGCAATAGCTAGAATTGCAAAGAAATCAGGCAAACTAAATTTCAGCAATAGGAATTGACCAGTGAATTGTGGTCTTTAAAGTTTAAAACAAAATACAATGTAGTGATGAACCACTGTGTTTTAGAGAAATAGTTGTGAAATACATATAAGTGAAAATAGGTTTAAAATAGTATGATTCAATTTGTACAATGCAAATAAAATTGGAACAACACACAAAGGTAACCTAAAGACTGGGGGAACATACCTGAAGGTAAAAGTGATTCTCTCAGTTTGGTGCATTTTTTTTTTTGATTGCTACTCTCAAAATTGTTTCCATTAAAGAATGTTATTTTCAGAAAAGTTAAGGTTTTAAAAATAAAAGGAAAAAAGTGGTTATTTATAGATCATTGCTGGAGAGACCTCAGTCCATCTGTTTTCACACCAGAAAATTAAAAGAGAGAGCACTGGACCAGATCCAGCCTACTGAAGTAGTTTTAGTTCCTCTACTTTCTTTTAAAAATGAATGATTTCACCTATAAATCTGGAATCTTGGCTTCTCTTGAAAAATTGGGAGTTCTCGCAACACTGAATTCATATTTCTGAACAGTAACTATTCAGGTCGATGATGCTTCCTTGAAAGAAAAGTAAAACAGTCTGAGATGTGTTGTAGAGTATAGGAAGCGTAGAGCAAGTTTGAAACAAGCTGGATTTTGGATAGCTAATGTCTGTTAACTCTTGAAAGAAGAAGATTTTGAGAAGAGTGATAAATATCTATGTATACATGTATGTGTATATGGGCTTTCCCCATGGCTCAGTGGTAAAGAGATGCAGGAGACAGGGATTCCACCTCTGAGTGGAAAAGATCCCCTGGAGGAGGGCATGGCAACCCATTACAGCTTGAAAGATCCCATGGACAGAAGAGCCTGGTGGGCAATAGTCCATGGGGTCACAAAGAGTTGTACACACAGAAGCAATTGAGCACAGCATACATGTATATACATATATTTGTGGGCGTACAATAATTATCTTTGAATACACTTAGTTCTTAACTAACTTTTTGTTATGTCCTAAAAGAAATAATATCAGAAAAACATTTGCCATGCTTAAGGCAGATATAATAATATGTATATTAGAATTTAGATCTTTTTTTTTTAACGAAAACTAGTTTTATTTTAAAATTAAGTGCATATCACTCATCTAATTCCATTGGTGTGGACTTTAGCACCATACTTGCTATTTGCAATTAATGTCAACAGATACATTTTGGTTTGCAGTCTATATTTGAGTAGTGTTTAGTGGACTTTGGTAAAGCCCTTTATACATATCATGAATTTCTTCACAGTACACATTTAATGGTGGTCCGGTAATCTCAAAAACCAAAAAAAACCTGCTTTAAAGACTAATCAATAAATTAAACAAAACAAAACCCACACAACTCCCCCCACCCACAGCCCCCCAAAGCTAGTAGTTGTGAGCTGTATTTATACTGAAACCTAATGTTTTAAAAATAGTACTGGTTTTTCCAACCACCCCATCCCACCCTACCCTGGGTATGCAGCAATAGTAACCAATTATTTATTTTACTCTCTGCCCCCACCTCCCCCAAATTAGTCCAGTGTTCTTTAGTTTTTTAAAATATAAACTGGGAAAGTGTTACAGGCTTTTAAAAAAGGCATATTCTTCTATAACAAGAATGACATTTAAACCAATCAGTAAAAGCATTTGACAAGACATTTAAATTACCATAGGCACCAGTTGTTGTTTCAAGTTGGGATCTTTATCCCAATATCTTACATTCATAGTATTATTGAGGTAGTTAAAATACTGAAAATTGGACTCCAGGTTGCTAGGTTCTGAATGTGAATGATATATTCTCTTTTGAACCCACTTTCCCCCAAATAATTCAAGTTCTCTTGAGGTAAGGACTGCCAAAATCCAATAAGCAGCCTTCTATAAAGAGAAAAGTGATGATACTTTCAGAAAACAATTTTCATACTTGAAAAATCTGCCATGAGTGAGTGTTCTTACCTGAGTAGTTTTTCATTTTATCTACCAGACTAATAAATCCATATCATGCCCTATGCACTCTAATGATAAAAGTTACCTTTCATTTAAGGAAAGGATATTCTGTAAGAACTCACACTGACCGAAGCCACCCACCCACATTCATCTACTGGAGCCATCTGGATCAATCCATTGCTGTGATGAGTCCCTTCCCTTCCTAACAAAAGCCATTGGCTTGATTATTGAGACTCCTGCTGCATACCCATAACGTCTTTATAATAAGAAGCTTGTCTTCAATGCATATTACGGCAGTCACATACCTGCCATGCAGTTTCCCTTCTATTCAAGTGCTATCTTTAAAAAAAACGAGAGGGTGTGGAGAAAAGGGAACCCTCCTACACTGTTGGTGGGAATGCAAACTAGTACAGCCACTATGGAGAACAGTATGGAGATTCCTTAAAAAATTGCAAATAGAACTACCTTATGACCCAGCAATCCCACTTCTGGGCATACACACCGAGGAAACCAGAATTGAAAGAGACACATGTACCCCAATGTTCATCGCAGCACTGTTTATAATAGCCAGGACATGGAAACAACCTAGATGTCCATCAGCAGATGAATGGATAAGAAAGCAGTGGTACATATACACAATGGAGTATTACTCAGCCGTTAAAAAGAATTCATTTGAATCAGTTCTGATGAGATGGATGAAACTGGAGCCGATTATACAGAGTGAAGTAAGCCAGAAAGAAAAACACCAATACAGTATACTAACACATATATATGGAATTTAGGAAGATGGCAGTGACGACCCTGTATGCAAGACAGGGAAAGAGACACAGATGTGTATAACGGACTTTTGGACTCAGAGGGAGAGGGAGAGGGTGGGATGATTTGGGAGAATGACATTCTAACATGTATACTATCATGTGAATTGAATCGCCAGTCTATGTCTGACGCAGGATGCAGCATGCTTGGGGCTGGTGCATGGGGATGACCCAGAAAGATGTTATGGGGAGGGAGGTGGGAGGGGGGTTCATGTTTGGGAATGCATGTAAGAATTAAAGATTTTAAAATTTAAAAAATAAAAAACTAAAAAAAACAAACAAAACAAAAAAAAAACACACAAACAAAATGACACACTTTACTAATTTTTCTATCAGAAAGCTTCCCTCCACCAAATCTCTTCTCCCACAGATAAGAGCACAATGTATATAGTTTCAGTTATTACAATGGTTTTTTTTTCTTTTTACTTTTTTCAGTTTATTTCCTCCAAACTCTTTACCTCCAAATTGCCCTTGCTGTAAGGACCTATTGCTGTTTTCACTCATTACCAATATACTGAAGTGTCCCAGGGCAGTTCTGGGGCCAATCCAATGAAAGTCACCTTTGCCTGCTTACACTTGACTGCTCCTGCTGCTAAGTCACTTCAGTCGTGTCCGACTCTGTGCGACCCCATAGACGGCAGCCCACCAGGCTCCCCCGTCCCTGGGATTCTCCAGGCAAGAACACTGGAGTGGGTTGCCATTTCCTTCTCCAGTGCATGAAACTGAAAAGTGAAAGTGAAGTCGCTCAGTCGTGCCCGACTCTTAGCGACCCCATGGACTGCAGCCCACCAGGCTCCTCCATCCATGGGATTTTCCAGGCAAGAGTACTGGAGTGGGTTGCCATTGCCTTCTCCGTTAAACTTGACTAGCTGGATTCAAAGGCTGCTTATAAAACCTGTCTTCCATGTAACAAAGTGCTGTTCTAGCACAACCTGAGAACTACCCTGGCCACATTCCACCTCAAAACAAACTTATGGGACTTTATTCTAGTACTGACATTTTACAGTTACACCTTTACTTGAAAAACCTTTTTTAGAATAGTATCAAATCTGAGTATAAATCATTGATTGCACTGAGAAATGCAAAACTTGTATGTGTATTATGAATGACAGGAACCACCACTTCATTCATTCTACGCTTTGTGAGTCAGAAAGCCCTAGTGTGTTGGGGCTTTCATTTTCCTGATGGCTCAGCAGTAAAGAATCTGCCCGCAATGCAGGAGCCACACGAGATGCAGGTCCAGTCCTTGGGTTGGGAAGATCCCCTGGAGGAGGAAATGGCAACCCACTCCAGTATTCTTGCCTGGAGAATCTCATGGACAGAAGATTCTGGCAGGCTACAGTCCATGAGTTCACAAAGAATTGGACATGACTGAAGTAACTTAGTGCACACACCCTCATGAAGTAAAAGGTACATTTACTGATCATAGACACTGGCTTAGTTCAATTCTGATTATGTTTCTCATCTCAATGTGTGTGCAATAGTACAGGTGAGAATTGTTTATTTTATAGCTCTGACTGGTGGCAAGAGCCGAGGCTATTAAAACATTGCAGTTATTAAACTGTTTCTTCAGAACCACTCATCTGTTAGAGCACATGACAATTGATTGCTGAAGCCTCCTAGAAGGCTTAGCTGGTAGAGCCAAGCTGGGCTCTTCTGATCTGTTATGCTAAGTGTTGGTCTGGCTTTATGGGTCCCTTTTTAGGGGATCTTCTTAATGCCATGTCGCTGAAACCACAAGGAGGGCGATGTGGGGACAAAATAGGCACAGGACTCTAGTTCTCCTACGAGATTTCTATAGGCTGAGTGACTAGTGGTCATGCTTCTGCCAGGTCTGGGTTTTTCTGAAGACAGGCTCTAATGTTCAAACTTTTTGTTGATACCAAGCTACTCTTCCTAAAATATTGGCCAGAAAAGTAAACATGGTACCGAGAGGTAATCTATGATTGACTGGCTAGTCTGAGTGTGTGTACTTGAGATTTTGTGTATGTGTGTGTGAGAGAGAAAGAGAATGAAAGCAAGACTAAGCAAGGGAGCAAGACAGCCTAGAGTAAGGAGGAGAAGAAAAGATTATCAGTTTATCATTTGTTGTTCAGCTCCTAAGTCGTGTCCAACTCTTTGCAACCCTGTCGACTGCAGCACCTCAGGCTTCCCTGTCCTTCATTATCTCCAAGTTTACTCAAACTCATGTCCACTGAGTCTGTGATGCCATCCAACCATCTCATCCTCTATCATCCCCTTCTCCTGCCTTCAATCCTTCCAGCATCAGGGTCTTTTCTTTTTTTTTTTTTTTAAGAGAATTTCAAATCTTTATTTGGGGGGAAAGGTGATTTAAACATAGTTTATTCTAAAAAGACAACTAGGCATGCTCACAATATATAACTTCAATACAATCTTATATACATCTACATCTAATGATGAGGTACTGGAAATGGTAATTCAATGACCACTTCTTAAAACTTCAGAATCATTAAAAACAGAAAAATACTATGATAAAATTGATAAAGGCATTCAGTAATGCCAGTTGAAATGTAGCTGAGTAAATGCAGACATCAGTTAACCACAGCAATTCAACTTATTTAAAGAAATAAATTTCAAATGAATGGATGATTTAGATAACTAAAATACTCTTTATCTGGCAAACTTCTTGTAAACACTGCTATGTATGGTTTTCCTGATGGGTTTTTTTTTTTTTTTTTAGTTTTTTGGTTTTTTAATTTTAAAATCTTTAATTCTTACATGCATTCCCAAACATGAACCCCTCTCCCACCTCCCTCCCCATAACATCTCTGTGGGTCATCCCCATGCACCAGCCCCAAGCATGCTCTATCCTGCGTCAGACATAGACTGGCGATTCAATTCTTACATGATAGTATACATGTTAGAATGCCATTCTCCCAAATCATCCCACCCTCTCCCTCTCCCTCTGAGTCCAAAAGTCCGTTATACACATCTGTGTCTTTTTTCCTGTCTTGCATACAGGGTCGTCATTGCCATCTTTCTAAATTCCATATATATGTGTTAGTATACTGTATTGGTGTTTTTCTTTCTGGCTTACTTCACTCTGTATAATCGGCTCCAGTTTCATCCATCTCATCAGAACTGATTCAAATGAATTCTTTTTAACGGCTGAGTAATACTCCATTGTGTGATTTGGCTCTTCACATCAGGTGGCCAAAGTATTGGAGCTTCAGCTTCAGCATCAGTCCTTTCAATGAATATTCAGATTATCATGAATGATAATGAATAAATGTTGTTACTGAGCCAAACTTGGGTCCACTGGCTCACTCACAGTAAAACCAGTCTTCTGACACTGGGCACCACACAAGGAGTTCAGGGTAGATACTTAGTACTCAAAAAGCCTGCACTCCCCATGGGTTTCAAGATAGCATTTTTTAAAAGGCCGAGTGAGAGAGGGGTGTCCCAGGATGTATACTCAGCTCATGCACATTCTCTAATTGGCTGATTGTGTGGTAATGGGGCTGTGTAGCAGGGGTTAACATTATCAATCCCTAGGCTCCAGGAAGCCTGGAGGCTACATGCTCATGGTCATTAAGTAGTTACATCTTTCATTTGGATTTTCACATCTCTAAAACAACTTGGGGAATGTGCATCAGATACTAATATGGAAGTACTTCAGAGATGAGCTAGGGCAGAGACTATGGGGGAGGAGTTTGTACCAGGAAGGTCCCAGAGGGTCTTCCTCAGTAACAATAAGATAATTGTTCCAATACTGGATATAAAGACTGTCAGTTCAGTTCAGTCGCTCAGTTGTGTCCTACTCTTTGCGGCCCCATGCAGCACACCAGGCCTCCCTGTGCATCACCAGCTCGCGGAGTTCACTCAAACTCACATCCATTGAGTCAGTGATGCCATCCAGCCATCTCATCCTCTGTTGTCCCCTTCTCCTCCTGCCCCCAATCCCTCCCAGCATCAGAGTCTTTTCCATTGAGTCAACTCTTCACATGAGGTGTCCAAAGTACTGGAGTTTCAGCTTTAGCATCATTCCTTCCAAAGAACACCCAGGACTGATCTCCTTTAGAACGGACTGGTTGGAGCTCTTGCAGTCCAAGGGACTGTAGGAACATAATAAAGCATTCATGTTAGGCAGAGGTAAACAAATTTTTAAGCTCACCTAGAGCAAGACATCCTAGAAAATGAAGTCAAGTGCACCTTAGAAAGCATCGCTATGAACAAAGCTAGTGGAGGTGATGGAATTCCAGTGGAGCTATTTCAAATCCTGAAAGATGATGCTGTGAAAGTGCTGCACTCAATATGCCAGCGAATTTGGAAAACTCAGCAGTGGCCACAGGACTGGAAAAGGTCAGTTTTCATTCCCATCCCAAAGAAAGGCAATGCCAAAGAATACTCAAACTACCTCACAATTGCACTCATCTCATGCACTAGGAAAGTAATGCTCAAAATTCTCCAAGCCAGGCTTTAGCAATATGTGAACCGTGAACTTCCAGATGTTCAAGCTGGTTTTAGAAAGGCAGAGGAGCCAGAGATCAAATTGCCAACATCTGCTGGATCATGGAAAAAGCAAGAGAGTTCCAGAAGAAGATCTATTTCTGCTTTGTTGACTATGCCAAAGCCCTTGACTGTGTGGATCACAATAAACTGTGGAAAATTCTGAAAGAGATGAGAATACTAAACCACCTGACCTGCCTCTTGAGAAACCTGTATGCAGGTCAGGAAGCAACAGTTAGAACTGGACATGGAACAACAGACTGGTTCCAAATAGGAAAAGGAGTACGTCAAGGCTATATACTGTCACCCTGCTTATTTAACTTCTATGCAGAGTACATCATGAGAAACACTGGGCTGGAAGAAGCACAACCTGGAATCAAGATTGCCAGGAGAAATATCAATAACCTCTGATATGCAGATGACACCACCCTTATGGCAGAAAGTAAAGAGGAACCAAAAAGCCTCTTGATGAAAGTGAAAGAGGAGAGTGCAAAAGTTGGCTTAAAGCTCAACATTCAGAAAACTAAAATCATGGCATCTGGTCCCATCACTTCGTGGGAAACAGATGAGGAAACAGTGGAAACAGTGTCAGACTTTGTTTTTTGGGACTCCAAAATCACTGCAGATGGTGATTGCAGCCATGAAATTAAAAGACGCTTACTCCTTGGAAGAAAAGTTATGACCAACCTAGATGGCATATTGAAAAGCAGAGACATTACTTTGCCAACAAAGGTCCGTCTAGTCAAGGCTATGGTTTTTCCAGTGGTCGTGTATGGGTGTGAGAGATGGACTGTGAAGAAAGCTGAGAGCTGAAGAATTGATGCTTTTGAACTGTGGTGTTGGAGAAGATTCTTGAGAGTCCCTTGGACTGCAAGGAGTTCCAACCAGTTCATCCTAAAGGAGATCAGTCCTGGGTGTTCATTGGAAGGACTGATGCTGAAGCGGAGACTCCAACACTTTGGCCACCTCATGCGAAGAGTTGACTGATTGGAAAAGACTCTGATGCTGGGAGGGATTGGGGGCAGGAGGAGAAGGGGACAACAGAGGATGAGATGGCTGGATGGCATCACTGACTCGATGGACGTGAGTTTGGGTAAACTCTGGGAGTTGGTGATGCACAGGGAGGCCTGGCATGCTGCGATTCATGGAGTCACAAAAAGTTGGACGTGACTGAGCGGCTGAACTGAACTGAAACAAATTTTAAAGATTTGTTTCATGGTAAATTTGTAAAACTCTCTACATTTCAAACTTGACTCTTATCCTAGTTGGGTCTACCATTCTTTGATTGTATTTGAGAACAAATGTGGCACACCAAGGTAAAGGTGAGAGTAGTTTGGAAGAAGAGGAAGAAAAATAAATTGGATTCAGAAATTAGATCTTCTCTAATAGATTAAAATTAAAAAAAACAGTTGATATTCCTGAAGCCAAGCCTAAAACTAACTTGTCATTTCAAATTCCTTGGCACTTAGAATACAGCTTAAGAAATGCTTGCCTGGGCACTTGTTCCTCATGAAACTAAGGAGAGACGCCTAAGTGAATTAAGCCATCAGTCTGCTATTGGCTTAATCCTAGCTTCATTGACTACTAATCACATTACCCTTTTAATCCAATTGCCCAAATCCCCTGTTGAGTTATCCACTTCAGGTTGTTCTGTTTCTGGTACAGTTTTCCATCTGTTGCTGCAAACATATTTGCAGTAATTCAGCACAGCATCAACTTTCCAGAGAAAAGGTATTAGTGAAGCTGTCACCTGGTGGGGCCTAACAGGTAGACCAAGGGTGGAGAGGGGTAAGAGGTGTCACTGAGGGGTGTCTGACTGCTGCTGATTCCTGCCTCTCTCTCAATTGAATTCAGAATTCAGAATTTAACTCAAGAAGTGTATTTCCCAACTTATCCAATATAAGAGTCAACCGGGGGTACTACATGAAGATATTGATTCCCAAACTTTTCCCAAAAGATTCTGGTTCAGGTGGCTTGGGGTGAGTCCCTGAAATAAATATTTTTAATTATTTATGGTGGTTCTTCTGATTAGCCAAGTTTGAGAAACAATGGAAATATTCATCAAGATTTATTTCCAATTTATAGGGCCCCATTAAGTCAAAGTTCATAAACTTTGTTTATAAATATTATAAACATTTGTGACATGTCATTGGGTTTCCCTGGTGGCTCAACGGTAAAGAATCTGCCTGCAATTCAGGAGACACAGGTTTGATCCCTGGGTTGGGAAGATCCCCTGGAGAAAGAAATGGCAACCCATTCCAGCATTCTTGCTTGCAAAATCCCATGGACAGAGGAACCTGGTGGGGTAAGGTCCACTGGATCACAAAACTGTTGGACACGACTTAGCAGCTAAACAACAACATGTCATTAGGCATAAATTATACTGTTGAGAAACTTTTTAGCAATTTATCAGGTAAATATCACTGGAATTAACATAGTACTATTGTATTGAAAAGGATTTTTCATAAAACTTAAGAATGTAAAATAAATGTGGTAACCTGATTTTTTTCAACATTTTTATTGTGGTTAAATATATGTATATAGCATAAAATTTACCATCTTAACCCTTTTTGTGTGCAATTCAGTAGCAGTTAGTAAGTTCAGAATGAATGGAAACATCACTATGAACTGTTTTACCGTCTGAAACTGCAACTCTCTACCTGTTAAATAATAACTCTTATCCTTCACCCTGATAACCACCGTTCTACATTCTGTCTCTATCAATCTGGCACTCGCTCCTTGATATATGTGGAATCAGAATATTCTTCCTCAAGTATCTGTCTTATTTCGCTTAGTATAATGCTTTCCATGTTGTAGTATCCTTCCTTTTTAAGGCTAGATAATATTTCATTGTTTATATCACAATCTATTTATCCTTTCATCTATTGATCAGTGTTTGGGTTGTTTCCCCTCATTTGACAGCATTTTGTGTATAATGCTGATTTGAACATGGTTGTGCAAATATTGTTCAAGTCCCAGTTTCAGTAACCTGATTTTCATGGTTATAATCATTCAACGTACCCTGACTTCTTCCTACACCACTAGCAGACATGGAGACTTTACATGGATCTTCCAGATCTGGCAAAATCCCTCTCTTATTCTAGATGGGGAAAGAGGGGTTTCAGAAATGCTAAGTGACTTGCCCAAGGATGCACAGCTGTTTGAATGAGGATGCACTTTTTATCAGGTCCAGTAAGGCAGATAAAATGAGTTCTATTTAATGAGACTAACCTGTAAGTCACTTTCATCCTAATAAAGATAGGAAGACCTTGTATGGTGATGACTGTCTTCACTTTTGTATTCCCTGTGCTGATCACTAACAATACATTGTAGGACCTCGAAGCTTTTCAAGAAAAATGCATAGATACACTAAGAATCACTGTGCAAATATGCTTTTAAGGAAAAGACATACAGTTTGTAAATACAGGGCAGATATCTATTTTAACCCAGAGTTCCCCAACTGCAGTGTCTGAACACACTGGTTACCTCCAATCTATTGACAGGTGGTTAGAACTGATAATCTCTTTGCCATAGATAGAACTTCTTCCAGGTGTACAGAGGTTTCATATAGTTTCATGCATTAATCCCTTTTCTCACTAAAAAAAATTTTTTTTTCTCCATATGCCATGATATGGAAGAGTTTGAAAAGCAGAGTCAGGCTAGCAATATTGAGCTTGGAAGAAACAGGAGGAGATGAATATAGCAATGTTTCAATCATTACCTTTGACTACATGTTAGTCTCTAGGTGGGCTATCCCCAGCTTCTACACCAGTCCAATTAAATGAGAATTTCTGGAGCAAGGATCATAGGCAGTAGCATTTTTTAAAGCTTTTCCAAGAGATTCTGATGTGCATCAGAGCTAAGAACTGATGGTATAAAGTGAGGCAGAGGGAATAAACTTCCAGAAACAAAAAAGATTTTGCCATGGAAACACTTCTCTCGCTCTTTTCATTTTTTTTTTTTTTTTTTGGCCATGTTGCATGGAATATGGGATCTTAGTTCCCTGACCAGGGATTGAACCTGCTCCACTTCACACACTCCCATCGCCTCACAATCCCCCACATCTGCCAGCCCACATTGGTAGCACAAAGTCTCAACCACTGGACCACCAGGTAAGTCCTATGGAAAAACTTTTGTTGAGCCTCCTCTTGAATTGTAGCCATCAACTCAAGGCTGTATATTGTCAACCTGCTTATTTAACTTAAATGCAGGATACATCATGCAAAATGCTGGGCTGGATGAAGCACAAGCTGGAATCAAGATTGCCAGGAGAAACATTAATAACCTCAGATATGCAGGTGACACCACCCTTATGGAAGAAATCAAAAAAGAACTAAAGAGCCTCTTGATGAGAGTGAAAGAAGAAAGTGAAAAAGTCGGCTTAAAAATAAACATTTAGAAAACTAAGAATATGGCATCTGGTCCCATCACTTCATGGGAAATAGATGGGGAAACAGTGGAAACAGTGAGAGACTTTATTTTCGTGGGCTCCAAAATCACTGCAGATGGTGACTGCAGCCATGAAATTAAAAGACTCTTGCTCCTTGGAAGAAAAGCTGTGACCAACAGAGACAGAATATTAAAAAGCAGAGACATTATTTTGCTGACAAAGGTCTGTCTAGTCAAAGCTATTGTTTTTCCAGTAATTATGTATAGATGTGAGAGTTGGACTATAAAGAAAGCTGAGCACTGAAGAATCAATGCTTTTGAACTGTGGTGTTGGAGAAGACTCTTGAGAGTCCCTTGGATTGCAAGGAGATTCAACCAGTTCATCCTAAAGGAAGTCAGTCTTGAATATTCATTGGAAGGTCTGATGCTGAAGCTGAAGCTCCAATACTTTGGCTACCTGATGCGAAGAACTGACTCATTGGGAAAGACTGAAGGCCGGAGGAGAAGGGGATGACAGAGGATGAGACAATTGGATAGCATCATCGACTGGATGGACATGAGTTTGAGTAAGCTCCAAGAGTTGGTGATGAACAGGGAGGCCTGACATGCTACAGTCTATGGGGTCACAAAGAGTCGGACATGACTGAATAACTGAACTGAACTAAACTGAACTGATTATATCTTATTATGCTTTTATGTTGCTATTATCACACTCATCACATAGAAATAATATTGTTTGATAATGGTCCATGAGGTCACAAAGAATCGGACATATCTTAGCCACTGAACAACAATGGACCTAGGTTTTCCCATTGTATGTTTTTTGATGATAAAGACTATGTCTTGTCCAGCTTTGCAGTTCTAGCACTTACTATGCCTGGCACAGAGCAAGCCATCAAATAATGATGAATAATAAACTGCATTGCTCCTTTTGAGCAAATTCATAGCTAGCAAACTGAGTTGCTAGCAAAAGACAGAGCTAGTAAAATGAAGAGATTCCTGTGAGTCAATGACCTGCATAGCTAGTACAGGAGATACTACAAGAAAAACAGTCAGAAAACTCCCCTATAGTGTCAGTTTTAATGATTATTAAACAGATTTAACTGCAGACTCTGATATAGGCATATTTCATGGCTGGAGAAATTATTTTACTCTAGTCATAATTCATAAGACAAGTATCTTCTCATACAGGTATTATCAAATGTTTGATAATAAGTTGTGATCTGTTTAACAACTAAAGTTTAAAATAAAGAATTACTCCATTATATCTTGTTCATGTAGTCAAAGCTGTGATTCAGAATAGTGTTGATTAAATTACTGAAGAGAGCAGATTTCTTTCAACCAAGTTCCCTAAAGAGTTCCTAAGAACCTAAACCCTGAAGCTATTCCTTTCAATTTGTTAGAAGAATGGTATGATATTGGAACTCTTTGCACTTACAGCATTAATGTCAAACCCAAAGGACTTTTTGGTGGGAAGTTTGGGCAGGCTGGGCCCAGGCAGGGACAGGAGGACAGAGGACTGTCTGAGCTGTTCCAGTTCACCCAGGACTAGGGGTCTGCTACGCTCATAGGTATAGTAAAGGTTTGTTCACCTCTCATATGCATAATCCTGGAACCCTTCCTTTTCAGGGCTATGGTAGAGGTTTGTTCATCTCTCATATGCACAACCTTGGAAACCTTCCTGTTCAGCTGGAGGATGGCTCCTCAACAAATGTTGGTTGAATAAGTTGAATGAACAAACAAATTTGGTCCTGGTTGCCTGCATGTTAAGTCCCATCAGCTGTGCCCAACTATGTGCCCACCAGGCTTCTCTGTCCATGGGATTCTCCAAGCAAGAACCCACTGGAGTGGTTGCCGTGCCTTCTTCCAGGGGATCTTCCTGACCCAGGGATCAAACTCTCCCAGGGATCTCCTGGGAGATCACTTACATCTCCCGCATTGGCAGGCAGGTTCTTTACCACTAGTGCCACCTGGGAAACCCAGTCCTGGTTGAAGAAGTCTTATTAACATCTTGTGATCAAAATATAGAAAAATGGGTTGGGTGCCAAGATAGTAAGAAATTCTAAAAATGTGTGAATAGTCATAACTGAAAAGTTCTGATAAGGCAAAATCATACCTGGGGGGAAGATCTTCAGTGTCTGTTGCCTCAGTTCAGCCTGTAGTCACATTCTATTTAAGAGCATTATCAATGCTTTAGAAAAGAAAACAAAGATTTTGAAGACCTTGACAATTGTGTGTATACGTGTACCATTTTTCTTATGACTCTAAAGATAACATTATCATTATAAAGATATATAGTATATGTTATGTTTTAATATAGTATAGTGTATATAATTATACTATAATGTATATGTTTAATATAGTAAAGACTAGAGCACACAGTTTTACTTTTTGTTATTTTTACTTCTCCTGATATTAAAAAGTTTTTGCACATTATTCAATTACAATAGAAGAAAAAATAGACAGTAACCTCTTTAACATTGATCTCAGAAATGTTTTTCATGTGTCTCTATGGGCTAGGGAAATAGCAGCAAAAATAAATGAGACTACATTAAATTAGAAAGCTTTTGCACACAAAAGGCAGCCACCAACAAAATGAAAAGGTAAATTACTACTGAATGGGAGAAGGTATTTGTAACTCATATATCTGATAAGGGATTGATATCCAAAATATATAGAGAATTCATACAACTCAATATAGCATAAATAAATGGGCAGAAAACCTGAATAAACTTTTTTCCAAAGAAAACATGCAGATGACCAACTGACACATGAAAACATGCTTAGTATCACTAATCATCAGAGAAATGCACGTCAAAACCATTATGAGAGACCACATCACACCCGTCAACAAAGAACAAGTGCTGGAGAGGTTGTGGGTAAAAGGACACTGTTGGTGGAAATGTAAATTGTCATTGGAAAAGGCCCTGGTGCTGGGAAAGACTGAAGGCAGGAGAGGGGATGACAGGATGAGATGGCTGGATGGCATCACTGGCTCAATGGACATGAGTTTAAATAGACTCCGGGAGTTGGTGATGGACAGGGAGGCCTGGTGTGCTGCACTCCACGGGGTTGCAAAGAGTTAGACACGGCTAATGACCGAACTGAACAGAACTATGGAAAACAGTATGGAGTTTCCTCAGAAAACTAAAAACAGAACTACCATACAATCCAGGAATTCCACTTCTGGGCATTTATCCAAAGGAAAGGAAAGCACTAATTCTATGAGAATGATGTACCCTTATGTTCATTACAGTATTATTTATAATAGCCAAGATATGGAAGTTACCTAAGTGTTCATCAATAGATGAAAGGATATGAACAAGAAGTGGTTTGTGTGTGTGTGTGCATGGACGGCAGCCCAGCAGGCTCCACTGTCCAATGGGAGTGCCATGCCCTTCTCCGGGGGTCTTCCTCACCCAGGGATAGAACCCGGGTCTTCTGAATCACAGGCAGATTCTTTACCATCTGAGCCACCAGGAAAGTCCATATTTATAAATACACACACAATAGAATATTGCTCAGTCACAAAAAAGAAGGAAATCTTGTCATTAACAGCAACATGGTTGGACCTGAAGGGTATTATACTGTGTGAAATAAGTCAGAAAGAGAAAACCAAATACTGTGTGTCTTCCCTTATACATGGAATGTAAAAACAAAACAAATGAACAAATAAAGCAAACAGCTTATAGATACAGAGACCAACCTGATGATTGCTGAACAAGATGGGCAGGGGACAGACAAAGCAGGTGAAGGGGATTAAGAGGTACAAAGTTCCAGCTATAAAAGAAATAAATCACATGGATGTAATGTACACATTACATCATGCAAAACAGTACATCATGAGAAATGCCAAGCTGGATGATTCACAAGCTGGAATCAAGATTGCTCAGAGAAGTATTAATAATCTCAGATGTGCAGATTATACTGCCTTAACAGCAGAAAGTGAAGCGAAACTAAAGAACCTCTTGACAAATGTAAAAGAGGACAGTGAAAAAGCTGGCTTAAAACTCAACATTAAAAAACAAAGATCACAGCATCTGGCCCCATCACTTCATGGCAAATAGATGGGGAAACAGTGGAAACAGTGGCAGACTATTTTCTTGGTCTCCTGAATCACTGCAGATAGTGACTGCAGCCGTGGAATTAAAAGATGCTTGCTTCTTGGAAGAAAAGATATGACAAACCTAGGCAGTGTGTTAAAAAGCAGAGAAATCACTTTGCTGACAAAGGATCATATAATCAAGGCTATGGTTTTTCCAGTAGTCATGTACAGATGTGAGAGCTGGACCATAAAGAAAGCTGAGTACTGAAGAATTGATGCTTTTGAACTGTGGTGTTGGAGAAGACTTTTGAGAGTCCCTTGGACAGCAAGGAGATCAAACCAGTCCATCCTAAAGGAAATCAGTCCTGAATATTCATTGGAAGTGCTGATGCTGAAGCTGAAGCTCCAATACTTTGGCTGCCTGATATGAAGAGCCAACTCACTGGAAAAGACCCTGATGGGAAAGACTGAAGGCCGGAGGAGAAGGGGATGACAGAGGATGAAATGGTTGGATGACATCACTGACTCAATGGACATGAGTTTGAGCAAACTCAGGGAGATGGTGAAGGACAGGGAAGCCTAACTTGCTGCAGTCCATGAGGTTGCAAAGAGTCGGACATGATTTAGCAACTGAACAACAACAATGTACACACAGGAATATTTAACAACTTTTTGTGGTGGCTAATAGTAACATTTTATAATGCATAAAACTATCAAATCAATTAGGAAAATTGACACATAGCATTAATTGTTATTTTATTACCTTTATGATGATGGTGTGGAGCAGCTATTTCCTTAGTGGGCCAACTTTGTGTATGAAAAACTGGGATATCTTCCAAGCTATTTAAGAGAAGAATTAGCCAGTGGGAGATAGAGCATTTCCATCAATGTGGCACTGGTCTTGGGTCATTCACTGTGACACTAGCTGAACTTGTGCTGTTTCTGATAAGCAAAGACAGGCCTGGCTGAAGGTTCAGAAGAACAGTGCAATGAGTTTGTCAGACCACAAGGTGTGAAGGCACAGTCCTTCATAAGACTGATCTCACTTAAGAACCAGCTAAAAGTTCAGGGGTTCCTAGGGCCACCCCCACTTTGTAGACCAACTAGCTACACATTTTTAAGTTTCCACAACCACTTCAGGTTCCATAATTCACTAGAAAGATTCACAGAACTCACTGAAAGTGTTCTATATATGATTACAGTTTTATTAAGGCAAAGGGATTCACATTAGAAGCAGCCCAAAGAAGAGACACATAGGGCACCGTCTGTGTGTATGTGCTCCATCACTCAGTTGCGTCCAACTCTTTGCGACCCCATGGACCATAGCCTGCCAAGCTCCCCTGAACACGGGATTCTCCAGGCAAGCATACTGGAGTGGTGCCTGTTTTGAAGTGCCATTTCCTTCTCCAGAGAATCTTCCCAATTCAGGGTTCGAACCCGGGTCTTTTGCATCTCTTGCATTGGCAGGCAGATTCTTTACCACTGAGGCACCTAGGAAGCCCAGGCACAGTCTGGGAGAGTTCCAGATACACAGCTTCCATCATCCTCAGAACCTGGTCCCTACCCAGTATTGAAGGGTGACAATACTCAGAGCGTTCCTGACCAGGGAAGTTTACTGGATCTTTGTTGTCCAGAGTTTTATTGAGGGTTCATTATATAGGCAAGCTTGATTGAGTCCCAACAAAGACACGCCTATCACTTGGCAAATTCCAAGGGTTAGAAGTTAACTTCCAGGGACAAAGCCTGCCAAGTCCGTTACAACACTGACAATAATTCAACTGACGTTCAGTGAGTCCAGGGGGTCCATAATCAGCGGGAGATAGAGCATAATGTATGGACCCGGGGCCCACCTCCCTTTTCACTCTGAAAGCTTTTGATTTCAAAGACTAAAGCGGAAATAACAGGAGAACTCTATCACAGTTCACAGAGGACCACAGCTACGAGACCCTTCATAAACTCCTGAAAATGATCTAAGCTTGCCACATTGCATGGCTGAGCTGACCCAGACACAGGCCTGGGGAGATGTTGAGAACCTTCTTTATATTCTACAACCTAACTTGCCCTTGAAGTTCCCTGAACCCAAGTGAGAAAACAGGCTAGTGAGGAACAGAAGAGACAGGAGGCAAAATAGACACCTTTCCTTTCCTCTGACCTCTTTCAAAGAAGCAAACACTATCAAAAACACTAGCAACCAAACTCTGTCTATTGATACCTAAACTCAATTGGAGGTATTAGCTGAGTTCTTGGGGCGATTTACCTCCATATGTCTCCTAGAGATCATCCTTCCTGTTTGGGGCCAGGAGCCATGTCAGCACATAAATTATTCTTAGTCAGTTTTTGCCCAGCATGGGGATGGCCCAGGCTGGTTAGGAGTTTGGATCTGCACAGTGAAAACTGGTAGGAAAAAAAAAACTGTCACCAAATGGATTTGTCAACTTGTATGAAGTCCCTTGTTATTCAACAACGTGAACCCTCTGATTTGTTAATGATCACTCACACTGTAAATTTCAAGCTCAAAATGGGAAGGATTTGATTTAATGTTTGGATTAATGAGAACCTCACACTGTCCTCCCAGCCATTTAATGATGTGAATGAAGAGCAAATGAGATCATCAAGGATTCCAGGTTGAATGGAAAAATAAAAATCAAACATTTGCTTGAGTTTCTATTCAACAGGGATTTTTTTGGGATCAAATCACTTTATAAAGCAAGATTGGCTGAAGGTGACATTTGGCCTTGGATGAAGGTTTTCCTTTTTAATCAAAATCCTGAAGTAAATCTCTTGATTTCTATTACAATGAAAGCTGACTTGCTGAAGATTATTCTAGTGCTTGAGAAGTAAAAATCAACTTTATTTTATTTCTAAAAATTTATTCACTTTTTGGCTGTGCTGGGTCTTAGTTGTGGCACGTGGGATCTTTAGTTGCAGCATATGAACTCTAAGCTGTGGTTTGTGAGACCTATTATTGTTCCCTGACCAGGGATCAAACCCAAGCCCCCTGCATTGGGAGCACAGTCTTAGCCACTGGGCCACCATGAAAGTCCCCAACTTTA
Source organism: Ovis aries (assembly GCF_016772045.2). NCBI lineage: Eukaryota > Metazoa > Chordata > Mammalia > Artiodactyla > Bovidae > Ovis > Ovis aries. Next base: position 55,830,486 of record NC_056061.1, read on the forward strand.
CTTTAAAAATTAATTTTATAGAACATTCAGTTCAGTTCAGTTCAGTTACTCAGTCGAGTCCGACTCTTACTCTCTAATATATGCTAGTTACTTTTGCAATTGAGATCAAATTGAAGTGAAAGTGAAAGTCTCAACCAACTCTTTGCAACCCCGTGAATTATACAGTCCATAGACTTCTCCAGGCCAGAATACTGGAGTGGGTAGCCTTTCCCTTCTCCAGGAGATCTTCCCAACCCAGAAATCAAACCCAGGTCTCCGGTATTGCAGGCAGATTCTTTACCAGCTGAGCCACAAGGGAAGCCCAAGAATACTGGAGTGGGTAACCTATCCCTTCTCCAGGGGATCTTCCTGACCCAGAAATCAAACCAGGGTCTCCTGCATTCTAGGCAGATTCTTTACCAACTGAGCTATGAGTGAAGCCCTTAGACCAAATCACTTCCTTTTAAAAAGTGATGTTTGTGAGTAAACTTTTCATACATTTCTATAACAAGACTATAAACCCTTTCATGTTGTCATTCTAGGATAATTCTGTAGGTTTTTGGAACAAAGTTTTGTTGTTTAATTCCATTTAGATATGCACACTAATATGCCCCTCAAAATGTCTAAATTCTTAGGGCTTCTTTGGGAAAGAAATCTTTCATTAGGGATTATAATTACATGAATTCTGAATCACAGTTAATCAAATAATGTTCCCTGATTACTAACAAATCTATATAATAAGCACTTAACATAAAATGACCCTTTTTTATTTTTAATACATACAAAATATAACAATATTTTTGATAGAAATGTTTGTGTGCATGCTTAGTCACTCAATTGTGTCTGAGTCTTTGTAACCCAATGAACTGTAGCCTACCAGGCTCCACTGTCCACAGAATTTTTCCAGGCAAAAAATACTGGCATGGGTTGCCATTTCCGACTTCAGGGTATATATGCTTACTTATTTTAAAGATAAATAGTATAATAAATATAAATAAATCTATTTTCCCTTTCCTGGTCCCATCTACCAAATTCCTCTTCCTTACAAATAATCTTGTTTATTCTATTCTATTCCTTTTTTTTATTGCTATGTGCAAATATAAGTAATGAAAATATATCTTATGTTTCTCTATAGTTTCAGAAGCATTTTCTTATCTGAGCAGCTGTGCAGTGCGCTGTGTGGATGTAGCACTGCTTCATCAGCCAGAGTTTTAGTGGTTCATCTGGGCTGCCTCCAAACTCCTGTGAAGAGAGACAATGGTGCACATTGGTGTATGCCACTTTCTGTGAGTTCAGCCATCTACTGACTGCATTCCCCAGAGATTGCTTGCTGGATCAAAATCAAATGCACTTGTCATTTTGGTAGAAACTGCCAAGTGCCCTTCATAGGATTTTATCATTTTTTTTCATTCCTGTTAGCAATGTGGGAGAGTGTGCCTCACTCCTTTCCTTGCCATGGTGAGTGGCCAAACTATAGCGTTTCTGCTGTTTTTATGCAGTGAGCTGAGGTTTAGTTTTTACTTCTGTTAAGTGTAAAGTTGTTGGAAGAGGGTGTTTGCTATGACCAGTGCATTTTCTTGGCAAAACCCTATTAGTCTCTGCCCTGCTTCATTCTGAATTCCAAGGCCAAATTTGCCTGTTACTCCAGGTGTTTCTTGACTTCCTACTTTGCATTCCAGTCTCCTATAATGAAAAGGACATCTCTTTTGGGTGTTAGTTCTAAAAGGTCTTATAGGTCTTCATAGAACCATTCAACTCCAGCTTCTTCAGTATTACTGGTTGGGCGATAGACTTGGATTACTGTGATATTGAATGGTTTGCCTTGGTGACGAACAGAGATCATTCTGTTGTTTTTGAGATTGCATCCAAGCACTGCATTTTGGACTCTTTTGTTGACTATGATGGCTACTCCATTTCTTCTAAGGGATTCTTGCCCACAGTAGTAGATATAATGGTCATCTGAGTTAAATTCACCCATTCCAGTCCAATTTAGTTCGCTGATTCCTAGAATGTTGACGTTCACTCTTGCCATCTCTTGTTTGACCACTTCCAATTCATGGACCTGACATTCCAGGTTCCTATGCAATATTGCCCTTTACAGCATCAGACCTTGCTTCTATCACCAGTCACATCCACAGCTGGGTATTGTTTTTGCTTTGGCTCCATCCCTTCATTCTTTCTGGAGTTATTTCTCCACTCATCTCCAGTAGCATATTGGGCACCTACTGACCTGGGGAGTTCCTCTTTCAGTGTCCTATCATTTTGCCTTTTCATACTGTTCATGGGGTTCTCAAGGCAAGAATACTGAAGTGGTTTGCCATTCCCTTCTCCAGTGGACCACATTCTGTCAGACCTCTCCACCATGACCCGCCCGTCTTGGGTGGCCCCACAGGCATGGCTTAGTTTCATTGAGTTAGACAAAGCTGTGGTCCTAGTGTTATTAGATTGACTAGTTTTCTGTGATTATGGTTTCAGTGTGTCTGCCCTCTGATGCCCTTTGCAACACCTACCATCTTACTTGGGTTTCTCTTACCTTGGACGTGGGGTATCTCTTCACGGTTGCTCCAGCAAAGCACAGCCACTGCTCCTTACCTTGGATGAGGGGTATCTCCTCACCACCGCCCCTCCTGACCTTGAACATGGAATAGCTCCTTTAGGCCCTCCTGCGCCCATGCAGCCACCGCTCCTTGGACGTGGGGTTGCTCCTCCCAGCCACCACCCCTGGCTTTGGGCGCATAGTAGCTCCTCTCGGCTGCCACCCCTGATCTCAGACGATTATGTTCTTTGCAGCCAAAGATGGAGAAGCTCTATACAGTCAACAAGGACAAGACCCAGAACTGACTGTGGCTCAGATCATGAACTCCTTATTGCCAAATTCAGACTTAAATTGAAGAAAGTAGGGAAAACCACTAGACCATTCAGGTATGACCTAAATCAAATCCCTTATGATTATACAGTGGAAATGAGAAATAGATTTAAGGGACTAGATCTGATAGAGAGAGTGCCTGATGAACTATGGAATGAGGTTCATGACATTATACAGGAGACAGGGATCAAGACCATCCCCATGGAAAAGAAATGTAAAAAAGCAAAATGACTGTCTGGGGAGGGCTTACAAATAGCTGTGAAAAGAAGAGAAGTGAAAAGCAAAGGAGAAAAGGAAAGATATAAGCATCTGAATGCAGAGTTCCAAAGAATAGCAAGAAGAGATAAGAAAGACTTCCTCAGTAATCAAAGCAAAGAAATAGAGGCAAACAACAGAATGGGAAAGACTAGAGGTCTCTTCAAGAAAATTAGAGATACCAAGGGAACATTCCATGCAAAGATGGGCTTGACAAAGGACAGAAAAGATATGGACCTAACAGAAGCAGAAGATATTAAGAAGAGGTGGCAAGAATACACAGAAGAACTGTAAAAAAAGATCTTCAAGACCAAGATAATCATGATGGTGTGATCACTCACCTAGAGCCAGACATCCTGGAATGTGAAGTCAAGTGGGCCTTAGAAAGCATCACTATGAACAAAGCTACTGGAAGTGATGGAATTCCAGTGGAGCTATTTCAAATCCTGAAAGATGATGCTGTGAAAGTGCTGCACTCAATATGCCAGCACATTGGGAAAACCCAGCAGTGGTCACAGGACTGGAAAAGGTCAGTTTTCATTCCAATCCCAAAGACAGGCAATGCCAAAGAATGCTCAAACTACCACACAATTGCACTCATCTCACATGCTAGTAAGGTAATGCTCAAAATTCTCCAAGCAAGGCTTCAGCAGTACATGAACCGTGAACTTCCAAATGTTCAAGCTGGTTTTAGAAAAAGCAGAGGAACCAGAGATCAAATTGTCAACATCTGCTGGATCATTGAAAAAGCAAGAGAGTTCCAGAAGAAGATCTATTTCTGCTTTATTGACTATGCCAAAGCCCTTGACTGTGTGGATCACAATCAACTGTGGAAAATTCTGAAAGAGATGGGAATACCAGAGCACCTGACCTGCTTCTTGAGAAACCTATATGCAGACCAGGAAGCAACAGTTTGAATGGGACATGGAACAACAGACTGGTTCCAAATAGGAAAAGGAGTACGTCAAGGCTGTATATTGTCACCCTGCTTATTTAACTTCTATGCAGAGTACATCATGAGAAACACTGGGCTGGAAGAAGCACAAGCTGGAATCAAGATTGCCGGGAGAAATATCAATAATCTCAGATATGCAGATGACACCACCCTTATGGCAGAAAGTGAAGAAGAACTAAAATGTCTCTTGATGAAAATGAAAGAGGAGAGTGAAAAGGTTAGCTTAAAGCTCAACATTCAGAAAACGAAGATCATGGCATCTGGTCCCATCACTTCACGGGAAATAGATAGGGAAACAGTGGAAACAGTGGCAAAGTTTATTTTGGGGGGCTCCAAAATCACTGCAGATGGTGACTGCAGCCATGAAATTAAAAGACGCTTACTCCTTGGAAGAAAAGTTATGAGCAACCTAGATAGCATATTGAAAAGTAGAGACATTACTTTGCCAACAAATGTCCATCTAGTCAAGGCTATGGTTTTTCCAGTGGTCATGTATGGATGTGAGAGTTGGACTGTGAAGAAAGCTGAGTGCTGAAGAATTGCTGCTTTTGAACTGTGGTGTTGGAGAAAACTCTTGAGAGTCCCTTGGACTGCAAGGAGATCCAACCAGTCCATTCTAAAGGAGATCGGTCCTGGGTGTTCTTTGGAAGGAATGATGCTAAAGCTGAAACTCCAGTACTTTGGCCACCTCATGCGAAGAGTTGACTCATTGGAAAAAACCCTGATGCTGGGAGGGATTGGGGGCAGGAGGAGAAGGGGAAGACAGAGGATGAGATGGCTGGATGGCATCACGGACTCGATGGACATGAGTCTGAGTGAACTCTGAGAGTTGGTGATGGACAGGGAGGCCTGGCGTGCTGCGATTCATGGGGTCACAAAGAGTCGGACACGACTGAGCAACTGAACTGAACTGAACTGAAGTGTAAAGTTAATCATCTCTTCTGTTCACGACCTATATATATTTTTTTATGGGAAGTTCATATGTTTTTATTAGTTGTTTGACTATTTACTCCAAATGTCAAAGACTTTTTTTTAAGTAACCTTAATGAGTAATTTATCATTTATTAAATTAATTGCTGTGTTTGAAAGTTTAATTGATATGCTGCACATACTTAAAGGGCACAGTCTGATAAATCTTCTTACACACACAAACACCTATGTACCCACCAGTGTATGGAACAATATGGATATGAATATATATCAATCATATATACATACCTTTGAAACCATCACTACAATCAAGATAACAAGCATTTCCATCACCCCAAAAGTTTCATATCCTACCAAATCTGCATCACAAACTTGTTCTCAGAAGTCAGGTGTCTGTCCTTGAACATACAGGAGAACAGTGTTTGGAGTCTACCCTACCATTGTTTCTTCTACACTTTACGTAGAAATGGGTGGTCTGAGCCTCATATCTATTCGTTATGCCTGAAATTGAAAGCTCATTGTCCTTATATACTTTCTAAATAGTTTTAAATTTTATTAAGAATTAAAAGGAAATGGAGAAATAGATCTTTTATAGATTCTTTCCCCCAGTTTTGAGATATAATTGGCATACAACAGTGTGTAAATTTAAGGTGTACAGCCTAATGATTTAACTTACATACATCTTAAAATGATTACTATGACATGTAGTTACATTTATCATCTTATAGAGATACAGAGTTTTACAAAAAGAAAGGGAATCTTTCCTTGTAATGAGAATTCTTAGGATTTACTCCCTTAACAACTTTCATATGTAACTTATAGCAGTGTTAATTATATTTATCACATTGTACATTACATCCCCCATATGTATCTTGTAGCTGGAAGATTGTACTTTCGAACACCTTCTTCTAATTCCCTTTCCCTTCACCCCCATCTCTCTGATCTTTTTTTCTATGAGTATGGTTAGTTTTGAATTATAATTGACCTCTAATACTGTATTAGTTCCTGGTACACAACATCATGATTCAATGTTTCTAGACATTACAAATTATAGTTCTATAAGTTATAGCTCTACAGATTAATAAGTTGAATTTATACTTTTACTTTATAATAAAGATGGAAGCATCTATGTATTATGTTTTTCTCTAATGAGTTAAATAAACTACTGAGGGGAAAATTATATCTGTATCTATACATACCTAGCAACAATTTTTGATGCCATGAAATGCAATTTTTATGAAAGCAATATAACTTACTTTTATGTGATCATATTGTTCCCTGGCAAAACTAAATCATACTGCATGTAGAACTCTTATCATTCGACTCGGATATCAGAGTTGTTATTTTTACAAGTGTGAAAAACTGCAAACCAATTTCATGTGTTTGCACTGAGTTTGAAAATAATAATTTGGTTTCCTGTTGAGCTTGAACATTGTGGTAAGTTTTGAATTTAATAATGGCTTCCTTAATGATGTAATTTTTCTCTTAAATTTCTATGCAACATCAGTAGTCAAAAAAATTGATAAGAAGATTTTCTACCTGGACCATATCTTGAGATTTGCTAAACATACAGCTAAAACTACATACTTTTAGACTCCCAAACAGTAAAAACACATTTGAATCCAGCATCATCTCTGTGTTTTGGAGCGTATTTACTTTCTCTTACTGCATTCATCCTTGATGATCTATCAAGCTGCTCTAGTACTTTCTCTCTGGAGGAAGGCCAGAGGATTCCTTCTGGGCCAGTTAGATTTTTTTACTTGAAATTTGAGTACTGATGAAGGTTATATTTCATGCATTGGAGAAGGCAATGGCAACCCACTCCAGTATTCTTGCCTAGAGAATCCCAGGGATGGGGGAGCCTGGTGGGCTGCCGTCTATGTGGTTGCACAGAGTTGGACACGACTGAAGCGACTTAGCAGCAGCAGCAACAGCAGAGGTTTATACAAGATTAGAAGCAAGACTATTCTGTTGACTCCTTGAAGAATCTGTTCTGCTACTTAATATCCCCTTTGATTCTACTTGTACCCCAAATCTTTCTAATACATTTCCTTTTTCACTTAATAGCCCGTGTTTCCCTGTTTCTCTAGCTTGTAACCAAGGAGCACTTACTAATGCACACAGTAATATTTTTTATGTTAAATTAAAAATCAAAGTAGAAAAATTTCCATATTAATATAAAACAACTTTAGCAAACTTGTGTTTGGAATAAAGATTGAGAAGGAGAGAACTGATGTTCTTGTCATCTGTCCCTGAGAAATGGGGTGGAGGTTGCTTTTTTTCTCTCCTACATTTTCAATAATGAAATTTATTATAGTTTAAAATAATTTTAATTAGAGGAAAATAAGTATAATAATTTAGAAACCTATTATATTCCTGGATTGCATCCAGTTACTTTAATATAACTCTGAAAATATGATAGGAATTCTAGTCTTGATTCTTATCATATATCCCACCATAACCAACAGCTACAAAACACAGTGAAAGAAGCCTTAAAAATAAATGTAAATATTATGCATTATGATTCTTCAGCTACTTATGGTAATATAACCTTTCAGGGCAGCAGCATCTAAAGAATGTTGCTCTTCAGTCGCCAAGTCATGTCCAGCTCTTCACGACCCCATGGACTGCAGCATGCCAGGCTTCCCTGTCCCTCACCATCTCCCAGAGTTTGCCCAAGATCATGTCCATTGAATTGGTGATGCCATCCAACCATCTCATCCTCTGTCGCTCCCTTCTCCTCCTACCCTCAATCTTTCCCAGCATCAGGATCTTTTCCTATGAATCAGTGTTTGGCATCAGATGGCCAAAATACTAGAGTTTCAGCTTCAGCATCACTCCTTTTGAAGAGTACTCAGACTTGATTTCCTTTAAGATTGACTGGTTTGATCTCCTTGCTTTTCAAGGGACACTCAAGAATCTAAAGCCTACGAAGGAAGAAACTTTTTTCTGGAGCAGAGGGCCTCACTTCTCTCTCTAGTGCTTATTTATTTATTCATCAAATATTATTTAAAGCTTATCACGTACCAAGTACTGTTCTTCTGCTAGAACAATGAAATAGATCGCAAGTCTGCAAACTTTTTCTATAAAGGGCCAGATAATAAATGTTTTAAGCTTTGTGGATCAGAGAGCTATATCTCAGCCACTCAGCTCCACTGTAGTACCACAGATCTCCCATAGAAGATATGTCAGTGTGTGTGTGTGTGTGTGTGTGTAGCTGTGTTCCAATAAAACTTTTTTCATATAAACAGGAAAAGTCTCTGTTCTGCTAGAGCTAGAACACTCATAAAGAGGAAAACAAGTAAAATAAGATATTTTGAATAGCAATAAGTGCTATAAAGGAAATCAAACAGGCAAGATGACAGACAGACAATGACAGGAAAATGTAGGCTACAATTCATCTAGGTTTGCAGGAAAGGCCTCTCTGAACAGCAAGAAGGAGGTAGCTGAAGAAAGATTTGGGAAGAGGAGGCTCCAAACTGAGTTTCCAGGCATGACTTGTAGCATGATGCTGAACCCACTAAAAAAGTACTTCCTCTGCCCAAATCAGGAAGTTGAGACATCCTAAGGACAGCTCTATGAGGAGTAAAATATGGGGAAACATGGTTGGAATGGTGTGCCTTCACCTTAGGAGGTATGGTTAGCTCTGGTGCTAAGCTCATACCTCTTTAGTAGCTGGAGTCAGACATCAGTGAGGGTGGGGGCAAGTCTGAGGTCAACAAGACTGTCAGGATGGCAGCAGCTCTTCTCAGTAACTGCCAGGGGTCTGCTGGGATTCTGCAGCAGGAAGCCAGTCTGTTAGTCTTAGTCTCATGTCCCAGAAGCAAAGAAAGACTGTCTCCTCCCTGACTGCTCCTTCCCCACAATTCTAGGGACCTCATCCTCGCACAGAGCCCCTACCTGTGAAAGGGCATATAACTAAAAAGGGTCAAATGCCTGCTCCTTAGATCTCCACTTGAATCCCCACTACTTTCTGTCCTTGTGAGCTGGACTGGATATGCAGAAAGAAATTTTAACTTGCTCTTTACTGATCTTTCTGAAAATATAGAATCTGCATATTCTCCTCTCTTCTTCCCTTTCTTGGGAACCAGCAGGTATGGCTGAATCTTTCTAAGACAAAGGTTTCCCCTAAGCAGGATGCCCCTCTACTTCCAAAGTGTACCTCCCATGTCTCAGCAACCCCTTCTAAGAGAGGAGAGAAAACAAGACAAAGGGGAAGAAAGAGTTGGAACTGACATTTATAGTGCTAGATGTTGTGGATTTTACATCCATTATTTCACTTAATTTTAATGACCTCCTTACAAGATAGATGGTGTTCTAATTTTTTCAGGTTAAGAAGCTTAGATTCAGCAAGGTTTAATAACTTGCACAACGTCACATAGCTGTTAAGAACAGAACCAAAATTTGAACCAAGTTCATAGTAAATTCTGAGCTCCTCAACCATGGATAATAGGCACTGTGTGCTAGACATTATATGTTTATAATCCCACTTTATTCTTTTAAAAACCTTGAGGCTTAATGAAGCTTAATAATTTTCCCCAAGGCCAATAGTTGGGGAAAAAGATGTCTCCTCTGTACACACACACATATACACATTATTAACTGTGCAATAATTTTTTTTAATTCATCTACTGCTACTTGTATGTTGTTTTTTTCCTCATGAATATATATTATCTGCAACTTGATTTTGTATTCAAAAGGTAAAAAGAGTAGGTAACCACTAAATTCTCATCAGATAAATGACTAGCCAAATTTTAATCAGCTTGCAAATACAAAATAGAAGGTAGATTTCAAATAATGGTTCTTTTTCTACACAAGTTTTTGTTGTTATTCAGTCATTAAGTTGTTTCTGACTCTTTGCAACTCCATGGACTTCAGCATGGCACACTTCCCTGTACTTCACTATCTCCCAGAGTTTGCTCAGACTCATGTCCATTGAGTCAGTGATGCTATCTAACCATCTCGTTCTCTGTTTCCCTCTTCTCCTCTTGCCCTCAACCTTCAATATTTACCATCATCAGGATTTTTTCCAATGAGTTGGCTCTTTGCATCAGGTGGCCATAGTATTGGAGCTTCAGCTTTAGCATCAGTCCTTCCAGTGAATATTCAGGACTGGCTTTCTTTAGGATGGACCAATTTGATCTCCTTGCAGTCCAAGGCACTCTTAAGAGTCTTCTCCAACACCACAGTTCAAAAATATCTAATGCTTCTGTGTTCAGCCTTCTTTACGGTCCAACTCTCACAGCCATACATGACTACTGAAAAAACCATAGATTTGACTTTACGGATCTTTTTCAACAAAGTTATATCTCTGCTTTTTAATCACTGTCTAGGTTTGTCATAGTTTTTCTTCCAAGGAGCAAACATCATTTAATTTCATGGCTGCAGTCACCATCTGCAGAGATTTTGGAACCCAAGAAAATAAAGTCTGTCACTGTTTCCACTTTTTCCCCATCTATTTGCCATGAAGTGATAGGACCAGAAGTAAAACTGTTAAATTTGTTCCTAGTAAAATAAAAGTATATTTTAATTGAGTTGCAAATTTAGTTTTAGTGAATGATTTTATCTAGAGGATAATACTGATGTTTCATGCATTGGACAAAGAATAAAATTTCTATATGCTGGACAATTTGAAGCCTCACTAACCTTATGAAATGCATCATTAAAAACATATGTATGACTGAGATACTTCTTGGGTAGAAATTTTCTTTAGAAGGAAGCAAGTATAGTAGTTCAGTTCAGAATAGACTCAAAAGTCAGAATGTTTAGGTTTGATTCCTGGCTCCTTCATTTACTGTATAACGTGTTTAGCTGAGTTCTCTTACATAAACATTTACTATTTCTGTGCCTCGATTTTTTTCACCCGTGAAATAGCACAAGGGCACATCAACTCTATAGACTGTGTGATTAACTGAATGATGCTACAGGACTGTGTAGAACTAAACTATGGAACTGTGCCCTCAGTAAATATTCAGTTTTTACTTCCAAGCCAAGTTCAAGGGGAACACAGATATGAAGAGTACTAGCACCCATGCTTGGCGAGCAGCATTGTGACTAAAATGCTCTGACATTCTAACAGGGTTACATGAGTTCCTCTACAGGCTGAACTCTCTGTAGAAGTTCCCAGATTCATCTGAATTGCTATTATTTTTGGTACATGCCTACAAATGCCCCCAGGAAAATGTTCCACTGAACACTGGAAAATTACAACCTGAGGCATATCATCTATAAAAAACCAAGATTGTGTGGAACGTCCTAGTCTGATTTGAAAAAGACATTAAATAGTGTTTCTGCTGCCAAAGAACAAGAAGGAAATTTACACATGACCAGAAATGTCTAGAAACTTTTAAAACTCTTAGAATGGAAAAGGAGTAAGTGATGGTATTTTGATACCACATCTTTATATTTCACCACCAGATCCAATTCACAGAGTTCAAATCCCTCACTTTCTTCAGGGCACTGTGTGTGTTGAAGTGTAGTTGAGAGGAAATGCTCCCTCTCTCAAAGTCTCTGTGATCACATCTCAATTCAGACTGACTTAACTCTGAACTCAAAGAGAGGAAGTGATACTCCATCCAGATCAGAGGTCACTGAATTCTGCAAGGAGGATGGGCACCACTGCACTGCGTGTTTCATAATAGACTAAACGGAATCAAGAGCACATTGGAGGTCGCAATACAGTACATGGAAACTTGAGACTATAACCCTCTCAGTCTCCTTTGGAGCGGAGTCATGAATGGGCCTCAGGGAATATAACACACCTCTGGAAACGTGTGGAAAACTATATAACAGAGTAAGGCAGAAATGACACAAGTGCCAACTGAGGTGGATATCTAAGATTTATACCAGATTCTCCAATGTCTAGAAGTGGAGTTCAAATGTTGCCCTGAAATATTTTTTTGTATTCTGTGGCAAATCACTTGAGTGGTGTCCCTCAGTTACATGAGTATTAAGACAAGGTAGGAGGGTGATAAAAGTATAATAGAGAGTTTAATAACTTTCAGATTGACACATTGAGATTTTGTTCCTGCAAAGCTAGTCTCAGGGAAGTGTAGACCAATCTGCAAATGGAGCTGGTGGCCCATCCAAGAGCTCTTTCTGCCATATCAGTTAAGGGTCTTAGTGGCAAGCAACTGAAGCCAATCTTAGTAGACTAAGCAAAAAAAAAAAAAAAATTATTAAAAAGACATTCAGTAGCCCACACAACCACTGAGAATCCTGGAAAACCAAGATCAAAACCAAGCTGGACCACTGGTGGTCTAGTGGTTAAGAAGCCACCTGCTAATGCAGGGGATACAGGTTTAACCCCTGGACTGAAAAAATTCCACATGCTATGGGGCACTAGGCCCATGTGCCACAATGACTGAGACTGTGCACCTTAGAGCCTGTCCTCTGCAACAAGAGACGACACTGCAAGGCCTGCCCACTGCAACTAGAGAAAGCCCACACAGAACAATGAAGACCCAGTGCAGCCAAAAGTAAAATAAAATAAAGAAAAGAAAAAAGTAAGCTTCTAGAAAATATATAAGAAATCATGACACCCTAAAAATTTAATATATATGTATACCACATTTTGAATATTCATCTTTGAAACTATGTAAATATGTTACAGGTATTTATATATGTATGCTATATAAGTTACATATGTATGTTATACATGTTATATATGCAATTATAAAACAGAATAAAATTTAAAAAGCCGTTCAGTTCAGTTCAGTTTAGTCATTCAGTTGTGTCCAACTCTTTGCGACCCCATGAATCATGGCACGCCAGGCCTCCCTGTCCATCACCAACTCCCAGAGTTTACTCAAACACACCCATCAAGTCAGTGATGCCATTCAGCCATCTCATCCTCTGTTGTTCCCTTCTCCTCCTGCTCCCAATCCTTCTCAGAATCAGAGTCTTTTCCAATGAGTCAACTCTTCGCATGAGGTGGCCAAAGTGGAGTTTCAGCTTTAGCATCATTCCTTCCAAAGAACACCCAGGGCTGATCTCCTTTAGAATGGACTGGTTGGATCTCCTTGCAGTTCAAGGGTCTCTCAAGAGTCTTCTCCAACACCACAGTTCAAAAGCATGAATTCTTCAGTCCTCAGCTTTCTTCACAGTCCAACTCTCACATTCATAGATGATCACTGGAAAAACCATAGCCTTGACTAGACGGACCTTTGTTGGCAAAGTAATGTCTCTGCTTTTGAATATGCTATCTAGGTTGGTCATAACTTTTCTTCCAAAGAGTAAGCGTCTTTTAATTTCATGGCTGCAATCACCATCTGCAGTGATTTTGGAGTCCCAAAAAATAAAGTCTGACACTGTTTCCACTGCTTCCCCATCTATTTCCCATGAAGTGATGGGACCAGATGCCATGATTTTAGTTTTCTGAATGTTGAGCTTTAAGCCAACTTTTGCACTCTCCTCTTTCACTTTCATCAAAAGGCTTCTTTAGTTTCTCTTCACTCTCTGCCATAAGGGTGGTGTCATCTGCATATCTGAGGTTATTGATATTTCTCCCGGCAACCTTGATTCCAGCTTGTGTTTCTTCCAGTCTAGCATTTCTCATGATGTTCTCTGCATATAAACTAAATAAGCAGGGTGACAATATACAGCCTTGACGTACTCCTTTTCCTATTTGGAATCAGTCTGTTGTTCCATGTCCAGTTCGAACTATTGCTTCCTGACCTGCATATAGGTTTCTCAAGAGGCAGGTGAGGTGGTCTAGTATTCCCATCTCTTTCAGAATTTTCCACAGTTGATTGTGATCCGCACAGGCAAAGGCTTTGGCATAGTCAATAAAGCAGAAATAGATGTTTTTCTGGAACTCTCTTGCTTTTTCGATGATCCAGCAGATGTTGACAATTTGATCTCTGGTTCCTCCACCTTTTCTAAAACCAGCTTGAACATCAGGAAGTCCATGGTTCACGTATTGCTGAATCCTGGCTTTGAGAGTTTTGAGCATTACTTTACTAGCGTGTGAGATAAGTGCAATTTTACAGTAGTTTGAGCATTCTTTGCCATTGCCTTTCTTTGGAATTGGAATGAAAACTGACCTTTTCCAGTCCTGTGACCACTGCTGGGTTTTCCAAGTTCACTGGCACACTGAGTGCAGCACTTTCACAGCATCATCTTTCAGGATTTGAAATAGCTCCACTGGAATTCCATCACCTCCACTAGCTTTGTTTGTAGTGACACTTTCTAAGGCCCACTTGACTTCACATTCCAGGATGTCTGGCTCTAGGTGAGTGATCACACCATCATGATTATCTTGGTCATGAAGATCTTTTTTGTACAGTTCTCCTGTGTATTCTTGTCACCTCTTCTTAATATCTTCTGCTTCTGTTAGGTCCATATCTTTTCTGTCCTTTATCAAGCCCATCTTTGCATGGAATGTTCCCTTGGTATCTCTAATTTTCTTGAAGAGACCTCTAGTCTTTCCCATTCTGTTCTTTTCCTCTATTTCTTTGCATTGATCGCCAAAGAAGGCTTTCTTATCTCTTGTTATTCTTTGGAACTCTGCATTCAGATGCTTATATCTTTCCTTTTCTCCTTTGCTTTTGCCTCTCTTCTTTTCACAGCTATTTGTAAGGCCTCCCCAGACAGCCATTTTGCCTTTTTGCATCTCTTTTCCATGGGGATGGTCTTGATCCCTGTCTCTTGTACAATGTCACGAACCTCATTCCATAGTTCATCAGGCACTCTCTCTATCAGATCTAGTCCCTTAAATCTATTTCTCACTTCCACTGTATAACCATAAGGGATTTGATTTAGGTCATACCTGAATGGTCCAGTGGTTTTCCCCACTTTCTTCAATTTAAGTCTGAATTTGGCAATAAGGAGTTCATGATCTGAGCCACAGTCAGCTCCTGGTCTTGTTTTTGCTGACTGTATAGAGCTTCTCCATCTTTGGTTGAAAATAATATAATCAATCTGATTTCAGTGTTGACCATCTGGTGATGTCCATGTGTAGAGTCTTCTCTTGGGTGTTGGGAGAAGGTGTTTGCTATGACCAGTGTATTCTCTTGACAGTACTCTATTAGTTTTTGCCCTGCTTCATTCCGTACACCAAGGCCAAATTTGCCTGTTACTCCAGGTGTTTCTTGACTTCCTACTTTGCATTCCAGTCCCCTATAATGAAAAAGATATCTTTTGGGGGTGTTAGTTCTAAAAGGTCTTGTAGGTATTCATAGAACCATTCAACTTCAGCTACTTCAGCATTACTGGTTGGGGCGTAGACTTGGATTACTGTGGTATTGAATGGTTTGCCTTGGAAACGAACAGAGATCATTCTGTCATTTTTGAGATTGCATCCAAGTACTGCATTTTGGACTCTTTTGTTGACCATGATGGCTACTCCATTTCTTCTAAGGGATTCCTGCCCACAGTAGTAGATATAATGGTCATCTGAGTTAAATTCACCCTTTCCAGTCCATTTTAGTTCTCTGATTCCTAGAATGTCAATGTTCACTCTTGCCATCTCTTGTTTGACCACTTCCAATTTGCCTTGATTGGAGGCATTACTACAAACCAAAAAAATTACTGCAAACCAAAAAGCCATTACTACAAACCAAAAACAAAGCAAAATAAAATGAAGAAACACAATAGTATATCAAGTTGGCAAACTACACAGAAGAGAAATAATTTTAAATGTCTCGAAAATAACTTAATTTGGCCATATATCATCAGTGGATGGACTGTAAGGACAAACAGAACCAGAAAAAATATAAACAATTTTCAGTGATCATATCTTTGTGGTAGTATTGGTATTGAGACTGCTATGTGTATAGTAAATGGATAATTATGTTGATTCTAAAAAATGGAAATTTGGGTGCAGGGAAAAACAGATAAAAATACGAGACTGAAAAAGCTAAGTAAAGTCCTTCTATCTGTAAATTCAAACTTGAAATTCCAATTTGAACTCATGATTTATTTTAAGTATATATCATTTTATTGTGTGTGCTTAGTCGCTCAGTTGTGTCTGAGTATTTGTGACTCCTCATGGACTGTAGCCCACCAGGCTCCTCTGTCTATGGGTGTTCTCCAGGGAAGAATACTGTACTGAGTTGTCATGCTCTCTTCCATGGTATCTTCCCAACCCAGGGATCGAAACCAGGTCTCCTGCATTACAGGCAGGTTCTTTACCGTCTGAGGCACCAGGGAAGCTTTTATACATTTATATATAATATTTACACATATGTTATATTTAGATGTAATTTTGACCACTAGAAAGGCCTAGAAATATTGATCATCCCTAGAAGGCAGATTTAATCTCTAAAATCTATTTCCAAAGGAATCAGTTCTCCTTGGTGAAATGACTGAGTCCCAGCCTAGGAGCATTAGTGTGAATAATACATATACTGGGTTGAATATGGAATATGTCAAATATATTTAAACCATGGATTCATTATAGAGTAAAACAAAATCATGGGGTCAGTTGCCTCTGGAAAATGCTCGATGAACAACTCATTATTTTGCAAGCTGGTAAATCAGAGAACAGCAATGAAGTCAGGAGTCTCTCCTGTCTTTCTGGTATGACATGTATCTCAGGATAAGCACATAGTTAATGAGAAGTCCCATGTTATAAAAGTATTTGGATCAAACAAGAAGAAACTACTAGGTTATTTAGCATTTCTAGCTCTCTACTCCTTTTTCAACCATCCATCTATCACAGCCTGAGTGAGGTGCTGGCAATGGCACCCCACTCCAGTCCTCTTGCCTGGAAAATCCCATGGATGGAGGAGCCTGGTGGGTTGCAGTCCATGAGGTCACTAAGAGTTGGACACAACTGAGCAACTTCGCTTTCATGCATTGGAGAAGGAAATGGCAGCCCACTTCAGTGTTCTTGCCTGGAGAATCCCAGGGGTGGGAGAGCCTGGTGGGCTGTCTTCTATGGAGTCACACAGAGTCAGACACGAATGAAGAGACTTAGCAGCAGCAGCATTGTTTCTGGATATTTCTTTTTGTGTCTTGTTTCTTTTATGATTGTTGGCTCATAAATACTTATAATACATTTAGTGTGAAGTACATCCTGCAGCATTATAAATTTTCCTTCATTTTTAAAAAATATTTTGTGCCATATTTTCACCTTGCTGATATTATGAGTCACAGATAACCTTTCTGTGTTAACATTCATCCGGTATACTTTTGTTCCCCCCCTGTTAATTTGAACCGCTGTGAATCATTTTGTTTTAGGGGTCTTTAGTGTTCCAATCTGAAAATTTTGATTTGTGTGCCCCTTTGCCTTTATTAACATAACATCACAGCTCAGCATTTCAAAATGTATTCAAATAGCGCAGTCAGTGACTCCAACCAGGGACCACCTAGTGTCAGGATCAAAGCCGTACTGCAGGGAGCTGGATCCTCTCCAGTCTGTCTCCTAACCATCTTCATCTCTTCTTTTATCTAATATGCCTGATGGAAAATGTGCAGGAACAAAAATCACAGTGCAGGAGTTGGGGGCCCACATTGTTAACAAGGGGACGTGTTAGATGTCAGAGGAGCGAACAGGAAAAGCAGTGCTTGTCACCCAGGGCTGCCAGTCTTCCCACTGCAGCTGGCTGCCACATGCTCAGCCTGTCCATTCCCTTGGTCCCAGTAGGGACTCAGCAAAGAAGAAGAAGCAAGGAAGATACTACAAACCTGGCAGTATTCCACACTGAAGAAATTAATGCTAACTCAAGGGACAGAACTTCCCAATAATAAGCCAGCCTCTCCTTGAGTGCTGAGGAGTAGGAAGAGAAGGCTTTAGGCAAAGGATCTGGGCTTCATTTATCAGCAGATTGGCTAAGATACATTCCAGAAATCTTAATGATGAATCCTGCTCTTATGCTTGGGGCATTGAGAAATTTAAAATTAATATTAGATGGCTATCAGGATAAAACTTGATTAAAACCATCTCTCAAGGGCAAAAATATCATCATGTCCATCTCACAGAGCATCTGATATAGGGCTCAGTATCAAGTTTTTAAAATAAGACTGTACGGAGGACTTCTGAAAAGACAAATGAAAGAAAATGTATCAATGAGCTAATTATTCTGATGTGTGTTTTTCCAGACTTCCTTTTCCTTTCTTGGAAAACTTGGTAATACAATTTGTGTGTGCGTGTGTTGCTTCAGTCATTTCCAACTCTGTGCGACCAAAAGGACTGTAGCCTGCCAGGCTTCTCTGTCCATGGGATTCTCCAGGCAAGAATACTGGAGGGGGTTGCCATTTCCTTCTCCAGAAGATTTTTCTTATCCAGGGATTGAAACTGGGTCTCCTGCATTGCAGGAAGATTATTTACCATAAGAGCCACCATACTGTACTGCTACAATAAAGTAAGCTTGAAAAAGGAAAATGTTATTGAGAAAATCATAACAAAGAATATATTTACACTACATATTTGTAGCTACTGGAAAAAAATCCATGTATAAGTGAATCCTTGCAGTTCAAAACTGTATTGTTCAAGGGTCAACTGTATTCAAGACTGTCACAGAAATAACATCATTTGTGGACACAGCTATATAATACATTTGATACCTTCCAAAGTTTTCCCCCTTCTGCTCTAAGCTGTCAAGAGGTCTACCAAGTGCCCTTACCTTTGGTCCAGCACAAAAGGAGTGGGAAGAGAGGGGGTAAGGAAAGGTTGAAGAAGCAGCCTTTATTTAGCCTTTACTAAATAAAAACCTCCCACCAATTGCATCTTTATTGAGACAGACCTCACAGGATAAGAAATTTACCCATTTAAATGTAGAACACAGTTGTTTGGGGTATATTCACAGAGGTATGCAAACATCACAATTTAATTTTTGAACATTTCAATTCATTTCAGTTCAGTCACTCAGTCGTGTCCGACTCTTTGCAACCCCATGAATCACAGCACCGCAGGCCTCCCCGTCCATCACCAACTCCCAGAGTTCACCCAAACTCATGTCCATCAAGTTGGTGATGCCATCCATCCATCTCGTTGTCTGTCATCCCCTTCTCCTCTTGCCCCCAATCCCACCCAGCATCAGGTGTGAGAGTTGGACTGTGAAGAAGGCTGAGCGCTGAAGAATTGGTGCTTTGGAACTGTGGTGTTGGAGAAGACTCTTGAGAGTCCCTTGGACTGCAAGGAGATCCAACCAGTCCATCCTAAAGAAGATCAGTCCTGGGTGTTCGTTGGAAGGACTGATGCTGAAGCTGAAACTCCAGTACTTTGGCCACCTCATGAGAAGAGCTGACTCATTGGAAAAGATCCTGATGCTGGGAAAGATTGAGGGCAGGAGGAGAAGGGGACGACAGAGGATGAGATGGTTGGATGGCATCACCAACTTGATGGGCATGACTTTGCATGAAGTCTGGGAGTTGGTGATGGACAAGGAGGTCTGGCGTGTTGCAGTTCATGGGGTCACAAAGAATCAGACATGACTGAGTGACTGAACTGAACTGAACCGATTCTCCCCCAAAGTCTCCTTCCATCCAGGCTGCCACAAACACTGAGCAGAGTTCCCTGTGCTATATGGTAGGACCTTGCTGATTATTGATTTTAAATATAGCAGTATGTACATGTTGATCCCAAACTCGCTAATTATCCCTTCCCCCTGTTCTTCCCGCCTCTGCCCACAACCATAAATTTGTTCTCTAAGTCTGTGAGTCTGTTTTTGTTTTGTAAATAAGTTCAGTTACATAATTTCCTTTTAGATTCTGCATATAGGGGATAGCATACGGTATTTCTTTTATCAGTCTTTCTATACTCAGCATGACAATCTCTAGGTCCACCCATATTGCTGCTAATGGCATTATTTCACTCTTTTTAATGGTGCCTTTGCACCACAAAATAGAGAGTAGCCCCTGCTCTCCAAAACTAGAGAAAGCCAACTAGAGAAAGCACAGTCAAAAATAAATAAATAAATATATCAGTGTGTTCATTGCAAAAAAATTTAAAAAATGAACTTTTTTCTTAGGCATACCCATTATTTTAAAATATTTACTTATTTTTTTGGTGTGCTGGGTCTTCTTTACTGTACTGACTTTTCTCTGATTGTGGCAAGTGGGGGCCACATTCGAGTTACAGTGTGTAGGCTTCTCACTGCCGTGGCTTCTCCTGAGCATGGGCTCTAGGGTGAATGGACTTCGGTAGTTGTGGCATGCGGGCTCAGTAGTTGCAACTAGCGGTTCCAGAGCACAAACTCAATAGTTGGGGCACACGGGCTTAGTTGCTCCACGGCATGTTGGATCTTCCTAAAACAGGGACCAAACCCATTTCCTCTACATTGTAAGGCATATTCTTGGACCCCTGGAACACCAGGGACTTGCCAGCAAAGGTCCGTCTAGTCAAGGCTATGGTTTTTCCAGTAATCATGTATGGATGTGAGAGTTGGACGATAAAGAAAGCTGAGCGCTGAAGAAGTGATGCTTTTGAACTGTGGTGTGGGAGAAGACTCTTGAGAGTCCCTTGGACTGCAAGGAGATCCAACCTGTTCATCCTAAAGGAAATCAGTTCTGAATATTCATTGGAAGGACTGATGCTGAAGCTGAAACTCCAATACTTTGGCCAGATGATGCAAAGAACTGACTCATTGGAAAAGACCCTGATGCTGGGAAAGACTGAAAGCAGGAGGAGAAGGGGACGACAGAGGTTGAGATGGTTGGATGCTGTCACTGACTCAATGGACATGAGTTTGAGTGAAATCTAGGAGTTGGTGATGGACAGGGAGGCCTGGCATGCGGCAGTCCATAGGGTCGCAAAGAGTCAGACACGAGTGAGCGACTGAACTGAACTGGGACACCAGGGAACCCCTTCAGTACTTTTAAAAACCACTTTATTGAGGTATGATAGACATGCAAATGGCAATACATAATGTATACAACTTGATGATGAGTTTAGAGATAAGCATACACCTTTGAGACCATCACCATAATCAAGGCCTTAAACTGATCACCTCCAAAAGTTTCCTTTTTCTCTTTTTGTTTATAACATTTTAATTTTCCAGTAGTCATGTATGGATGTAGGAATTGGACCATAAAGTAAGCTGAGCACTGAAGAATTGAGCTTTTGAACTGTGGTGTTGGAGAAGACTCTTGAGAGTCCTTTGGACAGCAAAAAGACCAAACCAGTCAATCCTAAAGGAAATCAGTCCAGAATATTCATTGGAAGGACTGATGCTGAGGCTGAAGCTCCAATACTTTGGCCATCTGATGGGAAGAGCTGACTCTTTGGTAAAGACCCTGATGCTGGGAAAGATTGAAGGTAGGAGGAGAAGGGGATGACAGAGGATGAGATGGTTGGATGGCATCACCCACCAATGGGCATGAGTTTGAGAAAGCTCTGGGAGTTTGTGATGGACAGGAAGCCTGGCATGCTCCAGTCCATGGGGTTCCAAAGAGTCAGACACTACTGAGCTACTGAACTGAACTGAACTGAATTTTTTTGCTGTAAGAGCATTTAACATGACATATATCCTCTTAGTAAAATTTAAGTATGCAGTGCATTATTGCTTATTGCATACTCCTACATTTATGAAAAATTTAGAATAGTCAATTGTGCAAAACCAGACAGTAGGATAGAGGTTCCTAGGACTGGGAGGATGAGAAAATTTTGAGGCATCAGTCAAAGGAGACAAATGCGAGATGAATCAGTTCTGGAGATCTACTGTACACTATTACCACTCTGTTTAGAGTATTCCCTTGCCTGCTATGATTCTTCTTGAGAGCAAATCTTCTTGCTCAGAGATCCCTCTAGTTTTTACTGCCTCACATCATTCCCTTTCTAAAGCAGAAAAACCTTTGTCCCCTGACTTGTCTGTTTATGATTATGTGTTTTGTCTATATGCCCTCTTCTCCAGTTTTCATGGAAACAGCTGTTGTTGCCTAAGCTCTTTCCCCAATATAACAAATGAAATAGGATTGGAATAAAAAACAAAACATTTTTTGGTTTCAAATTTATTTTAAACATCCAACCCAGATGTTCCAGCTTATCCAGATGTCATTAAATGGATGAGTTCATTTTTCTATTACTCTATGAGATGTTTAATTCAGCTTTATGAAATTGCATGAAACAAAGGTATTTTACAAGCACTCAAAAATCATTATTTAGCTAGCTCATGTCCTGGAAATAGCTGCTCTGCTAATAATTCTCTAAAAACCTTTTTTTTTTTTTTTTCTCCTGGCGCACGAGTCTTTTGGCCTCAACATTGCATTGATACGATCTAAAGCTTTTGATGGGAAATAGATGGGGAAACAGTGGAAACAGTGTCAGACTTTATTTTTTGGGGCTCCAAAATCACTGCAGATGGTGACTACAGCCATGAAATTAAAAGACGTTTACTCCTTGGAAGAAAAGTTATGACCAACCTAGATAGCATATTCAAAAGCAGAGACATTACTTTGCCGACTAAGGTCCGTCCAGTCAAGGCTATGGTTTTTCCAGTGGTCATGTATGGATGTGAGAGTTGGACTGTGAAGAAGGCTGAGCACCGAGGAATTGATGCCTTTGAACTGTGGTGTTGGAGAAGACTCTTGAGAGTCCCTTGAACTGCAAGGAGATCCAACCAGTCCATTCTGAAGGAGATCAACCCTGGGATTTCTTTGGAAGGAATGATGCTAAAGCTGAAACTCCAGTACTTTGGCCACCTCATATGAAGTGTTGACTCATTGGAAAAG
Organism: Ovis aries; assembly: GCF_016772045.2. Taxonomy (NCBI): domain Eukaryota; kingdom Metazoa; phylum Chordata; class Mammalia; order Artiodactyla; family Bovidae; genus Ovis; species Ovis aries. The sequence continues at coordinate 55,853,084 of NC_056061.1, forward strand.
GCTCTGATGCTGGGAAGGGATTGGGGGCAGGAGGAGAAGGGGATGACCGAGGATGAGATGGATGGATGGCATCGCCGACTCGATGGACATGAGTTTGAGTGAACTCCGGGAGTTGGTGATGGACAGGGAGGCCTGGTGTGCTGCAATTTATGGGTCACAAAGAGTCAGACACGACTGAGCAATGGAACTGAACTGAAAGTATTTTAAAAATAATGGAAAAATTGAGTTAATAAAGTAGTTGTACTTCATTTAATCTATTTTTCAATAAATTAAAAAAATAATTTAACTGCTGATAGATTAAGGAAACCAGTGAGTCAATTGTCATTGATTTGCTATCCCTTTACCTAGGGGTCTTCAGCCTCCAGGCTGTGGACTGGTACCTCCTGTCAGATTAGCAGTGGCATTAGATTAGAAATAAAGTGCACAATAAAGATAGTATGCTTGAATCATCCTGAAACCATTTTTCTCTTCCCAGTCCATGTAAAAATTGTCTTCCACAAAACACTTCCCTGGTGCCAAAAAAGGTTGGGGGCCACTGCCTTAACCCCTGTTTCCACCATCTTTCTTCATCAACTCTCCCCTCAAGTAGAATCAAACTTTCTAGCCATGATTTATATCTAATTTACTCAAAAGGTTATATAGCATTACTGACTTTTTAATTTGTAAAATTCAAATCACTTCTAAAATATTTTTGTTAAAGTTATAACTTATACATAGCAAGATTTATGCATTTTAAGTGTACACCTTGATGATTTTTAACATGCGTATCTAAACCAGCAAGTTGTAGAACAAGATATAGATAAAGAACATATAGAACAAGATCAAGATATAGAATATTTCCAGTTACCGGGGAGACTCCCGGGTGGCTGGCTCTTCCTGCCGATATCCTTGAGGTAATCATTATTCTGACTGTATTATCATAGTTTTGCCTCTTCTTGAGTGTCACGTAAATGAAATCATACAACCTACGTTATTGTCAGTAACAATGCATGTTTTGCTTGCTCATGTTCATACGATATGTATTTTGGCATTGTAGTAGCTTATTCTCTTTTATTATTGTTAGTATTCTATTGAATGAATAGGTTAGTATTCTATTGAATGCAATTAATTCTTTTCTTGCTGCTGTTAATGGTCATGTGGGCTTTCTAGTTTTTTTCCTATCATGATTGCAGCTGTTTTGAACCTTCTTGCATATTTAATTTGTCTACTGTGTCTGATACTAATACGTAGTGCCAGCTGTCTTATTTTCACTGTTTTCATGGTATATTTTTTTCTCATCCCCTTACCTTTCATCTATCTCCCTAAATATTTGAAGTTCCCTCTACTCCTTACTCATTAAGAGATTTATTGTCAATGGATGTTTTATATTATCAAATATTTTTTCTGTGTCAGTTGATATGATTATGTGATTTTTCTTCTCTAGCCAGTTGATATAGTGAATCACATTGATTTATTTTCAAATGTTGAACCAGCCTTGCATACCTGGAATAATCCTCACTTGGTAATGTCATATTATTGTTTTGATAAATTATTGGATTCAATATGCTAACATTTTATTGATAATCTTCACATCTAAGTTTATGAAAAATATTGGTCTGTAGTTTTATTATACTGTCTTTGCACAGTTTTGATAGCAGGGTAATGTTTGCTTCATAAAATGAGTTCAGAAATGTTCCTCTTCTTCCATTTCCAGGAAGACATTATGCAAAATTGGTGCTAACTTTTCAAGTGTTTTGTAGAATTCTCCATCTGGATATGAAAATTCCTTTCCCAAGAGCTTTTAAAAAATATGACTTTGATTTCTTTTATTGTTATAGAACTTTTCAGATTATCTATTTCATCTTGGTTGAGTTGGAGTAGTTTCTGATCTTTAAGGACTTGGTCCATTTCCCCTAAGTTGTTTAATTTATAAAGTTGTTTTTAGTATTGCCTTTCTATCCTTTAGGTGGCAGAGGACTGTAGTTACATCCCTGGTTCCAGTCCTGATGTTGATGATTTGTGTCTTCTCTCTTTTTATTTTGTCATCTTGCTGGAGTTTTATCAAGTCATTGATTTTTTTCTCCCAGAGAACCAGTATATTTGTTTAATTTTCTCTATTGTCCGGTTTTCAACTTAAATAACTTCTACTCTTAATTTTAGCATATCCTTCCTTTTGTTTGCTTTGGGTTTATTTTGCTCTTTTTCTTTACTGAGGTAGGAATTCTCATTGTTTCAGACATTTCTTCCATTCTAATATAAGCAATTAATTCTGTAAATTTCCCTCTTGGTTTTGTTTTACTTGCATCCTACACATTTTAAAATTCCCATCTTGATTTCTTCTTTATCAGTGGACTATTTATAAGTGTGTTGCTTACCCATAAAATATTTTATGGGTATCTTTCTATTACCAGGTTTTATTTTAGTTTCACTGTGGTATGAAAATAAACTCTCTATGATATCAGCCCTTTGAAATCATAATTACAAAATTTTTAAGGTAAAGAAAATACTTCAAAATAATCTTGTGCAGCTCGTCATCCTAAAATTGAGGTAACCCATTTTTATAACTAAAATAAGATAAAATAATGGATTTAATAATGAGATTTAAGTGATTTTCTGAAAGTCTCACTAACTGAATAAAGTTGTGATCAGAACCAGAATGCAAGTCTTCTGCATTTTCTACAATCCCATGCTTCCTCTTCTTCCGAGTTAAGTTCATTTGTTGACCTCTTGGCTAGTCCTACTTTTTCCATTAAAGGGTATGTGACTAATTCAGCCTTTCTTACTATACTTTCCCCCTGATATCCTATTGTGGACTTTCAATTATCATGTAGGTTAGCTTTTATGACTATTTTAAAATTTAATCTTATCTGTCCTATACTTTTTAGAAGGACTGGCCTGAAGTGTTTTAGCTCTTCTCTTTCTCCCCAACATACTGAATTTAGTGCTGGGCAGACAATACGTGGTGGTGGTGGTGGTGGTGGTGGTGGTGGTTCCATCACTAACTTGTGCTCTTGTGACCTCACGGACTGTAGCCCCAGCTCCTCTATCCATGGAATTGTGCAGGCAAGAATATTGGAATGGGTTGTCATTTCCTTCCCCAGAGGACCTTCCTGACCTAGGGATCAAACTGGCACCTCCTGCATTGGCAGGCTAATCCTTTATCACTGAGCCAATATGTTGGTATATTTAACTAAGTAAATCTCCAAGCTAGTTTTTCATTTTCTTCAAACAACTTAATTTTAAGTTTTTTCATAGCCAAGAATTTGCTTAAAACTTTTGCTAAAAATTTGAATTAGAAAGTAACTCCCTCAAAATCCTTAACTTGAATGTAGATGAGCGGAATTTGCTTATCTTCCCCAGGATGCAAAAGAATGCAGTAAGAAACTAAATATTAAAAAATATGCATACATTGATACATTTAAAAATATATTAAAAACTTATATTGAATGTAGGACACTAAATAACAATCATCTTAACTAAATCCTACTAATATAATAAAAAGTACCTTATACTACTACTATTAGTACTAATAGCTAACATTTACTGAATGCTTTCCATGTAAATAACTGTTTTAAAATTCTGGCAACACTATTGGAATGTTGTGAGATATCACAAGCCTTGTAAGTTGGCCATCATTATATTTATTCTGTGTCTGATAGGGACTTCACGTTAAGCATAGGCTGTCTATAGTCATGTTGGAATATAAAGCAGACTGGTTATATAAGTCAACACAATTCTTTTTTCATGGAGGCTGAAGTGTGTTCTGGGAGAAACAATTTATTACGCATAAGAAGAGCCAAGCCTATTGAGGAGAACAGTAACAAATAGAAGAAGAAAAGGAATTCTGAATAGAATATGAGATTCATTAATTGCCACTAACTTCTACAACAGCATTTACTGAAGCCTTAGTTCTACAGGAAGCAGGCGATCTATGAATTAAGGGAAGGAAAGAAATAGGAAAAAGAGAGAATGAGATGCAGACAGGGAGGGAGGGAGAAGAAGATGGAGAAAGAGAGAGAGAAGAAAAAGGAAGAAAAGAAAGAAGAAGAAAATTAAAGAGCTCTGTCACTGGCACACAAAAGCACCATATTTTTGGAAAGTGTAACAGAAAGTACTGCCTAGAGGAGGGGCACCTCTTCTCTACAAATCACTAGGGAACTTTGAGCCCCTGAGCACTGTTTGGGATGACACCTAGAGGAGCAACAGAGGTTGCTGCCAGGGCTAGAGGTCAAGTGGCAGCAGGTAGAGTTAACACCAGGGACTTGCTGTCCCATGTGGAGTAACAGCGTTGCTGAGGAACCCACTGCAGACAGAAGCAAGTCTGGCACCCAGGGGAGCCCTAGGGCACAGTAGAGAAGTGCAGTGCCCATGGAGCAAGGCTGTGCAGAAGAAGCACGCTTGAAACGCTTAGGGAGAGGTGTGCAGGAAGCTGAGCTTATGAAACTTGCACGTGGGAAAAATGAGCCCGTAAGACTTGCATGATTCTTATTAATGAGACTTCAAGCGCACCCACAATGGCCCTGAAAATGTTGGCAAAGCCTGCTGCGTGGGGATGTAGTTTTTCCCTTGATGAGAACATTGACTTGCTCTAAGTCACCACAGCTAGTGAGTAGAAGAGGCAGGATTGGAATCCAGTCTGTCTCATTCTGAGGACCATGTTCTTGGACCAATTGTTCTCTTCCAATAATTAATTCTAATATTTACTGAGCAGCCGTTAGGTACAAGACTATGCATTAAACTCTGTAAGGAAAGTTCTCAGTCTTAAGGAACAAATGATCTACCTTGCGGTTTATTTGTGGTCCTACATGGAAACAGATGGTTAGACTAGAATGAATGACTTCTATAAGTGTCTTGAAAGCATAGGTTTCTATATTTATAGATATCTTGCTGATCTTGAAATTCCACTTTATCACTGGTGTGCATAAAATAAATTTATTTAACTACCATAGCAACTTGGTCAGTGTATGAAAAATGTCATTTTGTTCAGAATAACCTGCAATTTTAAGTAACAAGTCTCTGATCATTTAAACAGCTCTTCTTCAAAGTATTAATATCGTTTCAGGGCAAAATGCAAATTATTCCATGAATTATACATGTGGTACTGACTTCAAGGTCAAATTAAAATTGCTTTAAAATATATATCTTTGAAAATTTGTTAAGACTCTATCTATTATGCAAATAAGCATCAATTATTACTGGTTCTATAAATATTCTTGGACCTCTAGTTCCATGTCTGTAAAGCCTGGAGGTACAGCTGGATATCCTAATAGTTCCCATGAAACTATGACTCAAACAGAGGTAGGCTCCTGATCTCATGATGTTTTCTGGGGCTTTTTTGGCCTGAAGCAATCTCTTCTTTCTGTTTCAACTTCAACATCCCTCCCAGGGATTTTAGGTAAAAGGATTAAACAAGTGAGAATTTGCCTATGTAGTTACACTTAAATCAAAATGTGATCATTTATAAATGTAAACCATGGATAGTCTAAAAGATCACTTTTTCAGAAATTCCCTCTCCAAAATAATTCCATATGGTTCTCATCTGATATTGCAGATACTTTAATACATAGACTTAGTTATTTTAATAGTTACATAATGTTTCTTTGTATGAATAAATAATTTATTTGGCATTTTACTAACAGGTTTTAAGATATTCTCAGGGGTAGGAATGTAGCCAAAATTTTATAATGACTTTAAATGAAAAATAATCTATAAAAATACTGAACCACTATATTGTACAACTGAAATTAATATAACATTGTAAATAATTATACTTCAATAACTGGAAACAGTGTCAGACTTCATTTTTGAGGGGCACCAAAATCACTGCAGATGGTGACTGCAGCCATGAAATTAAAAGATGCTTACTCCTTGGAAGGAAAGTTATGACCAACCTAGACAGCATATTCAAAAGCAGAGACATTACTCTGCCAACAAAGGTCTGTCTAGTCAAGGCTATGGTTTTTCCAGTGGTCATGTTGTGAGAGTTGGACTGTGAAGAAAGCTGAGCACCGAAGAATTGATGTTTTTGAACTGTGGTGTTGGAGAAGACTCTTGAGAGTCCCTTGGACTGCAAGGAGATCCAACCAGTCCATTCTGAAGGAGATTAGCCCTGGGTGTTCATTGGAAGGACTGATGCTAAAGCTGAAACTCTAATACTTTGGCCACCTCATGTGAAGTGTTGACTCACTGGAAAAGACTCTGATGCTGGGAGGGATTGGGGGCAAGAGGAGAAAGGGATGACAGAAGATGAAATGGCTGGATGGCATCACTGACTCGATGGACATGAGTTTGCACGATCTCTGGGAGTTGGTGATGGACAGGGAGGCCTGGTGTGCTGCAATTCATGGGGTCACAGAGAGTCAGACACGACTGAACTGAACTGAAACTTATTTTAAGAAATAAAAATATTCTCAGGGTTTTGTTATTATAAATAATATTGCATGACATATTCATGTACATATTCCTTGGAATATGACAAAATTTGTCAAAAGTTCCTAGAAGTAGAATTTCTGGGTCAAAGGATATAAGTATTTTAAGTATTGTGAAATACTGCCAAATTTCCTTCCAAAGTATTTGTACTTATGCTTGTCAATGGTCTATGAGAATTCCTGTTTCCTTTCAATCTCACCAACGCTTATACCGTCAAAGACAAATTTGTGATGCTTACAAATTTGATTGGGCAAAAATGTTTCCTCTTTGTGATTTTAATTAGAATTTTAAAGTTCATGAATGAGCATCCTATGTTTTTAAGACTTTTTAATGGTTATTTTTCCCCTCATTTTCTGTTGAATTGTTTGTTTTCTACTATTTGGTTTTTAAATGTTTTTATATATTTAGAAAATGACTTTTAGTCAGTCATGAAAGTGAAAGTCTCTCAGTCTTGTCTGACTCTTTGTGACCCCATGGTATAGTCCAGGGAATTCTCTAGATCAAAATACTGGAGCCTTTCCCTTCTCCAGGGGGTCTTTCCAATCCAGGGATCAAACCCTGGTCTCCCACATTGCAGGAAGATTCTTTACCAGCTGAGCCACAAGGGAAGCCCAAACATACTGGAGTGGGTAGCCTATTCGTTCTCTGGTGGATCTTCCTGACCCAGGAATTGAACCAGGGTCTCCTGCATTGCAGGTGGATTCTTTACCAACTGAGCTATCATAGTCATAGGTATTACAAATATTCTTTGAGGTTTTTCATTTATGTTTGACATTGTTAATATTTTCCCTTATGTAAAATTTTAAAATTTTACATAGACAACTTTATTCATCTTTTTCTTTGTGCTTTATTGAATTTTTGCATTTGGTCTTAAAAGGTCTTATCCTTTCCCAGATAATAAGTAATTCTCTTGTGTGGATACATTTTAAAACTTTCATCCCTGTAATTTTCTTTTTGTTTTCTCTCATTTTCTTCAGTGAGAGAAAGGTCCAGTTATATTTATTTTCCAAATGGCTGACCATTATCTCATTTCTGTTTATTAAATAATCCATCTTTCCTCTATTTTGAAATACTTTCTTAATTATATACCTTTATCCATGTCTATTAATAAAACTTTTATTTAATGGATTAATTTGAGGATGGCTAAAGTCAATCCATTTTCTTGGATTCTATTAGTGCCAATGGTCAGATTGGAATAGTCACTTTAAAAAATCATTTCCTCATTTATCTACTCATATTTAAAATTATTTCACAGCTAAGTGAAATCCTCCAAGCTAGGTTTCAACAGTACGTGAGCTTAGAACTTCCAGATGTACAGATAGATTTAGAAAAGGCAGAGGAACCAGAGATCAAATTGCCAACATCCACTGGATCATAGAAAAAGCAAGAGAATTCCAGAAAAGCACCTACTTTTGCTTTACTGGCTATGCTAAACCCTTTAACTGTGTGGATCATAACTGTAGAAAATTCTTAAAGAGATGGGAATACCAGACCACCTTACTTGCCTCCTGAAAAGTCTGTATGCAGATCAAGAAGCAACAGTTAGACCCAAACATGGAACAACAGACTGGTTCAAAATTGGTAAAGGAGAGCATTGACGCTGTATATTGTTCCCTGTTTGTTTAACTTATATGCAGAGTACATCATGGGGAATGCTGGGCTGGACTGAAGCCTAAGCTGGAATCAAGACTGCCAGGAGAAATATCAATAACTTCAGATATACAGATAATATCAGCCTTAGGCTTTCACTTTCACTTATGGCAGAAAGCAAAGAGGAACTAAAGAGACTCTTGATGAAGGTGAAAGAGGAGAGTGAAAAAGCTGGCTTAAAACTCAACATTCAAAAAACTAAGATCATGGCATCCCATCCCATGGCAAATAGATGGGGAAACAATGGAAACAGAGACTTTATTTTCTTGGACTCCAAAATCACTGCAGATGGTGATTGCAGCCATGAAATTAAAAGACACTTGCTCCTTGGAAGAAAAGCTATGCCCAACCTAGATAGCATATTAAAAAACAGAGACACTGCTTTGGCAACAAAGGTCCGTCTAGTCAAAGCTATGGTTTTTCCAGTAGTCATGTATGGATGTGAGAATTGGACCATAAAGAAGACTGAGTGCCAAAGAACTGGTGTTTTTGAACTGTGGTGTTAGAGAATACTCTTGAGAATCTCTTGGACTTCAAGGAGATCAAATCAGTTAATCCTAAAGGAAATCAACCCTGAATATTCATTGGAAGCATTGACACCGAAGCTCCAATACTTTGGCAACCTGATGCAAAGAGCCAACTCATTTGAAAAGACCCTGATGCTGGGAAAGATTGAAGGCAGAAGGAGAAGGGGATGGCAGAGGATGAGGTGGTTAGATGGCATCATTGGCTAAATGGACATGAGCTTCAGCAAACTCTGGAAGATGGTGAAGGACAGGAAAGCCTGGGGTGCTGCCGGCAATGGGATTGAAAAGAGTTGGGCACGACTGAGTGACTGAACAACAGCAAGAACGCATCTAAGTTTGTAGTTTTACAGCATCCTAGAACAACCTACGTAAAAGAACTCTGATTCTTTAAATTTTTATAAATAGTCAAGAATAACTAGAGAACTACTGTTCATGGTGTTCTTTTTATTCTTTTCCTCTGTGCTCCACTCCAATATGGTTGTGTTCTTATTTTAGGATTCCCCCCACCTTCATCTCTGCTAATGATCTTGCTCATAATGCCTTTAAGTGGTAGCCTGAATAATGTTCCTTCAAAGATGTACGATCTTAATCCCCAGCACTTGCGACAATGTGACCTTAGGTAGTAAAAGAGACTTTGCGGATGTGATTAAATTAAGGATTTTTAAAATGGAGAGTCAAAGCTGGATTATCTGGGTGGGCTTCATGGAATCACAAGGGTCCTACTAACAGGAAAGCATGAAGATGTGAATTAGAGAAGACGGGAACAGGGGCTGTATCGATATGCTCTGAAGAGGGAAGAGGGGCCCGCAAGACAAGGCTCTATAGTCTAGAGCCTCTAGACCCTGGAAAAGATGAGAAAACCAAGTTTTTCCTTGGAGCCTTTAGAATAAATTCAAACACCTCCTTGATTTTAGCTCAATGAGACTGATTATAAATTTCTAATTTTCAGAATGGTAAAATAACAAATTCAGGGTTTTTTTTCAAAATAATTGTATTCGTCTGCTTATTTATGTATTTATGGTTGTGCTGTGTCTTTGTTGCTGTGTGGGCTCTTCTCTAGCTGTGGCCTATGGGCTTCTCACTGCAGTGGCTTACCTTGCTGCAGAGCACAGGCTCTAAGGTATGTGGGCTTCGGTAGCTAAGCACATGGACTCAGTAGTTGTGGCTTGAGGGCTCTAGAACTTCCAGGCTCAGTAGTTGTGGTGCATGGGCTTAGTTGCTCCACGGCATGGAGGATCTTCCTGGACAAGGGATTGAGCCTGTGGTCCCCAGGATTGCCAGGCAGATTCCTGCCTGCTGTACTACCAGGGAAGTCCTCATGTTTTTTAAAGTCACTAACTTCTTGATAATTTGTTAGAGCAGGAATCGAAAACAAATACAAGTATAGGCTTTTTTTTTTTTTAAACAAAGCAAAACAAAAATTTATTTTAGCTTCTAAAATTTCTAACTAAATAAATAGTGAATGGAATAATGAGAGAATATCTCATAACAGATATGAAATGTACCATAAAGCTGTAATAATGAAAGAAGGGTGTAATTGAAACAAAATCTGGACACACATATCAAGGAAATAAAATCAATAACAGAAAATGAGAACCTATGTGAGCGTACACACAGACTTTGCAATAAAGGCAATGTTCGCTGACACTAAATGACCTGTCTCATTCTTCTTTGAGTACACCCTCTGGTTCCTTCTCTAATCATTCATACATGGTGAACCCTCTGCAGGTTCAATGTGTTCTTATTTTTGCCTATTTAACTCCAGTTCATCCTTGGGAATAACTCAGTCGTTACCTCTTCCAAGAATCAGTTACTGGATATGCCTCCTCAGTTCTACTGTAGTTTAGCCTTGGTAACAATCAATCCCCAAATATTAGTGGCTTTATACAATGCAAGGATATTTCTTGCTCATACAAGTCTGCTGAAGGTCCTGGCCATCTCTGCAGAGCTGCATTCTTTTTAATGGTGAGTGAGTGATCTAGTCTGCTTTAGTCCTTTGGCCCTGCCACCCTCATCCAAGATCTTCCTCCATAACTGGAGGAGGAAGGAGGAGCTGGAGGAATCAGGCTTTTTATTGCCTCAGCCCCAAAATGGCAGGTGACTTTTGCTCACATTTCAACCCCTTGAACTTTTCACCCAGCAAAGGGCTGTGATGCACACTCCTGCATGTGCCCGGAAAGGAAGGTGAACTGTTTAGTGGTGACCTGCAGTAATGCCTACGACACAGGCTGAGTCTGGCACGGGCTTATCACTTACTACAGGGATTAGGCAGAAGGAGGAAAGACACAGATAGCATCACATTCTTTGCAATTCTCCTTTGTCAGGCTCAATTCAGTATAGGAGTTGGAGAATGAGACTAGGAGTCAAATTAGATCTGAATTTAAATCCCAGCCCCACCACCACAGGTGAGGTGGGTTTGATCCCCAGGTTGGGAAAATCCCCTGGAGGAAGAAATGGCAACACACTCCAGTAATCTTGCCTGGAAAATCCCATGGACAAAGAAGCCTGGAAAACTATAATCCGTAGGGTTCCAGAGAGTCAGACACGACTGAGCGGCTAAGCATGTAAGCATGCCCACTGCTGAACTTGCTATATGGCCTTGGCAAGTTACTTCATCATTCTGAGTCTCAGTTTCCTAAATTATAAAAAGAGCTTAATGATAATTATCTAATAGTATTGTTGCAAAGACCACATTACTTCAGTTCAGTTCAATCACAGTCGTGTCTGATTCTTTACGACCCCATGAACTGCAGGACTCCAGGCCTCCCTGTCCATCACCAGCTCCCAGAGTCCACCCAAACCCATGTCCATTGAGTCAGTGATGCTATCTAGCCATCTCATCCTCTGTCGTCCCCTTCTCCTCCTGCCCTCAATCTTTCTCAGCATCATGGTCTTTTCCAATGAGTCAGCTCTCTGTGTCAGGTGGCCAAAGTATTGGAGTTTTAGCTTCAACATCAGTCCTTCCAATGAACACCCAGGATTGATCTCCTTTACAATGGACTGGTTGGATCTCCTTGCAGTCTAAGGGACTCTCAAGAGTCTTCTCCAACACCACAATTCAAAAGCATCAGTTCTTCAGTGCTCAGCTTTCTTTATAGTCTAACTCTCACATCCATACAGGACCACTGGAAAAACCATAGCCTTGACTAGACAGACCTTTGTTGGCAAAGTAATGTCTCTGCTTTTCAATATGCTGTCTAGGTTGGTCATAACTTTCTTGCCAAGGAGCAAGTGTCTTTTAATTTCATGGCTGCAATCACCATCCACAGTGATTTTGGAGCCCCCCAAAATAAAGTCTGACACTGTTTCCCCATCTATTTCCCATGAAGAGATGGGACCAGATGCCATGATTTTAGTTTTCTGAATGTTGAGCCTTAAGTCAACTTTTTCACTCTCCTCTATCACTTTCATCAAGAGGCTTTTTAGTTCTTCACTTTCTGCCATAACGGTGGTGTCATCTGCATATCTGAGGTTATTGATATTTCTCCTGGCAATCTTGGTTCCACCTTGTGCTTCCTCCAGTCCAGCGTTTCTCATGATGTACTCTGCATAGAAGTTAAATAAGCAGGGTGACAATATACAGCCTTGACGTAATCCTTTTCCTATTTGGAACCAGTCTGTTGTTTCATGTCCAGTTCTCACTGTTGCTTCCTGACCTGCATACAGGTTTCTCAAGAGGCAGGTCAGGTTGTCTGGTATTCCCATCTCTTTCAGAATTTTCCGCAGTTGATTGTGATCCACACAGTCAAAGGCTTTAATGGATGTAAAATTCTTAGCACTCTACTTGCCATGCAGTAAGCAATAAATGAAGGAATATGTGTGCTTTTGTGCCAGGTCTCTTTAGTTGTGTCTGATGCTTTGCAACACCATGGACTGTAGCCCACCAGGCTCCTCTGCCCATGGAATTCTCCAGTCAAGATTACTGGAGTGGGTTGCCATTCCCTCCTCCAGGGGATCTTCCTGACCCAGGGATTGAACCCATGTAGCTATGCCTCTTGCACTGGCAGATTGTGTTCTTTACCACTAGTGCCACCTGGGAAGCCCATGAATGAAGAAATAGCCTTAGTTATTATCTGAGTTTTGCACCGCCATCCGTCAAAGACTGTATATAATTCTCCCTTCACTTCTCAAATTTAAATGTCTCTTTCTCTTTTATGACTCGTTTTCAGTGGCAACCCATAATTATCTTTTCTAAATTAAAAATCAAACCAAACCAGTCCAAACAAATTCAAAAGCCTTGGTCTCAAACTCCCTGTCCCATTAGGCTATTTTTTACATTTCCCGCTTATCACCAAATTCCTCAAGTGTTCTGTTTTGGGTGGTACTGTTTTTCACAACTGCTTCTAATTTCTAGATTCCCATTCGATCCTGAGTCAATTCATCATAATTTTCCTTTTCTCTTCCTGTTTACTGAAGCTGTTCTCTTGTGATTATAACCAGCCTTATTATGATGAAGTTATTAAACTTCACAAGTGTTTCATACTGCAGGTCTTTCCTCTAGCTTGACGTTTCTTTCCCTTTGCCTTGAAAATGGTCTACAGACTCACTCCTCTTTCCCTTCTCACCATTCTCAAATTGCCTTTTCTGACTTGGTTCCTCTTCCTTTTGATTCTTTTCTTCTCTTTCACATACACTTCCTCAGCAATCAGATTCTCTCTCAAAGCTTCAAAATATTGCCTCTAGATACGCAACCTTCAAATCTAGTCTTCAACCCCAGCCGCTCTTCTGAGCTCTGCTGCAGCTTGCTGAGAGCCTAATCAAATTGTCATGTGAATTTTGTTCCTGTATCTCAAATTGAGTGTGTCCTAAATTGGATTCTCAATTCATCCCACCTTCTCCCTCCCACACTGTGTCCAGTCTGTTCTCTATGTCTGCATCTACATTACTGCCCTGCAAAGAGATTCATCAGTACCGTCTTTCTAGATTCTATACACATGCTCAATGTACAAGATTTGTCTTTCTCTTTCTGACTTACTTCACTCAGTACAATAGGCTCTAGGTTCACCAACTCATTAGGACTGACTCAAATGCATTGTTTTTTAAAGCTGAGTAGTATTCTATTGTATATATGTATCACAATCTCTGTATACATTTAGGCTGCTTCTAGGTCCCAGCTATTGTAAAAAGCGCTGCAATGAACTCTGGGGTGTGTGCATCTCTTTCAGTTACCATTTTATCAGGGTATGCTTAGTAGTAGGATTGCTGGGTTATATGGGAGTTCTATTCCTAGTTTTTAAAGGAATCTCTTCATTGTTTGCCATAGCGGTTGTGTCCACTTACATTCCCACCAACAGTGCAAGAGGGTTCCCTTTTCTCCGTATCCTCTCCAGCATTTATTATTTGTAGATTGTTAAATGGTGGCCATTCTGACCACTGTGATGTGATACCTCACTGTAGTTTTTATTTGTGTTTCTCTAATAATGAGTGATGTTGAGCATCTTTGCATGTGTTTGTTGACCATCTGTATATATATCTTCATGGGAGAAATGTCTGCTTAGGCCTTCTGCCCATTTTTTAATTGAGTTTCTTGTTTTTCTGGTATTGAGCGGCATGAGCTGCTTGTATATATAGATCAGTTCAGTTCAGTTCAGTCTCTCAGTCATGTCTGACTCTTTGCAACCCCATAGACTGCAACAGGCCAGGCTTCCCTGTCCATCACCAACTCCCGGAGCCTACCCAAACTCATGTCCATCGAGTCAATGATGCTATCCAACCAACTCATCCTCTGTCGTCCCCTTCTCCTTCTGCCTTGAATGTTTCCCAGCATCAGGGTCTTTTCCAATGAGTCAGCTCTTCACAACAGGTGGCCAAAGTATTGGAGCTTCAGCTTCAGCATCAGTCCTTCCAATAAATATTCAGGATTGATTTCCTTTAGGACTGGTTTGATCTCCTTGCTGTCCAAGGGGCTCTTTAGAGTCTTCTCTAACACCACAGTTCAAAGGCATCAGTTCTTCGGCACTCAGCTTTTTTTATGGTCCACCTCTCACATAAATACATTACTACTGGAAAAACCATGGCTTTGACTAGATGGACCTTTGTTAGCAAAGTAACATCTCTGCTCATCTCTGTGACCATCAAGCATCTATTTGATAATGTGTGCAATAAGATACTGGGATATAATTTCACATTAAAAATGTGGTCTAACATAACTGAGCACAGGAGGAATCATCACAGTACAAAATGATAGAAAAATAGAAAGTCTCTTGTTTATTGATTTTAAAGTATAAAGTTATTATTTCCCCTTTATTTAAATTTCAGGGCTATCAGACATGCACCACAGTGGATACTATTTAATTAGGGTTAGAGGTATACTGCTGCCAAGATGGAGAAGACAAAGCTTGCATCTCCCAAAAGAAGATAAAAACTAGACAATAGCAGCCACATCCCTGGAGCATTACCAGTTAGAGCTCATCATCTGGTATAGAGCGGGTTTTGTTTTAAATTTGGAAAATCACATTGTCATGCTGTTTCTCTCCTATTGGAGTAGGAATTGAGTGATAAACACCTGCCAGATTCAAGATGTTTGCCAGGTTCCTCTTTACACAGAAAATGGGAAGTCGAGAGAGCCCAGATTGCTTCTTCTGGCAGGAAAGCTTCCACCTTGCCCCCTATGATATTTCTATCTCTGTACCCATTGAGATGCAGCTGTAACTACATTAAAGAATTATTGGGGACTTCCCTGGTGGTTGGTCCAGTGGTTAATAAGACTCCACACTCCCAATGCAGGGAGCATGGGTTCTATCACTGGTTGGGAAACGAAGGCCCTAAGATCCTACATGCGGCACACCGTGGCCTAAAACAAATAAATGAATGAAAGAATTATTTCTTTCTAGTCAAAGCAGTGAAGAGCATTAATTACACAACATTATGTTTGTTCATCCTTTTTAAGGATGATTTTGAGGATGAATTTTAGTGATGCTGATGGATCAGGGACCCCACTGGAAAGGTAGTAGCAGGAAACAGGGGGAGACAAGCTTCTGTCATGTGAATGAGTGAAAATAGACATATCTAAATGCATTACCAGTATTAACCACAATATAGCATAACTCGTATCACCAAGCTTTTACTCCTGTTGGCACCCTTTCTTTAGCTTGGCCTGCATCTTTCTGACCTAAATTTCTTGGCACTTTAACCAACAGTGGCCCTGATCCAGTCTTGGCAACCTCTTGATTCCTCTTCCGGCTCTCCCGGACTTCAGACCTCTGCTCAGCTCCCACCTGATCCTTCTTTTGGCTTTTGAGTCCTCAGTGTCAGACCTGTGCCTGGCACTCTTTCTCTGCACTTCTCCCACCCTCAATATATCTGCTGCCAAATGACCCTTTATAGCATGGAGAAGACCGTGTGGATTAGCGCCAGAATCTCCTGCCATCCTGCGTCTGTTCTCCATGTTGGCTCTCTACAGAGGAAATCTAATCATGCCACTCTTCTGCTTGAAATCCTTCAAGGGCATTCAGTTGTCTTTAGGACAAAAATCTAAGCTTCTTAGCATGGAATTAAAGAGGATTTATGGCATGCTGTCCTAGGCTTTGACCATTTCCCCGAGTCAGGCTTATGCTTCTGTTGAATGGACCTGCTTACAGATTGCCAAATAATCCGTGTACCCTTAAGCCTTTGAGGACTTACAAATGTTCTGTCCACTGCCTGGAACAGGCTTCCTGTGCCTCTTTGGCAAATTTTTCTTCATCCAATTCCTCAGAAAAAGTCTTCCCTGGTGCAGGCTTATTTTCATACACCTATTACATTTGCATAGCCATACCTGTATCTACTTGCACACACACACACGCACAGGTTTGACCTTGCTCTGTGCCCTAGTGTTGGCTTCTATATCTGGGAAAATGGCCTTGTTTTATACCCGTACAGAGATTACAGCTGTTCTAAATAGCTATGGCACATGGAGAACAAAGAAAAGGAGAAATTCTCCTACTATCAACAGTTATTAAATGCTGGATATATATTATAAAGAAAAAGTTTTAAATGCATCACTGAGCTTACAAGGAAGAACAGACTACTTTGGTTGCAGGGTGAAGTGTCTGAGACCACGAGCTACTGGCACTGCCCTGCGTATTCTTGGTCTCCATAATGTAGAGTCTCAGAGTTTAATATCCCTCAGAGGGACAGTAACTGAAGCTTTGTATTCAAAAGATGAAGGGGGTTGCAACTGAGACCTTTCAATAAGTATAGGACCCTCAAAGTATTACTAAATCTCAGAAAAAATGCTCAGAAAAAGAGTATTCTTTTTTAAAAAGACCCACCCATTGGTATAGAAGGAAGATAAGAAGCTGAAACAAAAAAAAATTCTGAGACTTCAAACTCTAAATTTGTATTTCATGCCAGATTAAGGCTCAAAATTATATTTCTGACAAAGCCAGGGAACTTTCATAGGAAAGAAGTTTGAATAAAAGTTAGAGCCAGCAGGGTGGTACCCTTGGGGCACCTGGAAGAAAGAAGCAAATGCAGAATTGCTCCAGAGACAATCCTCAATCCACGCTGTAGAGAAATGACTCTTCAGCAAAAGACAGCAGATAGCACAACAATAAGCATCAAAATCCCAATAATTTTAGTTCCTGGAACACTCAAGTAGAACTTATAAAAGTTTGTTAGAAAAGAAAAAAGCAAAACCTTTGGAATATAAATCACAAGAAAACAACCGGACACCATGAAAATGACTGCATGTTTGAAAAAGAAGAAATAGAATTTCTAGAAATTAGAAGTCAATAGGTACACAAGATAGAAAATAAAATGCAACTTTCCTGCAACACAGGAGACCCGGGTTCAGCATCTGGGTCAGGATGATCCCCTGGAGAAGGCAGTGATGACCCTCTCCAGTATTCTTGCCTGGAGGATTCCACGAACAGAGGAGCCTTGGTGGCTATAGTCCATGGGATCACAAAAAGTCGACACAACTGAACGACTAACACTTTCACTTTTTGATAAGAGGATGAGTTTAACAAAGAGTTAGATTGGAGATCATTACACAGAATATATAGTACTGAGAAAATTGAAAGGAAAAAACAGGAGATACAAAGGTTGGGATGAAAACATCAGATGTAGGAGTTGTAAGAGGTAACGGAGAGACAGGAGCCGTATGTGTTGAGGTAATGATGGGATAGGCTACCCATTCCAGTATTCTTGGGCTTCCCTTGTGGCTCATCTGGTGAAGAATCTGCCTGCAATGCGGGAGACCTAGGTTTGAGTTCTGGGTTGAGAAGATCCCCTGTAGAAGGGAAAGACTACCCACTCCAGTATTCTGGCCTGGAGAATTCCTTGGACTGTATAGTCCATGGGGTCACAAAGAGTTGGACACAACTAAGCGACTTTCACTATGAGATGATAAATATTCACTAAACTTATCATGGCAATCTTTTCTTGATATATGTAAGTCGAATCATTATGCTGTACACTTTAACCTTATTCAGAGCTATACATAAATTATATCTCAATAAAGCTGGTAGGGAAAAATCCCACTGGGATCTAATAAAGCTCCAAATACTTACAACATTTAATAAGGAAAGTGGGTAATTATTGTCTAGAAGAAGGTGAGAATCATTTCTTTTTTTATTTTTTATTGAAGTATAAGTGATTTACAATATTGTGTTACTTTTCAGTTCAGTTCAGTCATTCAGTCGTGTCTGACTCTTTGCGACCCCATGAACCACAGCACGCCAGGCCTCCCTGTCCATCACCAACACCTGGAGTTCACTCAAACTCATGTCCATCGAGTTGGTGATGCCATCTAGCCATCTCATCCTCTGTCGTCCCTTTATCCTCCTGCCCCCAATCCCTCTCAGCATCAGAGTTTTTTCCAGTGAGTCAACTCTTCTCATGAGGCGGCCAAAGTACTGGAGTTTCAGCATTAGCATCATTCCTTCCAAAGAACACCCAGGACTGATCTTCAGAATGGACTGGTTGGATCTCCTTGCAGTCCAAGGGACTCTCAAGAGTCTTCTCCAACACCACAGTTCAAAAGCATCAGTTCTTCGGTGCTCAGCTTTCTTCACAGTCCATCTCTCACATCTATACATGACCACTGGAAAAACCATAGCCTTGACTAGATGGACCTTTGTTGGCAAAGTAATGTCTCTGCTTTTGAATATGCTATCTAGGTTGGTTATAACTTTCCTTCCAAGGAGTAAGCGTCTTTTAATTTCATGGCTACAGTCACCATCTGCAGTGATTTGGGAGCCCCCAAAAATAAAGTCTGACACTCTTTCCCCATCTATTTCCCATGAAGTGGTGGGACCAGATGCCATGATCTTCGTTTTCTGAATGTTGAGCTTTAAGCCAACTTTTTCACTCTTCTCTTTCACTTTCATCAAGAGGTTTTTTACTTCCTCTTCACTTTCTGCCATAAGGGTGGTGTCATCTGCATATCTGAGGTTATTGAAATCTCTCCCGGCAGTTTTGATTCCAGCTTGCGCTTCTTCCAGCCCAGCGTTTCTCATGATATTTTTAGGTGTACAGAAAAGTGACTTGGTTTTATTTATACACACACATACTCATATGTTTTGTTTTTTAAAAGAAACAAAAATTATTCTGGCTGGCACAAACACTCAAGGGCAAAAATAAAAGCAAAAAGAATAATACTTTAGAATACCATTTTAACAAGAATACATATATATATTCTTTTTCCTGATTCTTTTCCATTATACATTATTACAATATATTAAATATAGTTTTCTATGCTATGCAATTATTAATATTAGTCCCTCTTAAATCAAGTATATATGTTAACAATCTCAACATAATTAAGTAAAAATTGATTGTATATCTAAATACTTAAAGGATAAAAAGGAGTAAAGATACCTTGGTCAATATTGTTGAAGGCAGAGAAAGATAAAAGATTTTAAAGAGAAAGAAAAAAATGAGAAGATAGAGATAAGCCACCCAAAATTTTATTAATCAGAAGAAATGTCAAAATTCTCCAGGTACAGGACAGAGGCTGTAAATTGGGTTTTAATTATACAATAAAGTTCTCTTTATAAGGGAACATAAATATATTGATACATAATAATTCAATGTAAAAGGATAAAAAAAGGAGACTAGGTAAATAACAATCACAAATAAGTTAGTATTGTTATATTAATATAAAAAATGCACTTTGAGGGGGAAAGTATTATAAGGGGTAAAGATGGTTACTACCCATTGGTGTGTTTCAAGCCACAGTAAGTAATAGTATTTCAAAGTGTAGTACATGCCTCCACAACATGTATAGGGAACATTTTACATAATTAGAAGGAGAAATCGCAAACCTACAATTATATTGAGAAGTAAGTGCTCCTTATTCTGTAATAGCAGACCAAGTAGACATATGAAAATTCTTATTTGCAACTCTGTAACAAAAATGTACGAACAGCTGTCCTAAGTCAAGGAGACAGATAGCTAACTTGTTTATTTCCACATTGGATACGCGTTCAGTGGTTGAAAATGGACTAGATCTCATGGATAACATATAGATAATTATCTAAAACTGGATGCAAGGTGACCAAAAGAAAGTTGAAAAATATCACATGCAGTATGATACCAAGTGGAGTTTTGAATTGGTTATGTACACAAAGGAGCTTGGAGATGAGATTTGGATCGGAATATAAAGTTGGCAGTTGTCTGCTTTTATCTCTTTAAAGTACAAGAAAGCGTAAATTTGCCGAGGAGAGTTAAGTAGAGAAGTTCCCTAGAGCCAGGCTTCCCAGCTTTCGCAAAGCACATTGACAGGAGGAGACTCCAGCAAATGAAATCCAGAAAAGCAACCTCTCTTGAAACGTAGACAGAAACAAGGAAAGCTCTCTTATTGCTTGTCCTCATGGCTTCCTGCTTTGCAAGCAGTTCTGTAAAGCCATAGGATGCCCAAAGCCACAGTAGCTATTTAGAATCGTGCAGGAGAAAAGCTTGAAGGTGAAAAGTCAGCATGCTAAGAATGGTGGATTAGGAGAGAAAGAACTTGACAATTAGAGTCATTTGACTCATCTGGAAACTTACCACCTCTAGAATTTTGTTTTATGAGATAAGCATCTATTTTGTAAAGTCTCTGCTCCTTATATTTTCTGTGACTTGAGGCCAAAAGCACCTTATTCTATCCTAGTGGCAATGTAACAATATCTGTTTCCTAGATAAAGAAAGTTTGTGTTGAATAAATATATTAAAGCTACTCACTAGGGTTTCAAAGATGACTAAGACAGGTCCCTGGAGAGACAGATCCAGGAGAAACCTAATATAGGAGAGAGAAATTTACATTGAAAGTAGTAAGAAATAGTAGGGCCTTGAAGGCTTTTGGTCACGGGTGTAGAATAATAAAGGCAGTGTTCTAGAACCATTAGCTTAGTATCATAATAAAAATGGTTGCTCACCTTGTATGCATAGAGAAGAAGAGAAAGTAGTTCAGTTGTGTACAACTCTTTGCGACCTCATGGACTGTAGCCCACCAGGCTCCTCTGTCCATGAAATTCTCTAGATAAGAATACTGGAGAGGACTGCCATTTCCTTCTCCAGGGGATCTCCCAACCCAGGCATCGAACCTGGGTCTCCCGCATTTTAGGCAGATTCTTATGATTGAGCAGCTAGTGTGCGTACAGATGACTATATTGCAGATTTTATTTCATTCAAACCTTATAACAAACCAAGAAAGAAGTCTTGTCTGTGTTTGAGGGATGAAGAAACTGAGGGCCATGGAATTTAAATAATTGGTTCAAGATGAGATGTCAATAAGATTAAAGCCTGTCATCTTCACCTCCAGAGGCCATGTTCTTATCTGGCTTCTTTCATGTGACAATGTTTCTTGTGGCATCTGCTGCCTCTATCCTCCTCATTTCATCATCCACTCAGGATGCCTGGAGGGAGGAGAAATGGGAGTCAGGGCGACAGATCAAAGCAGAACAGAGGCAGGTACAGGAAGGGAAAGGAAGGAAGGAAGGATCAAGGCGGATGACGTCTGTAGGAGTAATGAGACTCAGTGACAGAGAGATGTGGGATGGAGGGAATGAGGCCCCTAGGGGCCCCAGAGATCCTGCTCAGTTCCTTTCCTCCTTGAAAGAAGATCTAGTACTCATTGCTTCTGTTTTGTTCACGCATTTCTTAACACATGAGAATCTAGCTTCTGCTGCAACTACTTTTGGGGAAAGTCTTCTTTATGTATTTACCATTTGCCTAAAAACTGAACATAGATACAAACATTTTTTTTTTCCTATTTTTCTCAGTATCTCTTCACTTTCTTTAAGTGTTCTTCATAGGTCGTTCCACGAAACTGAGGTTATCCTTAGAGAAACTCATTGTCTCTTTTAAAATGCCTCTATACTCCACCTTTTGTCTTCTTCCAGAATTATTGGAGGTTGCCTTGTGTCTATCTTCTTACTTGACTCCAATTTTTCTCTGTTGTCCTCTGAATGAACTCCTGGAATATGTCCTTTGCTCTAACAGTCTTTATCTATGTTTTGTCTCCTCCTGGATATCTTCTGAACAATTTTAACCTTTTGCTGTCCCATCTCCGTAACTTCTCGCCTATAACTATCATATGGCTTTACATATGTATATATTTATTTATTACTCCTTAAACCAGATGATATGTCTTGTTTAAGGAGTAATTTTTTTTTGTATATTTTCAGTAGCTTTCACAGTGCCTCACATTTTGCATCTAGAAGACTCTCCATTCAGTCATTTCTTCACTCATTGAACAAGCATGTGAGTAGGAGGCACAAAAAGGAGAAAAACCGAATAAATACCTACAAGAACATGAAGAAGAGAAGAGAAATGAGGTGGCAATTTGAAAATGCTGTGGAAATTCATATTCTATTTTTTAAACCTGATTGCTTATACAATAAGAGCCAAAGAGAAGTACAACATACAAAAGAGGGAAGTAAGCAAAGAGGTAGGTAGGGAGGGTCTCCCTCAATGTGTGTACAGATAAAAATAACAGATGCTCAGTGTTTTAGTATAGCTAAAAAGTCATGGTGCCTGCAGCTTCAGGTAGCAGGAGCTTCCAGCCACGAAGAGCCATCATGTTATACAAATATTTGCATTCTTGTTTTTATATAAGCCATTCATAGATAGTAGATGGGGACCTGCATTGGAATTCTCCAGAGAAACAGAACTGATAGGAAGGATGAGTGGGTGGGTTTTAAGGCATCAGCTCATGGGATTATGTGGGCTGACAAGTTTGGAATTGGCAGGGCAGGCTGGCAGGCTGGAAATTCTGGCAAGAGATAATGATCTAGTCTTGAGTCTGGAGGCAGCATTTCTTCCTTGTCTGGGAACCTCGGTCTTTCCTCTTAAGGCCTTTAGCTTCAGTTATGTAAGGCTCGCTCTCACATGGGAGGTAATCTGTTTTTACTCAATGTCTACTGATTTAAATGCTAATCACTTCTAAAACATGCTTTGACAGCAACATGAAGACTGATGTTTGACTGAAAACTGGGTACCATAGCCTTGCCAAGATATAGGAAGTTCATTATCACAGGATGGAAACCAAGGACGCAGGGGAAGTGTTCCTCTGGATAGGAGAAGGGTCAGTTCCTTCAATACAAGTGGGAAATGAGGATGGGCACTGATGTGGGGGCGTTAGGGAGTTCCTGTGAAATAGCTTCTGGCTCTCTATGAAGAAGACAGATCTGAGATTGGAGGAAGGGATTAAAGATTTGACAATAGTAGAGCAGGTTTGCAAAATTCAGTGACTAGAGTATGAGACAGAGTTGTAAGTGAAATAGTCAGATTGCTGAGTAGAACAAAGGGCTGCTAATTAGAATCTTATGTGTAGTACAATCTCCTTAATAAATACAGATGGTATAGCTATTTCACATAAAATGACATCTTTATAACTGTTTGCACAATGTTGCTCTTTACTTTCTTCTAGTAAACATCGCTCTCCAGTTAAGTGCCTTGCACCCTACTAAAATCTCTTATTCCGTCTATCAGACCTAAGTAGTATCACCTGTGGTCTGCTTGTTTGAAGACATTATTGTTTGCCTTGTAGCACTGTGCACATAATAAATATTAAACTATAATATTTTAAACAAGTGACAAGGTGAATCAGCTTAAGGAGAAGGATATGACTAATAAATGCTAGAAGTATTTTATAGGCTTTTAGCATAGACCCGCAGCTCCGTAACTCAATACTGACACACTTCTCTTGCCATCTTTCAAAGGACAAGCTTACATACTGTGTAATAGGCACTTCATATGTATTTAAATGAATTCATGAAGACGGATTCTATTTTCTACATCTTTGTCTATTTGCAAATCATGTTTTAGAAAATGGCTAGGAGGCAAAGAATAGCTAAAGCTTTTGATTCAGTGTTCTCATCTTCCTGTGTTTATTTGAATTATCTGGTTAGTGGCACTTGTTTATTTGTGAGGTAGTGTGAGGTAGTGAAAATATTTTTAAATCATGGAGTAGGAAGACCTAGGTAGGTGGTAGAAAACTCAGATCCCTACAGAAACATAGTACATCTGCTGGCAGATCTTGTAATCTTTGGCTCACATTTTAGTTCAGGCTTCATTATTTGCTAGTGCTATGATTTAGAGAAGTAATTCACTCTCCACTGGCTTCATTTTCTTTATCTCTAAGATGTTAATATTATTTGTTTTGCCTACAGCATGATGTTTTAGCAACACTTAAATAAAAATTTTATAACAGAACTTTCAGGTTATACCAATATACATCTATTAGTTCAAAACAGAGAGGGAGATTGGTTTTGAGGAATTGGCTCATACACTTATGAGGCTGGCAAGCCTGCAATCTGGAGATCAGCCTGGCAGCATGGAGACTTGGAGTTGATGTTGCAATCCTGAGTCTCATATCTTGAAACTGAAAACTCACACAAGGTGTCTACATTGCAGTCTCAAGGCAGAATTCCTTTTTCTTCAGGAAACTTCTGTCTTTGCTCTTCAGACTTTCAACTGATTAGATGAGGCCTACCCATGTTATGGGTGATAATCTGTTTTACTTAAAGTGTACTGCTTTAATGTTGGTTACATCCAAAAAATACCTTTACAACAACATCTAGACTGAACAAATGTCTGAACAAATGACTATGTACAAAGCCCACTCATCATCACCAAAGACTATTATAATTAATACTTGATTCTTGAGTTGAGCCACTTAGATTTAATTCTAGCATCACCTTTTGGGGGCTAAGTTCCCTTGAGCAAATACTGTACTCTCTGTGTAATTCACTCTCCTTTCTATGAAAGCATCTTATAGAGTTGTTATGAGATTAGATGATACATGTAATATGTTCAGAATAGGGTAGCACAGAGTAGATGTACAGGAAATTATGGTTATTATTATTAAATATATATCACTGTTATCTGGAAATATACCAGTACAAAACTCTGAAATGGAAAATAAATTTTTGTGCTTATTAATCCTGTTGTCCACCCCTCCCCCACCAAACTGGGGTTCTGATAAAAAATAGTAACTACTCATTCTCCGTTCATTGTAACAATCACAATTTCAGTATTCTGCCCTAAGGAAATGGCAACCCACTCCAGTATTCTTGCCTGGAAAATCCCATGGACAGAGGAGCCTGGCAGGCTAGAGTGCATGGGGTTGTAAGCGTCAGACATGACTTACAGCTAAACCACTAACACAGTATCTTCTTCAGCACAGTCTATTTTTCAGAACTTTTATTCTGCTGTTCGAATAAACAGCAGAATAAAATATTTGTGCTATAAAATATCACATACACATACACATATATATAACACATATATAAATATGAGTTATAAAATATTTATGCCATAAGTATCAAAAATAATTGACCTTTACAAGATAGTAGTTAAGCCTGGCTACTCAGACTTATAGTTTATTCTAGTTTCATAGAGAAGCAGCAAATTAGTTAGCCTTCTGCCAGCTAAGAAGCCTTACCACCTTGTAGGCAGTATCTTGGTAATAGATTCTTAATTTCATGCAAAGCTATTCATTAATTTTTGTCATAATCTCAGAGGGTTATAGTTTATTTATTTCTCTGCATCTGAACACATCAGCATCATCTAAAACAATTTGTTGATATGCGATTTTATTTGCTAATACTCAAGTGAATTTACCAGTTCCAACTTTTGTTTGTTTTTCAGAGTTACTTAATTAACTGTGAGCTTCCCTTCTGTTGCATAGTGTATATTTAATAAATGTCTCATTCCATTAAAGTAACTGGATGTAGGCCTATCCATGGGTTCTTAATGTGTCACTGAGCTGGTTCTGTTTAGGTGAAAAATAAGTTAGCTTAGGAAAAGAAAATAGAAATTAAAAAAGGAATTCAAAATTTAAAAAGATCAGTTAAATGAGCTTTATTATTAGAACTAATCTAATACTTACTTGTTTTTAAGACAAAATGTTAACATACTAAATTGTGAATGAAAAGGAAGTCATTTTTGTTATACTTACAGAGTTGAGATAAAAAATTCTTCACCAAGGAAGGCTTTCACAGATTGACAGTGAGCTCTGAGGTCCACTCTCACCCAGGGCCTGGATCCTGGATTTTCATATGTAGAACCTCAATTTCATTATGTCCTCAGTCAACTTGATCTCAGGAACAACTGAAAAATCAAGCTCATAAATAATTTTTTAACGTAATTTACAATGTTGGTTTATCTATTACACTAGAGGCTATTTCAATCCAAAGATTAATCTAGGGTACTGCCCCTAGATTAATCCCCTCCTGGTATCAAAGTCCCTGAAAACTTGAATCAACATTTAAAGTTGTGTTTAGAGAAACCACAGTTAGGGTAAAAGGACGT
The DNA here is from genome assembly GCF_016772045.2 of Ovis aries. Taxonomy (NCBI): domain Eukaryota; kingdom Metazoa; phylum Chordata; class Mammalia; order Artiodactyla; family Bovidae; genus Ovis; species Ovis aries. The sequence goes on from NC_056061.1 coordinate 55,879,390, forward strand.
GTACAGTCGCAGAAAAGGTTAGCGAAGCAATTTAGTTTTATATTATGTCCCATCTTTATTTCCTTGGAGTGCTGGGTTGAAAAGGATCTTGAGATGTATATTTGATGCCAGTGAAAAGAGAATGCTATGCTTGAATGACAGCACTTTACATCTGCCCAAGATTCTGGTGTGAGCCGAGCATGCTATGTATCTGTCACTTTTGACCTAAGCTGTTGAAAAAAGGCTTACCACTGTCCTGTACCCATAATATAATGCCTCACTCTATTCATTTAGAATGTAGATATCTTCCAGATGTGCTTGTGTTAAGTCGTTTCAGTTGTGTCTGACTCTTTGTGACCCGATGGACTTTAGGCCATCAGGCTATTCTGTACTCGGGATTCTCCAGGCAAGAGAACTGGAGTGGGCTGCCATTTCCCTTCTCCAGGCAATCTTCCCAACCCAGGGATCAAACTTGCATCTCTTATGTCTCCTTCACTGGCAGATGGGTTCTTTTCCATTAGCGCCACCTGAGAAGTCTTCTAGATACATCACGTATTTCCCTTCAGCTCAGTTCAGTTGCTCAGTTGTGACCGACTCTGCTACCCCATGGACTGCAGCACACCAGGCCTTCCTGTCCATCACCAACTCCTGGAGCTTGCTCAAACTCATGTCCATTGAGTTGGTGATGCCATCTAACCATCTCATCCTGTCATCCCCTTCTCCTCCTGCCTTCAATCATTTCCAACATCAGGGTCTTTTCAAATCAGTTGGCTCTTTGCATCAGGTGGCCAGGGTGTTGGAGTTTCAGCTTCAGCATCAGTCCATCCAATGAATATTCAGGACTGATTTCCTTTAGGATTGATGAGTTGGATCTCCTTGCTGTCCAAGGGGCTCTCAAGAGTCTTCTCTAACACCACAATTCAAAAGCATTAATTCTTTGGTGCTCAGCTTTCTTTATAGTCCAACTCACATCCATACCTGACAACTAGAAAAACCATAGCTTTGACAAGACGGACCTTTGTTGCCAAAGTAATGTCTTTGCTCTTTAATATGTTGTCTAGGTTGGCCATAACTTTTCTTCCAAGAAGCAAGCGTCTTTTAATTTCATGGCTGCAGTCACCATCTGCAGTGATTTTGGAGTCCCCAAAATAAAGTTGAGCTATTTCAAATCCTTAAAGATGATGCTGTGAAAGTGCTGCACTCAGTATGACAGCAAATTTGGAAAACTCAGCAGTGGCCACAGGACTGGAAAAGGTCAGTTTTCATTCTAATCTAAAGAAAGGCAATGAAAAAGAATGTTCAAACTACTGCACTATTGCACTTATCTCACACACTAGCATAGTGATGCTCAAAATTCTCCAAGCCAGGCTTCAACAGTACGTGAACTGTGAAATTCCAGATGTTCTGGCTGGATTTAGAAAAGGCAGAGGACAGCGATCAAATTGCCAACATCCATTGGATCATTGAAAAAGCAAGAGAGTTCCAGAAAAACATCTATTTCTGCTTTCTTGACTATGCCAAAGCCTCTGACTGTGTGAATCACAACGAACTGTGGAAAATTCTTCAAGAGATTGGGATACCAGACCACCTGACCTGCCTCTTGAGAAATCTGTATGCAGGTCAAGAAGCAGTAGTTAGAACTGGACATGGAACAACAGACTGGTTCCATTTCCCTTAGGCAAATATAAAATATATGTATGTATGGTTATCCGACTAAGCTCTATTTTCACAGAAAGCCATCTGACCACATTTTTCAGGTGACAATGTCCTTGAGTAAGATACGATTTTCTTTAGTCATATTATGGTTTTAAGAATAGCCAGAATTATGGTGTTTCTGCGGTCTCCATAAGCAGCACTTTAAAAATCATATTCTTTAAAGATGAATATATGATGTAGACATGTTATTAATTCATTGAGGACTGGCTAGCATCGGAAATGAGTTTTCTCTATCTTCGGGTTTAAGGATACTCCATGCCACCTTATGCTGATGCGTTTTTAGTGCTTCATACTAAAAAAGACTTCACAGTTTGTCTCTTAAGTCTCCCAACTTTCCTGGATAAAGATTGAATATATTTTCCCAAAGTTTTAGGCTATCTGGGCAAGGAGAGACGCTCATAGCCTTGGCTTTGAGTTTGACTGAGGATGGGTTGGCTTCAAGACTGACCAAGAGAAGGCAGACAACCTCTTGGGTTGCCTTAATTTAAAGGATCTTTCATATTCTGTAAGGAACACAGAATTCACACCTAAGATATATATTTTTTTTTGGGGGGGGGGGGGGGAGTGGGTGAGCAGACATTAAGGGATATGGATTTGAAGAGCTGGTGAGTAAGGGCAAGTTATTCATTTTAAAAATGTAGTTTCATATATTTTTTAAGAAACTGATAACTTAAGAGAATAATACCTTTCCTGTATTTCAGTTGGGATTAGTCTAAAGTTGTCATATAATATATACACTAGACTTCGAAAGGCTTTACACCTGCCGCATGACTCTGAAAATTACTTCAGAGAGTTGTGAATAGACTTTTCTTCAGGGTATTTCAGACTGATCTAAGAAAATCTTTGCCTGAACAGCTCTTTATGTGTGTTTATTTCAGAAAGAATTCTACTCAGTCTCTGCTTATTCATGTTTATTTCATTTGTGAAGCTCTTTAGACTCTTCAGAAGAAATGAGTAATAATTAAGTACCAAGGTAAAATGTTATTATTCTTTTTTTATGTGTGTATTTCATTTACTAATAACATTTAAATCATTATTGTAACATATCTACTAATGTCTCTACTTCCAAGGATTTATTTTTATTTTCCCGTTTACTTATTTTTCAATATGACTGTGAGGATGGTCTCAAAATTTCATAACTCTCTGATTTTTGATTCTTCAGAAAACTGTACACTTTTGAGTATCCAAAATGCCCCAAACATCCCCAAGTCCTTCATCTCAGAGGTCAATTTTCTTTTCAATATCTAACAACCTCAGTCCAATCATTCACCTAGATTTTTTGGCAGGCAGTTCATCTCTTGTTATTGGATTTTCTTGGTTTCATATTTCTGAACTCTAGGAGTGTTTAATTTTCCCATGAATCCTTCTGATTATTGTGTACTAATATTTGATGTCATTGTTCAGAGGCTAAATTGTGTCCGGTTCTTTGCAACCCCATGGACTACCGCGTATCAGACTCCTCTGTCCATGGAGATTTCCAGGCAAGAATATTGGAATGGATTGCCATTTCCTTCTCCAGGGAGTCTTCCTGGACTGGAGATCAGACTCATATCTCTTGCATTGGCAGATGAATTCTTTACCACTGAGCCACCAGGGAAGCCTGTTCTAACATTAGTTTCAGTTAACATGTTTTAGTTTCAGCCAGCATGAAATCCAGCCCAAACTAGTCTTAAAAATGTAAGGGATATATTTACTTATATCATTAATCTCCAGGAGTAAGGCATGCTTCAGAGCTGGTGGTCTGATGAGGAGGACTGTGTTCTTGCTGTCTTTCCCTACTACAACCTCTAAATCAGTTCCATACCAAATTTTTCTGGGGCCACAGGATGCAGGTCAGTAAGAGTTGAAAATACAGAGTTTCATTTTCAACTCTAGGAAGAAGAAGGTTGACTTTAATAGCTTTCTCTTAAAAGGCAAGACACTTCTTTCTTAAAAGCCTACTAAAAAATAAAAAAAAAAGAAGAAACAACTCTCCTCACTTCTCACTGGTGTAAACTGATTCAGGCACTTCCACCAATAACCTCCAGCAGAGAAGATGAAATAAATGTAATTGACCCATATGAATCAGTGAGTCTTGCTTCCTTCCCCAGGCCATGCCTCAGATAGAAAATGAATATTGAGTAGTAAATTATTCCATAGCATGCTGCTATGGACTGGTGTTCTGGGCTTTTTCACTGGTTTCCACTTACTAAGTTATAATTTTAATACATCACAACTTTCCCTCTTCCAGATCACAATCTTGAGGGAGCAAAAAGGGTACACTTACTCTGAATATGGCCGTTGAACTCTAAAATAATATTTTAGATTTGATCTCTCTGTTGAGTTCTGATCTAAAGCCACCAATGTCTACTTTAATGGAGTCATTATCTCCATTTAGATATCTAATGGGTAACTCAAACTTAACATGATCAAAAGAGGACTCTTGGTTCCTCCTCAAACCTACTCTTTTCCTCCCTCAGACATCTCCATAAATAGAAAGAAATATTCTTATTTATAGAACCTCATTTATTCAGTTGATCAAACCCCAAATCAAATTAGAATCATATGAGCTTTTTTCTTTTCCTTCCAAAGTTAAAATTGCTCAGTCATGTCCAACTCTTTGGGACCCCATGGACTATATGGTTCATGGAATTCTCCTGCCAGAATTCTGGAGTCGGTAACCTTTCCCTTCTCCAGGAGCTCTTCCCAACCCAGGGATTGAACCCAGGTCTCCCACACTGCAGGTGGATTCTTTACCAACTGAGCCACAAGGGAAGCCCTTTCCTTCCAAACATGCATACTATTTGTCAACAAGCTCTATTGGCACGTAGGCAAAAAATATATCCTGAAACTGTCTACTTCTCTTTTCTTCACAGTTACTGTCCCAGTCTAAAATCCCATCATTATTTACCTAACTTGCCTCTTAACTGTTTGTCACTTTTGCACCTATACAATTAATTGAATAAACAATGTCTTGGTGAGCTTTGAAAACGGCTCATAAAATCCTATCAGGTGGCTTGGATGATAAAGAATCTGCTTCAGTGTAGCAGACCCAGGTTTGATCCCTGGGTCAGGAAGATCCCCCTGGAGAAGGAAATGCCAACCCACTCTAGTATTCTTGCCTGGAGAATCCCATGTACAGAGGACCCTGGTGGGCTTCAGTCCATGGGGTCACAGAGTCAAACACAACTGAGCAACTCTAGATTTTAATTCTTACCTTTTATATGTGTTTTTCAATTTATAAAAATGTTTTGATTAACATAAAGCTTTAATTTTAAAATTGTCAAATATATCAGTCTTTTCCTTTAAAGTTTGTCATCTTTGTCCTTTTAATAAATTCAAACTTGAGCATCTTAGTATATTTTGCCATATTTTCTGCTGAACATTTTAATGTTTTCCCTTTTAAATTTAAGTGTTTAAACCTTCTGGAATGAATTTTTGTGTATCATGTGAGGTACTACATATCAATTTTCTTTCTTCCCATGTGATTAGATAATTTTCCTGAAAACACTACTGAATATTTCCTCATTGCCTCTCTGATCTGAAATGAAAAATTTGTTTATAAATCAAATTTCCACAAATGCATAGACTAGTAGTAGGGGGCTCTCTTTTTAGTTTCTCAGCCAAATTCTCTGTTTCTGTGCTAATATCACTTCTGAATCTTAATTAATGGACTTTTATATCTTTTTACTGCAGTTAAAGCAAATCTCCCTAATTTATTTTTTTGCCTCAAAAGAATCTTGGCTCTTCTCAGGACTCTTTGATCTTCAGTACATAGAATCACCTTGCCACGTTCCACATATACAAAAAATCATGCTGAACTTTTAATTAGAATTCTATCCAGAGGTTGCAGTGGGGAAAGACAATTTTGCTGTCACTGTCTTGAAATTCTTACTTTTTAAAGACGGGACCCCACATTTTCATTTTGTATTGGGCCTTGAAAATTGCATAGCTGGCCCTGTGATGATTATTAGAGAATAGGTTTAAAGTTAAGCTTTGCTTTTTTTTTTGCTTTTTTTAGGTTTTTTTTTTTTTTTTTTGCTTTGTAGAATTCTTAAAAAGTATTCATTAACCTTGAAAATGAGTATTCTTTTAAGGCCTTATTAAAAATATTACTCAAATATTCTTTAAGGGAGGAATTAGAGTATTAATTTAAGAAAACCAGGTCTACAACTTAATAAGGGAGAAATGACTTAATATTTAGTTGAATTGCTCCACAAATAGTGGGATAAACAGAAAATTTACTTTTAAAAATTGAATAACTGTGGTCTTCAATGCATTTTGTAAGATTTTATTACAGAGTTAATTTAGGTCAGTTGGCTTTTAATGATTAGCCCACAAGTTAGAATAAGTTTTAAATAGCTTTGGTTATAAAATGAAGTAGGTCAATATTTTATTTAATTTGATCGCTCTAATCAGTGTTTTGAAAATATGAGTAGATAGGGCCTGAAAGGACTTAGTATCTATCAAATATGAGCCAGTTTTTCAGAACTGAAGATTTGTAAAAAAATCCATTTCCACATTTCCAATTGAGACCTGTACTTTCTTATCTTTGAACACTGACATAGGTGGCTGACCATGAGGGAGATGAGTTCTATCTCATCGGGGGCCAAAGGCTTCCAATCCAATATTTTATATTTAAATTTGCAGGGAACATAAAGAACTTGTTGAGTTATATGTGATAAATTCCTAGGAGTCTTCTCTCACATTCTGCTCCACCTTAGTACTCTCCAGTCAAACAAGATTTTATCCTGTTTTAACTTTATTTGTTTGGGCTTGCTTGGTTTAACTCTGTGTTAATCTTGATCCAATTAAGAACTGAAGTGCATGACCAACAAATTCCTGGAGCTGTCTCTCTCAGAAAGTGACGATAAAGTCCCAGAGGAGTTTGAGATGTCTATAAATTCTGAATATTCATTGGAGGGACTGATGCTGAAGCTCCAATACTTGGGCCATCTGATGTGAAGAGCCGACTCGTTAGAAAAGACCCTGATGTTGGAAAAGATTGAAGGCAGGAGGAGAAGAGGGCAACAGAGGACTAGGTGGTTGGGTGGAACTACTGACTCAATGGAAGTGAGTTTGAGTGAGCTCTGGGAGATAGTGAAGGACAGGAAGCCTGCTGTGCTGCAGTCCATGGGGTTACAAAGAGTCATACACGACTGAGTGACAGCAACATAAATTCTGGAGAGGGCCAAGAGGCCTTTTTGTCATCTCAACCTCCTGGATTTGGCAGATTCAAAGATTCATGCTACGGTCTATCTATCTATCTATTTATATAGTAGGAAAGGTCTTGAGAGAGAAATTTCATCTGTAAACAGACCTAAAAAGATTCCAAAATCCAAATTTTGATGGTGCCGCATCATACCTTGTAAAAGATACAGGTAGAATAAATTTCTGGTGTCTAAATAACTAGACTAAGACTCTGGGACTTCCCTGGTGGTCCAGTGGTAAAGAATCTGCCGGGCAATGCAGGGGACATGGGTTCAATCCCTGGTCCAGGAAGATGCCACATGCCTGAGGGTAACGAAACCCATGTGTCACAATTATTGGGCCCAAGAGCCTAGAGCCTATGCTCTGCAACAAGGAAACCACTGCAGTGAGAGCCTGCACCCCACAATTAGGGAGCAGTCCTACTCACCACAGCTAGAGAAAGACAGCGATGAAGACTAAGCACAGCCGAAGAAAGGCTCTGGACAAGGGGATGACAGTGTCTGCTTCAGTTAAAGGCAAAAGCTCCTTTTCAAAGAAGCAGAGCTTACTCTGACGTAGAAGCAACTCAAGGTGCTGAAAATTCTTCCTAGATAGTGATTCAATGGCCATTTGACCTAGCTCCAAATAAAGATGTGCCAGTGTACTTGGAAGGGATCCATCAAAGTGGCTCAGACAGTAAAGAATCTCCGGGTAATGCAGGAAGCCCGGTTCGATTCCTGGGTCAGGAAGATCCCCTGGAGACAGGAATGGCAACACACTCCCGTATGCTTGCCTAAAGATTTCCATGGATAGAGGAACCTGGTGGGCTATAGTCCATCGGGTCACAACATCAGACATGACTGAGTGACTACACTCTTACTTTCAATGTACCTGGAAGAGAAATTTGTGAGGCCATGTTTCAGGTGAAAAATACCAACACTGATATTAGAATAGTCAGTATTTACTGGGAAATTACAATGAGTACACTCTCTTTACATGTTATAATTCTGAATTCTCTTAGTAACTCATGAAGCAGATATAACGGTTCCCTTTTTTTAATGATGAAGAATCATAGGCTTAGAGTTTAAATGACTTTGCAAAAATTAGTAAGTGGCAAAATCAAGACTCATATTCCAATCTCTGGTGGTAAGTCTTGACAACTACTCCTACAGTCTTTTATTATAATTTTGACCTCAGTGGAAAAGTCTTCTCCAAGTTCACTGCAGGAGGGTCAGAGAATTTTAAGCACCGTGGTCACAAATAGGACGATCAGGTGGAGTGTTATGATATCCTGCCTGGCATTTTGTAAACTGCCAAAAATTTTTATTTCTTTTTAAAAAAATTTTTATTTTTACTTTATTTTGCTTTACAATACTGTATTGATTTTGCCATACATTGACATGAATCACCCACGGGTGTACATGAGTTCCCAATCCTGAACCCCCCTCCCACCTCCCACCCCATATCATCTCTCTGGATCATCCCCGTGCACCAGCCCCAAGCATCCTGTATCCTGTATGGAACATAGACTGGCAATTCGTTTCTTACATGATACTATACATGTTTCAATGCCATTCTCCCAAATCATCCCACCCTCGCCCTCTCCCACAGAGTCCAAAAGTCCGTTCAATACATCTGTGTCTCTTTTGCTGTCTTGCATACAGGGTTATCATTACCATCTTTCTAAATTCCATATATATGTGTTAGTATACTGTATTGGTGTATTTCTTTCTGGCTTACTTCACTCTGTATAATGGGCTCCAGTTTCATCCACCTCATTAGAACTGATTCAAATGTATTCTTTTTAATGGCTGAGTAATACTCCATTGTGTATATGTACCACAGCTTTCTTATCCATTCATTATGATACGGGAAACTAGAATGTAAGGGATGAGAGTATGGGATTCTAAACTCTGGGTTTGTGAGCTGTGTGACTATCAGAAAGTTTCACTTCTCTTACTTGCAAAATAGGGACAGTAACACACCCTGCTTTGTAGGGCTATCATGATCACCCTATAAGTTGGCGCTGGTGTTAGCACTCTGCCTGGCACACACACACACACACACACACATGCTCAAGAAGTGGTAACTATGTTGTTGAATGTCTTCTTGTTGTTGCTTTTAATATTATAGCCACAAAGACAGTGTCAGTGCCAGTGCCTTTAGGACCATTAACAGCAGAAGCTACAGTCAATAAATCTGACTGAGAGGCACAGGTGGAGTACTGTGAAGTGGGTAAGCCAGAGCTCTCACAGCCACCAAGCAGTGGAACTGAAACAGAGCAGCAAGGAGTCTAAAAGTGCCTAGGAGGTATGAGCTTCCTGGCGTCCTGCCAGGGGAAGGAGGAGCCTTGAGGGATTATGCATTATCCTGCTGGATGGGAAGTCAGAATCCATACCATTGTCATGGCCATTGAGTGTATTAACAATGTCCTTGGTCATCGTCCTCTTCTAAGCTCCTGTACCTTTGGGAAGCAAAAACTTCATACCAGACTCCTTTTTAATTGTATGCTTCTGTCTGCCCACTTTTCTCCTTCCAGTGCAGAAAGCAATCACCTAATAATATCACATGAGGAGAAAAAACCTTTCTGTAATTTACAAAATTGTGGGTAATTCTGTTATTCAATTAAGATAATACTGTTTCTGAGCTTAACCTCCTGTCCCAAACTGAAACCCTAATTAGGCTGTAGACATGCAGAAAAATGAGAGAGTTGTGTGCCCATAATTTCTCTCTTCTTATATTAGGAAATAATATTCTCCCAGAGTTTTCTGGCAGGTCTCTCCGTTTGAGTCACAGAATCAGTTTCAATGTGTTTCAATTGTTTGCAAGAATGTAAAATACCATCACCATAATTACCTCTCCATCTTTATAAGTATTGCAATGACTATAATAAGAATGCAATCCTAGTAAAACCTATATCGCCCTTTGAGAAGGCTTCATTTCATGTGTAATGCACTTTATAATCCTTCATGGGTAGAATTTGTTTTAATAGAAATATTTCATATATTGAATTTCATTATTAGCTAAGGAATGATTTGTTTTACAAGGTTAATTATCTTTGTCTTCTAAAAATATTTGCTAGTTAATAAAAATATTTAAATTCTTTTTGTTTAAAATCAAGGCACAATATACTACTTTGTAACAAAGTTTCTGTACATTGTACATAGACAGAGCTCTGGTTATAAGCTAGAGGACAAAATTTCTTTGAATGTTAGAGCTTTTTGATTCTATTTTATACTATAATTTTTCTTGGCAATAAAAAATGTACTTCTATTGAATTCAAAATTACAATAAATGTGCTCTGTGCAGATAATGTAATACCTATAAATTCCCAAGCCCTACAGTTGTAGATTGCATATCTCAAAGGATTAAGGATCTGAATTCTGTTTTAAAAATAATGAGCTGAAGACTGATTGCAAATGGATTATTGTTAACACAGGCAACTAAGCTTTTCCACTGTTTTGTCTAGATCTGAGCATGAGGCATTCAAAAGCCAAGGCAGTATGCTGGATTTAGCAGGGTTAGATCTTTAAAACACAAACTAAAACCATAACTAATACTCTTCTCCTAGGGGTTGAGAAGAGAGAGTCTGTAGGTACGAGCCAGGAGTACCTGAGATATATGATCCCACACTGAGCACTGCTTGGGTATGAATTAAAAGCTGAAGCAGAGCTAGGGAGCCCTGACAAAGAACCACACATTCTGTATTCCATCTCACCTCCCCTGCCAAATCACACAGCTACATCGAGGAGGAGCTATATTGAAAAATGAAAACTAATAAAGTAAGCAAACAGAATCAACCTCCTACCATTTTTCCATTTTTAATACTTTCATAAGCAATGTTAAATTATTTGAATTGAATATTTTCTTGTAATCGAATTTTTTCTACTCTGAGGACTGATTTTATTCCTCCAGCTACCAAAGTAGTATTTTATTTTATGGTCAAAATCATAATATATTAGGGCTGAAAGGTTATTTAGAAATAATTTACATTTTATTAAAGATGCATTTTGGGGCTTCCCGGAAGGCTCAGATGATAAAGAATCTGACTGTAATTCAGAAGACCCGGGTTTGATCCCTGGGTTGGTAAGATCCCCTGGAGAAGGGAATGACTGCCACTTCAGTATTTCTGCCTGAAGAATTCCATGGATGAAAGAGCCTGATGCTGCTGCTAAGTTGCTTCAGTCGTGTCCGACTCTGTGCGACCCCACCAGGCTCCCCCGTCCCTGGGATTCTCCAGGCAAGAACACTGGAGTGGTTTGCCATTTCCTTCTCCAATACATGAAAGTGAAAAGTGAAAGCGAAGTCGCGCAGTCGTTTCCAACTCTTAGCGACCCCATGGATTGCAGCCTACCAGGCTCCTCCGTCCATGGGATTTTCCAGGCAAGAGTACTGGAGTGGGGTGCCATTGCCTTCTCTGACAAAAGAGCCTAGTGGGCTACAATCCATGGGGTCGCAAAGACTCAGACATGGCTGAGTGACTACTACCTTCACTTTTCATAAGACAGGAAGGAATTGGGGCTTAGAGAAGCTATGTGCCCAGGCAAAGGCCAGAGGCAAGGGCAAGCCCTCCTTCCCAGCCCACCCTCCCGCCCTGGACTTGGGTGCAGCTGCTCTCAAGTTAGTGGATGCCTGCACAGCAGTATTCTGAATTTTTCTAAAAAAGAGAGAGCTATCTTCAGGGGGGCCAGTCATTCTATACTTTTAAAAAATCAGCTGAAACTTAGAGCAGGGGGAACACATGAAGTGTTAAAAATAAAATTTGTGAAGACTTCTGAGGGACTACTGCTTTCTTTTAGGTATTTTCCTGATTCATCTCCCAGGTTCTAGTCTGGAAACATCCCATTGAGAAGGATCAAACATGCATAAAAATGTGAATGTGAATTTCCTATCCTAAGATCTGGGTTCAGTCACACAGTGGCGGCCTGACTCAGTTTATGGGGCTTCCAGTCCTAGCTTCATTTTCTCCCCTGACCATGACTGAGTTTTACAATAACAGACTACTTAGTGTTTAGCCAAGGAAAGAGTGAGTACTTACCACCCAGAGTTGGAGGAGGGTCTTATTTTATTTATTTTGTGGGGTCTGACTTACCACACATTTCTTTATGGACTCTCTCACTTTACTCCCTGTGTCTAATTACCTAAGTCAGTAAGAGGAGGATTCTGTCTGTCTCATTTTCAACTGAGGCATCAGCATAGTAGGTGTCAGATATAAAATGACTTAGGCAAATTCTCACACACAGAACTTGTGAGGGAAATATTTGAGAACTGATTGCATATTTTTTGACCTCTTTGCCAACTTGAAGTGTAAAAGGGTTGAGCGCAGGGAGAAAAGAGCGGCATCTATGAGAAGTTCTTAGAGAAAGCTGTTATACTATGAGTCTCTTCACCCCCCACCCACCAACCACAGAGGGAGTCACTGACCTCCAAATCCACACTTAGGGAGGGGACTGCTCAGAGAGCTTGGTTTGGTGCCTGAACTGAGCTGAGAAAGTTTAAGCAGAATGGAGGTGGCTGTATTGATTAGTTCTGTATGCACGAGATTATTAAGGCTATGGAAGGGCTTTCTGTGGCTGATCTCAGCCATGTTGAAGAGAGGAGGATGAAAAGCCAAAGGGAGCTGGTCTGGAGCAGCTTAAAGTTCTGCCCTAAACCCTCTTGCACTGTTGGTAGGAAAGCAAATTGATATAGCCACTATGGAAAACAGTATGGAGATTCTTAAAACAACAACAACAACAAAAAACTAGGAATAAAATACCATGTGACCCAGTAATCCTGCTACTGGGCATATACTCTCAGGAAACCGTAACTGAAATAGACACATGTACTCCAGTGTTCATTGCAGCACTACGTACAATAGCTAGGACATGGAAGCAACCTAGATATCCATCAACAGATGAATCAATAAGGCAAGAACACTGGAGTGGGTTGCCATTTCCTTCTCCAATGCATGAAAGTGAAAAGTGAAAGTGAAGTCGCTCAGTCATGTCCAACTTCTCGACCCCATGGACTGCAGCCTACCAGGCTACTCCATCCATGGGATTTTCCAGCCAAGAGTACTGGAGTGGGTTGCCGTTGCCTTCCCGATACAAAGTGAAGTAAATCAGAAAGAAAGATGAATATCATATATCAACACATATATTTGGATTCTAGAAAGATACTACTGATTAAACTATCTACAGGAAGCAAAGGAGATGCAGACATAGAGAACAAACTGTTGGACACAGCGTAGGACAGAGAAGGTGGGATGATTTGAGAGAGTAGCGTTGAAATAGATACATTACCATATATAGAGGAGAGAGCAGGTGGGAATTTGCTATGTGATGCAGGAAACCCAAGTGAGTGCTCTGTGACAGCCTGGGGGTGGGGAAGATGGGGAGGGAGGTGGCAGGGAGGTTTAAGAGGGAGGGGACATATGTACACCTTTGGCTGGTCCCTATTGATGTATGGCAGAAACCATTACGATATTATAAAGTAATTATTCTCCAATTAAAAATAAACTATTTTGAAGAAGTCTTGCCCTACAGAAACTCCTGTCTCTATTTGATTGGACCACCAGAGGACCAGGAACCAAGGGTGGAGAGGTCCCTAGAGGAGTGGGTTCTATCTCCCATCAAGAGAGTGACCTCTGATGAACTCAAGAAAGAATCAGGTAAGGAACAAGCCTATCTGAAACCTCCATCAAGCCCAGAGTGTGTCTGCCCCTCTTCCTCCTCACTTCCCAAACCCACTGTTAGCAACGCTGGCAGAAGCAGAGCAAGAGAGAGGAAGTCACTGCTAACAGACATCTCTTCCTAATGAACAGCTTCTTGCCTTTGTGGCTTGTCCCTGAAAGTGAGGGAGGAGAATAAGTTTAGAACAAATAAATATGGAAGTGATGACTGATATACTGGGCTAGATATTTCTCAGGCATAAACTGAGACTGTGTTTTGTGACTCTAAGTGATGATAGAAAGTTTTGTTAGTTTGAGAGTGAGAAGTCAAGAAACTGCCAGATGTTTTATTCAAGAACAGGAGAAGACTCCTTTCACTGAAAGCATTTGAAAACCAGTGGGAAACAAAAAATAAAGTAGTGCGTTGATCCCCGAGTCCTGTGTATTCTAGATACCCGTATGAAGTGCTCTTTTCTGGTCTCTAAGTTGCAGCACCCCACCAGCCAGAGCTAGAGTCTCATCATTTGAATCACCTATGTGTTTGAAACCAATTCAGTCCTTGGAAGACAATAAAGCCATTTTATTCTGCTCACTCTGGGTTTCAGCATCAAGTTGTTCTTGTTACAATTTGAGCCCAAACTTTGAGACCCCTTGTTTTGATTCTGTGCCTTGTTTTTGAATCTCACTTTATGTTGTTGAAATTCATATATTAATTTACAGTCATACCTCATGTTTTCGCCCTTCACAGATACTGTGATTTTTTTTACAATTGAAAGTCTGTGGCAACCCTGCATTAAGGAAGCATATCAGCACCACTCTTCAACCAGCATTTGTTCACTTCATGTCTCCATGTCACACTTTGGTAATTTTTACAGCATTTCAAATGTTTTCATTGTTTTTGTAATGATTTGTGATCAGTGATCATTGGTGCTACTATTATGACTTGCTGAGGGCTTGGATGATGGTTAGCATGTTTTAGCAAAAAAGTTTTTTTTTAATTAAGGTATGCACATTGTTTTTTTACCCATAACTCTATTGCACACTCCATAGACAGTATAGTGTAAGCCTAACTTTTATATGCACTGGGAAGCCAAAAAAATCACGTGACTCACTTTTCTGTGATATTTGCTTTATTGTGGTGGTTGAAAACCAAACCAAACCAAATATTCTGAGGTATGTCTGTAGGATTTCACTGTGTGTGTTTATACAGTTGACCCTTGAATAATACGATATACACCCACAAGTATACCTTTTGTTTGTTTTGGCCCCTGATGCTCTCAATAATTAATCTTGTGATTTATCTGGATGGATGCTTTTAAAGAGTAAAGCATGAACAACCCGATGGTTCCCATAGGGTATGAATGGGTTTTGCATGCGATAAGAATCTGGAGGCAGTGATAGAATTTTCTTGGAGGATCACCAGCTCTCGGGATCTATTGGATTTTCCTTGGGTTGCCATTTCCTTAGAGCACAGTAGTTGTCAAACTATAGTTGTGTCAGAATACTTTGAGGGTCTGTTAAATCGGAAGGCTGAGCTTCACCTCTTTCACCCCCTCTCCCCCTACGGCCTGCCACACTCCCCCCAAGGTTTGTAATTCAGTAGATCCATAGAGACGTCTGGGAGAATTTGCATTTCTATCAAGTTCCCAGTTGATGAAGATGCTGTTGATCTGGGGACCACACTTTGAAAGTCATTGCCTTGGTGCAGTTTCTCGAACTCAGCACTGTGGACATGTAGTGCCACATAATTCTTTGTTGTGTGGGGCCAGCCTGTGAATTTTTAAGATGCTTAGCAGCATCCCTACCCTTGACCACTGAGATGGCAGTACCAAATACTTCTCCAGACATTGCCAAAAGTCCCTGAAGGGGCACGCCACCACGGACTGACAGCCTCTGGCTCCCTTATGTTCTTCTGTCCCCTGCTTGGAAAAGAAAAGCCCAGTTATAAGCAATCTGGAAGATGAGGGCCTTGAGGGTCTTGGCATTTAGTCAGAACATTCTGTTTAATTCCCTTATTTTTGTTTTTGCCTTTCATCAGTACTACTGCACTCTCCATTTCCAACTGTAAGTCTCTCCAAAGAGAAATCTCAAGAGGTGGAAAAGGGTCAGACTCTTGGTTAGGGAACCTGCGGTCTAACTGACCCTCACACAAACTTTCAACTTATCCTCCAGTTTGCAGTTTTGTTCTCAAGTTCAGCTTTCTGAAATCTCTACCATCTCTAGAATTTGAGTCTTTCTCAGGTTCAGCAGAACGAAGCAACTTTCTTTCCTGCAAGCTTGCTGTTCCATTTTCTCCGATCTGCTAAATCAATTATGATTCATCCATCTGCTTTCCTGGTCCGAAGTTTTGTGGACATCTTTCATCTGCTGTTATCTGTCCTCCTATTCTCTTTGTTTTCATAGATCCATGCCCTTTTATGCACTCACTTTCATTTTGCAGTATTACAAAGAACTGCAGTAAACATGTGTGTTTAATTCATTCTGTTTAACCAGAATTCCCAGCTACTTTTTCTGATACTAGGTTTTCATGAGAGGGAAGGTGGAAAGGGTATAAAAATACGTGAGTTAGGGACATATTATTAGTGATTTTGATTAAAGATGAAGAAAAAAATTAAAGGTACAAAATACATTCTTTTCACATTTTTTGACCTAAAGCCTTATTGTTATACTTTGTTATCATACATTCAATAAAAACAGCATCTGAAGTGGAAAATATCAGCCTTATGAGATTCTGAAATGCTGAAAACCAAAAAGCAGATATCTTTGAGCAAGACAATAGTTAGTGAAACCTTTTATAAATTTCAAATATATGCCTATGTTAGGTTATAATTCCTCATTTAAGAATATAAAGAGTGCAGGTCTTAATTTTACCCATAAAATCAAAGCCATATATTCTTACAGAAGACTTGTTCTCTACTTTGAAAATGACACTGGCAGTAACCCAAGTAGCTTAAAAGTGAGTTTGAAACCCCCTGAAGAATTTAGAGATTTTAAAAATTTATTGTTTTTACTACTATTCTAGTCAGTGGAACCACTTGGCTGCTTCCCCCCAGATATTAACAATCTGAAATCTGAACTCAAGCTGAACATGTTATGTAGGTATTAGTCATACTTGCTCATGTGTAACTCCTCCTGTTGTTGAGAAAGCCCAGCTCATGACTTTTGCGGATCAGGTGGGATTTAGCCATAAGTAACCAAAGATGATATTGAATTTAAATTCAATAATTAACAAAATGACAAGTGGAAATTCTTTATATATACGTACCTAGCTCTGGGAAAATTACTGGATCCCCCAGGAAAAGTCTCTCAGGAAGGAAATCATAAAAACATCAGGGCTGAAACAGACTAAATGTCTCATGAATGAAACCTGGATCTGGCATTTAACTTCTTTTGAGCTTTCTGCAGGTAGAGCTATAAGTGACAAAATGCCCTCCAGCTAATTCTAAGAATGGTCAGTGCTTTTGAATACTTACACTTTAGAAAAATTTGGTTAGCACAGTCATTAGATATGAATGAATACTTCCAGGGAATTATGTCTTATTTGAATCCCAATATATGGACAGACCAGAGAGCTCTGTTAAAATTATATAGTATATTGTTGGGAATCGGGAATTACCTGGCGGTCTGATGGTTAGGACTATGTGCTTTCACTACCAGTTTCCATCCCTGGTAGGGAAACTAAGACCCCACCAGCTGCTTGACACAGCCAGAAAACCATATAAATAAATACATAATGTATATAGTATATCATGCTTTCAAGCTAACAAGCATTGAGAAATAATATGGTGTTCTTGTCTTTGATTTTCACAGCATCTGTTGACTTACAATACATGTTATATAACTTAAATGTACTAGGATGGAAAGTCAATAGAAAGTGTAAGAGAGAGGTCACAGTCATCCTAGAGTATGTCAGAAATACATATGGAACATTTATACATTCTCTCTATATACTTATATAAATAAATACAAACAAGTATAATTATATGCATATCAGAAAGAAGCCAAATACAGAGATAGTTTAGAATGTCAATGAAAACTTGGAATGGAGAAGACAAATACAGGGATAATTGTCATAAGAGCCACTAATACATGGTATATTCACTGCATTGGACCTTTAATGATCCATTATGTGACCTCAGGTACAAGTCATCTGGTTTCTCTGAAATTTCATTTTTCATCTATAAAATGAAGATAATATAAAATATTTGTCTTTCCTGGATCTCAGGAGGTTAGTGAGGTTCTATTGAGACAGTAGATGTGAAATCATTTTATAAACTATACACATTGTATGAATGTACATTCTTGGCAAGAACAGAATCACAGAGAAAAGCAGAACTGCTAGTATTCATAAGCGGTAGTTTGGCTTCTTCATCTGCCTAAGTCATTCAGGAAATAAACATATCTGTATATTCCTTTTATTTGTTTTGATATTTCAAATTTCTCCAAACATGTAACAAGTATATCTATTAAAACTGAGCATAGTATTTCTTTTAGTATGAAATAGTGTCAAAAATAATTTTAAATTATTAAAAAAATAATAATCCATCAGGTGAATAGGATTTTTCTTACACATATATTACTTTCATAAAGATGAGTTCCCAAAGCAGGATCCCTTGATAGACTTTGGGGAATTCTGTGGCTTTCCACACACATGTGAAAGTGTGTGTGTGTGTGTGTGTGTGTGTGTGTGTTCACACGTGCACATGCTGAGAGGTGATTTCCTGGGAAGAAGAGCCATATCGTTCATCACATTCTGAAAGAGATGAAAAAAAGGGAGGAAGAAAGAAGAAAATACAAGAAAAAGAGAAAGAGAAGAGAAAGGGAATAGAAAATGTGAGCACATTGCTGGGAAGAGTGCTATTGGTTGTTTGTGGTCATCCAGGACTGAAAAAATGTCTTTTATTTAAAATGAATGAAAATTTAAAAATAATAATATCTTACATTTATGGAGGGCTCAATGTATCCAGGTACTGTGATAAAAGCTTTCATTCATGCTGCTATTATACCTTGCAACAATCCCATGAGATATGCAAAAATCCACAGTCACTTTTTAGGAAATGCTTCAACTCAAGTGTCTGCTATGTTAAGGTATGTATATTGGAGCTAGATTTTGGAACTCATGATTTTTGAGTTTTTAGAAAGATATATTGATGCCTTTACCATCCATTAAACAAAGAGTATAAATTAGACATGAAGAGTGTAAATGAAAGTTCCAAGGAGCCTCAGATTAGTTCATTCCATACAGGTTGAATTTTGATACCAATTGAACCTTGAAAAAGCATTTGTTTTTCATAGCTTTAAAAATTTTGGAATTGCAGATGAGGGGTTGTAATCTGTATTATTATCATCCTTATTTAATAAATGAGAAAATGGTTTCTCATTAGAAACCATTAGTTAATTAATTAACTAATTAATTAGGGTTAGTTAATTGCCCTGGTTTGCACAGCCATCAGGTGACATAGCCTGGGATCTCTGACTCCTGGTCTATAATCATTTAAGAATTCAACGCAAGTGGACTAATGAGAAATCAGAAGAGACACGATTTGGTTTTACCTCACAGCTGCTATCTGCCTTACTGTTCTTACTGTTTCTATGGGTTGTCATTTTCCCTAGCAACGGCAAGCAACGAGATGGCAAGGGAGTGGGAGAAAAGAGAGAGCGGCAGAGTCCAACCTCTTCTTAGAATCTTAAAATGTTGATAGGAAAGCCACCACTTTAGATGAATTGGTGGCCAGGCCAATTTCTGAGAGGAAGAATCTTCCTAAGAAGAATTGGAACTTACTGAACATTCATGCAAGTATTTCTTAAAGACCTTCTATGTGCTAGATATTACTGTAGGCACTGGTGAGGTAATAAAGTACATACAGGTCTCTAATATAGCAATACATAAGTAATCAAGTAATTAGAAAACACTTTAATAACATAGAATTCAAACAAAAGTCCAGATTGTAAGGCAGTGTTTCAGCTGATAGTCCCATAGATATATACACAGATCACAATTCAAAGGGAGAGGCTTTCACAGGAAATCAGGAGAATGAGAAATATCTTAAGCAACTGTATTCATTTCTCTGTAGGATAAGGGAACCAAGGTGTTAATTCATTATGTGCAAAAATATTGGGGAAAGAGGAATAAGTGGGAAAGAAAACTCCTTTGGTCAAGAAGAGTGAAAAAGGCAAGGTGAGGGTCACTGTCAGGCACTCATCAGGGAGATTCAACTGAGCCATCAGCAAGGCAAGGCTGCGGGGAGTGGAGTGGGCCAGGCAAGGGTGGACGTGGAGGAGAGTCACAGCAGGTTGGCCCTGAGCTGGGGAGTAAGGGACAGAGGCTGGGCCAGCCTGGTGAACCACAGCACCAGGAACCAGCAGCAGCGTGAGCGAAAACGTTTGCCCTAACTGCCTGTCCCCGCCCCCCACCCCCTACCACCCAGTGAGGGTCATTTTCTGCCCAATGACAGGTGAAGACAACACGGCTGGAGTGGAAGGCTGGGGGTCAGGTACTGTCTCATGGACTATCACAACAGCAAAAGCAGGAGGATCAGGGGGTCATGATATAAGACTCTGTGAGCCTGCAACGGCACGGGTCAACTGGAGTGTTCATTTAAAGTACATTATGGGACGAATGATTTTGTGAACAAGCTGGAAATCTAACGACCACACATGATATCATTTCTATATTCAAATGAATTTTGTTTTCCGAGCAACCAATGTATAAACAGAAATGATAAAGAATTGTGGGCTTGAGATACTTGGATTACCATTTGTCAATCACAGAGGCTGTCGCTAAGACCCACTAGGTGGCAGTGTGGTCGTGATTTGCTGGTAAATAGGAAACGGAGTAACTATAGTTGAAACTCAAGCTAGTAGCTCTTTCTGACATTTAGAAGTTTGCTATAGAGAATGTTCCTGAAATAATAGATGGAAAGTCAAACAATGACTATCTTGCCAACAGCCATTGACATATGAAATAAAACTGTTTTACAAGTAGTTAACAATGGAACATTTTATAAAAGTCAAAACAGCGAAGAAGGTTGCCCGCTTTGTTCTCTAGTGATTCTTCTGATAAACAAATGCTAGACATATCTAAAATACAGACAGGTGAGAGAATAGCATGATGGGTATCTCTTTGCCAGCTCTAATATAAGCCAGGCTGCCTAGCTGTGCATAGCAGGCTTCAAGGATTCTCTGTCCCCAGAGAAACACTTCCTCTTTAAATCCTCTTTCCCTGTTTCCTTTTGAGATGCTGTTGGAGACAAATCTCGGACAACTCACTTCATCTGACTATCTTACTTCATTCTCTCCATTTGTATGTCTCCAAAAGTATGTACAAAGACACACTAACATTTTGCACAGTAAAATTTCCCTGTTCCTTTCTTTTTCTGGGACCATCAGTTACTAGCTATCTGTGTGACCTTGGACAAGTTGCTTAATCCCTCTGTGCTTCATTTTCTTTATCTGTAAACTAGGAGAATAATAGTACTAACCTCATAGGGTTACTGCAGGGCTCACATGAGTTACTAGAAGAGTGCTTAAACTAGTGAGTCACACAGTGAACACCAAATAATAGCCTGCTCCCCAACTGTCCCCAAACCAGACTTGGGTCTGCTTGCCTGATATACAGTGCAGTAAGGACAGTCAACTGACACCAAGTTGTGTTGAAGGGAAGTACAGTGCACGCTGCACGGCTAAGCAAGGAGGATGGACAGCTCATTTTTCAGAACACCTGAACTCACTGATAGTTTTCAGGGAAGGGTTTTTAAAGGCAGGATGGGGGAGTTCCGCCTCAGAGGCTATAGATAATATACTGAGCCATATCCTTTCATTGTTTTGCAGATACTGAAACCTCCACCAGGTGGAAGAAGTTAACTGCACGCTTACCACTAGCACATAGGCCCCAGACTGGTTGAAACCAGAGGGTTGGTGATATTGGCTCCAGGAATATCACCTTGTTACCTTACCAGCCAATCAGAAGAATGTCCACTAGCTGATCATAAGCCTTGCAGGGTTCTGTTTACTTTCACAACAAAAATGTAAGGGAAAAAGAAAAAAACAACAACAACTGCATTTTTATTCTATTTTAATAGTGTCTTCTAAGTGCTAGCTAAGCAGCATATGCTCAATAAATACTTAAATCAATGAATGAGTAAATGAATGGCTGAAATATAATGATGTACATGAGATACACAGGGAAGACTTAATAAGTAATGTCTGGCATTTAACATTCAGAACATTTTAATGAATATATTATTCTTGCATGATTAAAAGTTAGAACATTTTAAGTATAAGGAAGGCTTCATTTTTTTTAAAAAATTTTAGACAGATCAAATGTTTTTAACATTAGGATAATAACTAAAAGAGATTAGTTGACTCTCAAAATATTGATTTAGCAAAGATTTTTAGTTAGAAGCTAATCTTGGGATAATTAGATTAACACTTATTTTCAGATTCAAAACCAGGCCTTTTTTTCTTTTTAAGCCATATTGCTGCCCCAGTTTGGCAAAAGCCATTACATTAGTATGATGAATGTAAGTGTGATTTATTTTATTGTTAAATATATATGTGAGGAATACTCTTATCATCGTATGTTTTTGTGTGGTTTTCTCAGTTTATGGAGTAGCAAAAAATTTTGGAAATGATTTCTTTATCATAAAAAAATAAAATTTTATTCTTAGATCTGTCTTAGACTGTTTCAAATTATGAAACACTTTCTGGATGTTACCAATTTACTATGTGCTTTTCTCTTCCTTGAAACTATTTTTCTTTCCCTTAAGGAAACTAGGTTAAAAACTCTGCTTATCAAGAAAATTAGGTTCAGAGGAAGACAAATGATCTTTTGAATATATCAAGTAAATTCCTAAATTCAAAAGATTTGAACATTATTCTTGAAAATAACCAGAACTAAGGTAACAAAAGTTACATTCTGGAGAAAATTTCTTGGAACAGAAAAATGTTAATTCATGCATAAAGCTTGCCCAGACTCCATCACCTAATCTGGTCTGGGTGCAGCCTTCACACAAACACTAGTCCTTTCCTTGTGTCTCACACTAGGACACAACCAGGCCAGCTTGCCAAGCAGTTAGGATGTCTTGAGGGTTTTTTGTATTTTTTTTTTTTTTTACCATTTAAAATGATAATCTTGACATTTTTAAGTTAAGTATCTTTTTATTGCCATAAATATCAGTGAGCCTTAAATGAAATTCTGCAGGTGCAATTTGGCCTTGGAGAATTGTATCCACTTGCAAACAAAAGCTATACAAAGCAGGTTTTTAGTTTAGCAGAAATCTTGAGGCCATTCATTTAGAATTTACATATTTCTTTGTGTTCTCTGTATATTTCATACTGAGATTACTCTTTAAATGTCATGGTTGAAGTGCCTCAAATTCAATGTGTCCTTTATGGAACTTGTCATTGTCCTTCTCCTTTTCAGCATTACTGACTTCAGGGAATGCACCTGAAATCAATCTGGTTGTTCATCCAGAAATCCAGAAGCTGGGCCACATCACTTTTATTTGCTCCTTTCCACATAGATGACATATTTCAGACACCTGAACGTCACGCTTGTCTCTTGTGTGTCTCCCCTGGGTCACTGCAGCTGCCATGTGAGCAGGGAGGGGCTTGGTCTATGAACTCAGAGAGGCTGTCACAGTCCCTGATGCTCAATAAATATTTGAGGAAGGAATGAATGATCCACATTTATCTAATCTACATTAACCTATTTCCTCTTCTCCAGTTCTGCCATGTTGGTTCTAGTTCCAACAATTCACCATGGCCTTAGCTGGGTCATTGTGACAGTCTTAATTTGGACTCTCTGACTCTATTCACATCTCATTGCATCTGCCTTAAGTCTAGCTGTATCTTTCTTCACTCCTGACCATATATATTTTTAACATAAATAGTATTGAGCTGGTTATAACACCTATACTATCCTTATACTTCTTGCCTTCATGACTTTACCCAAGATGTTTCTCTCTTTAGAAATGTCTGGTTATTTCCAGTCATTTTATTTTTGCAAACTTGATATACATGTTGCTCAGTCCATGTGACAAATATCTTAGTATTATTTTCTGCAGTCCCAGTTCAGTTCAGTTCAGTTCATTTGTTCAGTCGTGTCCGACTCTTTGCGACCCCATGAATCGCAGCACGCCAGGCCTCCCTGTCCATCACCATCTCCCGGAGTTCATTCAAACTCAGGTCCATCGAGTCGATGATGCCATCCAGTCATCTCATCCTCTGTTGTCCCCTTTTCCTCCTGCCCCCAATCCCTCCCAGCATCAGCGTCTTTTCCAATGAGTCAATTCTTTGCATGAGGCAAACTCCAAAGTACTGGAGTTTCAGCTTTAGCATCATTCCTTCCAAAGAACACCCAGGGTTGATCTCCTTCAGAATGGACTGGTTGCATCTCCTTGCAGTCCAAAGGACTCTCAAGAGTCTTCTCCAACACCACAGTTCAAAAGCATCAATTCTTCAGTGCTCAGCTTTCTTCACAGTCCAACTCTCACATCCATACATGACCACTGGAAAAACCATAGCCTTGACTAGACAGACATTTGTTGGCAAAGTAATATCTCTGCTTTTGAATATGCTATCTAGGTTGGTCATAACTTTTCTTCCAAGGAGTAAGTGTCTTTCAATTTCATGGCTGCAATCACCATCTGCAGTGATTTTGGAGCCCCGGAAAATAAAGTCTGACACCGTTTCCACTGTTTCCCTATCTGTTTCCCATGAAGTGATGGGACCAGATGCCATGATCTTCGTTTTCTGAATGTTGAGCTTTAAGCCAACTTTTTCACTCTCCTCTTTCACTTTCATAAAGAAGCTTTTTAGTTCCTTTTCATTTTCTGCCATAAGGGTGGTGTCATCTGCATATCTGAGATTATTGATATTTCTCCCGGCAATCCTGATTCCAGCTTGTGCTTCTTCCAGCCCAGCAGTCCCAGGTTATCTTGAATGCCTCTTTTCTTTTGTCCCTTTGCACTTTATGAGTTTCCCTAACAGAATGCCTATACTATTGTTTATTTTTCTGTTTATCTGTCTGGCTTTTCTTATATGCTCCTTTTGGGTAGGAATTCTTTCTTTGGCATTATAATAAGTTCAGTGGTACACAGAAGTTAGTCCATTAAAAATTCGTTAACTTGAAATGTAGGTATTTTTCGTTTTGTGGAATGAATAAACAGGAAGTTAATATTGCTACTAATTTTAAATGAGTACCATATCTAAGGGCTTCCCAGGTGGTACAGTGGTAAAGAATATGCCTCCAATGTAGGAGATGCGAGAGATGTGGGTTTGATCCCTGGCTTGGGAAGATTTCCTGGAGTAAGAAATGACCACCCATTCCAGCATTCTTGCCTGGAAAATTCCATGGACAGAGGAGCCTAGAGGGCTATAGTCCAGGCCAGTGGATATAGTTGTATGCATTGTGCACTGCTCAATTCAAGGAATGGGTACTAGTGCTATAGATTACAATGTGAATGTTTACTCTAACCCTTGGCTTGTAAATTATACAAGTTATCCAACTACAGGCAGTAACTTTGGTGGAGACAGAGGAAACAATGTATCAACTATAATGAGCTAAGAGACTATTATATTTTAAATTTACTTTGTTATTGTATAGCACGTGGAACTCTCTTCAATGTTATGTGCCAGCCTGGATGGAAGGAAGTTTCAGGGGAGAAAGCATACATGTATATGTACGGCTGAATTCCTTTGCTGTTCACCTGAGACTATCACAACATTGTTAATTAGCTATACCCCATACAAAACAAGAAGTTTAAAGTTTGAAAAATAAAGAATTCATTCATTTACAAGTTAAAAAATAATTTACTTTTGGTTTTTAAAACTCAGATCTATGGTCACTAAACAAATAATTCAGTGATAATTTATCTGATACTGTTGCTTTTTATGGGAAAACATTTGTCTTAACATGATTTATTTTCCTCCCGGTCTGTACTCCATAAATTGTGAAATGTTTTACCTTTCTTTCCTGGATAGTAGTCTCATTTCCTTGATTGAATTTGCAACCCCTGGAGCATAAAATTCGTATAAAGGCATAGATATAAGCTAATTGAGTTCACTATGAAAAATAAACATTGGCTTGTAAAATAGTTATTTTCATCAAACAAATCAGTCACAATTAGAACTTTTTTTATAATGAGAAAATAAAGAGTTGATTCTAAAAAAAGCTGCTGGTAAAAAGAGACTACCTTCTTCTAGATTCTATAACTAGACTTAATAATTCAATTTATCATTTAATTTCAAATTTATAGCTTTAAGAAAGACATCAGTTTTCTCTAGGAAATAGAAAAGCTTAATTCAGAGAATTTAGGACTAAGAAACATGAAGCTCCACATTTCAGTTCAGTTCAGTTCAGTCGCTCAGTCATGTCTGACTCTTTGCGACACCATGTATTACAGCACGCCAGGCCTCCCTGTCCATCACCAACTCCCAGAGTTCACTCTAACTCACGTCCATCGAGTTGGTTATGCCATCCAGCCATCTCAGCAGCTAGCAAATTATAAATTATAATGAACAATAAACCAGATAACTATTTCAAGAAAATGAATTTAATAAAAATAGCCATTAAACTTGTGCATCAAAGAAGACTCAAAACAAAGGCTGGATAAATTGTCAACTTGACCTAAGGCTTAGCACAGATTTATTAAATTAGTTGGTGTTTACATCTGTCTGGAATAGCTGTTGTTCAGTCGCTAAGTTGTGTCTGACTCTGCAACCCTATGTACTGCAGCATGCCAGGCTTTCCTATCCTTCACTATCTCCCAGAATTTGTTCAAACTCATGTCCATTGTGTCAATGATGTCATCCAACCATCTCATCCTCTGTCACCCCTTTCTCTTCCTGCCTTCAATCTTTCCCAGCACCAGGGTCTTTTCCAATGAGTCAGCTCTTCCCATAAGGTGGCCAAAGTATTGGAGCTTCAGCATCAATCCTTCCAATGAACATTCAAGGTTGATTTCCTTTAGGATTGACTGGCTTGATCTCCTTGCAGTTCAAGGGACTCTGAAGAGCCTTCTCCAGTACCACAATTTGAAGGCCTCTCAGTTCTTTGGCACTCAGCCTTCTTTATGATCCAACTCTCACATCTGTATATAAAAAACTATAGATATTAAATATTTATAGTAACCACCATATTGAGGGCTATGTAACAAGTATTGGTCAAGAGTACATCACAGAAGCTTGATGTGATCTGCTTGTGGTATGACTTATTTTTTAAAATATCTTTGACAGTTACATGGAGGGTGGTTTATGGAGATGTCAAAGTGGAAACAAGAAACCAGTTAGGAGACTACTGCAGTAGCCCAGACAAAATATGATGATGATCGGATTAAGATGGTAGTGGCAGAAACGGAGCAAAGTTAATGATTTAGGAGGTAGAATTGACAGACAGGGGCTTCCCTGGTGGCTCAGATGGTAAATAGTCTGCCTGCAATGCGGGAGACCCAGGATTGATCCCTGGGTCAGGAAGATCCCCTGGAGAAGAAAATGACAACCCACTCCAGTACTCTTGCCTGGAAAATCCCATGGATGGAGGAGCCTAGTAGGCTACAGTCCATGGGATCACAAGGAGTTGGACACGACTGAGTGACTTCACTTTCACTTTCACTTTATTGACAGACAGAATGTGAGAATTCAGATATGGAAGGAGAAGGGGAGGACAATGAAATACAGGCCCTAATTTTGTTTTTGTTTAGAGTCACCAATGCTGTAGAAGGTGGTACTACTTACTGAGAAGAAAAAGGCTGAGTAAAGAAGAGTTTGGGGGGAAAAGCAAGATTTACATTTGGGTGAGTTAAGTTTAAGAGATACATTACATATTCAAATGGAGATGTCAATCCCTAGATCTTGGTAGAGGTTTTCAGCATTAAAAATATTTTAATATATATTTGATACATGCAAAAAATATTATGCACTTGCAAGTTATAAAATATATATAATAAAGGAAAACCTTGTGCTCTTACTGCCCACTCGAGATCTAGACTTTAGAAGTTGATCACAGCTACTCACGTGGCTATATGTTCTTCCCTGATCCCATTGGTCTGCTTTGTTTCCAGAAGTAGCCAAGATTCTGAAATGTGTATTGTGGCCTAAGTTTGAACTAGTGCTGCATCTTGACCCCTTCCAGCCTAATAGTTTCATGAGCGACTATTAGCAATTATATTGTTAAATAGACTTAGACCTATTAGCAATTCTAATGGAAGCTCAATATAATTTAGCATAGAATTTTGAGTAGCTTATATTTAACTCTTTTAAAATTACACTGTGAGAGGGGGGCCTTATGACAGTTTATAGACAACAGGAAGATAAGTTTGAATAAAGCTTCCATATGCACTTGACTCATGTTTGAGTCATAGAGCAGGTGTGATTCAGCCTATAAACTCTGGCGGCAGGAAATATCACCTTATTTATTATTTTAAATTCATATAAAATCTATTCTAAGCTCCTATACAGACAAGGGAGAAATTCAGTCTTAGTCACTAAGATTCAAGGCAGTGTATGTGGTAATGACAAATTGAGGGAAGACTGTTTCATCCCAGTTCACTGTGGTCATCTTATCCTCTTATCCTCAGGCTTTTCACCCACGTGCTCTGTTTCTAGGCTACACGGAGGCTGCAAAGCCTATCCTTGGGACCTGGCCATAAGGGGACCGGAGTACATCCAGACCCCTCCATGGAGCTGTCCCTTTTCTGGGGCTCTGCCCTGGAGCTCTTCTCAGGTTCCAGCATACAGATCTCTGTTCTTTTCCATTTCTGCTGAGATCTTTCCACCTCCCTCTGTTAACCTCAAAGGCACTCCTTTCTCTTTCATCTATCCATGGAGAATTTATCATAAGAAGTTTAGGCATCTCCAAAGACTAGGAGAACTCTCTGATTTCAAGGGGTTTCTGCTTTCCAACCTGCCACACATATCTTCTGAGTGGAAAGAGCATAGCCCTGCCCACTGCTTGAAAAAGGCAGTAGGAGAAGAAGGGGGAAAGGAAACACATTTAAGCAAATTACTATCTCAGTGTATAATCCTGCAGCACTTCTACATAAAGCATGGGCATGCCATCAAAGAAAATGTTTTTAAAAGAAAAGGCAGAGAAAGAAAAATAAGAAAGACTATGGCCTTCTTAGCATTGGATTTTGACCTCTTGTGGTTCTCTACTGAGAAAATGTAGATGCCCCATCTAGTCCATACCTTCTACTTTATTGATGAGATGACTTAAGTTCCAGAGGCCACGTGGTATGGAAGAAACTGCAGAGGCTTTTTACAATGAGCTGAATTAAGTTAGCTTTCTAATTCTGTCGCTTATTAATTCGAGGGTCTTGGACAAGTTACGCAGACTCTCTGAGCTTCAACTTCTTCATCCACAAAATGGCGATGATTATACCAGTCTTACAGAGTTGTTGGAAGATTTAAAGGATTTACATGCCCACGTGGTATTTTACCCAGAAACCGGCACACAGAAGACATTCAACAATGCTAGCTTCTCCCCCTTTAATCAAAGCCATGTATGCAGTGTGTGACAGACCAGAGTGAGAGCCTAGCTTCCCCTACTCCCAGAGCGTACTGCACATCAGGGTGGCCACTGGAGACACCCCGCAACTTATTGACCAGCACGCTGTATTAACAGCAGACAAATCTCTTACCAGCAGACACACGTATGCATGCTCAGCTGTAAAAAGGACATGTCACTTATCAATCAACACTTTTTACTTAAAAGGTGTAGAATCTTTTCCAAAGCACGTGGAAACACCAATCACCTTTGTCTCTGGGTGGAAGGGGATAAGCCTAGGCCCGACAGTAGCAAAGGGTCAGACCCCCAGCTGCTGTTTTTCTCAAGTTGGTTTTCCTATTCTCACAGGCAAGCCAAATGGTCAGCCGGCAGCTAATCAGCAGCAATTGTCATGTTCCAGGGGCGAGGAGGGGGGATGGAAATGAGGCCAAGGCTGGGAGTTCTCTCCACTCATGGGCAGGTATATTCCAGACAGAGAAAATAGTGTGCCGAGCGAGATTAATAATGCTGAGCGATGATGAGTCCAGCCCTGAATCTGACTGAGCAGCTCTCTGATGTGTATGACCTGTCACTGGGACAAACACCTGGGGAGGGGATGGCTCAGCCACGTCCATCACCCCCTGGGAGATAAGCCCATTAGTGAAACTTGCTGAGAGAGGACCCTCACCTACATTCTGCTCAGTGAAGAACAGTGTACTCACTACATGTTATGCATGCCTGTGTGCTGAGTCACTTCAGTCATGTCCGACTCTTTGCGACCCATATTATAGACTTAAGTAAACCAGGTAAAACAATCATGAATTCTTTTTCTCACTCAAACATTATCAAACTTGGGACTTTGTAACCAACATTATCAACAAATACCTCATGTTAGTAGATATCTATGCTTTGGCTATTAAACTGAAAGCTAACATTTATTAATGTAATTTATTGAGGACTTTACATGAATTATCTCTCTAATAATTAAAAAAAAAACTTTGAAATATTTTATAGCATCCCTGCTTCACAGAGGATGAAAGTGAGGTTCAGATTATTAGGGTCACACACAATGGTAAGAGCCAAGATTGGAATCTTGATTTGTCTGTATTTAATCACTGAATCATACTGCCTTCAAGGGCTACAGCTCAGTATGTGAGACTATCTCTGGATAATTTTCACTTTTCAAAAGAGAGGAAGAATACTACTTACAATTATAGAGGATATACCTGGTGAGTTGAAATAATATTTTTCATAGCTAATTCTGTATTTGTGCATTTTCCATAAGGAAAACAGGTATCTCATAATGATTTCAGTTCAAAAATGTTCAAAGGAAAAATTTACTGTATTCGCCTACATGCTGCAAAGTAGTGGTCTTACATGAGCACTTATTATAATCTGCATTATTGAACACATATTGTTTGACCAGCTCGGCATTAAAGATTGTGTACATACTGAGGTATAAATCATGGTCCTACACCCTCAATTGCTGCTGTAACAAATCACCACACACTTAGTGATTTAAACAACACAAATTTATTACAATTTTGGAGACCAGAAGTCCAAAATGAATCTGACTGGGTGAAAATGTTAATAGGGCTGCTTCCTTCTGGAGATTGTAGAGGAAAATCAATGTCCTTCCCTTTTCCAACATTTCTTGGCTTGTAGCCCCTTTCATCTTGACAGCCAGAGCCTTAGCATCTTCAGATTTCTCTCTAACTCTGACTCTCCTATCCTCTTTTATCTACAAGGACTCTGTGATTACATTGGGTTACCTGGATAAGTCAGGATAAACTCCTCCTATCAAGGAGAGCTAATTAATAAGCTTAACTCCACCACAACCTTAATTCTTCAGTGCTATAAAATATAATATATTCATAGTTTCTAGGGCATTGGGGCACAGATATTTTAAGGAGCCATTACTCTGCTAAGCATAAATGCTAATCATTTTAGTAGAAAGAAGATTTAAGGTGAAATCAGGATGGATTCTCCAAACCTCATCTTGTAATTCTACAAAAATTTCCAGGATATCTTAAAAAAAGAAGAAAACACTACATACAATTAAATTTGATGTTCTGATCATATTTATTACATATTTACATCATTTTGACTGTTTTTTTTTTACAAACACCTTAGTTTCTTGCTGTTGTAGCCAGCCATCTGGCATCCTTTATGATTAAGTTCAAGGTTATGTTGCTTCAAATTGTGTTCAATTGCTTCTTAAGCCTTTTCTTTTACCCTGAGAATGTTAAATTTCCCTGATGAAGTCAAGCCTCCAGACAGACAAGGTGTGTCATCTTTGAGTGGAATCTGTCCGGAAGCAAAACCTGATGCCAGAAGCATTAAAAGGTTTCCAATGCATTTGTACCACATTAAGGTTTAGGTGCCTCTAATGCCTGAGCCTTACTGACCTTAGATACCACAAACTCCTAATTAAGATTTGTTTGTGTGCTGTTTGACAGTTTTCAAGAAAGAAAGGACAGCTAAGTGGTAATAACTGATGTGGTCTATCACTCTTCCTTCAACACAACACATGACATCAGCATTCATCAGTTGACTAACAACTTAGACTATTCTATGGACAATGCAAAGCGGTCAAACATTAATGACTTTCAGAATAAAGATGTAGTAGATATGCCGAGTTCTTGCTTTCAATTCAGAGTTTAGTTTTATTTGCTTGTATTTTTTTTCTCACCTAAGAACCTACTGAGATTTGTTGGATAAGAAATGGAAGAAAACCAAATGAGCCAAAACAGATGAAGTTCACTCTAGTTAGTTGAAGCCCACTCTGGCTTACAAATTCCAAAGACATTAGATTATAAATATGGGTGAGCAAAGATATTCTAGGGCTGTAGATTGATTCCATGGCACAGACTAGGATAGTGGTGTGTTTGCAGTCAAAGCTTTGTGTCATATGGAGTGACTTTCACCTTTCCGTGAGCAAGGACCTGGATTGGTCTTGAAATTGGTGCACTTCACCTGGTGTTGAAGGAAGCATGTATGAGTGGAAAGCTGTTGGTATCATCATCGCTGTTGTGTTTACTCAGTTGTCTCCGGTTCTTTGCCACCCCTTGGACTGTAGCCCACCAGTTTCCTTTGTTCATCAGATTCTCCAGGCCAAGAATACTGGATCCAGTTGCCATTTTCTTCTCCAGAGGATATTCCCTACCCAGGGGTCAATCCTGTGTCTCTTGCATCCCCTGCGTTGGCAGGATGATTCTTTACCACTGTGCCATTTAGGTTGGTATCATAGCACGTTGTTAAACTCATTGAAATATCATCTTTTGGAATCTTTTCAGGAAATAAATGGTGAAAAGATGGCATTTCACTATGTCATCTCTGCTTTCTCTAACCTTCAGACTGGCTGAAATATTAAAATAAGTAATTATGTGCTTTCCACACACAAATACCTTCAAAAATGTAGCTCAACAAATATTAAATATTCATAAACTATTCCTGTTATTCTACCGATGGATTAAACTTGTCATGGAAGTAGTTCTTACAAAGCAAGGACACAGACATGCCTTTTGATCTTACAGAAAACCTTGGCCTGACTCTTGGACAAGGTTCTTAACTTCCAGGGTTTATGGATAATTGAATGTTCCTGAAGGATATCAGGCTGACAGTGAATTCTCTCTAAGCATAGGAAAAAATTGCTGATATGAATGCATGTGTATTTTTCTGGAATGAGAAGTCATATTTCATTTGATTCTGTGTCTAATAGATAATAATGAAGAAAATAAAATGATAAGAACCAGAGATTTAGAACCTTTTTTTGTAACCAGATGTTGCTTACCAACTTGGAAGAAAATTGGTTTGGACTCTAATGATCTGTTTTTGGCTATCATGCATAAACTGAGCAGCCACTTTGGAAAATTAATATGAAAACATAAAAATGTAATTGCTAAGCAACCTGTGCATTAAGCATCATTTTCAATTAATTTTAGCTAAGAATTGGGCTATTAATTTTAATATCTTACAATCACATTCATGGTTAATTAAAGTTAATCTCTTTAAAATTCACTTTAGAGGCTCTGCAAACCACAACGTGGTTTGATTTTTGTAAGAATTTCTTTCTTTTTAAAGATATGAAATGCCATATCATCTTGACAGAGTCCCATAATGCTGCAAATGTATAGATCTTTTTCTTTAATGTTAGCTTAAAATCTGAGGCTCTATTGTTAAAAAATCAAAAATGAAAATTATTTAACCCAATTCTTAATTATGTAGTAAGTTTCACACGTAACTCAATATTTTAGTTAATTTTTAACACTTCTTGACTTACTCTAAGAAGCTAACTAGCTTTCTTGCAAGGTAGCAATAACAAAATTATTAAAATTTTATAAAGTTATAGAAATCTTTATCTCTAGAGCGTAAAAGAAAAGTAGATATTGACCATGCTTTGGTAAGCAGTGTAGCTGGTGAATCTAGAAAACTCAGACCATGTTGAGAGAGGGTCTTGATTCAAAACTGCTAGGAACAAAACCTGACTCTTCTAGAGTAAAATCAAATAAGGAAGTTTAGACAGCTTTTGGAAGAAGACTTAACTTTTTGGAAATGATGATGGAATTTAATTACTTTGGGATTATTGTTATTGATTTTATGCACTTTGGGTTTTTTTTTGTGAAATTTTGTATTGATTCTGACATAAAAGGTAATTTCAATGTGTTATCAGCAGCTCTCAGAATTTCACCAAATAACCTTTTAACTTAGAAAAGATTTCATTGCAATGAACATTTGTTCTCCTCGACGCCCCTTGAGTCAGCCCCAAATCTCCACAATGTGGAGTCCTAAGTGTATTATAAGTCATGACTGAGAGATGAAGAGATGCTTTCTAGTCACAGAGGACTTTGTTGGAAACTTCTGACCAGCCCCCAAATAACATGCCAATGTACGGGGGGAGAAATAATTAATAAAGCGCTCATCTCAGCAGTATCGCCACAAAGTCAAATGTATCCTATAGCCGTAATTCTCTGGTACTGTTAGGTTCAAAGTGTGTCTACGTATTCTTCTCCTAAGGGTCAGAGGATGAATGCTGATTCACTACGAGGAGAGTTCAGTATTGAGGGCAAAGGACAGGTGGCTCAGTAGGAACTGAGCAAGTGAGAGGCTAGAAGTTCTGTGAGAAAAGGCAGGAGACAAAATGCCAGCCCGAGAAGAAATCACCAATAAAGAGCCATGGCACCTCTTTACCCTAATAAATCCCCTGAGAGAGGGGCTTGCTGGACTTCCCATGCCAGCAGGCAATACTCAGGGAGGAAACTATTTCTGGGTTTTATTTTATATATATATATAAATTTGCTAACCAGTAAGAAAAACTACAGACATTTTGTTATTTTTGCTCCCAGTGGTTTGCTATGTATCTATTGCTATGCATCCATATGCTGGAACACTGATGAAATCCCGAAATCTAATTGGTAATCTGACTTTATTCTTTTAATGTATTATGTGCCAATATTTCTCCAGAGACACTTGCTTCTGACTTTCTCTGGTTCTGATAGATATTCCCTCCCTACTGACACTTCACTCCAAATACATACATATTTGGAAGGAAAGGAAAAAGCAAGGAGGTAGGGAGGGAGGGGATGAAGGAAGGAAGGAAGGTAGGAAGGGAGAAACGAAAAGGGGAAAGGAAAGAAAGAGAGATAGACTGTGTCAGTTTTACTTTGGCCTAGGAAATTTTCCTTCTGCCATTTCAGGACACCTGCCCTCAGTATGCCCAGCTCACCCCTTCCATTTCTTCTATCAATATTTCTGTACACTTTCTTTCAGCCCAAACACAGACTAGTACACAAATGAGGAAAAGGGGGACTCTTTATTGACCTAAAATTGTGCTGTGAATACATTTCTGTCAAATTAATCAATGTCCTTAAAATCCCTTAAAGTCAGGCCATGATCAAGTGGCCAAGAGTTAGTAAGCACTTGATGAGTGAGTACTGAACTAAGGTGAATTCTTTGGGTGGGGAGAGGGCAGGGAAAGATGGAAGAAGCCTGAAGGGAACAGGAAGGCATTATGGAGGTACTGGGGGCCCCCCTCCAGGGAAAGAGGGGCTGTGAAAAGGGGCCTAGGGATAAAAAAGACAAAATTTCAAATACTCACCATTTCTTTTCATCAATCGGAAATGAGTACATGCTGCCATCCACTGAGGCATTTCCTGTCTGACAGTCATGGAAACAGCTTCTCCAACCTGGGAGGGTGTCCTCATCTTGAAAGGAGTGCTTGGGACAAAACAGGAAGAACTGTGTTAGGTTGATCAACTGTATTCACCTTGCTGAATAAGAACCCCTTAGGCTGAGACAAACCTTAGGCAGAATCCTGAGTGGTTTTGAAGACATGGGGCTAGGCAGAGAATCCAAGTCTCCAGCAACCCCCTCAGAGACAGCAACATTCAGAGTGCTTTCGAGTCCTTGAACCTGGCTCATGGCAGGCTCTTGGCACCTGTTCCTTGAAAGAGTAAACACAGAAACTGAGCTTTAGACTCCTTCCCAGCAATGATGTGAGAATTCATCAGTTGTCCCCAAATGACAAAACAGAAGTTGGGCTGCTTGACTTCACAGATGAACACAGGGAGGACGAAGATAGATGATATAACAGGGACTAGAAAATTCTCAGTATCAGTCCTGGGTAACAGATCATGCCCTGTTCCAAGCTGAATATTAGGACAACAAGTAAGGTGGTTCTATTAGTGCCCTGAGTAACAGAGAAGTCTAGAAAGGTCAAAAACACACTAGGTTGTTATGACAAGCTGAATATTTTATATTTTATCTTGTTGTAATAGGCAGCCATAGAAGTTTTTAGATAAGAAAATGACCTGATTAAAAATTAATATGGTCATTTTGGGAATGAAAAAGGGGGGTCAACTCCAGTCAAGGAGCTATGTTAATGAATAAAGATATTAAGCCTTTATGAGTAAAAGTCCATTAAGATTATTTCAGCACACAGTTTTCCTTATCATATTTTAAAACCCA
Source organism: Ovis aries (assembly GCF_016772045.2). Taxonomy (NCBI): domain Eukaryota; kingdom Metazoa; phylum Chordata; class Mammalia; order Artiodactyla; family Bovidae; genus Ovis; species Ovis aries. Next base: position 55,915,359 of record NC_056061.1, read on the forward strand.
AGTGTGACTAACTTTGAATTGAAACCTCTTACTTTATGACTTTTCTTACTATACATAGAACCCCCACCCCTGCCACAGGTAACCACCAATTCTCGTGTTTATGATAAATTATTTCCAATAAGAAGGGCCCCCAAGTGCCTGTTCTTTCAACACCAATGCTAATATGAAGTCAGGGATAAGGCAATACAGCTATACTTAAAAGGTCATTGAAGAAAATGAAAATCTCTTCTCAGAATTTATCATTGCAAGATGTCTGGGATCTTCATGCTCACTGAGTTAGAAAGTAAACATTTTGAAGAGTAGACCTTTTATTTTGCATGGAATTCATGGTTTCTGTGAGCAACAAAGAATGGGAGATGTACCTGTACCAGCATGTCTTCATTCTGAGATGCTTAGAGTTTTCATATCAATGGGCCTCAGCCAAAAGGATCAGTTGTGATATAGCTTATATATTTAGGACTTTCCTGGTGGCTCAGATGGTAAAGAATCTCCCTGCAATGCAGGAGACCAGGGTTCAGTCCCTGAGTCTGGAAGATCCCCTGAAGAAGGGACTGGCTATCCACTCCAGTATTCTTGCCTGGAGAATTCCATGGACAGAGGAGCCTAGCAGGTTACAGTACAGTCCATGGGGTTCCTAAGAGTCACACATGACTGAGGGACTAACACTTTGCATATCTTGGGCTTGTGATTGTTTTAAAACTGTAATGTTGGAGGTGGTTAAAATGTTAATTTTCTATTTTCCTCATGTTTCTCTGGGCAAAAGCATAGTAAGGTTGTTGAAGTACCTACTTCTTACCTCTTGAGTCTCTCTGGGGTCTCTCTGATAGACAGGAAATGTGTATTCTTATTCTAGGCCTCACATTTATTAGGTGTCAGAATCTAGTTAAACTCTTTGAGCTCCAGCATTCTAATATGTGTCTTCTCTCTCTGGTTAAAAAAGTAATTTCAAATTCTCTATTGGGCAATTAATCAATCTGTGAAGGAAAACCTTCTGTCACACTATACACTTTATAAAACACTGTAAAAGAGCATTGTTCATGATTATATTTGGTAAACTTTGTGAAAGCACTGTTCTCAATTTTGTGTTGGCACCTGTCAACTTTTGCTTAATTAATGAGAAAGCTTACAGGAAGACAAAAGAGCTGATTTGACAAACACTTGAAGAATGGGGGTTTGTCTTGTTAATAGGAAAAGAAATGCTAAATTAGGGATAAAGCTAGTTAATAGGATTTATTTCTCTAAAAGCAATAACATATCACTTTCTGTCTTTTTTTAAAAAAAAATCATATGATGGTTGTTATTCAAATATACTATAGCAAAAAGTTCTGTTCTCCCATAGGACCAGAAAAATATGTAAGTAGATAATGCTCTTGCTAGTAAGATAACAGAAAATTAGGCAACCATTACTTTGCCTTTTTCCACATTTTGAGGTAAATTATTCTTTAGCACAGATACAAGAAGGACATACAATGAAGCTGCAGCTTGATTGCATTTGCAGAAGATTCCTTGGGACTTCCTTTTAGATAGAATGAAAGCTCAGGAAGCTTTCAATCCAGTTTGCAATCTCAGAAAGGATTCTAGACATTTTGTATTTCAGTTGGTGAATTGTAAAGTGAAATCTGGTTCTTAAATTTGTGGCTGCTTGTATATGCCAGGTTTGGAGAAAAGCTCTGAAAATATGAAGGTGAACTTCCTAAAGCTATCGTTTATAAGTAAGATCCATTCTGCTGCTAGGTCCACAGTTATAGAGAAGTGAAAGGTCTCAATGGTTTTTATTGTCATTTTTTGAATGTTTACTATAAAAGTGAAGTAAGGTTACTATAAAATGATTTAAGATCAAAATTGTGTAAAATAAGAAGAATTCTTTCAATCTTTAGGGTTTCCCTTGTGGCTCAGCTAGCTGGTAAAGAATCTGCCTGCAATGCGGGAGACCTGGGTTCGATCCCCGGGTTGGGAAGATCCCCTGGAGAAGGGAAAGGCTACTCATTCTGGTACTCTGGCCTGGAGAATTCCATGGGCTGTATAGTCCATGTGGTCACAAGGCACTAGAGACAACAGAGTGACTTTCGCTTTCACTTTCTTCTTTTCATTCTTTGACTTTATTCCCCACTAGTAGCCTCTGCTAATATTTTAGTATGCATCCTTTCATGCCTTACACCACACACGTGTGCACACACACACACACACACACACACACACACACTTCAAACAAAGATAAGATCACTCTTTTTGAGATGTTCTACAACTTCTTTCCGCACTTACCAGTGTCTCCTTGACATCTATCCATATTGCTGGATATAGACCTTTTCTGTTTAATGCTACATGGTATTAAACATTATATGAATATATAATAATTTAATGAGTGATGAGCATGGAGTGATTTCTAGTTTTCCCTGAGAGAAAGCTTATGTAGTTCTTGAGAGCCCAGACTCCAGCAACAGACTGCATGGGCTCATAAACCCAGTTCCTCCACGTCCTAACTTATGTAAATTATTCAACCTTCTTAATTCTCAGTTATTTCATTTGTAAATGGATAAAGACTAGCATTTAATCTGGGAACTTATTGAAAAGAATTAATAAATATGAAATGCTTAAATAGTGTGCCTTTCTCATAGTAAATACTACATGAAGGTTCACCATGATATTTTTGTTACTAGGGACAATACTGCAATCCATTGCTTTCATGTATATATATATATATATATATATATATACACATATATGTACATATATATATATACACATATACATACATATATATATACATACACAGATCATATACTTTAATTCATTATTTATATTTTATTTTTGACTGTACTGGGTCTTCATTGTTTTGCATGGGCTTTCTCTAGTTGTGGTGGGTGGGGAACTACTCTCTAGCTGTGGCATGCAAGCTTTTCATTGCATAGCTCCTCTTGTTGCAGAGCACAGGCTCTAGGCGGGGGGACTCAGTAGTTGTGGTCCTTGGGCTTAGTTGCTCTGTGGCATGAGGAATCTTCCTGTGCCGGCAATTGAACCTGCATGCCCTGTATTGGCATAAAGTTCTTGATAAGTTCAAATTCTTATCCACTGTGCCACCAGAGAAGTCTAATCATATGTTCTGAGGACACAGAATTAGACTGTGGTGAAAACAGTCAATGAACTCTTAGTCTTCATTTCTTATTTAGCAGAAGTAGTATAAAGAGATGGAGAAGGCAATGGCACCCCACTCCAGTACTCTTGCTTGGAAAATCCCATGGACGGAGGAGCCTGGTGGGCTGCAGTCCATGGGGTCGCTAAGGGTCAGACACGACTGAACGACTTCACTTTCACTTTTCACTTTCACACATTGGAGAAGGAAATGGCAACCCACTCCAGTACTCTTGCCTGGAGAATCGCAGGGACAGAGAAGCCTGGTGGGCTGCCATCTATGGGGTCGCACAGAGTCGGACTTAAGTCGCTGAAGCGACTTAGCAGCAGCAGAAGCAGCAGCAGCAGCAGCAGCATGAAGAGAAAAGGCAACGCATTGCTGTGATCATGCACTATCAGAGCTAGAGACTGCAAATAAAGACTTTTTCGCATTTCTCCAATTTATCCCTGTTTCTAATATCCTAGTTCAGTTTGTCATCTTCACTTACCCAAGCTGTTAACATCTTCATCTGCCTGCTTCTGAGTCCCGCATCCCTTCCAACCACCCTTTACCACTGCTTCCATAGGAATATTTGAATGTTCCTTAATTTTTCCGGGTTAAAACTTACTTTTTAACCTCCCTGGCAAGGCCCTTTGTGAGCTGGTCTGTGCCTATCTCTCCAAACCCCCTTTGATAGCTCTGGCTTACTGCCACACTCCAGCCACACTGGCTTTACTGACACACCTCTACATGTACCACACTGCCTGGAAATTGCATGCACAGTTCTCCTTCTCTGAATTCTGTTCCCCCTTCATCAATCTTCTGAAGCCTTCTTTTCTTTTAAGACCAAGATCTTGTATGCCAATGTCTTTGAACTATAGCTTCTGAATGATTTCTGACGACATTTACTTTATATTACCATTTTGTACCCTGGTTAGGGTACTTTTCATACTACAATCATATGTTTATGAAAATGCCAAACATTCCAGGTCACAAACATGAAGAAAAGATTTCTGACTCTTTCATTTTTATTGGAGCCTAGCTGAATATAATGTCCAACACATTGTGTGAATATTTTCTGAATGAAGGAATGAAGAAACTGAAACTGAAGTTCGGCTTATTTTATCACAAGGCTGTTTCCTTTGCTGTGGAGGTCTGGTAAGACTAGGGAAATGTATATACTTTCAGGGATATGTTGACATCTCTCAATCCCCTTGGCACTTTAAAACAGTGTATAATTATCATGTTTTACAAGTGTTGAATAAACACCAAATAGGAATAGGAAGAGCTGGGTTCTGGTCATGGTTCCACCACTCTCTGGTTATATGATCCCGAGACAGGTACTTATCTTGTGTCCATAAATTTTAAAATGAGGGAGCTGAAAGGAATGACAATGTATTTTAAACGTTGTTTTCTAGCAACTTTAAAAACTGAATGTAGTGCCTAAGAGACAATTTGACCTGCTCAAGTTCATTATAGTTCATTCATTTATAGAAAAAGATGTTTTCAGATCATCAGCGGCACAATGAGCAATGATCCCAAGTGTCAAAATTCATCAAATGACTATTATAATAAAATAGATGATCAAATTTGACATTTCCTTCAAAAAATGAATTTTTCAATATTTACTCGTGTTCTAAAATAACTGTGTGAAATGTGCCTATCTACAAAACAGAAAAGAACTCTAGACATAGCGAATTGACTTCCCCCTTTCAAAGGGGGAAGAGAGGGAATGGGCTGGGAGTTTGGGGGTTGGTAGATGCAAGCTATTACATTTAGAATGGATAAACAACAAGGTCCTAATGTATATTCAATATCCTGTGATAAACCATAATGGAAAAGAATATTTAAAAAAGAATGCAAAATAAAAAAAATAAATCTGTGAAAGGGTATCCTCAGGGCTTCTAATTAACACAATTTAAACTGCATTCTGTTTTACCAGCATTGTGACTTAATTAAGATCTATACATAATTGTAAATGATTACTGTTTACAAAGTCAGCTCTGTGATGTGCACATTTTTGTTGGTAGTATAATTAAGACATCCAGATATTTGTAAACATGTTTGATATCAAAAGTTATCTCATTCTAATTTAATAAAAAACATATCTAATATAACTGTCAAGAAAAACATTATCTTTCTTTACTCCAGATCATAAATTATGGTTGTAAAAACTCTAAACTGAAAGATTTGGTACATTTAAAATTTTTATTTTATCAAATATTATCAATTTAATATGTATGTGACATACTGTTGATTTGATTGAGCAGAAATCAGAGATTAAACTGTTTTACAATAAATTTTGTCTATGCCTAAGAGTGTTATGCTGAGAGGGCATCCTTCACATAGTGATTGAGAAACATGTCGAACATCTGCTATGTATCAGGCTAAGTACTTTACAAATACTATTTTATCATCTTTGAATTCTTAAAACAGCATTATAAGGACATATTATAATTATTGACACTATGAATGAGAGCCATGGAGCTTAGAATGGTCAGTACAAGTTGAGATTTTAACCTAGTTGTTTGATTCAAAGCCTGTGCTCTCTGGTAACACCACGCCACCATAACCAAAACTGTAGCTAAAAGAGCAACATTTGGGATGTGTACCTGGAGACAATTGAAATGAGGAGTGATTTAAGCAGAGCACCAGGGAAGTCACGAGGTGATGGAAATCGTGTCCTAGGGCAACACTTCTCAAATTTAAACAAGTAGACTAATCACTTGAAGATGTTGTTAATTGAAGAATATCATTCAAGAGGTTTGGGTTGGGGCTGAGATCCTACTATTCTAAGAACTTCTCAGTGATATTAGTGTTGCCCAGCCTCCAACCACACTTTGAGTAGCCAGGTGCTACTGCTGCTTGACTGTTTCAGTACCATGGACAGTAGACCCGGTGTGCCACCACCGCCACCTCTGCCATTTCTCTCAAATCTCTAATATCGTCCGTGGGTAGATTCTTTTAACAAAATGCACAGACTATTAAAAAAAAAAACTGCTTCTTGGATTGCTAGCAGCTATCTGGTGATCCTTCCCTTTATATAGGTATGTACAATTCTATCCAGAGGAAAGAACTGGGGCATTAGAAAGGGGAGAGGGTATCTGCTTCTGCAATTTAAAAATGGATGCCCCTACTGCTCCTCAGGTAGAAGGAATCTAATCAGGACGAATAGAGAATTCATAAAATATTTAAGCAATAGTATTAGCTTCAATATTATAAAGTATCTATTTGAGATATCTAACTTGCACATTTGATGAACAGAAATTAGCAGCATCTTTCTGCCACTAAATCTACTCAACTATTAGCCAATACATAATGAGAGAGAAAAATTTAATATACAGCAAAATGCTACTCAAAAGAAGAGTGAAATTGAAATGATTTTAAATTTTTACTCTTAAATATATTTCTGCTGTCTTTTACTTTCTTCTGGATTCTTTCTACCTAATTCCATATTTTAAGGATAAACTCAAATAGACAATTTTCTTTGACTTTGTCCTTCTTTACCCCTTACTTTGCTGGCAACTCTGGGTGACAGCCAAGCTTCCTCAGGGGCTTTACGACTATCAATCTATTTCACAGCTGGAGCAGAGTAATTCAGATAAGAATCTGGCAAACAATTCCATTTGTTTGCCATTGAAGATATTTTTATTTTCTGGTTGAGGGATTTTCTGCTCAAATCTAGAGATGTTATGGGCTACAATTACAGGAAAAGCAAATGAGTACCATCCCACATAAACTTCACCAGTCTTCCCTTGGCCTTGTTACATGATCTACTTAAGAATTCTTTTTCTTTTCCATTCCAACATGTGTTTTCAAAATCAATTCATTCAAAATGTGTTGCCATCCATTGGCTTACATTTGTAGTGTACAAAATGTTGATTTGCATATTTCAACATTTTTCTCAAGCTAATTCTAAATTCCAGAGCAAGTGTCTTATTCTGTTAATAGCATTAAGACAAGCTTGGGTGTGTGTGTGTGTATGTGTGTGTGTGTGTGTGTGTGTAACCAAAAATGTGATGAGGATCTGTGTCACAGGTTAAAAGAGTCTTACATGTATTACTTCATTTAATTTGCAAAAAATACTTTGGAAATAAAATACTTTGAGATACAAAATACTTTGAAATAGGTTTGTTCCTACTTAAGGGTTGGGAGAAATGAGGGTTCATTTCCCTCCACTAGCATTTTGTTGAATTTGAATTATGGTGAATGTTTTGCTCCCACTACACATTCTTGTAAGATGGGCTTGTTCTAGTGGAAATTGACGCATCTCAGAAGGACACTGCAAAAAATATTATGTGTGAAGTGCAGTGCACTTTGATGGTGAGAGGTGCCATCCACTACCTCAAAGGAGGATATGGAGCTAAATTCAAAACCCATTACAGGCGTGGTATTTTGACTGCTCTTTTTCCACATGGAGAGATACTGCCTGTAGTAGAGATTAAATAATTTACCTGAGCTTGTCTTGGGCACTCAATGCCAAGGAAGAATTTATGAGAATGCCAAGAATTTCTCTTGGAAGTTGCTTGGTCTACTGAATTACAAACAATCCTCTATAGAATATTTTATCCTTGTTTTTTCTGGGACTAATAGTAATTCTTTTAAATGGAAATGTAAACAATTCTCCTTTGGTGATCTTATGGAGTTTATTTTAAGTTGAATCACTGAAATCTAAGTTCAAAAATGAATCATCAGTATTTATGACCAAAAGAATGTGCTTATGCCTCTTTCAAGGCCCTCATCTTTCAGGCAGGTTCAGTCTTTCAGAGTGTAAAATGGTTAGATGACCATTTTAAATGCGCCACTACTTGTCTTAGGACGTCATGTTTGATGATCTTGATCACTTGTGCCCATTCTTCATTTCCTAGGAAGCCACTAGGAAACATAATTAGGAAATATCTCTCAGGAACTCTACAGAAAAATGTGGTTTCAAGATACTTTGTTATGAATTGAAGAGGTTACATAGAACTAAAAGGAAGGCCCCTTGGAATCACAGCCCTTTAATGGCATGGCTGCACAAATGTGTGAGAACACCTAAGCAAGTTGAGCAGGTGGCTGTGGATTAAAGAGTATAGAGACAGGTGGGACAAAAATAAAACTTACAGATGGTTTACAGGGGTGACTCATTTCTCTACCCCTTCCAACTTCCAACCCCTTTAGTGTTTAGTTTTGTTTTTAACATTTTGATTGTGAAATTTTTACTAAAAGTGTCAAATCTCCCAATTCTTCTAGTCAAGACAGGAAGAGTGTACCAAAGAAATCCATTTCTACAGCAGTCTCTCCCCTCATTGCCAAATCTGATATCCAAGATTCTTTTTTTAATGTTAAAGTTTTGCATGGAATTCTCTTCTCTTTCTCATACATTTCCCACATCCAGAAACAAATTTTTGTTGAAAATGAAATCAGCAGACTGCACATTGAAAGACACAAATTCACTGCACTAGAATGCCATACTTGTCTTCCAGTCATCAGCTTAAATATATTCAGGAGACCCACAGGTATCCCCTACACCCAGCGCTGGGGGATCGTATGCTCTGTACATGGCAGGGTCGTGGGTGGACTATCTGGTAATCCCGAGTTTTACATAAAACTTTATTTACTGAATTGACCTGCATATATACAATCACCAGTTAGGTCTCTGCCAAATAGGAGGTACCTAGTATAACCTTTAGCAGCTTCCCAGGTGGCAGAGTGGTAAAGAATCAGCCTGCCAATACAGACAACACGGAGACCAAGGTATGATCCCTGGATTGGAAGATCCTCTGCAGGAGGAAATGGCAACCCAAGTCAGTATTCTTGCCTGGAAAATTCCACCTAGCCTGGTGGGCTACAGTCTATGGGATCACAAAGAGTTGGACGACTGAGCGCGCGCGTGCACGCACGCACACACACACACACACACACACACACACACACACACACGCACACGTCAGATAACCTTCTTCTCTGTGAATCGGGGATAGTCCCCATTTACTGGATGTTTGAGGGTAAGGAAGATTAACCCATACTCCTTGGCTGTGACGTTTAGAGTTAAATCTAAGCACTAATCACCGAAGCTCTCAAAGATCCGGTTCGCCCTCGTCCGCCCTACCCATGACCCTCATATCGGGCCATTCTCGAGGGGCTCTTTTCGGTCCTAGATCAGGTGGGCGCTCCAGGGCCGCGTTGATAGTAGACACCGGGTCTGGTTCCGCTCGCGCAGCGCCCTCGCAGCCCGCCAGGGGGACCCCGACCAGCTTAGGCAGAGTCTGATAAGAGAGAGTCCGAGGGGCGTGGAGCGAGAGTCCTGCAGCGTCGGCTCCAGGAATACCCGGAATCAGCCGGGGCTTCCCCACTGGTCCAGGGGCTGGTGGGACCCCGGCTCCGAATCTTGGGGTTCCAGTGAGAGGCGCGCCCGGCTGGTGGGTGTGTCCTTTTCCACCCTCTGGGCTTCCAGCAGGGAGAAGAGCCCCAGAAAGTGGGTATTTTGTTCCCAACGATAGGTTTTGTCTGCGGTGATCCCTGCACAGCAAGGGCAACTTTGAGGCCAGGGTACGCCTCCTGGAGGCTGGGAGTCCGGGGGAGGGGGATTGGGTTTTGTCTGCATCCTCAAGGAGGAGGCTGGCGGCGAACGTGGGGGCGGCAGGGCCTGGGGAGTTCCTACCGGTCGTGGGCAGCGGGAGACTCGCTCGCACCCGGGTCGCGATCGCGTGGCCACGCTCCTGGAAGCCCGCCCGGCACCCTACGCGCCGCCCCCAGACTCCGCTTTCTGCGACTGGAGCGTGAGGTTCGGTGGGGATCTGTTCAGTGGGGATCTGAGCACTGCTGAAACTTTTCTCCTCTCAGCCTCCGTGAGTCTTTTGTCTTGTGCGACTGAGAGTCCCTGTCCGCTGCCCGGCGCACCCCGCCGGGTGACCACCGAGGGCAGGAGCGCTCGGACTCCGCGAGCCCTATGGCTGCGGCCGGCGGCCGGGCGACCCGCGGCGGGCACAGCCAGCCGCGCGCCCCCAGCCCAGAGGCCGCCGCCCCCACCCACTTCGGCCCTCCGGCAGCCCTCGCCGCCCGCCCCCTCGCCTGACTCATCCGCCCGCGGTGGCCGCGCCGAGTTCGCTGCCCGAGCCCCGCCGGGATGGGGAGGGAGACCGCGGCTGCCCAAGGCTGCGGAGGTTTCTGCTGACGCCCCCAACCCCGCTGCCTCCTGCGCTCTGCTCGGGAGGCGCCCGACGTCCCACCCACTCCGGGAGTGAGAGCCGTGAGAGGCGACTGGACCCCCGAGGCCCCGCGTTCGGGACAGGTGAGGGGGGAAGGAAAGAATGCTGCCAGGGTTGGGAAGGTGGGTGGGCAATCGGTGCGGTTGAAACGGGGCGCTGCTTCACCACTCTCCCTCCCCATCCCACCTCGGCCCCCAGAGTTAGGATAAACACTGTCTCCTGAAGTTTGGAGAATAAACCAAACCCGCCATCAGTTCTGGACTCCCCAGTCCCCGGAGCGCAAGAGGAGCGGTGTAGGGCAGCCTCCCAGGACCCCGGAGCCTTGGAGCGCCTGGCTGGGTTTCTCCAAGCTACACCCTCCTTTGTCTCCGTTCCAGAGTCGGCATTCTCTGTAAAGACGTCCACAGTATTAATTTATAGTAGTCCTTGGCAAGAGCAAAGTGTGGTCAGGGTTTCCTAAAGCAAAATCTGTGTGTGGTAAGATCTTCATAGACAAAATGGAGAGGCGAAGCAATTATTTGCCAAATTGAGCGCTATTCTTCTCTGTATATAATCTGTCCTTAAGAGAAAGGGCTGAGCGTTTGCAAGATTTCCTCCATTAATCATTCTTTTGCTTTAATTAATTGCCCAAGCCAGCATTTCACATTTTGTAGGTACAGGCTCTCTGTGGGTATTTACTGCCACTAGTTTTCCACTGAGAAGTATGTGCCTGTGTGTGTGAATGGTGTATATAATCAGAATAATTCATTATTCGGTACCAGGCATAGGCAATGCCAGAAAGTCAGATGCTTCCCATATATGTAATTTACTCACTGAAGTCAGATCAAGTGAAAGCTATTAACAGCTCTGTGAAAGCTATTAACTTTGCTGGCTTGTCATGTCTTGCTTTACAAAACCACGTAAAATGACCTTCAGTTTGTTATTTGGCCACCAATACTGGACTATATCACCATTTTGTGTAAAGTAGGCTGAACTTCAAAACTTCTCAAACCTTACTTTATTTTTCTACTACTTTTTCCCTATACAGAAGCATCCACTAAAGCATGAAACACTTTAGTTTCATGCCTCTCAGACAGCTTAAGTGAAGGAGTTGTCCTTAACAGAAAATAATGTTTCTCTTAAGTAAATTAATGTTTGAGATTTTTTTAACTCTTAAAATATATCTTCTGAAGTGTTAGGAATGATTTTTCTCTAATGAAGTCTCACTATAGAGCTCATTATTGTGAGATGATTTAACTATAATTTGTAACCTTGGTTATAATTAGCTTTGTATCCTAGGCTGGGGAAGCTTTCAGTGAAAGAGAGTTGTGTGGGGAGCATCTGTATGAGGTTTGCAGGCAGCTGACACAAAGAGATTTAACCTGTTGCTTCTGAGTCAGGTTCAGGGAAATACATGTAATATCCAAAGGCTTTCTGGAAAGGATTCTTTAGGAAAGGTCACTGTAAAGTGTGATGGCTGCTCTTTTTATTCCAATTTAGAGGAATTACTAGTGACGCTTTTGAACATTCCAAGAGTTAGATTGCTATACTTGAACTTTTGTAGCTTCAGCATTTTGACAACAGCTCATTGGACAAAGATAACTACTAGCATATAGGGGGAGAGGATTCAAACCATTTATTTAAATTTTCTTATTCCCATGATAAATCTCAGCATAAAGGAACAGAAATTTAAGAAAATAGATAAGAACAAAGATAAGAACAGATGTCACTTTTTTATGTTTCTTCAACAAAATTGGTAGATGATAAAATTAAGTCTTCATGGTTATACCTATTACTTATCATATAGAATGTATAGTCTAAAAGAGGAGGCAATTCTAAAACAAATTTCATTTCATGTTACTTTCGCTAAATGAGAGACAGCATGAGGAGTTCAGTCAAACAAAGCACGTTTGGGAAAAGAACTTGTGTAGAGATGGAAAAAATGTGTCTGCAGTAAGATGGACCCTTCATTTTATTAAGGGATATATGATTTGCAGTTTTGTCAAGGGTATTTGTTTCAGGATTTAAGATATGCTTTGTCTGCTGAGATCTGATATGTGTCCAACCACTTAGAAAACATCCATGAACACTTGTCATGGTGCTAGGTTTGTTGATTGGTGGCAAATTAGCCTCTCCTCCTAGGAGTTTGCAGGCTGGCAGGGAGGGGACTGGGAAACATGTCAGATCACTGAGCATCTGCAACGGTCCTTGAGCATCAGGGGTCTGGTCCACACTGGATTTCCAAGGGCATTGAATGGGGAGCTGGAAAACCCAAGTTGTTATCCTGGCTGAGATACTGGTTCTGTGGCCTTGGATACCTTTCTAGGCTTTTCAGTCTCTCTGCTCTTGTTGGCAGACCAAGGACTTTGGGCTTTGATTTTTTCATCCTCTTTGTAGAATGCTGCATGATGAAGAGAAATCCAGATGTGGTGGGGGTGGTGTGGTGAGCAGAGTTTGGGCTGGGGGAAGACAGGCTGGAGATTGCACTGGAGACTGGGAAAGAGTAATGCCCATGATAGTAGGGGGTCAAGGAGACCGGACATCTGGCCCATCACTGATTCTACAAGTTCAAATACATAACACAATAATGAATTAGCAACATTCACTTAGTCCTTGATGGTTTTCAATGAATTTTTACAGATAATGGCAGTTGATTTTCTTTCTTTCTTTGTTTATTTTTTTTATTATTTTAAAATCTTTAATTCTTACATGCGTTCCCAAACATGAACCCCCTCCCACCTCCCTCCCCATAACATCTCTCCAGGACTAATTTCACAGAGCATGTTTGTGCCAATATGCTCCATTGCTTTTTTGCAGGATCTGTAGAGACAAGAGAAGCTAGAACACACTTTGGAAACCTTGTGTAAATAGGAGACAGAGATAAGGGTGGCATCAGATTTTAGTAGAGTTTCAAATGTATGAGGAAAAGTTTAGGTTATATTCTGGAAGATGTATGTGTGCTAAGTTGCTTCAGTTGTGTCTGATTCTTTGTGATCCCAAGAACTGTAGCCCGCCTGGCTCCTCTGGCCATGGAATTCACCAGGCAAGAATACTGGAGTGTGTTGCTCCAGGGGATTTGCCCCACCCAGGGATCAAATCCACATCTCCCCCACTGCAAGAAGATTCTGTTGAGCCACTGGGGAAGCCCATACTGGAAGTTAAGAATCTCCAATTGTGATATTAAGGCCTGAAACATCTGAAATTCTGATTGTTAATCTTTAGTTTGATTACTCCTGTTCAGGGCTTCCTCCTCATCTCATTCCCCTCCCCATCCCCAGCAGGAATTCTGGTGATTTGAGTATTATAGTCATGGATAGTGAAAGTGAAGTCGCTCAGTCGTGTCTGACTCTTTGCGACCCGTGGACTGTAGCCCACCAACCTCCTCCATCCATGGGATTCTCCAGGCAAGAATACTGGAGTGGGTTGCCATATGGATAAGACTCTTCCAAAAACTTTGAGTGCAATTGGAAAAAGAAAATTCTCATATAAAGATGGGCATTCTTGGGCCATTGTGCTATTAATCAATGGAATATGTTCCAATAGCAAGTTATTCTTTGGAAATTTTGTCACCAGACGTGAAATTACACAAAATTCATGGAGTGTGAACAAAGTGTGAAGATGTGGACATGTAAGTTCCTTTCTACAGTGTCCTTGTCACTCTGCTCCAGACATTAAGCACACTAATGGGGGTCAAGTCCCCTCCCCTTTACCCTGTGTTCCTGCAGAAGAGAGTTATCAGGATTCATCTGGTTATGCACATGAGGAACCTACATTTAACTGTGTTAAGCAAAAGGAAAAAAAACGAAGTATATTTATTGGCTCATGTGACTGGAAAGTCCAAAGGTGAACTTTGCTTTAGTCACGGCTGGAACACAGAGCCTCATGGCTGGAACACACACCCTCTCTCTCTCCCTGCTTCTCAGCTTCTCTTCTTTCTGAATCAGCTTCATTCTGAGGCCCCTTTCCATGTGTTCCACGTGCTGAGAAAGGTGAGCACTGGTAGTTCCAAACCTGCATTCCTGGGCTTTTGATCCATAAGAAGAGAAGACCTGTCTCTTCCAGGTCCCATTTATGGAAGTCTTCTAAAAGGTCTCTGATTGGCTGTGCTTGGTGGTCATTGACTCAGTCTCCATGTCCAACCAAGAGTTCTGCTGAAATAGTCTTGGACTGGATGGAGTGCCCAACCCTGTTTATATGTGATGCTGGTGCTGGTGGTGGGGTGGGGCAAAGGACTGGGAGGGGCACCACGACGGACAGTTCTGTCAAGATCATATAGATCCCCCAAACTTATGAGGCTGCCAATCAAAAGCAGCATCTCTATTACTGGGGAGGATTGCTCCCTCCTTTTTGGGGATAGCCTCCTGGACAATGATGTGAACTTTGTGTGTAGAGGCAACTGAGATGCCCAAGGCCATGCAAATTCCAGAAATGGGACCTTTCTCCCAGCCAAGGCAAAATCAGGAGATGAAATAGTTCTTTCCTTGTCTAGACTTTCATAATAGGATCCAGAGGATTACGGAGTGAGGAACCCACCATTTATCCATGTCCATGTGCTTTTAGGAAACGCCTTTGAGCCCTATTTTCAGCCTAAGGATTTTATTTTCAAAAGCCTTGGTCATCCTGGGATCATGAGATTGGAGACCCCCTACTTTGGGCATTACAAGATCTAGTGACACAGTGACAGTTTGAACAAGGAAGTAAAGAGATGAACATAGAACTATTGTTTAAACAGGTTTGTTGAGATTGTGGGAACTGGGCAGAGAGGAGGCAGTGGGCAGAGATTAGGGTTATCACTTAGGAGGCCTAAGAGGATTGGTCCCAAGCTAAAATATTGGCTTGTGTGAGCAACTTTATGAAGGTCTGATGAGGACCAAGGAGCCTTTGTGTTGACAGAAGCATTGGAAGGATAAAACAAATCAGAAGGGAGAAGACCAGAAGGTAGGCTGGGTCAGTAGGTGAAGTGGCTGTGTGTTGTACATTTGTTCATAGCAAATGGGCTGTATCAAGAGGCGTCCTGTAGCCACCACACATCCTAGGGGCAAAGCCTTTATATGTGTAGCACTGACATTTCTCAAAGGCATACCTAGTGTGCCAGGTCCCATCTTACATGCTTTACATCCATTACTCATAAAAGCCCTCTAAGGTGAGAAAACAGAAAGTAAGGGAAGTAAATGACTTGCTCAGGGTTATATGGTCATTAAATGGATTCAAATCCTGGCAGTCTGAAACAAAAGCCTGCGCTTAAACTATGCAACACCGTCTTCAAAGTCAAGATAAAAACCCAGTACATCAGGCCAAATTGAAGGATGAGTGCCAAACTGGACCATCTGATGGGCATCCAGACTGCCAGGAATACAGGTCAGACAGAGGGGATGGAATGGAGGCTATTGGGGTGAAGAGGTAGAGTATTGGGGTTCAGTAGCAAACTTAAGGCCTGAGTAAGAAGGGCACAGGCATAGATTCTTGGCTTGGGGTTCGGGTGCAGTGAGGAACGTGGGTAGGAACAGCTCAGGAAGTTGAACAGGTGGGCAGATCAATAGAACAACTACAGCCTGATTGTTGATCTGAGGCCAGGAACTCTGCCATCTGCCTCGGTTTAAATATCCTTCGTGATGGAAGTCAATACAAATACAGCATGGGCAGCTCCTTGGAGGGAGACGGAGTTCTATTAGTTTGTCAGGCACTATTGGGGAAAAAAGAGCTGACATTTGTAGAGCATCTGCCATGTGCCTTCTATACATAATCTCATCAAATCTTCATTAGAGTGCTGGGAGGAGATGTATTGTGGCTTTTTGTTGTTGTTGTTGAGCCAGGAAATGAAGGCTTAGAGAGGTTAAATTACTTGCCTAAGCTCCTGGAGCCAGACTGGAAGTTGAAGGAGCTGTCATGGAAACCGAAATCTATCTGTATCTCAGCCTCATCCTGAGTCTTCAGGGAATCATCCTGCTTCCAGCAGGGCAAGGTCAATTTCAAGTCTGGGCCATAGACTTGGGGAAGTCAGCAAAGGCATATGATTGGAAAGGGAGATTGTGAGTTGAACATTCAGACATTTGAATGGTAGCTGAGAGCAGGTCATCTGAACAGAGTTGTCCAGCAGGACTGTATCTGGCATTGGCAGAAAACTCAATAACCTAGTAGATTTTTCCCCTCAGTGCAGGATCTCTATCATTACGCAGGATAGATACGTCAGCAAGTCAGATGTTTGGAGGGCTTAATTTTAGTTACTGATTTCAGTTGAAGAGAAGGGACCTTTGCCAGCTGCCATGGCCTGAATTTACCTTTAGACATGCAGGTACTTTTCCCAGAAATATGATAAATAAAAAATAGATACATAGAGGAAGAGCGTTAGCACATACTCAATGTCACAAGAATGTAGAATACACTCCAGCTATTAATGTCCATCTTGAAGATGCTCTAAATGATGACATATTTAGAGTTATTTACTGATGAAATATGAGTGATATATCATTTCCCAACAAATTCAAGGTCAAATTGGTCACCGTGTAAATTTGACTGGATGTAGGTGTTTGCCGTGTACAGTGAACTCTGTATACATATGGTAAGAAGAAGCGGAATGAGAAGGTACCTGAGAAGAAATATTTGAGACATATTTTTGAGACTCCATAGCTCATTTGGAGAGGTAAGACAATCATGTTTAAAATGTTAAAGCAGCACAATAGAATAGTATGATTTTAGAGTTGACGGGATCTTTCAGTGATCAAGATCACAGTGCTAGCCAGTACTATGAAGTACAAACTTATTAGGAGCAGTTGAACATAAATGTTATGGAAACTGAAAAGAATGGAACTGTCTGAGCCTGGAAGACAGATCAGGGGAGGCTTCCTAGAGGAGGCAAGTTCTGACGAGTATGTGACAGAAGGGGTTTTCAGGTAGCATGCTACTGCTGCTGTTAAGTCACTAAGTTGTATCTGACTCTTTTGCGACCCCCACGGACTGTAGCCCACCAGGTTCCTCTGTCTTTGGGATTCCCCAGACAAGAATACTGGACCAAGTTGTCATTTCCTTCTCCAGAGGATCTTTCTGACCCAGGGATTGAACGCACGTCTCCTGTTTGGCAGGTGGATTCTTTACCACTGAACCACCTGGGAAGGCCAAGGTAGCATGACCAGGAACTTATCAATATCCTGCAGCCAGAGACCACTGGGAAATGACTTGTAGTTGAACAGGTTATGTTTGCTACTTGTTACAGTGAGGGAAAGTGTACACTACAGGAAAACATGGAGCGTTGCAGTAAATGTTAGAAATGAGTGATTATAAGATTTGGTCTTGTAAGTGATTTGGAAGAGGGTTTAAAGAAATAGGACTTTGCTCTGCATTGAGGCAGAAATAATCTTATGAGTTTGTATCTTATTAAAGTCTTATCTAGAAGGAGCAAGACTAGAGAGGCTAACACTATAACTGGCAAAGATGCAGCAAACATTCATTAGCCAGATTAGGAGACTACTGGTCATTTAGGGGGTTGGATATTTGTGTTTTTGTGTTCAGATAGGATACCACAGTGCTCTTCTTTTTGTCCTGATCCATCACAGTCACAGAGTGGCCTTATCTGGTATTGATGCTCTGTGAAATTATTTCCATCCAACAAGAGAGCCCCAGGGCCAGCTCCTAGACGCCTGTGCTACCTTTGTGCTCTTTCATAAACTGGAAATTACATTCCACAGTGTATCTGATTTTATGCACTGACCAAGATACCCATTTACAATAGGAGCCTGTTAGTGAATACTTCTTTGGGGGGTTATTGAGGTGATTTTCTTCCTATTCTGTAAAATTGTATTTAATGCTAACAGCATTTATTAAGTTCTCACTGTTTACTAGGTACCCTGTAAGATTCCAGGGATGTCAAGATAACAAGGATCTCAAGAATCTCATAATCTAATGAGAAAACCACATGTGAATCAGTGACTATGATGCATTGAAATAAAACTGGTAGAAATATGAGAATAGGTAAAGAATAACAGGGGCTTTGGGGATGAAAGTGATGCTGAGAAAAAGCAGGCTCTTCTGCAAACAGTGAGCTAATCACAGAGGTGCTGAATAGGTTGGCAACTGCTGAGGCATGTTTGCAGTTTTGAGAATCAGCACCTTTGGGTTGAAATGCAGTATGAATTCAAAGATTCTCCATCCTCTCTCTAAGCTGATCTTGGCATAGAAGAGGCACACATTTTTGGCTCACTTGGCAAACCAAGTATCAGATCAGCTCAATGCAAGAATGAGAACATACATGTGCAAGCATTTGTGATACAGTAGGGTTACTTACTAAAAGGAAAACTCCCACAATTATGGAGAGGATCTACATGGTTAACACCAGGCTATGGTCATTTATGTTTAAAGGCTCCTCTATGTTAGGAACTGTTAAATCATACTAAAAATGATCAACCTGGTAATTACGAGACAAGGCTGGGTGCTTTATGAACTATACCTGTTATTACCCTTAGAGAGAGTTATTGGTATGTAACTCAGTGGATTTGTGGCACTAATCTATGGGCTTCACATCTACAGGGATGGATACGAAGGTGTAGCCTGGGATTCCCATGAATTTAAGATCAGACACGTTAACAAATTAGAGGTAACCCTAACCAATCTAACATTGGTATGATCCCAATGGGTCAAAGATCTGTATTCTACTGGTATGACCACTTAGCAGCTTGTGTGTGTGTGCGTGTGTGTGCCTTCAATGGGGTTAGAGGATGTAATTGACCATATCTAAGCCTTAACAGGGAGAAGACAATGGCAACCCACTCCAGTGCTCTCGCCTGGAAAATCCCATGGACGGAGGAGCGTGGTAGGGTATAGTCCATGGGGTCACGAAGAGTCGGACACAACTGAGCGACTTCACTTTCACTTTTCACTTTCATGCACTGGAGAAGGAAATGGCAACCCACTCCAGTGTTCTTGCCTGGAGAATCCCAGGGGTAGGGGAGCCTGGTGGGCTGCCGTATGTGGGGTCGCACAGAGTCGGACACGACTGAAGCAACTTAGCAGCAGCAGCAGCAGCAGGGTTACTTAGCATTTCTGAAGGATGTTATTGTTTCCAATCGTAAAAGTATACATGCTTCCAATGAAAACTTTGGAAAATACATTATGTATTTTTAAAAATCAGGGAGAAAGTTTGCCTATAATCCCATGACCCAAAAGTACCCATAACATTTTGGCATTTTTCTTCCTCTTTATTTTTAATGAAGTTTTTCCATAGTTAAATGCGCTCTGTTTGCTTAACCTTATGTCCTAAATATTTTCCAGCTTCTCGGAAAGCTTTATTAATGTTGTATAATATTTGATTGCATGATTTACCATAATTTATTAACTGTTCCCTTAAAATTGGACCTTTAGGCTGTTTCCAAATATCTGGTATTATAACTGACATTTTGATGAAATCTTTGTTCATATTTCAGAGTATTTCTTTAAGGAAGATCCATGGAAGGGTAATTCCAGGGTCAAAGAGTAAGAATACTTTAAGACCTTTGGTACTTACTGCCAAACCAATTTTCAGAGTAGGTGAACTTGTGATTGCCAGTGCACAGAAATCTCCTCTCACCTGTCTGCATGAGGGGTTATTTATTTTTTTCTTAAGTGAGTAGCAGTTTTGCCAATTGCTGATTTTGTTCCTTTGTTACCAAGACCTCTCCTTTAGAATGGTGATTGGTCAGATGTTGCGATGAGTCACTCCATTAAAAAAAAATTGTTCACAGAGTGGGCCTGAATATCCATATAGGGGCCCATGACAGAGAGAACATTAGTTTGTGAATGATTTCTTAAAGCCAGTGACAGGCAGGCACATCTTGTAAGGGTACTCTTCCGACCTTCGTGTGGAGCACCTCCTAGTGAAGGTGATGCTGGACAAAGGCCCCGCTTTTCGGGCCAAAATCCTCTGCCAACTCTGTCTCTGTAGTTTGGCGGTTGGGTGCTTGGACTCCTAGACTCCTGGAACATTTGGGATCATTGTGCTTGTGGTTCCTACACTGTTGGAAGGGGCTGTCACCCCGGGAGCATGGGTCTGTGTCTATTTCATTCACGCTGTTCTCTGAGCAGGTGACCCAGGAGCAGGTTGTGCTGGTGGGTACAATGTGAGGTCGGCTGCGCCCTAATGTAACATGTGGACACCTGAGAGATACTCCCTCCCCAAAGCCCTCTGCCCTCTTAGTCACTGATCCCCCCCCAAACAAGTCAAGCAAAGATACTGAATTTTGAACCTTCTGGGTTTACTCCCTTTCCCAAAGACTAGCCAACCATATCAAAGTATCTCATTTTCAGAGTGATAACCCTTGCTTTATTCCACAAGAAGGAGGAACTTGGGGTTTACTCAAACCTCCACGGGGTGTTTTGTTGCCCAAAACATTGCTTCAGACTACAAGGGAACTATTGAACTTACCGCCGCAGTCAGTTTGAGGTGGTTTTTGAGGTCCAATTTCAGTTTTTTCCAACTGCTATTTTGCTGCAGAAATAATTTACAACTACAATAAAAATACTTCTGGTTTTCTTCTAAAAGTTGGAGGAGAAAATTATTAGAGTGTTATGATTCCATTTTCTTTTGCGGATCTCAGTCAATAATTTTGAGCAAAATTGTTTTCATTCATTTGTTCACCAAATCATTATTTAGTGAGATTCATTTAGCAGTTGCTGTTGAATCATATTTATGACCCATTTTGTCAAATATGAGGTCATCTTATACATGGTAATGTAGAAAAACAGGGAGGAAATCATGACCTAAACATTTATTGGTTGCTTTCTGATGAGACATATGAAAGTTCTCATAGCTTGCATAAAGTAGTACCCAAAGTACCCAAGCTCTGTAGGAAGCTCATTAATTAATAATTGATTCAATAAATGTTACATGCTGGTAACGGGATATGGCAGGCATCAAAACAAAGGTTGTGGTGGAGTGTACATCTAAGTGGGAAAGACAGGTCTGCTTCAGAGAGTAGAAAGTGCTTGTGAGGAAAGTAAGGAATCTAATGAATAGAGTGCCTGGGTTTTTGTAGATCGAAGGGTAGGAAAGACTTCTCTGTGTTCGAGACATTTGAATTAAGACCAGTCTTGCATACTGGGGAGGGGTGTGTGCATGCATGCTAAGTCATGTCCAGTCATGTCCAGTTGTGTTCAACTTTTTGCGACCTTATGGACTGTAGCCCACCAGGTTCCTCTGTCCATGGGATTCTCCAGGCAAGAATACTGGAGTGGGCTGCCATGCCCTTGTCCAGGAGATCTTCCCAACTCAGGGATTGAGCCCACGTCTTCTGCAGCTCCTGCATTTCAGGTGGATTTTCTACCACTGAGCCACCGAGGAAGCGCATTGAGGAGGGGAAGTAGGCTTTATTCTCAGGGCACTGGGAAACCGTTAGGAAGTTTTTCTTTTGGAGCATGATGTTTGAGGTCATTTATTAAAAATAGGGTTGAGGGAGTTTCCTGGCTAAGTGGTTAAGACTTTGCCTTTCAATGGAGGGGATGTATATTTGATCCCTTGTTGCGGGGCTAAGGTACCACACACCACAGGGTGCAGCCAAAAATTAAAAATCTAATCACAGGGGTTGAGATTAAGACTGTTAAGCAGTTCCTCACTGTGATGATCGTATTGGAAGCGGGAACGAAAGTGGCATTCGCACTTAGAAACTTCTTGGGTTGTTCTGTTCAAGGTGTTCCCTATATCATTAAGTGGCTGAAAACATTCCATAAACAGTATGCATATGTGTGCGTGCATGCTAAGTCACTTCAGTAGTGTCTGACTGTGACCCTATGGACTATAGCCCGCCAGGCTCCTCTGTCCATGGGATTCTCCAGGGAAGAATACTGGAGTAGATTGCTGTGCCCTCCTCCAGGGGATCTTCTAGACCCAGGGACTGAACTCATGTCTCTTATGTCCCCTCATTGGCAGGCCTCTATCACTAGCACCACCTCCAAAAACAGTATATCCACCTTCAACAGTATATCACCCTTCATAAACAGTATTCAGTTCAGTCGCTCAGTCATGTCCGACTCTTTGTGACCCCATGAACCGCAGCATGCCAGGCCTCCCAGTCCATCACCAACTCCCGGAGTCGACCCAAACCCATTGTCCATCGAGTCGGTGATGTCATCCAACTGTCTTATCCTTTGTGGTCCCCTTCTTCTCCTGCCCTCAATCTTTCCCAGCATCAAGGTCTTTTCAAATGAGTCCCTTCAAAAAGCTTTTAATATAAATACAAATATTTGTTTATCCATAGAATATAAACAGCTTAATGAGTCAGTCAGGAAGTTCTTATGTAAAGCTTTAAAAAAAAAAAGCTGTTCCTAGCATAGTGGCGCTTCCCTGGTAGCTCAGCTGGTAAAGAAGCCACCTGCAATGCAGGAGACCCTGGTTCTACTCCTGGGTCAGGAAGATCCCCTGGAGAAGGGGTAGGTTACCCACTACAGAATTCTAGGGCTTCCCTGGTGGCTCAGATGGTAAAGAATCCGCCTGCAGTGAGGGAGACCTGGGTTCAGTCCCTGGGTTGGGAAGATCCCCTGGAGGATGGCATGGCAACCCACTCCAGTATTCTTGCCTGGAGAATCCACATGGACAGGGGAGCCTGGCGAGCTACAGTCCATGGGTCACAGAGTCAGACATGACTGAGCAACTAAGCACAGCATAGCATAGCGACTTGTGTATGGTATGCATTCAGTAACTATTTGCTGAATCAGTTACATTGAATCTTCTATACTGTCATACAGTATCATCCTAGGATATAGAATCACATCGAAGTCACAGTATTTTTATGAAAAGACCAAATAATATCTTTGGAAAAAAATTAGATAAAATGTTTAGTGTACTATGAATATTAATGATTTTCAGTTAGAGTCAAAATTAATAGTTGAAATATTGAATATAAATATCTAATACACAGCTATAATTATCTTCTTTAAATACTTCTCACCGCACAGTATAGGTGGAAATCTCTGCAAAGTCCACACATTAGATAAAGATTTTGCTAGTATCAGTTGGTTTTTTCCCACTCTATTTAGCACATGTGAAAATTCCTTATTTATTTTATGAATCTCCCAATTGTTGAACCAACCTCTGTTCAGAACTCTCCTGCCAGCCCCCGTAGAATGGAATATAGATGGTGATAGCATATCATTAGTGATGTTTGTTAATGAATGTTTAACTCAGTGTCTTCCAGGAGATTGAGTTCAAAATATCCTCTCTGAGTCATCAGACATTTATGGAGAGTGTGCCAAGTGCCGTCCATTGTGGTCAGTTCTGGGAGTTAACAGGCTTCTTACAAGGAACTCACAGTCCAGGGGGCAATTTGGTCAGGACTTAGAGCAAAGAGGAGAGTTTTGAAAGATGATCTTTGGGTGGTGTCCCTGAGTCTAAGCTTGGGGAAAGGAGAGAGTAGTGAGTGAAGCCGTGCATTACTTCACAGAAGTCTTCAGTGTAGAATTTGGTTAAGTGTTTTTCTTAAAGACAGATTAAGAAAAGAAGACAAAGACGAAAAAGGCAGCATGTGCCTTGCATCTGTAGGTAACAGGGCCACCTGTGTCCTGATTCTCATTTCTGTTGAGATTACTGTGGGGATTCCCCAGCTGTCAGTGACTCAGTGTTCATTTGGCACTGACTGCAACATGCTCCTCACT
Source organism: Ovis aries (assembly GCF_016772045.2). Lineage (NCBI taxonomy): Eukaryota > Metazoa > Chordata > Mammalia > Artiodactyla > Bovidae > Ovis > Ovis aries. Next base: position 55,939,248 of record NC_056061.1, read on the forward strand.
TCAACACCAGGCCCCATGAAACCCGCCCCCTTGGCTCACAAGCCTTGGGATCTACCTCATGGCCTCAGCTCCTCCTGACCCTCACAGACTCCTGCAGCTTTATTTTTTTTGACTGCACTGTGCAGCACATGGCATCTTAGTTCCCTGACCAGGGATTGAACCATATCCCTGCATTGGAAGCACAGAATCTTAAACACTGGACCACTAGGGGAAGTCCCCACATAATCCCGCAGCTTTAGATTGGCAGATTCTTGATTCTGCTGCCTTCTTGGTTGCTAGCAGAGCATCACTTATTCATTGCTTTGTTCATTCATTCACTCATTCATTCACTCATTCTTTCAATAACTACTTTTTCTGAGTATCTACTCATTTAAACACTGGCTATATAATGGAAAACAAAGCCAAGTTCCTCTCTTTATGATCCCTACATCCAAGTTGGAGGAGACAGCCAATGTGTGTATAGTTGTAATGACAAATATTAAGAAGAATGAAGCCCAGCTTAGGAACAGAGAGCACTGGGATGAGGGTAGAGGGGAGGGTAGTATAGCCTAGACACAGAAAGCCTCAGGGATCAGTCTGAAATTTGAGCAAAGACCTGATTGAAAGGGAGGGAAGGAGTCATTAGAATGTCTGGGTGGGAGGAGAGCTCCAGGCTGAGAGCAGGAAGTGCAAAGGCCAGAGGAGGCAGCAGGAGAGGTGGGAGTAAGCTTGGAATGTTTGAATAGCAAAGAGGCTGGTGTGATTAAAACAATGCAAGAGTTTATAGAGGGCCTTGGGACCTTGAGGGAACTCTGGACTTTACTCTGAGAAGCAAGGAAGCACCTGCCAGGATCCTAACCTACCCTGGAAGCTTTGTTAGGCCCAATCCTCATAGAATTAACTAGTTTCAGGAAGGAATATGCAGTGAGTGGAGGCCTATTCCTCTCCTGTAGGCCCTGCCTGATGGGCCTGAACTCCAACTCAAGATTCTGGAAAGTGATGTGATCAAAGGAGAGCAACATTGACAAAGACTTTGAAGCAAGGATAACCCAGAGAATTTCAAAGGGGATGTTTTGCTTTGGGTGTGAGCACAATTTTGTTGTGGATAGAAAACAGTATGCATTCACAGATTCAGTGCTCTGAGGAGACTTTTTCATACAGTAAGAAATCTGAAGACTGGAGAACCCGTCCACTTTCGCTAAATTTCACTTACTAAGTATTTGATGCAGATACAAGATTAAAATCCAGGCCTGACTCTCGAGGAAAGGGGTGATGCACGTGGGTTAAGGAAGAGAAACAATGTGAAATCTGGCCTGAGATTAGCTACCTAATAAGAACCAGAACTGTCAAGGTTAGTGACTTGGAGCATGCCCAGAAAGTCTCCTTAAACATCAGCATTCATTTGGTCAACAGATGCCCGTCGAGCAACTGCTGTGTTCTCGGCACGACTGTGTGTGATGCTGGGGGAACAGGGAGCTGTGTTCACAGGGGGAACAGGAAGCTGGTAGAGGCAAATAATAATAATAATATGTCATAAATAGTAAGTGTGGTTCATAACATGAAAACACATAGGCCACTAGGAGAGAAGGTCATGAGTCAGAGGGGAAATGAAGGTTTCCCTGAGAAACGTCTTGTTAAGATAGGACCAGAGACCAGAGGAGCTTGTCTGGAGAAGATCCTTGCCAGAGAGAAAAACCCAGGCAGGAAGGTTGAGAAAGGAAAGAGTTGGGTTGTTTTTGAGAAACAGGGAACAAGTTGTGTTATGGGATCAAAGTCAGCCTAGGAGAGAGGGTGGAAGGAAAAGTTGTAAGCTGGGCCAGCGCCATCATGTAATGTCCTGAGGGAAATGGAAATCCAAAGAGCCAGTTTTGAGAAAAAGAGGATTGACAAATGAATTTGGATATCATTCTAGGAGTTTCCTGGTGAAGGGGCTGGAGGAAGCAAGAATACATAAAGGAGATAACAGGGCGTTGGATTGGGTGGTGGCAGAGATGAGAGAAGTGGAGAGAGAAAAGGGAGGTTTGGAAGGCAGAACCAGTGGAACTTGGTAACTGATAGCATATGGGAAATTGTGGTCCAGGATGCTCCAAGATTTTAGCAGGGATGGTGGTAACATTCACATAGGTGAGGAAGACTTTTCCCAAGTTCCATTCATGAGTTCAGTTTTGGACATATAACATTTGAGTTATAGGTGAGATATCTCAGAGGAAAGGGCAAGTAGGCGTTTGGACAGATGGGTGTGGAGCTTAGGTGATAAATTTAGAAAGGGCACATACATTTGAGAGTCTTTAGCCTGTAGTTGGTACTAAAGTCATGCAAAGAATAGAGACTGAACAAAGAAGGTGACTGAGGAGCATGCTTTGGGATTTCCACCTTAAAGGGTGGTCAGAGAAACATACAGAGAAGTATTAGTAGCAGCCCTGGAAGTAGGAGAAAAGCCAGGGGTGTGATGTCATTGATGGAAGTCACATGATATTAGTGAAAAAGTTTGTTTGCACATGCGTCTTACTGAGCCAGTGCAACCATAGTGTAGCCTCTAAGTTTTGGGTGAGATGAGATTAGAAGTTACTGATTTTTTTTTTAAAATTCCATGGGCATAGTTGTTGATACTAAATTAGAATAGAATAAATGCTTAAATCACACCTTCACAATAAAAAGATAGAATAGCTTATCTGAAGGTCAGTTTCTTCATTATCATGTTCATTGCTCATCTATTTCTGCTATCAATTCCATCGCTGCCTTCCAATTTAATAAGTCTTTGAACTTTGTAAAGTATTTGGATATATACTTTTAACAAATTGAAATATAATTGATGTGTCAGGTCAGTTCAGTTCAGTCGCTCAGTCGTGTCCGACTCTTTGTGACCCCATGAATCGCAGCACGCCAGGCCTCCCTGTCCATCACCATCTCCTGGAGTTCACTCAGACTCGTCCATTGAGTCCGTGATGCCATCCAGCCATTTCATCTTTGGTCGTCCCCTTCTCCTCCTGCCCCCAATCCACTACACAGTGATTTTTTTTTTTTTTACACAGTGATTTAATATATGTATGTATTGTGAGATGCTTACCCCAGTCAGTTCAGTTCAGTTCAGTCGCTCAGTCGTGTCCGACTCTTTGCAACCCCATGAATCGCAGCACACCAGGCCTCCCTGTCCATCACCATCTCCTGGAGTTCATTCAGACTCACATCCATTGAGTTCGTGATGCCATCCAGCCATCTCATCCTCGGTCGTCCCCTTCTCCTCCTGCCCCCAATCCCTCCCAGCATCAGAGTCTTTTCAATGAGTCAACTCTTCGCATGACGTGGCCAAAGTACTGGAGTTTCAGCTTCAGCATCATTCCCTCCAAAGAAATCCCAGGGCTGATCTCCTTCAGAATGGATCTCCTTGCAGTCCAAGGGATTCTCAAAAGTCTTCTCCAACACCACAGTTCAAAAGCATCAATTCTTCGGCGCTCAGCTTTCTTCACAGTGCAACTCTCGCATCCATACATGACCACTGGAAAAACCATAGTCTTGACTAGACGGACCTTAGTTGGCAAAGTAATGTCTCTGCTTTTAAATATGCTATCTAGGTTGGTCATGACTTTTCTTCCAAGGAGTAAACATCTTTTAATTTCATGGCTGCAGTCACCAGCTGCAGTGATTTTGGAGCCCCCCAAAATAAGTCTTACTGAATTAGCATCTATCACAACACATAGTTACAACTTTTTTTTCTTGCGATGAGAATTTTTAAGGACTACTTTCAGCAATATGTATTTCAAATTGCAATACAATGTTATTAACTATAAGTCACCATGCTATACATTACATTCCCTAGGACATTTATTTTAAACCATTACTACATCATATTTAATATATTATCTATGTGATAGGCATTTTTAAAACCACAAGTAGAAGCTTAAGCTATTTTCTTTTCCGGGACAATATATCATGTAAGGAAAATATATCATGTAAAAGCAAGTTGCTTGGATAGCTAGCAAAAGACTCAGAGGATCACCCTGGCTCTTATTATTAAAATGCATTTTAGCTCATTAAAACTGAAGAGAAAAGGCACCTGTTAATTGAGGTTGCCTTTCGCCTCTCCCCTTGGGAGCTTAGCCCATCCTGTATGTGACAGTGCACCCTGAGGGAGAATCATATCTTTGTTCCTGTATTTTCCTACAGGAAAGGACACAGTAGAAAGTCACTAGTAGTACATGAAACTAATGTACAAAAATTGAAAACCATCCTGTGTGTGCATTTTCGGATTATAAGGGATTAACTACATTTACATTTTCTCTAATCTTCTAATGTAGTCTTTTCATTTTTTAAATATGTTTCATCATATTAAAGACTGTTTAAGATTCAGGAATGACCTTATTTATAAGAAGAGGTTATAAAAGCACTTAGTAGTGCTTGTTATATCCATTGTTGTTTTAGTCGCTAAGTCCTGTCCGACTCTTTTGCCACCCCATGGACTATAGCCCACCAGGCTCTTCTGTCCATGGGATTTCCCAGGCAAGAATACTGCAGTGGGTTGCCAGTTCCTTCTCCAGAGGATCCTTTTGACCGAGAGGGATTGAACTCATGTCTCCTGCATTGGCAAGCGGATTCTTTACTACTGAGCCACCAGGGAAGCCCGTATTATGTCCATAGCACTTTCTTAACCTATGATTGAAAAATATATAATAAAAAACTCTCCTGGACTTTGAGTGTTTTGGGAGTTTGCTCAGGATCCCCTGGATCAGTGAGAATCCACCAGACCTCCTTGGTCACCTTTGTCTTCTTACCTGAATGCTTAAAAGGTGAGCCTACCAGTGGTTTTAGGTGTCTCGGCGTAAGTGTCTGTCAGTTATATGAAACCTTCACAGCAGTGTGTCCTAAGAAGTAGTACTAGGTACTTGCTGGCTATATTTGATGATCCATCTTCTTGCTTGCTCTTAACCAAAAAAAAAAAAAGAATTTTCCCCCAAATCTGTGCCTTTGGGTGAACCATTGCTAAAGATAATCTTTGAGGAGGGAAGTGGGGCTGATTTCAGCTTCAGAGAGGACTTCTGTAAGAATTTGTAGAAGTTGACTCCCCTTGGATAACTATGTCTGGTGCAGAAGTTGAGTGAAAAATAACCCTCAGCCCATGGGATACTGTGCTGGGGACTCCAGTAGCTTCCCTGCAAGTGCAGTGCTTTGGAATGTCAGCCACTTTTTTCTGTGTGACTGCAGTAAATTGAGTGACAGTCCCTAAGCTGTCTTGTGCTAGGTTAGACACACATTACAGCATATTGTTCCTGAAAAGTGGGAGACAGACTTTTTTGTTGAGGTACACATTTAAAAAGCAGTTTGTGAAAAGAGAGTACCATTTTAAAATTTAAGTGTAAGTACCAGAAAGGTTTATTTGGTTCTTATCTTTTATTTCTGGGCTTTTCAGGTGGTGCTAGTGGTAAAGAATCTGCCTCCCAATGCAGAAGACATGAGAGACTCGAGTTTGATCCCTGGGTGGGGAAGATCCCCTGGAGGAGGGCATGGCAACCCACTCCAGTATTCTTGCCTGGAGAATCCCATGGACCGAGGAGCCTGGTGGGCTATGGTCCATAGGTTCACAAAGAGTCTGACATCACTGAAGCAACTTAGCGCACAGGTATGCATCCTTTGCCAACAAAGGTCCATCTAGTGAAAGCTAGGGTTTTTCCAGTAGTCCTGTATGGATGTGAGAGTTGGACTATAAAGAAAGCTGAGTGCTGAAGAATTGATGCTTTTGAACTGTGGTGTTGGAGAAGACTCTTGAGAGTCCCTCGGACAACAAGGAGATCTAACCAGTCCATCCTAAAGGAAATCAGTTCTGAATATTCGTTGGAAGGACTGATCCTGAAGCTGAAACTCCAATACTCTGGCCACTTGATGCAAAGAATTGACTCATTTGAAAAGACCCTGATGCTAGGAAAGATTGAAGTCAGGAGGAGAAGGGAATGGCAGAGGATGAGATGGTTAGATGGCATCACCGACTCAGTGGACATGAGTTTGAGTAAGCTCCATGAGTTGGTGATGAACAGGGAAGCCTGGCTTGCTACAGTCCGTGGGGTTGCACAGAGTCGGACATGACTGAAGTGACTTAGCAGCAGCAGCAATGAGATTTGAGGAATTGCTAATTAAAGGTTAACCTTTGATAGTCTGGTTCCCATATTTGAGTGGGATGCCCTCTTTTATCTGCACTCTCTCTTCCATTCATTCCAGAATCCAAACCACTTGGCTATGTAGCTGAGGTGGCTCCCCTTCAAGTTCAGTTCAAAGATATTTTAAAATATATAGTCAATCTTTGATTATCTGGGCTGTTGATTTAAATCAGATTTTGTTTGAAAAAGAGTCCCGTTGCCAGGGATAATTTGATAGTCACTGGAGAATTTGAACTTTGCCCCCAAGAGCCATGTGGTTTTGTTCAGGTTACTTAAGCTTGCTTGTTCACTCTGCTTAGCATGGGAGAATGTAACCTCCTTAGACAGGTAGTTGGGTCATAAATGCTGATATAGGTAAAGGGTCTGGCAGAGGGTGAGGCACGGAGTGGAAACAGTATGATGCAGCCAGTCTGGGCATCCTAGCATTCCAGAATGAGGCCAGAGGGGGAGTGCTGTCTCATCACCTCATGCTCAGTTGTGTCCGACCCTTTGTGACCCTATGGACTGTATCCTGCCAGGCTCCTGTGTCCATGGGATTCTCCAGGCAAGAATACTAGAGTGGTTTACTATTTCCGACTCCAGGGGATCTTCCTGACCCAGGGATCCAACCCATGTCCCTTGCGTCTGCTGCATTGGCGGGCAGATTCTTTACCCCGGGCCACCTGGGAAGCCCATAAGAGGGGGAGTATTCAAGGACAATAGATAATCCAGTCCTTTACTTGTCCTTTTTCTCCACTGGCTCCCACCACTGTGCCCCGGTTTGCGCATATGCTCTGTGTGAAACAGCTGTTTCTCTGCCTGCTACTTAAGCTGAAATTCTTTCTTGGGGTGGGGGAAGCACTTTTCATTCTAGACCCACTGTGACTGCACCTCTTCTGTGGTCTTCCCCTGCCTTTCCAGGGAGAGTAGTTGTACTTTCCAGGACCTTTGAGATGCTTTGCTCATGCCAGCAGTTAAAACCGATACACAAAGAGTGACTTCTCTGCTGTCTCTGTTGCAGACCTAAGAGCATAAGTCGTAAAAGTGGACCGAATGTCTCCCTCAGGACCACAAAAATAGTTGAATGGAGAGTGAGAGGGGAATTATTTTCTTCCACTGGTGGTATTATCACCAGCAATGTTACCGAAAAAAAGGCAACCACTTCAACTCTAAGGATACTGGCTTGAGCACTTGCATTTTGGAGACCAGTGGACAGGGGTCTCAAGAAGGGCTGCAGCCCTGAAATAAGTCGGAGTATGCAGTGAAGAGATACAAACAAACTACTGTGTATAACATAGAACAGCCACCAGGATATACTGTATAGCACAAGGAACTATAGCCATTATCTTTTAATAAATTATAATGGAGCATAGTCTATAAAAATACTGTTTTACTGTGCTGTACACCTGAAATTCTGAAACTAAAACATTTTAGTAAATAGTAAGTAGTAAAGTAGTAATAGTAAGTAGTAAATAGTAAATCAACTATTGTGTTTAGTTGCTAAATTGTGTCTGACTCTGTGATCCAGTGGACTACAGCATGCCAAGCTTCCCTGTCCTTCACTATCTCCTGGAATTTGCTCAAATTCATGTCCGTTGAATTGGTGATGCTATCCAACCATCTCATGCTCTGCCAACCTCTTCTCCTTTTGCCTTCAATCTTTCCCAGCATCAGGGTCTTTTCCAATGAGTTGGCTCTTCGCATTAGGTGGCCAAAGCATTGGAGCTTCAGCTTCAGCATCAGTTCTTCCAATGAATATTCAGGGCTAATTTCCTTTAGGAAAGTCAACTATACTTCAGACCAAAAAAAAAAAAAGCAGTAGAAGCACCTCCTTCCCATCCCCAAGAGGCTTCTCTCTCTCTTCTGGGGGCAGGGGCAAAGTAGATACACTGGGCAGGGAAGTTTCTCTCCTAACTTTGCTAAGGTCCTGCTATTAAGTTTCTCCTGTGGCCAGGCTCCTGGCACCTGCTCTGGCCCCGTAGGGACTCCAGACTGGAAGTGCACCCTCTTACCTGATGAACTATGTGAGCTCCTTAAGGCTAGGTGTGGTATTCTATCGATTGTGTTTAAGCCTCCTCTCTAGTTTTTGGATGGTATAATTCAGTTGAATTACGACAGAAGCTCTGAGGGGTTCAGAGGTGCCTGTAGCATCAGGTGGGATAATATCACCTTGATTGATGGGCAGGTCTTATCAAGTCAAAAGTGTTAACTAGTTCAGAGGAAGAGCTACCCTAGACTTAGAGGCTGACTTTTTCCTGATAGCTGAGGAGTCAGCAGTGGCATCCTGAGTCAAATGAAGCAGTATGAGGCAGCAAGTCTGGGTGTCCTGGCATTCCAACTCATAGCCAGATGGAGAGTATTAAATGATAATAGATAACCAGTCCTTTTCTTGGCCTTTTTCATTTTGATGTTTTGAAATATCCATGAACTATCTTAGTAAAATTGAAAGTTGAACACTTGGGATGCCTGGCCGTGACAGATAATCTGCTTCCCAAACATAGTTCATAACTCAGCTGTATATCTAGGTATTACTTCCTGGATTTCTCTGAAAACACTGATCAATAAATTATGAGCTGTCAGGTTCAAAACCCAATAAATGTCTTCAGTTTTAATTTTTAGTGTTTCAGTAAATCACATTTTGTTGGCATAGAGATAAAAATGAATATCCAAAAGTGTGAATACTGTCATTATAAGTACAAAAGATGATTAATGTATTTAAAATTTTTTTGAATAATTCTGACAAATATTAAAATTTTGAGGGCCAATGGACTCAAAGAATTCAATAGGAATAATTTATTCAAAAATGTGGAAAAGAAGAAATCATTTCTTTATTACTTTCTCAACATTATAAGTTGTTTTTATGAGTACATATATAAAATAAGTTTATGATTTATGAAAGATTTTATTTTACTATAAATATCGGTCTTGTTACTTAAGTTTTTATAAACATACCTTTCTAAAGACCACATGATGGTCTGTTACCTGCATTTCTAAATTATAGTTTTTAATTAATTAAAAAGGAAATATTGATTCTTCTGATGTTTAAAACTTTGCAATTTCTTTGCAGTCTTGGGAAAGAAAAGCATGTTTTTCAGCTGTAGCATTGGACACTTTGGTATTTTTTAAATGAAGCTTAACCTTTAAAGTGATGATCAGATTGTGCTTGTTGACTTGTCAGAGGGCGGATAGCCATTCCCTAAAGTGTTCTGATGGAATTTTTTTCTCTTCTTAGAAGCTTCACCGTGTCAGACACTTTGGCATTATTTTTGCTTTTCTTTTAATATTACAACGGTTAACATTTGAAGTACATTTATTATCTTTTTTGTAAAAGGATGTATCTTTCTTACCATCTCATCCAGTGGTAGAGAGAAACACAGGAAGACTATCAATCAGGTTTAATACAATCTTTTGAATATAAATATGGAAGAAAAATGTCTTTATCTAGAAATAGGATTTTCTTTGTTAACATTGTGCTCCATGCATGCATTCTGAGGAAATTATCAGTTACAGAGACCACATGATAAAACTTTTAATCTCCATTAGCCTTAAGCCACTGCAGGGTTTGATGGGGACCAGAGCTCCCTACTGGGACCATGTGCCTGGAGGTGAGTGAGCGACAGTGTGGGCTGAAGTCAGGGCCCTGGTGGACTGTTGTCACCCTGAAAGTGGCTTTTTATGATTGTTTTTATAACCTGTTTATTCTTCCAAGGATCTAACAGAGTTCCTTTAAATTCCTAACAGTTTATTGTTGGGGATTTGACAGGCTGTTTCTTTTGTTTTATTATATAAAACAGTTGTCTTATTTTGCCAAATCAAAGTTTCTCCAATAAATACTTTTAACACACAATAAAGATAGACCACTACTCTGGAAAAACACTTACCCTATAAACGAGTTTACAGATTGTTTTGTTGGGGAAGCTTTTTTAGCAGGATTGTTCCTCATTCCTCCCAAAAAGAAAATACCCTTAATTAGAAGCTCAGTGTTGAAAGGAAAAATTAATTTCTTTGCACTTCTGAAATTTTAAAATTACATTATGTTCTGCTTGAGATTAAAAGAGGTTTATAACCGTGCAACCACTGATCTTGCCTATCCTTTTCCTTTTGAAAACCTTCTAAGAGTCTGAGCATCAACTAACTCATAACACTATGTAATCTCACATTATTATAAATAAACTGCAAGAAGAATTTTCAGATGAGTTTTTAAAGGTGGCCTGTTGCCCTTTGGTCATGCTTTGAAATGCAAAATAAACAGTTGAGAAAATTATCCTTCGATTGAGGAAGAAATTCTGCTTTTTCTGAAATCCTATTGCTATTCTAAGGAAAACTTAATATATTTGTGAGCAGAGGGCTTTTAAATTTACATTATCTAGAATTCTATCTTTTTGTTTCGCTTGTGTTTATATCTGGGTTTATACAGTGACTGTATAGTCATTGGGAAAAAATATATATAAAGTATGGAAAAGTATTTCAGTATCTAATGTATTAAAAGAGATTTGGGGTTTTCTGCGGGATTTGGTTCCCATCCCTGAAATGATCTCTAATAAAGTAAAACAGGAGTTCCACCCTGTCCTGTTCACCAAAGCTCAGAGGAAGGGTGTGTGATATCCATGGCACTTGGGTGTTTTGAAGTCTTCTGTGCTGAAAGGGTAGTGGCTAAGTTTTGGCGGAGCTGAAAGTTGCACAGGACCCAGATTCTGTGTGTCAGAGCAAGCTATGATGGCCCTAGTAGTGTACATTTACAGTCTGCTTTTTACAGCTGCTGAAGGAAATCTTGTATTGTCAGCCATAAACAGTGGCACTTGGGAATCGATGATCTTTTCAGACCAGTAGAGAGAATCTGGGAAAGTGATTAGAAAAGCCTTCTAGCTTCATCAAGCTTCCCTGGTAGCTCAGCTGGTAAAGAATTCAGCTGCAATGTGAGAGATCTGCGTTTGATCCCTGGGATGGGAAGATCCCCAGGAGAAGGTAATGGCTATCCACCCTAGTACTCTGGCTCGGAGAATTCCAATTCTACTGCCCCACTACAGATGTAACAGTGCCCAATCTCTGTCCCTTCTGAACAACAACATTTTAGGGCAGAAAGGAAACCACAGGTCTTTAAAAGCTACTCTAGGTTATTGGCATTGAAATACTTTTTCACTGCCCCCCTCATCCAAAAAAGAAAGAGAAGATAAACTAGTAAAAATGTAATCTCAGCAGATATGACCTTGGAACATATTATAATAAATTTGCTTTGCAAATTTTGTCTTGTTAATTTAAAACCATGCTCAAAAGTCAGCATTTCTATTTCTCCATCAGCAGTAGTTGAAAGCCAAGTCCTTTTATAGATTCCCCTGAAGGATTCCCAGGCACTCCCTTCTGGAGGACCTATTTCTAAACCGGAAACCTTTCCTTTCTGATGAAGGCAGTCACACAACACAGCTCATTCATCAACAATCCTTTAATGCTGTTAAAATCAGTGGGTAGAAGAGGGCCCTTTAATTATCAATTATAAGAAGATCTGACCTTTATGATCCTTTTCTATTATCTTGTGATAGTATATCTTTGGTGAAGTTGGTGGTGCAAGACTTTGAAATGCATGAAAAGAAAGAAGGGGGGGTTGCCTATCTGTAACTGTCCCCTAGACCTATTGTGTTTATAATAAAAATACATTAGAAGCCCATAATTCCTTTGTATCAGAAGGGATGTTTGTTTGTAAAGGGTTTTAAAAGGGTAGGTGACCCTGCGTGTTTTGAGTGGATTCAACCACGTGACTTTTCAAGTTTGTTTACAATTGGTTGAGCCAAGCGGACTCAAATCTGTAGAGGGAATTCTAGAGCAAAATCATAACACAGTTTCCATACCCTTAACTACGTTTTCCTGGAACAGTTATGTGAGGTTCTTTGGCAGCCAGACTTGGGAATGTGTTATGCTAAGTCTTGCCAGTCGTGTCCAACTCTTTGTGACCCAATGGACTGTAACCCGCCAGGCTCCTCTGTCCATGGGGATTCTCCAGGCATAAATACTGAAGTGGGTTGCCACTTCCTACTCCAGGGGATCTTCCCTACTCAGGGATCAAACCCACATCCCCTGCAATGGCAGGCAGGATCTTTACTGCTAATGCCATCGGGAAGCCCTGGGAATATTCAAGGTTAAGCTTTCTGACTAGAGCAGCTCAGAGCCCTGTCCAATTGCTGGGGATTTTCTCTTTGGAAGTTTCAGAAATCCTGTTTGCCTTTGTGAAAGTAGGAAAGAGTACAGAGATGTGAGGAGCAGGTATGCCAGCGTCTTAGAGAACTGAAAATTTAGTTTCTGCTTCTTGAATAGTTTTTTCTCACAGGTGGATGTTTTCACAGAGAGCAGTATGGGAGTGGAAGGGAGAAAGGCACACAGAGGAGAGTGAAACTTTAAATGACAGTAACTACCTTGGGCTGTACCCTCGTGAATGGCCCATGGAGATTATTGCGTCCCCTTCAGTGGTGTCCAAATGAAAGATATGAGAGAAATCAAAGTTTAGGTGAGCCATAAGGCCTGATTAAGATGTTGCAAAATGCGAAAGGAACTAGAGTTATTCTGGAGAAGAGAAAGTTTATATTAAATGCTTTCAAATATAAGGATCAGATATCTCCTCTTTAAGAAAAAAAATTAAAAAGGAAATACATTTAAATAATGTTATTAGGAAATTAGCTACCTGGATATTTCCTAAATTAAATTATCTCCAGAATGCATTCTCAAGAGAGGTATTATATATGTACTCAGGGAAAATGGGACCTGTCTTCAGAGTGTGACAACTCATTGCCTAGATAAGTGCAGAGTCTGTTGACATGACGTGCATTTTTGATTATGTGTGTTTTCACTACATAATCTAAGTTCATATAGTTTTTCTATTTTTCCTACTAATGAATTTTTTTGTAAGTGGCATGATTAGGTAATCATGCTTTCTCAATCTTGTTGCCAGAAACAAAGACAATTGATTTTTATGTTTAAAATATCAAATAATGATATTTATAATAATAACAATTAATAATTAATTATAATTAATAAAATTAAAATAACATGAATAAAATTATTTATTTATTGAAATAAAAATTATCAAAAATTATCAAAAAATCAAATATGTAAGCACATATTTGATTTTTAAAATAATTTCAGTACCTAAAAAATATTTGTATCACTCAATTATAAATACTAAAATTACTGAGACTGAAAAAAGGAAGCATTTCAATATCCTTACAGAAAGCATAAATTGCACATTCAGTTTCTGTAAATTACATCAACCATTAAAAGTATATATGCTTACAAAACCGTATAACTCATGTCATTCAGCATATCACTGAATGACAATAATTTTAACACTGATCATCATATTTAAGGAGAAGATAAAAATGCTTATAAAAAACTGTTCATCATTCATCTAATATTTTATCTTGAATATAAAAATAAATAAAATATGAAAATACTACTATAGTCTAGCATAGATTATAGATTATAGAAAATCTTCTAATAAAGTCATCTAATTTTTACGTATCAGAGAACAAAGAATTCGAATTAGGACCTGGGCATATAGCAAGATATTAGTGGAATATTTGTGAAAGCAGGAAGCAGATTGAGAAATGGGAAAAGGGTCTTCTGGTTCCCAGCCCAGGGCATGTTCTACTGAAGTGTGCTGTTCAGAATGCTAAGTGTAGATTTTGAAAAGGGCAGTGAAGGCCTGTGCTGGGAATAAAGATGACGGAAGTAGATATGTCAGTGTTTGTACCGTTAGAGGAAGAGGGAGGTGTGAGCTCGCAGAACAGGATTAAGGTGGTGCTAGAATCCCAGGGAAGGGGGAGCCTGGTGGGCTGCCGTCTATGGGGTCTCTAAGAGTCGGACACGACTGAGCGACTTCACTTTCACTTTTCACTTTCATGCATTGGAGAAGGACATGACAACCCACTCCAGTGTTCTTGCCTGGAGAATCCCAGGGACAGAGGAGCCTGGTAGTAGGCTGTCTACGGGGTCGCACAGAGTCGGACACAACTGAAGCGACTTAGCAGCAGCAGCAGCAGCAGTGGTAAAGAACCTGCCTACCAGTGCAGGAGACAAGAAATGCGCATTAGATTCCTGAGTTAGGAAAATCCCCTGGAAGAGGGTCTGATGACCCACTCCAGAATTCTTGCCTGGAGAACCCCATGGACAGAGGAGTCTGGCGGGCTGTATAGCCCATAGGATCACAAAGAGTTGGGCACGACTGAAGCAACTTAGGATGCACACTTGAGCAGGAACTGTATTTCACCAAGCCAGCTTCACTGTAATGACCCCTGTGAAAGGTGGCCTTTCCAAATATAAAGAGCTGTATGAGGTAATTATCACTTTAGAACTTGAACTTCATCTTTCTGTGAAGGAAAATGTCTAACATTTGTTCGCATGTACTCTGTGTACCTTGCTAGGTACTTTGTTCATACCTTTTCCCTTGACTCTCACTGGACCACCTGAAGTAACAATTCTCTGCCTAAGAATATTCTATTAAAGTGAAGGAACTTGTTCTTGGTTGTTCATCAAGTAATGCTACGAATGCTTTATCGGTTTCCAAAAAAAGTGTGAAACATTAAATGCCCAACAGCCTTCAAACTATTTTTGACTATAATTTAATTTTCTTTGATTATAAGATTTCAAGCCTGACAGACATGATTATAAATCATATAATTTTATTTTATTTTATCTCAGTTGTTTGGATCTTGGAGAAACGAGATCTTATTATACCTCTCAGTTATCTAGTGTGTTCTTTTTTAAGATTTTATTCTATTTTCATTAATGCATAGTTGATTTACATTAAAGTATAGTTGATTTAAGGACTTCCCTGGTGTTTCAGCTGGTAAAGAATCTGCCTGCAATGCGGGAGACCTGGATTTGATCCCTGGGTTGGAAAGATCCTCTGGAGAAGGGAAAGGCTACCTACACCAGTATTCTGGCCTGGAGAAATTCCATGGGGTCAAAAAGAATCAGACATGACTGAGTGGCTTTCACTTTCACTTTCTTTCATAGTTGATTTACAATGTTGTTTTAGTTTCAGGTGTACAGTAAAGTGATTCAGTAACACACACACACACACACACACACACACACACATATATATATGTATTCTTTTCAGATTCTTTTTCATTATAGCTTATTACAAGGTGTTGAGTATAATTCCCTGTGCCATACAGCAGGACCTTGTTGTTTATCTATTTTATGTGTGAAAGTGAAAGTCACTCAGCCTTGTCTGACTCTTTGAGACCCCAAGAACTATACAGTTCATGGAATTCTCCAGGCCAGAATACTGGAGTGGGTAGCCTTTCTCTTCTCCAGGGGATCTTCCCAACCCAGGGATTGAATTCAGCTCTCCCACATTGCAGGTGGCTTCTTTACCAACTGAGCCACCAGAGAAGCCCAAGAATACTAGAGTGGGAAGCCCCTCTCTTCTCCAGCAGATCTTCCTGACCCAGGAATCAAACTGGGGTTTCCTGCATTGCAGGCAGATTCTTTACCAGCTGAGCTACCAGGAAAGCCCATTTTATGTATAGCAGTATGTATTTGTTAATTGCAAACTCCTAACTTATCCTTTCCCCTACCCCCGCAGTCATCTAGTTTTAACCAAGAAGCACTCTGAAATTCTTCACTGTAGCTATAGAGCAAACTTTCTGTGTCCCATTTTGGTGAAATAACAGGTGTCTTTTTGTCATGTCAGGTGACCCACGTTCTGCAGGGTGCTGTCATGCAGAGAGCAGAAGGGGCAGGAGGATCAGGATGTGTCAGTGTTTGGAGTAGCACCACCACTTTCTGTGTGGTCTGAAGTATGTCATTTAATCTCAGTGAGCCATTTCTGAATTTACAAAGTGCAGCATATACTACCTGCTTCACAGGAATTACTCTGAGATTTAAATGATGGAGGATGTGAAAAAGCTTGCTAAGAGTTAGTATTCTTTATACCCTTAAGGGTGTGAACCCATCTTTCTTATGAATATTTCTCCTCCATATCGTGGCGGGGGGGGGGGGGCGTGCATTGCATATGTGTTAGTCTCTCAGTCATTTCCAACTCTTTGCAACCCACTGTAGCTCACCAGCTTCCTCTGTCCATGTATGTAGGAAGTGCTTAATAAATGCTGATAATGGATTGGGACTGTTAGGAAAAAAAAAAAGAATGCTGCTCAACAAGGGACATGGGTGCACTAAGATCAGATATCCACTCATTTCCTGGCAAATTTCTTCTCTTGGAATCTGCTCCAATGTTGAGGTTGCTTGATCCTCCAAGGCAGCCTTGAGTTTTTGTCCCTCTGCCCTGGACTTCGTCTGCTCCCCCTCATTACAGCAGGATTTCTCAGCCTTCTCACTATTGATAGTTTGAATCAGATAATCCTTTGTTGTGGCAGATTGTCCTGTGCATTGTAGGATGTTTAGACACATCTGTAGTCTCTACTTCTCCTTCTGTGCTGTGCTCAGTCATGTCTGACTCTTTGCAACCACTTGGACTATAGCCCCCAAGGCTCCTCTTGTCCATGAGAGTTTCCAGTCAAAAATACTGGGGTGGGTTACCACTTCCTTCCTCCAGGGGATCTTCCCGACCCAAGGATTGAACTCCCATCTTCTACATCTCCTTCTTGGCAGATGGACTCTTTAGCACTGAGTCACCTCTTGCCAGTAACTTCAGCCTTAAGAGCAGACCAAGTTGAACAATAAAAAATATCTCCAGACATTGCCTTTTGTCCTCTGAGGACAAAATTGCCCACAGTTGAAAAATCACTGTATACAACAGTCATACAACAGCCCCAAATGTGTGAAAGTGAAAGTTGCTCAGTTGTGTCTAACTCTTTGTGACCCCATGGACTATATAGTCCATGGAACTTTCCAGGCCAAAATACTGGAGTGGGTAGCCATTTCCTTCTCCAGGGGATCTTCCCGACCCAGGGATAGAAGCCAGATCTCCTGCATTGCAGGTGAATTCTTTATCAGCCGAGCCACCAGGGAAGCCCAGTGTGTATGTAATCATCATTAATAATTTGCCTGTGCCCGCTCCTCACCAACCCCTAGAGGACAGGTCCCGCACCAGACAGAAGTACACTGAATATGGAAAGAAAAGGAAAAGACACTTGAA
Organism: Ovis aries; assembly: GCF_016772045.2. Classification (NCBI taxonomy): domain Eukaryota; kingdom Metazoa; phylum Chordata; class Mammalia; order Artiodactyla; family Bovidae; genus Ovis; species Ovis aries. Next base: position 55,956,444 of record NC_056061.1, read on the forward strand.
GAACTACTCAGTTACAGTAATTGAATGGATTCATTATGTGAATTTTTTGTTTTCTTCTGGACCAAAAGGGCAAGGACTCACCAAAACCTCAGGTCTTGTTTCTGAAACCATTAGTGCCACCACCTTTTTCTCAAGCTTCCTTTTCCCGTTCCCTGATGGCTGACAGAATTATTCAGTGTGTTCACTCAAAGTGGCATTGGCTACTTGAGACTTTAGGCTTCAAGGTCCAGGCAGAGATCAAAGGTGCCTCTTTCTCTCCACCTTTTTTTTTAAAACTTCATAGCATCTTCCACCCCCAGGTTCCAAATATCATCTATACCCTGAAGATTCCTAAATTCCTAGCTAAGAACCTCCCAATGAATTCCGGAATCATGTATCTTAGCCCTACTAAGGTATCTTCTCTTGCATATTTCACAAACTCCTGAAACAAAAACCTCATGTGTGTACAGATGAACTCATACTCTTACTTCCTTGTCTGTTTTCAACTTCCTTCTGAATTCTTTATTCCAGGGACTGGAGCAGGGCTCTGGAGTCAGTCTTCCTTTGTTCCTTGATAACTCAGTGACCTTGTGCAGATGACTTCTTTTGTTGCACCATTATCCTCATCTGATAGATGGATACTTGTCTTCCAGGGTTCTTGAGAAGATCAAATTAGGTAATGTGTGTAAATCACTTAGAAAATATTGCCTGAACTGCTTAATAAATGCTAAGTGTTGTTATTGTCCAAAAACATGCCTTCCATGTTTACTTAGGTTTACATTACTCAATTGTAAGTGGTTATTAAATCCTATTATGTGCCAAGAGATGAGCTACTCACTATAGAAACCAAAATGAATGAGAAATCAGAATGATTCTCATCTCTTACTCCTCCTCTTACCATTTCCCTGTTTCTACCCAGCAAATCCCTGCGAATCCCTTTTGTTAATCCCACCTGTCATTTTACTCAGTATGGTCCATTCTTATCCGTTTCAAGTGCGATGGCTTCCATGAAGGTTTTGATCCTTTCTTGCTTAGATTATTACAGCTGTCCTTAAAACCAGCCATTTGGCTTCCAGTTTCATATCCAGCTTGTCCGTTCATTGTCTTGCTTCCTAGTGTCTTTCACTGCCTTTATAATGAAGGTCAACCTCGCTAGCATGATGTAGGTGGCCCTCGGGGACCTGCTTATCTTTTAGGCTGACCATGGGTGGTATCCCAACATGCTTTAGCACTCAAACTCCAACATGCCAGATTCACTCATACTTTCATACCTTTCTGGCAACTGTTCCTGCCTCCTTGTTTTCCCTCTTTTCTTTGTTAAACTAATATCTATTCATCTTTCAGTCAAATCCCCATAATTCCCTAAATTGTGAATTTTTGATGTTATACTCATTTTGATTTCTCATTCATTTCGGTTTCTGTAGCGAGTAGCTCATCTCTTGGCACACAGTAGGATTTGTAAAACTATGATTCCATAAGACTGAGTCAGCCAGTGCAGCCTTATAGAACTGCAGGAATAAAACTGAATCAGAATAAATTGACAGAATTAAGCAGCAAAATTAAGAGTGAAGAAAACATGTAGGTATCTCTAATGGATAGAATACAATGGTCAGTAGACATAGAATCTTAAAGCTGAGATCAAGTTAGAAGTCTTGACGGATAAAGCTCATTTGTAGTAGATAATAGAGGGAGGAATACCTAGGGGCCTGGGGATTAAGGCATGCTACCTTCTTTTACTGTCCCTGCTTTCAAGGAGTTTGATCTCATGAGGGAGAACACCAGAGAAAAAAGTAAATCATTTCTTACAATGGAGTACTATTTAAAAAGGTACGCACCTAGTGTTATGGCAACAGAGATGAAGTAATTTTTCAACAAATGGGGTCACGTCATTGCCTGGGGGCCAGAAATGACCAGCTCAAACATCAAAGGCACATGTGCAGTGGGCAGATGTTTTACATCATTTCCAAGCCTCCTGTGCCAGTAACAGCTTCATATAAAGAGCCTGATCAAAGATCGAGTTCAGTGGACCAGACTGCCTTGGGTTCACATGGCCTGAGCCACAAAAGATGCCAGTGTTTCATCATTTTCTACCTAAGTGTTTTTTTGACTAGTTTACTGCTAAAAGCATGTCTTTTTTTTCCCCCCTCCTTTTCAATCCCTTTATTTTAACTCAAACTGTTCTGCTAAAAGATTACCCTCAACTTATGTTACCTCCTAACAGTCTCTGCCCACAACGCTGCCCAAGGCTCTCAAATCCTCGGACTAGACAGTGGGGTTGGGTAGAGCACAGCACGAGCCTGGAAATAGACACTCTACGGGATGAATATATGTGGTCCCCAAGTCCGGAGGGCGGTGTGGTGGAGCCTTGAGAACACCCCCTGGACTGCAAGAGCACCTGTCCCGGGCTTCTGGGCCCACTCCATCTGTTGCTCAGAAGCAGCCCTGCTTCTTCGGAAAACTTCATCCTCTCTACTTGAAATGCTGGCTGAGGATAGGACCAGGCAGTGTTTGCCCAGGAAGCTGGGAATTTAGGCAGAACAAGGGAACAGTGCCTCCTTTGTGAGCCTCCATGAGGAGTCCCACTCCCCCACAACCCTGCCGGCCCCTCAAATCATCAGATAGCTGGGGATGAGCTAGAGTTCTGTCTCAGGCTCCGGAGGGGAGAAGGAAGGAAGCCCACGCAGTCTTCAGTGCAGCTGAAATATCCCTGATCTGACAGGGGCCCGGTTGCAGGGAGGAAGGGGACTCTTCTGATTTGATTTTAATAATTACAACAGCATCAAAAATATGAATGTTCAGCACAACCTCTGTGTGCGTGTGTAAAAGTATGTCCTTTTTTCAGGAAGATTATTTTTCGGACCTGACATGTAAAGTGGGGGAGCATAGGATACAGCTTTCTCAACACTAAGGAGATGGCCAAAGCATCATTTATTGTCACTAATCGGAAAGATCCTCAGAGAAACGGCAACTCACTCCAGTAGTCTTGCCTGGGAAATCCCATGAACAGAGGAACCTGGAGAGCTACAGTCCATGGGGGTCACAAAAGTGTCGGACGTGACTGAGCGACTAAACAGTAACGATAAACCATTTTAATCCACGATTTCCTTGAAGGAACCATGTTGTTCTGGTTGGGTCAAGGAATGCATTTCTTTGTTGTTCAAATATGTGCCTTTATATATTCTATTGGGAAAATCTCTAATCATGTTTTATCTTTTGAATTGTCAGCTCATCTTCTTGGGAAGGATTTCTCTTCCTTTTTTTTTTTTTTTTGACAGATTGAGTATCACATCCTGCCCTTCAGTTAGGGTAATGTAAACAGTTTCCACTCCTGTTATGTATCCACCACTTCATCATTGACGTGAAATAGCAGTGAATCACATCCCTGGTTGTGTTTCAGGATTCAATAAACTGTATTTTCAAGCTAGTTGTTAGCGTTTGAAGTCAATATTTGTCCATTTCTCAGAAACCTTTTACCAACCCCAGAAGATTTGACTCTTGACTGCTTTGTGTGCAAGGAGCCACCACCCTTGCCCTCTACCCAGTCTAGAGTCTAGAGCCTGGGACTGTTTCAAGGGAAGTGCTGAACTGATGTGCAAGAAAGACCCTTTATCAAGACTTGGTCTGATTTTGCTGTTGCACAACTGTCACACTGAAATCCCTTCCGCTCCTACAGAAGGGAATACTTACTTCTGCCAGCAGCTTCCTGCCAGAAGTTGGAATGGTTCCCTGTAAATAGTCGGAGTAGCGGGGGTGGAAGAGCTTTCTTCTCTCCCCACGCTACCTCTGCTTCTGGCAAAGGTTTGGATATTGGCAGGGGCGCCCCGCCCCTGCACAGTCTGTTCCTGGAGGTGGGGAATTCCTCTTACTTCCAATTACCAGTTTCTTTACATGAGGGAGGACATTTTTTGGCATAGATTATCCTTTTCACTTCATGTCTGGCTGACAGCGCCCTTGCTAATTTATTTTTTTGGCATTTTTTATGCATTTGTTAAGATGTCAAATGGTACGCACAGAGCTTTGGAGTAAAGGCTGAGCTTACATCCTGGAGCTTGCAGTAGGTATGGGATGTTGGAAGTTCTCTTTGGAATAGAAGCTATAGTACTGGGTAAATAGAGGGTGTTAAAAGTCGTTCAGTTGGGTCTCTTTGTGATCCCATGGATTGTAGCCCACCAGGCTCCTCTGTCCTTGGAATTCTCCAGGCAAAAATACTGGAGTAAGTGGGTAGCCATTCCTTTTTCCAGGAGATCTTCCCCACCCAGTAATTGAACCCAGTTCTCCCATATTGCAGGCAGAGTCTTTACCATCTGAACCACCAGGGAAGTCCAAATATAGGGTGTCTTGTGTGATTTACTTGTCTTCTTGCAAAAGTCTTATGACCCTTTAGTGAAGAGTGAACCACAGAATCCTAAACTTGTAAGTGTATCAGGATTTGAAAATTCATGTTCCCCATTGCCTTCATTTCCCTGCTAAGGAAGTTAAAGCCCCAAAACACTTAGTGATTCACCCAAAGCCACCCAGCTGGCCAGTGCTAGAACCTATGCCAGAATACCAGTCTTCTCTCCTTGTCTTGCATTATTTTTGCTATATTTCAATGTTTTGAAAGTACTGGTCACTTAGTACATTGTATTAGGCACAGCAAATTTATCTTCATAGTTCCTTCTGTGTAGGATGGGGAAAAAAAGAGAAAACCTTACCCTTTCCCCACCCAAACAATTCTGACTAGCTGTATAGCCATTCTCGATGGATTGGCTATAATTCTTGCAACTAGATTGAGTTGCCTGAAAAAAGGGTCATGTCAGTAGTTTTCCCCTCTCCCAAGTGGTTGGAACCCTTTGTGGAAATGCCAGCCAGCTGAAACATGTCAAAATCAATCTGTAATTTTGGAGGCTGTGGAAAAGCAGCTCCTGTTGCCTGCCCTGGACAGTCTGTTCTATTATACTATCTGAAACATTAATAGTGCATTTGTGAAGGCATACTCAGGAAGAAGAGAGCTCACAAATTGTTTTTTCAGAGGAAGTGATTATAATAAACAACTGATTTGAGTGAAAGTGGCTCAGAAAATATTTCAGGTTCTGGCTGAGACTCCTATATGGTTAATTAAGTAATTTTTACAAATCTCTTATGAAACCTGATGTTACGAAGTGATTTTTTTTAAAATAAAAAGTTAATGAACATGGTATCTGTTCAGAACAATTGCTTTTAAATTCACTGGTCAGATGGGAAAGGATTTTCTGGTAATGATGTTAGAAGAGACTCACCACACATTTCTTGACTGGATTGTGTTATACCAGAAGGTTACTACTCTGATCCAGAGTCTGATTGAATTTTTTTTTTTCTTTTAAGCACTGATCTTCTAACCTGAATTTTAGTGACCTTTACCTTACAGTCCATTGTTTTATCTATTTTATTTGTTTTGGCTGTGCTGCACAACATGTGGGGTCTTAGTTTCCTGACCAGAGCTCAAATTCGAACCCCCTGCATTGGAAACCTGGAGTATTAACCACTGGATGCCCAGGGGAGTCCTGTGATTAACTTTAAAGGAAATTTGAACCCCTTGCATTGGAAGCCTGGAGTATTAACCACTGGACACCTAGGAAAGTCCTGTGATTGAATTTAAAGGAGATACTGCACATAATGGTAGTTAAAATCCAGAGCCCATAACAACGTGGTCTTTTTTTTTTTTTGACAGCAGTTATTAAAAGGGCAGGGATGTAAAACTTATGATGGTGTCATTAGTGGCTAAAACTTAACACTTTAACATTTAAATATGAAAATAGTGATAAAGGACATTTGGTGTTAGAGTCATTTTCAAATGAAAGTATCAGACATATGAACTTGTGTGAAAAATCAGTACAGTTTACATTTTGGGGGGGCTTAAGAAAACAACTAAAGCTTTAAAAAATGTTCTCTACTCTTAGACTTTATATTTATTAGTATTTCTGACATTTATAGGATCTTGCTGGTGGCTCAGACGGTAAAGCATCTGCCTGCAATGCGGGAGACCTGGGTTCGATCCCTGGGTCAGGAAGATCGCCTGGAGAAGGAAATGGCAACCCACTCCAGTACTCTTGCCTGGAAAATTCCGTGGACGGAGGAGCCTGGTAGGCTGCAGTCCATGGGGTCGCGAAGAGTCGGACACAACTGAGCGACTTCAGCGTCATGTCATGTCTGACATTTATGGACGTGGGACTGACAGTTTCTTACACACAGTGGGTGCTCTGCAGATATTGGCAGCTCATAGTATAGAAGATTAAAAATTTTAAGGAAAATTTTGGTATCAACTTTTTCTTTATGTGTTTTAAAAATTTATTTTTGAAGTATAGTTGATTTACAATGTTGTATTAGTTTCAGTTGTACAGCAAAGGGATTCAGTTTTGCATATACATATATATATTCTTTTTCATATTTTCCATTATGATTTATAATAGGGTATCGAATTTAACTTCCTTGTGCTAAGTAGTAGGACCTTGTTGTTTATCCATTCTATATATAATTACTTTCATCTGCTAATCCCATGCTCCCACTCCATTATTCTCCTATCCCCCGGTGGAAACCACAAATCTGTTTTCTAGGTCTATGAGTCTGTTTCTATTTTGTAAATAAGCTCATTTGTGTCAAAGTTTAGATACTACATATATGTGATATCATAGGGTATTTGTCTTTTTCTTTCTGACTTACTTCATTTAGTATGATAAGCCTCTAGGTCCATAAATGTTGCTGCAGAGGTCATTATTTTTTTTATGTTTTATGGCTGAGGAGTTTTCTACTGTATGTATGCACCATGTCTTCTTTAACCATTCATTTCTTGATGGACATTTAAGTTGTTTCGATGTCTTTAGCTGCATTATTTATATATTTTTGTTTGCTTAGAATTTTATTGTAATTTTGAGAAAATCCTCAGACATTTTGGATTTTTACCAGTTCTTTTAAATTAATAATATTCTAAATTGATGTGAAAAAAGTTTTAAAAATTCAAATTTCCCAAGAGGAAATGAGGGGGCTGTTTTTGTGGTTGTTGGTGGTGGTTTTGTGAATATAATACTCAACTTTTCTCTTTAAAAAATCATATAATTTAGGAAAGTTCAGTTCAGCTCTGTCACTCAGTCATGTCTGACTCTTTGCGACCCCATGGACTTCAGCATGCCAGGCTTCCGTGTCCTTAACCAACTCCTGAAGCGTACTCAAACTCATGACCATCATGTTGGTGATGCCATCCAGCCATCTCATCCTCTGTCGTCCCCTTCTCCTCCCGCCTTCAGTCTTTCCCACCATCAGGGTCTTTTCCAATGAGTCAGTTCTTTGCATCATGTGGCCAAAGTACTGGAGTTTCAGCTTCAACATCAGTCCTTCCAATGAATATTAGGATTGACAGGATGGATCTCCTTGCTGACCAAGGGACTCTCAAGAGTCTTCTCTAACACCACAGTTCAAAAGCATCAATTCTTCAGCGCTTAGCGTTCTTTATAGTCCAACTCTCACATCCATACATGACTACTGGAAAAACCATAGCTTTCACTATACAGACCTTTGTTGGTAAAGTAATGTCTCTGCTTTTTAGTATGCTGTCTAGGTTGGTCATAGCTTTTCTTCCAAGGAGCAAGTGTCTTTTAATTTCATGGCTGCAGTCACCATCTGCAGTGATTTTGGAGCCCCCAAAATAAAGTCTGTCACTGTTTCCCCATCTATTTGCCATGAAGTGATGGGACTGGATGCCATATTCTTAGTTTTCTGAATGTTGAGTTTTAAGCCAACTTTTTAACTCTCCTCTTTCACTTTCATCAGGAGGCTCTTTAGTTTTTCTTCACTTTCTGCCATAAGGGTGGTGTCATCTGCATACTTGATGTTATTGATATTTCTCCCAGCAATCTTTTCTCTTTAAAAAAATCATATAGTTTAGGAAAGTATAAAAAAATAAATACCCATCAGTGCACCCTTCATCTTCCAAATCTGCCATAGGTTAATTTCATATTATTTCTGTCACTGGCCGCCTTGCCTTGCATCTCTTTTTCTATCACTAGGTGCAGCTGCACCAGGTAAAAACATTTGCAAAAAACACATGGATGGAACATCTGTCGATTCCTCACACTGATGATCCCCTCCACGCTGAGAGGTATCTGACATGTGACTGTATTAGTGATCACTAATCACTTATTTGAATTCTGCTGATAAATGTAACAGAACATTCACAATAATTAGTAGATCACAGATTTCCTTTCTCCTTGTTCAGAGAGAATGTATGACCAAGGAAGGTATCATACCAAGCAAATTCTAGATTATGTTGAGTAGTGAAATCTTCTTTATAATTGTTATTATTTTGATAAATGGTGTCCAGGCATAGTGCTCTCTCTCTCTCTCTTTTTTTTTTTTACAGTAGATAGAAGTTTTATTAGACTGCAGTGTTGTTTCATGGAAATTAAGATGAACATGTTTCACACAAGATATTTTGCCATGAAGCTATACATAAAACATATAAATAGGTCACATGATACAGAGAAACAAGACTTGTGATCTTCGCATTTACAGGAATTTACAAAATCTTCTCTGAAGGAAATGTGTTAAAATTCAGTCAAACTTCTCATCTTGAAAGTAATCCGCAGAACTGAGATATTCTTGAAGTTGATCATATTTCTGTTTATCGTGTGACATGAAATCATCTGTTTCCATGGTCCTGGTGTTAAACAGCTTTCCTGATAAATGCACTGAGTATTTACAGTGGCGATGCAACCCACAAGCCTGGCAGGAACAGTTCTCAGGATTCTTCAGTTGGATACTTACCCTAGAATAATTTTCTACTCGCTCCTTGTATTGCTCTTTCCAACGACTTCTAGAGACTAAATTCTCTAGACGAGGCTGAACAAAGCGGTTATCCAAATAATAAAGAGAAGTCAACATATCTTGTGCGTACGATTTCTGCCTGGTGCCACTATATAAAGTTCCCAGAAAAGATCCACCTGGAGCATTGATCAGAAGAGCCTTCACAACTCTTTCAAAGTGAGTATAGTGGTCACTAAAAGAACAAAGAGAATTCTGTTTTATTGATTTCCGTTGTGATGTAGTCAATTGTTCTCCTCGTTGGCTTTTATTCTCTTCATCACCCTCCTCATCTTGTACTACAAAGCCATCAATAATATAATGATCTCCATCTTCACCAAATTCATAATCATTGTCTTCTTCCTCTTCCTCCTCAACATCATTTTCATCACTCCTGGGGGAGGATTTCTTTTCAGAGTCCTCAAAATCTCTACCACTATTACGTCTCTGACGAGATCTCTGTTTTGAGAGTTCTTCCAGTTTCTGCAGCTGTTCTCGCTTCCTTGAGGCTGAAGTTTTTTCAGGAATGTTTTGCTCCATCTCCACTGAGGCACATTCATCTTCGACCACTCTGCGTGGACGTTTAACACCCACTTTCCTAGCTAGGATATCACTGTCGTCACTCTCATCACTGTCACTCATCACAGAGATCCTTTTTCTCTTCCCTCGCTTGATATGTTCTTCTTCTAAATCCTCCTCTGTTATTTGTCCAGTGTGTTTGCGGAGATCACCCTCCTCTTGACCTGAACCCTTTTCATGATCTGCTAAGTCAATACGTCCATGTTTAGTTTTGTTCTTTTCTTCTTCATATGTTGAACTATTGTCAGTGTTAATGAGATGCTTACTACTGTTTCCTTCACCTTCAACATTAATTAATTTAAGCTCTCTTGTATTTTCTGGCTTCTTAATGTGATCAGACCCCTTGCTACTGTCAGGATCTTCGTCACTGTCGACACTTTCATCACTCTCAAGCTTGTCACCGCTCTCACATAACTGTGCGACACTTCTCTTAGTCCGCCTCCAATCGACTCGAGATTTCTGTTCATGCCCTTGAGTTTTAGAATTTTTCCTTGTTTCATATCTTCTAACATGTACCATTTTCACTTAAGCTTCAAAGATCACACAGCTCGTTAGTGACAGAACAGGGATTAGAAACCAGGTCTTCTGACTCCCAGTCCAGCGTTACACAATGACTGCTTCCAAACCTCCCCAGCCTTCTCTTTTTTTTAATTCGAAGAATTTTTTTTCCTGCTAATTTACACTGGTGATCACTTATATGATTAGTGTTATTGGAAGAAGCAAATGTATGTTTTATATTACTGAATTTTGAAATAAAAATGTATAATCTTTGATAGCTTATATTTGAACTGCAAAAGCATGGATCATTTTATGGTTTTTCAGTGAATCATTCTTATAAAAGAAACTTTGAAGAGTTGCTCTACTCACTTAAATCCACTATGGCAGCACTTTGTTTTGATTTCTTCATACCATTTACTTTCCATTAGCTGATTTTGTCTCATGGTAGGAGAGTCATTCCAAGGGGAGAAAGGATGTGCACTAACATTCATGTGAACAGTCACTCACCTCTGACAGCTGGATTGCTCAGGGCTGCTGGAGACAACGCTGCAACTTTCCAAGTCGCTGCCCTTACTCAGCTGAGGTTTGCAGCCTGGAGCTTGCTTTCAGCACTGCCTTGAGGTCCTCTTGGGAGTCTCTGGTGCTCTCCACGTGCTGGCTCACACCATCCTCCTCAGGTGTCCTCACGTCCTGTTTCCTGGTCCAGATGACAAACGTGCAATGCTTACCACCTTCCTGTACCACAGCCTTTCCACATATTGAACAATAATATTGAACAGACATGAAACTGTCAATGTTTGACTGGTTTTGACTTGCAAAATCAGCAGTTACATCTGCCTCAAGCCACTGCATGCTTGGTTTTCATGTTTTCATCTTTCTACCATTCCCTGACTTCTAGGAGTAGTTGACCCTTCCTTGAAAGGTTCATTCGTCCATCTCAGGGACTCATAAACTATTTCGCTTCTGGGATCCACGACCACCTCCATCAGTTATCCTTTTCTTTTCATAGCTTCCACTTCTAACATTCACCTTGGCTCCTTTCATTAACATATAACATAACCAAGTAATTTCTGTCTTTATATTTGACTTTAAAAACTATAGACAACATTCCACATGTATAAACAAGAAATATAAAATGTGTGTGCAGAGTAAAGAATAATTGTATAACAAACAAAATTGGTTTAGCTTAACACTAGATCCCTTCTGATACTTCTGAACAGTTATGTGCTCTGATCACTCTTCCTTATCTCCTCCAAACAATATCCTAAATTTTATATTATTTTCCCCTTTTTCTTTAATCACATATGTATGTCTCTTTAAAAATCTTTTGTAATAATCTCACATGCTATTTAATATAAATGCTACTGGAGAAGGAAATGGCAACCCACTCCAGTATTCTTGCCTGGGAAATCCCCATGGACAGAGGAGCCTAGTGGGCTACATTCCGTGGGGTTGCAAAAGAGTCAGACACAATTTAGAGACTAAACAACAACAAGTATATTCTACAAGAAGTCCTTAAATAAAATATAGAGTCTTTAAAAAATATAAATGCAATGATAATATCTTCTGAAACCAGGCTTTTCACTCACATTTGTGAGATTAATCTCCATGAACACATAGTTTTCTCTCATCTGATTCCCATTTTCCAGGTGTGCTGTTGGAGACTCTATACCTGATCATGTTGTTGTTCAGTCACCAAGTTGTGTCTGACTCTTCGTGACCCCATGGACTGCAGCATGCCAGGCTTCCCTGTCCCTCACCATCCTCTGGAGTTTGCCCAAGTTCATGTCCGTTGAATCGATGATGCCATCCAACCATCCCATCCTCTGTCACCCTCTCCTTCTGCCTTCAATCTTTCCCAGCATCAGGGTCTTTTTCAATGAGTCAACTGTTCACATCAGGTGGCCAAAATATTGGAGCTTCAGCTTTAGCATCAGTCCTTCCATAGAGTATTCAGGGTTGATTTCCTTTAGGATTCACTGGTTTCATCTCCCTGCTTTCAAAGGGACCGTCAAGAGTCTTCTCCAGCAACACAGTTCAAAAACATCAATTCTTCAGCCCCCTGCCTTCATTATTGTCCAACTCTCACATCCATACTTGACCACCAGTAGAGCTATACCTGATGCATGTCCTGAATTCCAAACAAAGTAACTTCTCACTTTTTATTCCCTGACTTTAGCTTCTTTTGTTTCACTTTGTCAGTTTTGTTGCCAGAAAGAAAACTCTTCTGTCTTAAACAGAAAGGCAATACCCTCTGCTTAATTGTGTCTCTATTTCTCATTGCTGTCCTTTCTCTTTTCCTTCAAGACTAAAATCTTAGAGTAGTTCACATTGATTGTCTCTATGTCTTGGCCTCCCAGCCAGGTTTCATTTGACCTCTTGATAGTTGGCTTCTCCATGTTTTTATTTTTCTTTAATCTTTGTGACAAAGCTCATGACAGGCTCCTTTTCCCCCTCTTTTTCTGCTTAATGTTAAATGTAAGCCTCCAAGAGTGTATAATCAGATTTTCTTGGTTTGAGCGCGCTGTACCTGATTTTAATAGGCATTCCTTTTATTTTCATATTGATGGCATAAAGGCTCCCTTACATAATGTAAAAGGCTCCTGAAATTATAATTATGCTCTTAAAGTCTCATATTAAGACAGTGTGGGTGAGGTGGTAAGAGAAGGAGGAGAAACGACTTTGCATCAGAAAGTGCTTAAACCCATTTTAAATACGTCCTGAATAATAGTGATAGAAGTAAACTTGGAAAAAATTCTGATGGAATATTGTCTTCTATCCAGGTATTCAGTTCACTTTGGAATGTGACAGTTATCAAGACTCTGAAATATCACAGATGTTTGGCAGCAGAATTAATAGCTGCTTCTCACTTAAACCAGGAAATTACTAGTAGGATTATTGTGCTTAAGACATATATTTTGTCTGCATTTGCAAAGTTTAGCAAAGATTATTAAAATAATGATCTCCGTAATTCAAAACCAAGAACTTTGTTGCCTAAATTACTAATATCTCTATTCAAATAATTATCTCAATAATTTAACATCGATTATACCTTTACACCTATGTACATGAAGATATTCAGTTTGGTCAATATCATGGGGCTGCATGGAGAAAGAAATGGCAACCCACTCTAGTATTCTTGCTTGGGAAATCCCATGGACAGAGGAGCCTCACAGGCTACAGTCCATGGGGCTGTAGAAGTCAGACAAGACTTAGCCACTGAACCGCCACCCACAATGGGGCTGCAAGCAAGTGATGAATAGCAGAGATAGCCCTCAAGTTGCTGCCAATCGAGAGGAGAAAAAAAAATCAAAGTAGAGAAGTAATTTATATTGCAGATCAGCCTACAAATGGCATTTACAGAACAGAAAAGGTATATAAAGATTCATGTGAAAAGAGAACTTGACTCTCACAAACTGTATGACAATTTTCTTTTGGAGCAGATTTAAGAGACTACATCTCAAACCTGATTTATGAAATTCCTTTTATTTTTATATAGCCACTGTATTGATGGGTTATTTGCATATCATCTGTATTCTAATACATGATAAATTTATTTCATTCATCAAACCTGTGTTGTTACGAAACTATCTTCCACTACAAAGAGCAGGCACACAAAGCCTGATAAAATGTAGTTGAGAAGTTTAGGGTAGTAAGGAGGTAGATATGGACCATGGGTAAGGGAAGGAAGCATTAGAAATTTGAGATTAACAGATGCAAAATATTATATGTAGGATGAATAAGCAACAAGGTCTTACTGTATAGCACAGGGAACTATATTCAATATCCTGTGATAATTCATAACAGTGGGCTTCCCTGGAAGCTCAGCTGGTAAAGAATTCACCTGCAATGTGGGAGACCTGGATTTGATCCCTGGGTTGGGAAGATCCCTTGGAGGAGGAAATGGCAACCCACTGCAGTATTCTTGCCTAGAGAATCCCCATGGGCGGAGGAGCCTGGTGAGCTACAGTTCACGGGGTGGCAAAGCATCACCCATGACTGAAGCAAGCACAGCACAGCACAGCATAAAGCATAATAAAAGAGAATATGAAAAAGAATTTATATATATATGTATAACTGAGTCACTTTTGTGTACAGCAGAAATGAAACACAACTTTGTAGATCAACTATGCTTCAATAGAACAATAAAAAAAAAGAAACGGTATTCTCAGTACAATATAAAAAGTGCTCCAATGTGTACAGTACTGTAATGGTCCAGTGGAGAGGCAGGCAGGAGCTCTGACTGATTAGATAAAGCAGATTGCACAGGCTTCCAGACCCAGTGGGACTCTTGAAGGATGAGTAGAAACTTAGCAGAGAGACACACAAAAAGAGCGGGTTCCAGGTTTTCTGCCCAGGTGGGTATTTATCAAGGATTTTTCTCCAGCTCTGCATGGGATTGGCAAAAGTCTATGATAGACCTCTTCTGAGACCCTGTGATTCATTCTAGCATTGCTCCAGTCTCCACTCTCCATCCTCTGATCGCAGCCTCTTATTTTTCTTTTTTATCTACTTTCCCTGATTTCTGACCCTAGGCTCTGAATGGTCCAGTATGCACGTGTCAGGTGTTGTCGGCTTGGATGAGGCTGGGGAACCAGACACCACAGGAAAGAAAGGAGCCTGAGAAGAGTCAGAGGAGCAAAATGGGCGTGTGGCACGAGGGGAGCAGGAGTGAATATGCCTGACTAGAGCATAGGTGGGATGCTTATGGAGAGGAGGCGGGAACGGAGTTGACCAGAGACAGCAGGGTCCAGAACCCAGAGCAACATACGTGCTTTTCTGAGGAGTTTCGACATTATCACGTTCAAAATGAGAAAACCCTGAAAGGCTTTCCAAGTGGCGGAATGACATGAAAGGCTTGTGTAGCAAGTATATGTGTCCTGTTTAGCTAGTTTGATTGTTTCTGCGCTGAAGCCATTGATGAGGTTGCTGTTCTGACCTGCTTTCAGGAGGGAACTTCTGTGGGAGTATTAATAGTTGGCCAGCAGCCTGCAGGTGCCATATCTTCTGCTTTGCCACTGCATGCCCACAGGGCTTCAGGGGTGATGACTGAGCATGGCAAGGGACCGGGGCCAGGCCAGTTCTGCCCAGAGGGGACTCATTCTAGTGAGTACGCTTGAGGCAAAGCTGGCAGCCTTTCTCAGAGCCGAACACATGAGTCTCCTATTCAATCCTTCTCTTTCTTTTCATGGTTGCCAAGGGTTTATGGTGGTCTGTGGGTTCCTCTCTTTCTTCCCGAACCCTCCCTCTTTATTTGTCACAGGTGTTTCTCCCGGTAATCTCTTTCAGTTCTAATTCTGTCTTGGCATCGGCCTTTCATAGAGAATGAACTGACATACAATTGCCTCAAAAACCTATTTTTAAATTTTAGTATGTATCTTTAAGTGGTTGTTTCCATTTTTACCCTCTGAACTAGCATGCTTTCTTTATATGAAATACACTGTTTTATGAAGTCAGAGGTAACCTTAAATAAATTATCTCAGGACAGTTTGGACCCCCGGGCATGCCAAGCTTCTCTGCACAAGTTTATCATTACAACTACTTGGGATCTGACAGGCTTCTAGGGGACCAGGGCAGAACTGCCAGCCTTACTTAGTTCTACTTAATAATGTATTTCCCACATCCCATCATGGCAGGATTGGCTCAAGTTCAGTGAGTTGATGGACAGGAAATGCTTCAGACAGAGGGGATTTTTTTTTTTTTCTTGACTGTCATTCTTATAAAGTATTTTGATATCTCATGACCAGCAGGTGGTTAGATAAAGGAGGAAGATAATTTAGCATCTTAAAAGCCTGTGACCTAGCATTTGGGAAGACAGGATTAATTACAGCAAATCACCATGTGATTTTTGCGGCAGTGTTTCTCTCTGGAATGTTATGCCTTATGGATGAAGAGCAATTTCTCTCTATTTCTTTAATAAAAAGTCACTTTAAGTAAAAACAGTGAATCATGTTCTTGAAGGAGGTTGTGATCTTCAAACATGAGAAAAGCATGTGCGTTAACCTTTTTGTTTTTAGAAGGTCTGTCATATTGCAGTTTATATAATATGACTAACAGCAAAACTATGCACTATATTTATTTAAAATAAAATGCTAGGCTGAGTATCAAGGTTTTTGAAACTAAAGTGAATTTGTTTAAGTTGTAGAATTGAGTGTTATTTAATCTCCTGGGCAGACTTTCAAGTGTCCCTGTGATCAGAGCTCTTCTGTGAATTGTCTGTGAATGGGGATTCCTGGTGTGGTCCAGGATTTAGGGAGGGATGGAAGACCAAACTCATGGTTTTGGGTGTACTGCTTTGCTCTCATTTTATGTATTAGGATCTCTTCAGTAAGTAACAACTAAAAGGCTGAGAGAAATTCAAATGGATTCAGAATATGTGAAATGATAAAATATTAAATATCTTTAACATTAACTTTTACATTAAAGATATATATGTATTAAGTCCTAATGACATAACTGTAATTGTGGGCATTTTCTAGGAAGTTTTCATTTAAAGAGAACACATAGTAGTTGCTTAAATGTGAAATGAACCATGTGACAAAAGATCTCCTATTTATTTGAATTTGTTTAATAGTACTAGGAAGTCTATCTGGTAGAAGGATTTCATTTGATGTAATTTTATAGTATTAAGACCCATGCACAATTGAGATATTGCTTCTGTTCATGTGACACGTTACTTGCTTAAACAAAGCTAAATTGTAATCAATGAACATGACAAGAGTGATTATTTCAAAAGCCCAAGTGAAATGCTAATGAAATCATGTCTTAATTCTGATAAGATTGAATTTTGGGGGGGGGCATAACCTTCTTATTCAATTAAAAATAGGTTATCAGTGTTGCTCTAGAAAAACCACAGTGGATTGTAGACTTGGCTACTGCTGGGAGGCTGCATTTGTCAAGTGGAAGTTTTGGAAAAGTCAAAATGGCACCTCCCATTGACACTAGAGATTTGTTTTAAACCAGCAATGGACCGTGTTGGGGTAAGTGGATAAGGCAATAAAGCAAACCAGTGCCATTTTGGGAAGTGTTTATTTATTTTTTAATCTTATGCTTACAGAATTTTTACAAGTATAGTACAAAGAACATTTTTCCCTAAGTCATTTGAAAATATTCAATAACTCGTTGGCATGACATCCTCACCTTCAAGCACTCTAATGTGCATTTCTTACAAACAGAAACATTTTCCATGTAACTTACATTATAACCACTGAATTCAAAACTTTCACGTTGGTACATTACCACCATCTAATTTTCAGGCTTTACCCAAGTTTGGCCAGTTATCTCAGTGAAGGATCCAGTCCAGGATCGTGTGTTGGATTCAGTAGTCATGTCTCTTTAATCTCCTTCAGTCTGGAATGCTTCTTTAGTCTTTCCCAGACTTTCATGATCTTGAAAGGCCAGTCATTGTAGGATGTCTTTTAGTGTGGGTTTCTCTGATGCTTCTTTGTTAGATTCAGGTTTGGTGGGAATATCAAAGAAGCAGTTTTGGGGGTGGAAAATAACTTCTTTACCATCTTTAGTTCAGTGTTTGGAGGCCTTTGAAATAAACTGAAAAAGGACAGATTAGAAGAGGAAAGAAAAATGAATTTAATGCATGTATGCATAGGAGTTCAGAAAGAAATATGACTCAAAGAGGAAGTTAGGATTTGGAGCTTTTATGCCATCTTAATAGGGAATGGGGAGGGCCAGAGGGACACCTCTGGGAGAACAAATAACTTCCTAGAAGGGGAGTAGAAAGAAAGAGCACTGAAGGAAAAAATGACTTTTTGAAAGATAAGCGGACCTTAGGAGAATAGATGGGATATATAATAGTTTTGTGACTGTTTGGTTGTAATACTAACTTCTTCTTCTGAAAGAGAAGATTGTTGTTCCCAGGGATGGGATTTATGACAATTGAATTTTTTAGTTCTTTTGAGAGGCTCTGCTTTTAGGCAGATAAGGGATTTTAGGAACTCAGATGGCTTTAGCTTAAAATCATTTTTATGCCACAGTGGCTTATTCTGGATCCCTTCCTGGCACTGTATTCTCATTGTGTCATTTCGTGTACAATTTCAGTTCATCTTGTGATAATGATGCTCAGTTTGATCCCTTGATAAAGGGGTATCTGCCATTGTAAAGTTTCACACTGTTCTTCATTTTTAGTTAATAAGTAGTTTGTGAGGGGTACTTTGAATTTATGCAAATATCTTTAAATTTACAAATATGTGAGTTTTTATTTTTATGGTCACCTGGTTTAATAGGTTATAATCCTCTGTGCTGTGCTGTGCTTAGTCGTGTCTGACTCTTTGTGACCCCATGGACTACATGTAGCCTGCTAGGCTCCTCTGTCCATGGGGATTCTCTAGGCAAGAATAGTGGAGTGGGTTGCCATGCCCTTCTCCAAGGGATCTTCCCAAACTCAGGGATTGAACCCAGATTTCCCTCATTGCAGAAACATTACTGTCTGAGCCACCAGGGAAGCCCAAGAATACTGGAGTGGGTAGCCTATCTCTTCTTCAGGGGATCTTCCTGACCCAGGAATCGAACCAGGGTCTCCTGTATTGCAGGCTGATTCTTTACCTGCTGGGCTACCAGGGAAGCCCTATAATCTCTACTATCATATATTCTGATGCTCAGTTATCCCATATTTGGCTAGTGGTAGCTTATTCAAACTGACTTTTCTGTTGACACACCCCCATTATTCTTTGAGCATTTCCTTGCTTTCTGGAAAGCACATGTTGTTTTGAGATCATCTTATACTTTCCTTGCCTTAGTTCTGAAATTAGCCATTTTCCCAGAAGCCCTGATTCTTAGAAACCAAGATCTGGATGACAGGCATGCTCATTGCTATCAGGGTGTTGGCTGCTGCTCACAGACCCTCTCAGTATGTATATAATCTCTCATCATTGCTGCTCCCACTCTATCTCTTGGGGACACCCTCTTCATTATCGGTGCTCCGATTCTCTTCACTGGGCTCCTGTGCAATAACTCTCCTTCCTCATGTTGCCTGGATCTCAATACCCACATCAGACCATCTTGCCCCCTCCCACAGGGAGTGCTACATCATGTTGCTCAGGCTCTGATACCATGTCTGGGTCACAGCCCCAGGTAGAAATACTCTTTGCTTCCCTTGGGCTCTGAAACTCTGTAACTGGACACTTGCCCCTCCTGCCTCCCACGGGGATGCCTTCTTTCCTCCACTCAAAGTTTGACACCTTGGCTGGAGCTGCCACCCGTCTGAATGTACATCGTCCTCATCCCAACCAGGATCCAGTACTCCACTCTCGGTGATCACGGTTCCTCTACTTCTGTGTGAATTTCTGCCTTGCTCAGCTCCACCAAATGACTTCAGGAATGAATTGTTCATGAAGGGGAATGGAGCTCAATTACATTTTAAAGTGTGGATTTAGAAGTTACCTAATAATTTACCAAACTTGGAAGATCTGCAGTCATATTTTTTAACCAAGACTCTGGAACATATAATTGAAAAGAAATTATTGCATGAGCCAGTGTGTCAGTTTTTTAAAGAATTATTTTTAATGTAAAGGTACATATTTTAATAAGGCAAAGCTCTGATGTTTAATCAAGTCTGCAATCAATGAGAAACAGACACATTTACAGCTTATCTTCTCCAAAATGTACACTTGCATTAATTCCTTAGAAATAAGTTGTCTTCAGAGAATTTTGTGTCCCAAACCCATGATGAAAATTTCAGAATCCCAAGTAGCAGTGAGTTCCTCATTTACGTTTCATCAGATTTGTGGTCTTTTAAATTAGACAAAAAGGTCTAAGCTATTTTCTGTTTTACACATGGAATGTATACTTAGGACATGGAATTTATATTTCCAATCCAGATCTTGACCCTAGAACTACCTTCAAACTCCCTCTGTTTTCGACTACCCTTCAGTTTCAGTTGTGCCCTGAGATGCTTGTGACATAAAATGCAGATGTCAAGTAGGCGTCCCCTATGCTTCATGCTCCTATAGCCAGTGCCTATGTGACATCTCCCTTCTGATGTGTCACGGGCGTCTCATAGGCTTCCTGGTGACTCCAAGATAAAGAATCTGCCTGCAGCACAGCAGACTCAGGTTCAAACCCTGGGTCGGGAAGATCCCTTGGAGAAGGGAAGGACTAACTCAACATGTCCATATCTGAATTTGTGACTCTTGATACTGCCCTCTGAGCACAAATCTTCTTTCCAATCTCAGTGAATGGCAGAACCACCCCCACGCAACCCTGGCCAGAAATCTGGAAATGTTCTTGGTTCTTCTTTTCTTTTATGGAGAATGAAGTGAAGTGAAGTGAAGTCGCTCAGTCGTGTCCGACTCTTTGCGACCTCACGGACTGTGGCCTACCAGTCTCCTTTCTCCATGGGATTCTCCAGGCAAGAGTACTGGAGTGGGTTGCCATTTCCTTCTCCAGGGGATCTTCCTTACCCAGGGATCAAACCCGGGTCTCCAGCATTGCAGGCAGACGCTTTACCCTCTGAGCTATCAGGGATGCCCTTATGGAGAATAGATCAGTGTGTTCCGCGGTCTGTTCTGTTTTTTCAGCACTTCCTGTCTCAAGCCTAGTCCAGCCACCACCATCTCTCACCTGGTATGCTTCTTACTCCGTTCTTGTCACCTTGTGATTCATTATCCTCACAGCTGTCAAAGTGATGTCTGTACATTGGATCATCTTTCTAACCTACTTAAACACACTAAACAAATTCCACAATTCTTATATACACCTGCGTGACCAGCCCCCTGCTCATCTCTCTAGCTTCATCTTGTGTGCTTCATTCCCAAGCACTTGGCCTTCTTTCTGTTCCTAGACCATAACAAATATTGCTACCTTAGAACTTTTGAACATCATCTCCTTAAAATATCATTAACTTCCTTGTTCCAAACAGAACCTTCGTATCTTTATACTAGAGCCAAATGCTTACTGATGAGTATGATCTGGGGCCCAATTTCTGTTCTCTTACATATTACTTATTTTGTACTCAAAGGAGAATTTCAGTGACAGTATGAGATAATTGTTAAACTCAATTTACTATTAAGAAAATAACATTAAAGTTGCTTCCAACTGCTTCCAAAATAAAAATCTTAATAAAAGTCAATATAATTATGACATTTAAAATGTAAAAAAGAAAAAAAGGAACTGTGTCTATAAAATATTCAGTATATGAAACACTTTGAAACCTTAGAAGGAAAGAGAATTCAATGTATTATTGTTACCAAATTATTACTAGTTTTATTTTCACAAGACTCATTTCAGTAAAGATGGTGAATTTTTATTAAATTTATGGTGGTATTAAATTATGGTGGTGTTAAATTTGTGGTGGTATTTTATTAAATTTATGGTATTTATGCTGTTCATAAATACCATAAAATAATTCCTTACGTGTGCATTGCACAATCCAGTGTGTGCATGCATTGTTTTTCTTAAATTCTGACTCATGAGCACAGAGAAGTGACTTGTAGCATCACTTGGCCAAGTCCAGTTCTTTAGACTTCATCTTCATTCAGGAAATATTTTCTGGAAGTATATTGTGCTACTTTGCCTACAAAGGTCCATATAGTCAAAGCTATGTTTTTTTGCAGTAGTTATGTATGGATATGAGAGCTGGACAATAAAGACAGCACCAAGAAATTT
The DNA here is from genome assembly GCF_016772045.2 of Ovis aries. NCBI lineage: Eukaryota > Metazoa > Chordata > Mammalia > Artiodactyla > Bovidae > Ovis > Ovis aries. The sequence goes on from NC_056061.1 coordinate 55,977,930, forward strand.
ATACCTACAAACTGTGGTGCTGGAGAAGACTTTTGGGAGTCTCTTGGACAGCAAGGAGATCCAACCAGTCAATCCTAAAGGAAATCAATCTTGAATGTTCATTGGAAGGACTGATGCTGAAGCTGAAGCTCCAATGCTTTGGCCACCTAATGAGAAGAACTGACTCACTGGAAAAAGCTGTGATGCTGGGAAAGACTGAAGCAGGAGGAGAAGGGGACGACAGAAGATGAGATGTTTGGATGGCATCACTGACTCAATGGACATGAGTTTGAGCAAACTCCAGGAGATGATGAAGGACAGAGAATCCTGGTGTGCTGTAGTCCACGGGGTTGCAAAGAGCTGGACATGACTGAGTGACTGAACAACAAATATTGTGCACCCTGTAGAGAGGACAGGATAAAACTGGAAGCTGAAGGGATGAACCATTTAGTATGTGCTTCTCAATTCTGTGTGCTTGACTTACCAACAGCAAGCTTCATTATTAATGAATTGCACCATTACTTGGTGAAGAAGTCAGTTCTTTATAATTTAAAGAAAACTACGTGTCAGTAGTTAGCAAAAAAGAGAATCAAAGTCGCCATAACACAATAGATCCTTAACTTTTGAAAGGACATTGGTACTCCTTGGAACCCCGTTTTTGTAGTTCACTAAATAATTACAATAAATGTGCCCCCCTTTCCTGCTCATGAGATCTATTTTTTCTTTACCTAGGTGTCATTAGATGTCTCCTTTCCACTGCCCACAAGATAGTTCTTGGAGGGTGTCTGAGATTGTGCCATTAAAAAGGACAACTGAAATCTGATGCGTCAATGAGTTACTGTGCTGTGTGCATGTAAGGAAATGAAAATTTATCATCTTTATTGAAACAAATCATTTGAAAATTAACTGGAAATAATTTGGTTAACAATAATACACTGAATTCCCTTTTCTTCCAAGGCTTCAAAGTATTTCATATACTGAATATTTTGTAGACATTTCAGCCTTTTTTCTTTTTGCATTTTAAATATCATAATTACAGTGATTTTTATTAAGACATTTATTTTGGAATCAAGCTTTTTGGGGTTGTTGTTTTCTTAATAGTAAATTAAGCTTAGCAATTATTCCATACTAATTGCTACTGAGATTCTCTTTCAGGTTATGAAATAAATAATACTGTAAGAGAACAGAAACTAGTTCCAAAATCACATTCATCATTTAGTATTTGACTATTGTAAAAACACCAAGATTCTATTTCACTGAGGAAAGCAACATTATTATGATTCATAGTCATTAAGCTTCATGCTTATTTTATGGATTGAATTTTTAGCTTTTGATAATCATGTGTATATGTCTGTGTGTATGTGCACTGTCAATTAACAATAAGTCTGTAGGAATGTAAGATCCAATAACATGTTCAAAACTTAAATTTACTTTCCAACAGCTTCGTTTCATTTGTTCCTTATTTCTCTCAAAGTTGCCGTCATCCACATCTAATTGCTCAAGCCAGCCACTGGGCATTGTCTTGACAATTTCGTCTCCTTTGCCTTCCACATCTACTCTAATGCCAAGATCTGTTTATTCTACCTTTTAAACTGTCTTCTTAGTTCTTCCACTCGTTGATCCCATAGCTGCCACCTTGATTCAAAGTATGATCATCTCTTACCTTGATTGCTGTCGGGCTTCTTAACTGTTCTTCCGAGACTGTTTTTGCCTCCTTTCCATATAGCAGCAGGAATCTTATAATAATGCAGATCTGATCCTAGTCTGGACTTCCCAGGAGGCTCAGTGGTAAAGAATCTGCCTGCCAGTGCAGAAGATGCTCTTAAGACTCAGGTTTGATCCCTAGGTTGGGAAGATCCCCTGGAGGAGCAAATGGCAACCCACTCCAGTATTCTTGCTTGAAAAATCCCATAGACAGAGGAGCCTGGTGGGCCACAGTTCATGGGGTCGCAAACAGTCGAACACAACTGAGCACGCATAATCCTAGTCTGTCTCCGCATGAAGCCTGTTCACTCTGGCTCCTAAGGGAAAGTTCACAGCTTTGCAATCTGTGAAACTGCATGTGATTTTGCCCCTACTGCCTTTCACTCATCCCTTTGCCAGAGTGCCACCGCTTCTGTTCATTTCTTTGAGAACCGGGTACTTGACCCTTTCAGCATCTTAGAACATGCTGTTTTTCCCTCTCTTCTGTACACTGTCTCAATGTGAAGTCTGATCCTTATACTTCTCAGACTAAGATAGGCCACCTTGACATTCACTTCCATGCCATCCTACATTTTCCCTTCTTAACACACATAATACATAATTACTTATTCAAAGTCTAGCTTTTCCATTCAACAGATAAATCTAAGGAGGTGAAGATCAACTCCTTAGAGTTGTTCATTTTATTCCTTACCCCAGCTGAGTGCTTGACACATAATGAATGCACAGGAAGCATTCACAGGGTGAATGAAGATGAATGAATGGAAGACGCATATGAATATCACTCAGATATTTACTTTTGGTGTCGAATTGTGACAATTGATGTTCAAAAAAATCAAATAATGAACATTTGAGCCCAGGTGAGTGGTGCTTTTTAAAAGTTTGTTTGCAAGTATCATCACCAGTCATGTCTACTAGGGTTCTTGGCAATGTATGGGTACATATAGAAAGAATCTTTCAGGTGAAGAATCTTAAATATACTGGTAAGCCCTGAACAAGTGAAAAGGATTCCTTTTGAGAATACACATGGAATGTAAAATCTAGAAGAGATTGTGATCCCATAAGCGTTTTCTTATAGCTGTTTAGTCATCTAAACAACTCTCAAACATATGAAGGATGATTACATAACTTTAGACTCACTGGAAATTTGCAGATGTATCAAGAATGCGGCAAAAGAAGAAATAGGCACACACCCCAAAAGTCAGAAAGCAAGTCAAATAGATGTCATTTAAAGCCCAAAGCATATGTATTCTCAGAGTCTTGGTTCCAACTTTGATTGCTCTTATTTTGCACATAGTATCAATACACCTATTTCTTGGCTTTTTCATTTCTAAAATCAAAGCCCCAGACAGGAACTGGAGAGGGAAAGAAGTTGTAGGAATCCACTGTTCCCCGTGGCAAGGTTAGCAGACAGCAGAGTCATCTTGCCCCTGTGGAAACTGACTGCATGGCAGCACTAACCATATTCACCTAGTGGCATGATTATGCTTTTAAAAAGTCATTTTCCATTCTTGATCATAAGCTTGTAAGGAAAAACCTTGACTTTTTACAAGGATTTCAGAGAATCACACAAAACCATGTCATAGTTGATATTCATAACCAAAACAAAGCAAAGCAACTCTGAGTCATCAAGAGAAAATTAAATTATGTTCAATATTGTTTGAGGAGGCTGGAAAGAAATACTATATTTTAGAAATGTTTTCTTCTCTAATAATGGAAATAAGCTTTTCTTCTAAAAGAGCTGAATATAAAGTTATTGCCTCCATTTTTTAGAGCCATTCGTAAACAATGGAGTGTCTCAGAGATAAAGTTTTATTATTTACTACTTCTAATTCTATTGATGTTTAGTTCAGAAACCCTTTAAACAACCTAGCTGATAGCAATGAAGAAGAGAGGTAAGTGTTCATACAAGTAAAAACTTGAAGCTGTTACTTAAATTATTATCTCAAGATCACAGCTATTAAAGACCAGAAACGTTTGGTCTTTCTGGAAACAGTTAGCCATAAAAACTGTAGCATTGTGCTAAAATCACAAGCTTTGGTCAGAAACATCCTGGTTTGTATCTTTCCTTTGGTCAATACCAACTGAGCCACAGTGGGCAATGTGCTTAATCTCTTTAGGTGAGAGAAAACTAAACAACTACTGTTTGTTGTTGTTATTTAGTTGCTAAGTCATGTCCGACTCTTTGCCACCCCATGGACTGCAGCATGCCAGGCTTCTCTGTCGTTCACCATCTCCTGGAGTTTGCTGAAACTCATGTCTATTGAGTCATGAGTTGTGGTGATGCCATCTAACCATCTCATCCTCTATCTTCCCCTTCTCCTGTCCTCAGTCTTGCCCAGCATCAAGGTCTTTTCCAGTGAGTCAGCTCTTAGCATCAGGTTGCCAAAGTATTGGAGCTTCAGCTTCAGCATCAGTCCTTCCAATGAATTTTAAAGGTTGATTTCCTTTAAGATTGACTGGTTTGATCTCCTTGCAGTCTAAGGGACTCTGAAGCTATGACAAGCCTAAGCAATGTATTAAAAAGCAGAGACTTCACTTTGCCAACAAATATCCATAACATCAAAGATGTGATTTTTCCAGTAGTCATGTACGGATGTGAGAGCTGGACTATAAGGAAGGCTGAGTGCCAAAGAATTGATGCTTTCGAATTGTGATGCTGGAGAACAGCAACCATTAGTCATGTGATATTATCACTTATCAGCTTGGCAAAGTATGAACTGGAGCCAGGAGGGGAAATCTTTGAGAAATCAGCTAATGAATTTCCTTTGGGTTTTGAAGCCAGTGTGTGTGTGTGTGTATTAGTTACTCAGTTGTGTCTGACTCTTCGTGACCCCATGGATTGTGGCCCACCAGGCTCTTCTGTCCATGGTATTCTCTGGGCAAGAATACCAGAGTGGTTTGCCATTTCCTTCTTCAGGGGATCTTCCCATCCCAGGGATCGAACCTGAGTTTCCTGCATTGTAGGCCGATTCTTTATTGTCTGAAACACCAGGGAAGCCCAAGGATCAGGTATTAAATAAAAAGACATTTCCCAATGACACCAACCCTGTGTGTTTTAGTAAGTTATTTTTTAGTTCATCTGACCCTCAGTTTCTCTGGGTATAACATTGGAATAACAGTAGCACCTATCTGTATCAGTCAGACTAGATCATGTACAATAACAAACAGTCCCCAAATCTCAATGATTTAAAATAACAAAATGTATTTCTCATTCACTCATGTCAGTTGTGGGTTGACCAGTAGCTCTTTCACATCATCCTTATATGAGAACCTGGAGTGATTGACATTTTTAATCTAGAAGATTGTCAATCATCATGGCCAAGGGGAAGAGATCATAGCAAATCACAGATTGATTCCTAAAGGTTTTTGCCAGAAAAAGACATAAATATGTCTCCACTTACATTTGACAGACCATGGCAATTCATCTCTCTTGCTTAACATTATGGAGCTGGGACAATGAAATCCAACAGTGGGTCAATAGGTCTGGAAAGAGAACTGAACTGTTGGTGAACAGCCCTAATGATCACCACCTGGATTTATTAGGATTGTCAGGAGGGTTCACTTAGTGAATGCAAAGCACTAAGGCTCATTCCTGGTACCTTACAAGAACTAAGTAAATGCTAGGGACTGTTATGATGTACATTGATTACAAACTTTATTCATAATGATGACTTGAACTTTATTTTAGTGTCCCTTAAATAAAAAAAATTTTGAGCATTCTTTGACATTGCCTTTCTTTGGAATTGGAATGAAAACTGACCTTTTCCAGTCCTGTGGCCACTGCTGAGTTTTCCAAATTTGCTGGCATGTTGAGTGCAGCATTTCACAGCATCATCTTTCAGGATTTGAAATAGCTCAACTGGAATTCCATCACCTCTGCTAGCTTTGTTCATAGTGATGTTTCCTAAGGCCCACTTGACTTCACATTCCAGGATGTCTGGCTCTAGGTGAGTGATCACACCATCGTTATTATCCAGGTCGTGAAGATCTTTTTTGTACAGTTCTTCTGTGTATTCTTGCCACCTCTTTTTAATATCTTCTGCTTCTGTTAGGTCCCTACTATTTCTGTCCTTTATCAAGCCCATCGTTTCATGAAATGCTCCCTGGTATCTCTAATTTTCTTGAAGAGATCTCTAGTCTTTCCCATTCTATTGTTTTCCTCTATATCTTTGCATTGATTGGTGAGGAAGGCTTTCTTATCTCTCCTTGCTATTCTTTGGAACTCTGCATTCAAATGAGTATATCTTTCCTTTTCTCCTTTGCTTTTTGCTTCCCTTCTTTTCACAGCTATTTGTAAAGCCTCCTCAGACAGCCATTTTGCATTTTTGCATTTCTTTTTCTTGGAGATGGTCTTGATTCCTGTCTCCTGTACAATGTCATGAACCTCCATCCATAGTTCATCAGGCAGTCTATCAGATCTAGTCCCTTAAACCTAATTCTCACTTCTACTGTATAGTCATAAGGGATTTGATTTAGGTCATACCTGAATGGTCTAGTGGTTTTCTCCACTTTCTTCAATTTAAGTCTGAATTTGACAATAAGGAGTTCATGATCTGAGCCACAGTCAGCTCCCAGTCTTGTTTTTGCTGACTGTGTAGAGCTTCTCCATCTTTGGCTGCAAAGAATATAATCAATCTGATTTCGGTGTCGACCATCTGGTGATGTCCATGTGCAGAGTCTTCTCTTGTGTCGTTGGAAGAGGGTGTTTGCTATGACCAGTGCATTCTCTTGGCAGAACTCTATTAGCCTTTGCCCTGCTTCATTCTGTACCCCAAGGCCAAATTTGCCTACCACTCCAGGTGTTTCTTGACTTCCTACTTTTGCATTCCAGTCCCCTATAATGAAAAGGACATCTTTTTTGGGTGTTATTTCTAGAAGGTCTTGTAGGTCTTCATAGAACTGTTCAACTTCAGCTTCTTCAGTGTTACTGGTCAAGGCATAGACTTGGATAAGGCAGAGGAACCAGAGATTAAATTGCCAGCATCTGCTGGATCATCAAAAAATGATGATCCAAGAGAGTTCCAGAAAAACATCTATTTCTGCTTTATTGACTGTGCCAAAGCCTTTGACTGTGTGGATCACAATCAACTGTGGAAAATTCTGAAAGAAATGGGAATACCAGACCACCTGACTTGCCTCTTGAGAAACCTATATGCAGGTCAGGAAGCAACAGTTAGAATTGGACATAGAACCACAGACTGGTTCCAAGTAGGAAAAGGAGTACGTCAAGGCTGTATATTGTCACCCTGCTTATTTAATTTATATGCAGAGTACATCATGAGAAATGCTGGGCTGGTGGGAGCACAAGCTGGAATCAAGATTGCCAGGAGAAATATCAATAACCTCAGATATGCAGATATGCTTATGGCAGAAAGTGAAGAAGAACTAAAGAGTCTCTTGATGAAAGTGAAAGAAGAGAGTGAAAAAGTTGGCTTAAAGCTCAACATTCAGAAAATGAAGATCATGGCATCTGTTCCCATCACTTCATGGCAAATAGAAGGGGAAACAATGGAAACAGTGGCTGACCTTATTTTTCTGGGCTCCAAACTCACTGCAGATGGTGACTGCAGCCATGAAATTAAAAAACGCTTGCTCCTTGGAAGAAACGTTATGACCAACCTAGACAGCATATTCTAAAGCAGAGACATTACTTTGTCAACAAAGGTCCATATAATCAAGGCTATGGTTTTTCCTGTGGTCATGTATGGATGTGAGAGTTGGACTATAAAGATAGCTAAGTGCTGAAAAATTGATGCTTTTGAACTGTGGTGTTAGAGAAGACTCTTGAGAGTCCCTTGGACTGCAAGGAGATCCAACCAGTCCATCCTAAAGGAAATCAGTCCTGGGTGTTCATTGGAAGGACTGATGTTGAAGCTGAAACTCCGATACTTTGGCTACCTGATGCGAAGAGCTGACTCATTTGAAAAGACCGTGATGCTGGGAAAGATTGAGGGCAGGAGGAGAAGGGGACGACAGAGGATGAGATGGTTGGATGGCATCATCAACACAATGGACATGGGTTTGAGTGGACTCCGGGAGATGGTGATGGACAGGGAGGCCTGGCGTGCTGTGGTTCATGCGGTCGCAAAGAGTCGGACATGACTGAGTGACTGAACTGCACTGAAATGAAAATTTTGAAATGAACCCTGTGTCTAAGAAAAAATAGAGCTGTATAAGGAAGCATTATGCATTCCTTCATAACCTGGCATGAAGAAAATGCCTCAGTGTGCTGGACAAACTCAGCATCAGGCCTTGGATGACTTAGATGTTACAGTAGTCAGTTATTCTCTCTGTCCAGTTGGGAAATTTGTTATTTATAAACTGCTAAATAACAAAGAAATTTGAAATTATACATTTTATGTTATGGAGCCAACTTCATCATTTTTGAGTGTCCAACCCTTTTTCTGCACGTTCCTTGTAAAGGTAATGTGTATTAAAATGATGGATATCTCAAGCTGAATTAAAGCTGCAAAGCTTTGCTTATGGTTCAGGGTTTCTTCCAAGTTGAAGATAGGCAGGTCAGATAATAGTCAAATTTATTTAGGCAAAAATAGGTCTTCTTAGGTTTTAGAGTCCTCCTTCATTTCCCTTTCTTCTTGAGAGGGGACCTTTCTCTTGCCTATTTTTTTCAGTCATTTCTGTTAAACAGGAAGAAATCAGTCTTTGAGTCATTGTGATGGATGGTTGATTGGCTACATTTTAGCACAAATGACTTTTTGTGTTAGTTGGCTCTTTAGTCTTAAATGCGTTATTCGGGCCTGTGAGCTTCTCTACAGTGAAGACTGTCATCCTTGGGCTTGGGTCCCCAGTGCCCAGAAGCATCTGGAACTTGGTCTTCATTAACTGTGAGTGAAGAACAGAATGACTGTACAACAAAGGTATTGTTCCCAATTGAAACTATTTTAGGCATCAAGAGAACAAGGGGGCATTCTTTTAGTGTCAGGCCCCTGAAATCCTATGCTAATTATCTTTATCCTTTCTCATCTCTTTCGGCCTCATGGCTGGTGGCGACCATTAGGGAAACAAAAAGGGGATCTCTTGAACCTCCAGCACTGCTGCACACTGTTGCCTCAAGCCATATTTCTCTAATAACAACATTCCCTTCCCCACTTCCTTCCACCCCTGAAAAAGCATCTGTTTTAGAAGAAATAGTCAGCACTCCTCTGCCACTGTTTGATCAGTGTAAAGGCTGGGTCTGTTAAGAAAATCCCTTCATCTCAGTGGCTCTCAAACTTCAGTAGCATCCTCATCACCTAGAGGGCTTGTGAAAACGGACTTCTGGGCCCATCCCCAGGGTTCCTGATGCAGTAGGTCGCAGTAGGCCCCCTAATCTGCATTTCTAACAAGCTCATGAGTTGCACCAATGCTGCCCTACTTTGAGTGCACTACTCCATCTGAACTGCCCCAGGGCTCCTTCCCCATCCCGCCCCCAAATTTCCCGGTGCTAGTTTTTCTCCAGGTACTGGTTTTGCTTTTTCGTATTGCTTTTGAACTATTGGAATATTCCTCATTATTTCTCTTTCTGATACTTTATGTGTCAACCCAAATGTTGTTTTGATTGTTATGGATTATGAATTATTACTCTTGTGAACTGTCTTATCCCAGAAGACTTTCTAGAGAGAAATCTGAGGGAGTTGCCTGCCCAGCTCATATGAAGGCTGTATTTGGTCAGTAAAGGGATGGTTTCCTTATAGCAAACATTTGGGCCCTTTAACTAATTATTTAAGAAATGTATCATTTTTGTTGTTGTTGTCATACTCCTGGTATCTAGCTTATTAGCTGGTCAACCTTTTAGAAATCATTAAAAAAAGAATCACTTCAGTCTATTGGTGAAAGATAAAATTAATGTGTCTGCAGTTTTGCACAAGGAGTTTTGTCATTTAGTTGACTGCTTCAAGCTTTAAATTCATGGTTGTAGCTCTTAAGTTGATCTTGACAAAACAACAGAGTAATTTGACTTTTAAGAATAAAGACACATGTGAACCTAAAGAAATGAAAGTCCAGGGACTTCCCTGGTGGCTCAGTGGTAAAGAATCCACCTGCCAATGCAGGAGACATGGGTTCAATCCCTGATCCAGGAAGATTCCCCATGATGTGGAGCAACTAAGCCCATGTGCCCTGACTACTGAGCCTGTTCTCTAGAGCCCAGGAGCCACAACTGCGGAACCCACGTGCTGCATCTGCTGAAGCTTGCACACGCTAGAGCCCTGCAACAAGAGACGCCACTGCAGTCAGAAGCCCTCACACTGCAGCCAGGAAGCAGCCCTGCTCGCCTCAACCGGAGGAAAACCTGTGCAGCAGTGAAGACCCAGCAGTCAGAAATAAATACACAAACAAAATTCTCAAAAAAAAGAAAGTCTAGATTTTGAGTGATCTTCTGTTTGAAATGTTTGTTAATAAATGAGTAAACTAGAACTTACATTTAATGAGACCATAACGTCAGCTTTTTCCAGATGGCTTATCTGGGTATTTTCTTTATGCATATCTTTTCTCTGTGTATCTCTCTAGTTAGAAGCGGGGCGTTTGTGTACCTCAATCGGTAGATCATGAACAGCTGGGTACGTTTCGGTGTCCATTCTCCAGCCCTGTGTGTGTGTGTAGTATATAAAATATATTTTTTTGAATAAATGAGAGCTTACTACATTTTTCTTTTGATATTAATTAGCATATTTATTGAACATTTCTTCCTGTATTAAATGATTTTATACATTTTTAAAACTGACTACATAATATCCCTTTATGTGAATGTATCCTAATTAGTAGATCAAATCATTGTGCTAATATAGTCAAAAGAAAACTATGTTGCCAAATTACCCTCTGGAAAGAGAGAAAAAACTTTTGTATAAACATTACTAGCAAAAAACTTTTTGCTAATATTTCCTTGGTTTATACTTCTTATCTGATACTTTAGGTAAAAAGTGAAGTCTTTATATTGATTGGGTGTTAAAATATTATCTATGAGTTTAGGGTAAATAGGAGTCAATTTTTTATATTCTTTTCAGTTTGGGAAATAGTCCAATTAGCAGCAATAAAAAGATGAAATACCAAAAATTATGCCCCAAAGTAATGAGATACATAAGAAACTAAATAGATTGAGTGTTGCCATCTGTTACTTTCTTTGGGGAACATTTGATCTTTATTTTATCTATGCATTGGGTGATATGGTATTTGTTTTTTTGTTTTGAGGAACTTGATTTCTTCTCACATACCATCTTGTTAATTTTTATGTAACTAGTTCTTATAAAGGTTAGAAGTTGAACTCATTTTGTCATCACAACACTTGGAAGTCATTGAGGGCAAGCCACTGTGCCATTCAATTCAGAGATGCATATGATTTCATTCTTTAATATATTCTTTCTTTAAATGATAAACTTTGTTCTTTCTTGAAATAACGTATTTTTCCTCACTACATTCTGAATTCATGATCATAAATTCTTCTTTCTCCCCTTATCTCCTTGTTTTCTCTCAGCCTTTCCAATTAGACCTCCTTCCCCTGTTTCTGTTAACAAGCAGTACATTGGGAGGAGGAATCACGTGATTTCAAGCTAAACAGATCTGGACTTGAAATCTTGCTTTTCTACTTCTTCACTGTGTGCTGTTGAGCAAATTACCCTCTCTGAGCCTCAGTGAAATGGTACAGTTTTTCCTCCCTCACAAAGTGTTTCTGAAGATTAAATACGATGATATGTATTAAGTTCCTAAAAAAAACTCAGTAAACACTAATACCTTTCTCATCTTAAATTTTTTATTTTTTCTTCTCAAGTTGCATCCTTTCCCCCAGAGTCTCCAGATGACTCATTTGAACTTCTTGGCAGTTCTCTTGGAAAAGATTCAGGATAAACCTTTTCCCCTTCTTTCTGGGATTCATCAGTATTAAAAAGTCACCATTTAACTAACATTTACTTTGATCTCAGTAAGTCCACAGAGTTTAGCTTAGTCAACTTTATTCCATTTAAGTCTGAATGAATCCTAAAATGACTTTTTAAGCAGGACATAGTCCTCAAGTCTTTTATAAGAAGGAATTACTATCTGAGATCACAGGTCAAGCAGAGAGCTATGATGGTAACGAGTGTCTCCAACAAGCAAAGCTTAAGTATGTTACCACTGAATCCTGTGTTCTGCTTGGGAATTGCTGACAGAAAGGGACACTTCTTGGGTCTAAACTTCCAGCCAGTCTGAATTCACGCGAGTCCACTTGTGGCTTATCTTCCTTCTGTTTCCTCTGCCTGTCTGCTTTTGCTCCTCCCTTCTTTTAAGACAGCTTGAGGGTCATCTTCTTTATGAAATCTCTCCTACTCATTCCTTCTCCTCCCCCACCCCAAGGTCATTATCTCCTTTTGACCTTCTCCATACCCCATAAATACTTGCGTCATCATGCCAAGAACATTTTTCAGTAATTGCTTGTCCTCCTGCTCTAGGCGCTCAGCCCGATAAGAGCACAGAGGATGTCAGATTTACTCTGGAGCTCTGGACAGTCTGTATTCAGTTGGAAGAATTAGGAATGTTATTTGATTTGCTTAATTACTTGATTTCATTATCTTACACAGATTTTAAGAAGAAATGATGAAGAGTCCTCTTTATCATTCAAAAAGTAATAAAAAAAGAATAATCCAGACACCCTATAAATAAATGGTTTAAAGCAAAGGATACTGAATCCTGAATAAGCTGGGTGATCAATTCTCTATACTGTTTTTGTTTTAAAGATACAACCAGTTCTTCAGGAAGTGATGTCATGACTACAGAAGATGTGTAGTCAGAACTGGCGTTGGAGATCCTACAAAATAGTAGTTGTTGTTGTTTAGTTGCTAAATTGTGTCCAATTCTTTGTGACCCCATGGTCGCTAGCCTTCCAGGCTCCTCTGTCCATATTTCCCAGGCAAGAATACTGGAGTGGGTTGCCATTTACATCTTCCCAACCCAGGGATCAAAACTTACATATCAATTACATGTGTTCTTGGACTCTTTGTTCAAGATGATGGGGATATTGATAACAGCTTTTCATAGTTATTGAGAATTTAATGAGACAATATGAGAATAAGCCAACCTATGTTTGGTGGAACTTCAAGAGGCTATAAATAAAATCTGTGGTATAAGCCTGTAACTCCAGGAAAAAAAAAAAATATATATATATATATGTGTGTGTGTGTGTGTGTGTGTGTGTGTGTGTGTACTCAGTACACAAATGAAAATTTACCACTATAACCCTACTAGTATTTGATTTTCATGAAAAAATCAAGATTGAAAGCATTTTATTCATTCATCTGGAGGAAAATTCCTTTACAATGTTATGTTGGCTTCTGTGAACAACAAGGTGAGTCAGTCATAATTATATATATAGGTCCCCTCCCTCGGGAGCCTCCCTCCCTTGAAGGCATTTTAAAACTCAGATTGAAGTCCAGTGAACTGATTAGAAAGCCCAACCTTGGCATAAACTCATCTTAAATAAGCCCCAGGGATGTTAATGCCTTGAAGAAAAGTTAAATGTAAATATTAATAAACTAGTTACTCAGTCATGTCTGAATCTTTGAGACCCTGTGGACTGTAGCCCACCAGTCTCCTCCATTCATGGGATTCTCCAGGCAAGAATACTAGAGTAGGTAGCCATTCCCTTCTCCCAGGGTTCTTCCCGATCCAGGGATGGAACTCGGGTCTCTTGCATTGCAGGTAGATTCTTTACCGTCTGAGACATTAGATTAAGCATGGAAAAGGCACGTATGAGGTATTGAGTGCACGGATGGTTTCCGTGCAGCTCCTGCCATAAAGACCTGCCAAGTCAGACCCACGCACCGGGATAATTCATGGGTCTCTGTAGACATTAGCTGTGCTGCACATGAAGGATGAAACAGGTAAGTGGAGGGGGCAGAAGAGAGAGTTCATTGCAGAGTTTGAAAATTAAATAAAGTTTATTCTTGCTCCATCATCTTTAGGGGAAAATGAATGTAACTCAGGTTAAGTGGAAGACCCCTTTCTGGAGCCCCAGCGCAGTTTCCCTCTCATAATGAAGCTAAAGATCACCATCCAGCCTTGGTGGCTGCATGCTTTATGGAAATAATAATTTTGAAGTTTCAGAGTACTTCTCCGTAAGGAGCTCATTTGCATAACTGAATCAAAACTAGAGGTCAGAGTAACTGAAGGCTGTGAGCAAGGACTGAGCTTGAGCACAGGAAGCAAACCACACCACCTCCGAAAGCCAGAAGGGAGTTGTGTGAATAAGTTAGGATAACCCAGGCACAGAGATAGCTGATCAATCCCGATAAAAGATTTGCTTTACAATACACAGCATTATCCTTGAGAATATTCTAGATTATAAATTTCTTCAAGACAGACATCGGTTCTTAATTCATCCTTTATATTGCTTTGTATCCAGTAAATGCAGGTGTTGCCAGAAAAGGTAGAATTGTTTTCTGTGTTTCAAGATTGTGATGTACTGTAAGTAAACCTTTTGTTCCTGAATTTCTGGTTTAGTCGGTTTAGTGATTTTAGCCATTTTCTACTTTTTCAAGCTCTGCATTTTGGCCTCAAAGGTTATATTACACCTACTTTTAAATTAACAACTCCACTGAATTACCCAAAGATCTAGCGGTCTAACTTTTACTCTATTTTCCAAGTTTCAGGATCTTTTTTGTTGTTGTTGGTCTATATTTCATTAGAGTCCCACAATGGAAATGAAATAAAAGCAATGCATGCTTCATGCAGAGGTGAATAACTAGACGTGCAGAAAGTGAGTGCTCTGTTTCATATTCTCCACAATCCCACTCTTCAAGCATAAGCCTTGTTAACAGTGATGCCGCTTCCTACATCACTTCAGTGCATATCCAAACACATATCTGTATGTTTGATGTAAATAGGACCTTACTCTTACAGTTGTTATAAAATCTCAAACATATGATGTGAATGTTTTTCCTTATTGGTCCATATTAGTCATTTGAATACCTGAATAATATTCTATTATACAGATGCAGCACAGTCCTCTGTTGATGAGGCTTAAGTTGTTTCCAAGCATTTTCTATTATTGTAGCACTGAATGCATGATTTTCCATGTACTTCTGCAAGTCTTCCTAAAGGAGGTCTTCTTAGAAGTGAAATGGGGGGCATTGCAAAGACAATGAACGTTTAAACTTTGGAAAGTCATTCCCATATTAACCTCAAAAAAATACCAATTTGGCCTCTCATGCCAGCTTGTTAGTTTGTTTTCTAGCGCCTCACCAGTAATGGGCATAATTAATCCCTGTTTTCCCCACCATGTTTATCAATAGCTCCTTTACTTCTGAAGTAGCTTTTGTTTGCATTTCTTTGCTTACTACTGAGATCCGCCCCCCCCCCTTTTTTATTGGAGTATAACTGCTTTACAGTGTTGTGTTAGTTTCTGCTGTACAACAAAGTGAATCAGTGTAAACTTATATCTGCTCCCTCTTGAGCCTCCCACCCATCCCCACCATCCCACCCCTCTAGGTCATCACAGAGCACTGAGCTGAGCTCCTTGTGCTATACAGCCGCTTTCTGCTTGCTGTGGAGTCGCAGAGGCGGACACGACTAAAGAGACTTAGCAGTAGTAGTAGTAGTAGTGTAATATACCAGAGAAGGCGATGGCCCCCCACTCCAGTACTCTCGCCTGGAAAACCCCATGGGCGGGGGAGCCTGGAGTCCATGGGGTCGCTGAGGGTCAGACACGACTGAGCGACTTCACTTTCACTTTTCACTTTCATGCATTGGAGAAGTGTTCTTGCCTGGAGAATCCCAGGGATGGGGGAGCCTGATGGGCTGCCGTCTATGGGGTCACATAGAGTCGGCCACGACTGAGGCGACTTCACAGCAGCAGTGTAATATACATCTCAATCCTACTCTCCCAGTTCCTCTGTCCTACTGCCCTTTTCAGTTGTTAACTGGACATTTGAATTTTTTCTTCTGTGAATTGACTATGAATGTCTTTTGTCCATTTTTCTTTGGGATTGCTATCTCTCACAGGAAACTACCAAGAAAGCAAATCATTCTAAAGTATAACAGATAGTTAAGCTAAAAATATTTCAGGCGTGATCCCTAAATGCCCTGCCCCTGTAGAAAATCATAATGTGCATGTATAATGTTTTTAGAAACATGGTGTTATGCCCCGTTGATTTTAGGTTAGGTCTCTCTTGAATCATTTTTACTGCTAAGCATTCCTTCCAGTCTTTTTCATATTCCTGACATTTCATGTAGTCTATCGTTATTCTCAGTTTTCTCTTTTTAGCTAATCTGTTTAGAGCCAGGATTTGTGGAAGATTCAGTCATCCCAGCAGCCCTCGGAGGACAAGTCCAGTCCCTATATGAATGTTTTTTTTAAAGAAATGAAAAGAAATAAGGATTTTAAGGAAATATACGGGAGTTGTTTATGCCTTCAGATAGTTAATGTTTACAATAATAATCCATAGTTTTTTCCCCCAGTACATTTCTCCTCTGCCGCTTTTCCCACCTTTCCCTCTTCCTTCTTTTCTGCCTTTTGCCCATTTTCTCTGTCTCTCTTCTCCAGCAGCAGCTCTGAATCCATTAATTTTGTCTCCTGGAATTCTAGGTAGAAACTCTCAGTAAAATGGGTATCTACTGGTAATTCTTCAATGGTGAAATAGTGGTTATTCTCATTCAGTAGACCAGAGAGAGGCAAGGATGTCCACTTATCCTGTTGTTTACTTGTTTGCCTTTGCTCTCTGGGTGGTAGGGGATATAGATAAGTAATAGCAATTGTAAGTTTAAACTTGGCCTTCCCTGGTGGCTTGGATGGTAAAGAGCCCACCTGCAGTGCAGGAGACCTGGGTTTGATCCCTTTGGGAAGACCCTTGGAGAAGGGAATGGTTACACCCTCCAGTATTCTTGCTTAGAGAATTCTATGGACAGAGGAGCCTGGTGGGCTACAGTCCATGGGGGTTGCATAGAGTCAGACATGACTGAGTGAAGATTTAAACTTGGGAAAAGAGAAGCTAAAATATATCTGGATGATATACTTATATTTCTAGAACACCTAAGATAATGAACTGGAAAGTTTTTTCTTTTTTATTACTAAGTAAGCAAGTTCAGTAGAAGTAGCTTAGTTCAAAATTAATGTACAAAAATCAGTAGACTTCCTACATCCAAACAGCTACCTGAAGATAGAAATGATACTGACAGAAAACATACCAATGTGCAACAGAAATCCAGTGACAGAATACCCAAGAAATAAAAAGTAACAAAAAATAAGAAAGATCAATGTTTAAAAAAACTATGACATAAAACTTTTTAGATAAAATGCTTCAGTGGTATAACAATGCCAAGTTTCCTTTGGCATGATCCCATAAAAATATTAACCAGATTTTTAAAAATCAAATTCGTAAGTTCATAGGCAACATAAAATATGTAACAATAGACAAGAAACTTTTGGCTAAGCAGAATTAGAATGGGCTAATCTTATCAGATATTCAAATATATACTTTAATACAAATTCTAATTAAATCAGTTTGGTTCTGGCAAATTAACAGACCAATTAATGGAACAAAATGGTAAGTCTTAATATTGACCCATATGCACATGAGATTTGGTATATAGTACAGCAATATGTGAACTGTGAACTTCCAAATGTTCAAGCTGGTTTTCAAAAAGGCAGAGGAACCAGAGATCAGATTGCCAACATCCACTGGATCATCGAAAAAGAAAGAGAATTCCAGAAAAACATCTATTTCTGCTTTTTTGACAATGCCAAAGCCTTTGACTGTCTAGATCACAATCAGCTGTGGAAAATTCTGAAAGAGATGGCAATACAAGACCACCTGACCTGCCTCTTGAGAAACCTGTATGCAGGTCAGGAAGCAATAGTTAGAATTGGACATGGAACAACAGATTGGTTTCAAATAGGAAAAGGAGTACGTCAAGGCTGTATATTGTCACCCTGCTTATTTAACTTCTATGCAGAGTACATCATGAGAAATGCTGGACTGGAAGAAACACAAGCTGGAATCAAGATTGCCGGGAGAAATATCAATGACCTCAGATATGCAGATGACACCACCCTTATGGCAGGAAGTGAAGAAGAACTAAAGAGCCTCCTGATGAAAGTGAAAGAAGAGAGTGAAAAAGTTGGCTTAAAGCTCAACATTCAGAAAATGAAGATCATGGCATCTGGTCCCATCACTTCATGGGAAATAGATGGAGAAACAGTGGAAACAGTGTCAGACTTTATTTTTGGAGGCTCCAAACTCGCTGCAGATGGTAACTGCAGCCATGAAATTAAAAGACGCTTACTCCTTGGAAGAAAAGTTATGACCAACCTAGATAGCATACTGAAAAGCAGAGACATTACTTTGCCAACAAAGGTCCGTCTAGTCAAGGCTATGGTTTTTCCAGTGGTATTGTATGGATGTGAATTGGACTGTGAAGAAAGCTGAGCACCTAAGAATTGATGCTTTTGAACTGTGGTGTTGGAGAAGACTCCTGAGAGTCCCTTGAACTGCAAGGAGATCCAACCAGTCCATTCTGAAGGAGATCGGCCCTGGGTGTTCTTTGGAAGGAATGATGCTAAAGCTGAAACTTCAGTACTTTGGCCACCTCATGCGAAGAGTTGACTCATTGGAAAAGACTCTGATGCTGGGGGGTATTGGGGGCAGGAGGAAAAGGGGACGACCAAGGATGAGATGGCTGGATGGCATCACTGACTCAATGAATGTGAGTCTGAGTGAACTCCAGGAGATGGTGATAGACAGGGAGGCCTGGCGTGCTGTGATTCATGGGGTCGCAAAGAGTCGGACATGACTGAGCGACTGAACTGAGCTGAACAAATATATGAAGTTAATATGTGATAGAAGCAGCATTTTAAAACAAGGAAGGAGAGATCTGTTACTTGTTCAACAAAGTAGATCTTTATCTCAGTTCTTACACAGAAAGAAATTCCAGATATATTAGAAAATTAAAATGGAAGAAAATTGGAACAAAGTATTATTGCAAGAAAACATGGGAAATTTTTAAAATATAATCTAATCTTGAAGATCTTTCTAATGATTATATGAGGCTGATCTCGGGTGGCCTTGACCTGCCATGGCTTGAACTGGAGCTTAGCTTTCCAGGCAGAGATTGGGTCGCAATGGAGAGAGCACCAGATCCTAGCCACTAGACCAGTGGTCAGTGACAAGGGCCCTGGCCCTTCAGGAAAGAATTTCCACAAGGGAGGAAAGTAGTGAAGCAAGTATTTATTAGGAGGAAAAGAGAGGATAGTACCTGTGGATAGACACACAGCACACAGGTGAACTCACACACAGAGAGAGGGAGAGACGTCCCCTTGTGGTAGTTTAAATCACTTATATGGGACATTCCTTCTGACTTTTCTTTGGCCAGTCATTTTGGTTTGCCTGGTTCATAGCCTATATCAGGGCTTCCTTGGTGGCTCAGTTGATAAAGAATCCACCTGCAACACGGGAGACCTGGGTTCAATCCCTGGGTTGGGAAGATCTCCTGGAGGAGAGCAGGTAACCCACTCCAGTACTCTTGCCTGGAGGATTCCCATGGGCAGAGGAGCCTGGCGGGCTGCAGTCCATGGGGTCACAGAGTCAGACACGACTGTAACTGAGCACAGCACAGCTCTGTCCATATTTGGTATATCTCAGGATCCTCCCTTGTGCGTGCATTCATCTCTTGACATCACAACTGTTTGACCAACAAGGAGCATGTGTGGTCAGGGAGGTCTTCTGACTTGAGAATGAGAAATACGTGGTATGGGCAAAGCCCAGCTGCCTCCCTTAATTGTCCTGCTATTCTCACCTTGGAGTTTCCTCCACAGGGAATGGGGTGGGGCGGCATCTACCTCCTGCCTTGAGGCCATCAATCAACATACTGATATTTTCTATTTGCTTAAAGATACAATCAAAAAAAGTAAAAAATATAAATTAACTATGGTTGCCAGCATTTCACTACCAGAGAGCTGATTTCTTTGATATATAAACAGCTTGTATAAATCAATTCTAAAAACCAAATGAGAAAAAATTCTCCCCCTTCTATGGAAAGTGGTATGAGAAATCCAACACTGGGCTTACCTCTGGGAAGGGGAACTAGAGAAACCAGGAGTGGGAGAGATTTCCTCTTTACTTTGTACTGTGGGGTTTTTATAATACCTTGAGCACAAGTAGTTACCAAATAAAGAAGATGAGAGAAAGACAGATTGGGCACCGAGTACTTTTTGAAGCTGGAAGCTTCAAAATCTGTTTTCCCCAGTTCCCCTTGCTGCCTGCCACCAACCTGTACAAGTAGGAGAAGAGAGGGAAGAAAACGAAAATAGAAATAGTTACATGCATCCCCACTGCCTTCTGTTTTTTTTTTTTTTTCTTTAAATACATTTACCATTAGCAGAGGCTTCCCTGGTAAGCTCAGATGGTAAAGAATCTGCCCACAATGTGGGAGACATGGGTTTGATCCATGGATTGGAAAGATCCCCTGGAGAAGGGAACAGCAATCCACTCCAGTATTCTTGCCTGGAGAATCCCATGCGTAGAAGAGCCTGGCTGGCTATACAGTCCATGGGGCCGCAAAGAGTCAGACACAACTCAGCAACTGACACACACATAACCATTAGCAGCTTTTGTCTAAAGGACCTATGGGAAATGTCTTGCTCTGCTCACTGCAGGATAGGCCAATACATCTGAGACAAGGTATTGAGACAAAGGGACTTTATTTGGGAGCTGGCTGTCAGAGAAGATGGCAGCCTAGAGCCTCAAAATAACCACTTGTCAAGGCCTGGATGGTTTTTTTAGGGATCAGAGATGGGGCAGGAGGTGAGGAAACAAACAAACAAAAAAAACATTTACTTCTTGCAGACAGCTCCTAGAGCAGCAAACCTCAGGCAGGGGGATGTGTTAGTTTCACTTCCAGACAATCCTTCACTGGTGGGCAGGGTCAGGCTATCTCCCCGAGGCAGGCCATGATGTATGCCTACAATAACAAAAGTGGCTAGATTAGGGATCAAGTCACAGAAGCAAATTCAGTAAGAATTCAAAATTAACCCTTCCTGATGACATATCCTCTAAATGCTGAAGGACTTTTGTATTTCCAGGCTTAATAGATTGCTTTGTGTGTGTGTGACTCAAGAGGAGTTTGATCTTGCCATCCCTCACAAGGCCTCTCTTCATACCACTTTCCATCTTGCCTGAAAAGCATTCCTGCTCAGATTTTACTTATGGGAAAAATAAGTAAGTTCTCTAGAGGGAATGATGGACTTTGAACTATTTCCTAGTGTTTTTCTAGGATTTTAGAAATGCTACATAGCTTAGAGCTACTGAAATTTGATGTACTCTCTTGTTACTGAGGATTAAAAAGATGACATGTGTGTGTCTGACTCTGTGACCCCATACACTGCAGCCTCCCAGGCTCCTCTGTCTGTGGGATTCTCCAGGCAAGACTACTGAAGTGGGTTGCCGTGCCCTCCTCCAGGGGATCTTCCCAACCCAGGGATCAAACCCGCGTCTCTTTTGTCTCCTGCATTGGCAGGTGCATTCTATACCACTAGCGCCACCTGGGAAGCCTGAAGGATGACATGGCTCACGTCTAGTTTAAATGGTGTTTTTGCTCTAGTGAGAAATGTTTCTTCTTTACAGTAGAGAAGAAGGTAAGACCTTTTGCCTTATTAATGGTATTGGCACAGCTGTGTCACATGCAAAGCTGATAGATGTATACAAGACACTGGCTTCAAGGTGGAGCAGCTGGAATTGAAACTTCTTAGTGCACTCTTGCCTGGAAAATCCCATGGATGGAGGAGGCTGGTAGGCTGCAGTCCATGGGGTCCCTAAGAGTTGGACATGACTGAGCGACTTCACTTTCACTTTTCGCTTTCATGCATTGGAGAAGGAAATGGCAACCCACTCCAGTGCTCTTGCCTAGAGAATCCCAGGGATGGGGGAGTGTGGTGGGCTGCCTTCTCTGGGGTCGCACAGAGTCAGACACGACTGAAGCGACTTAGCAGCAGCAGCAGCAGCAGTGCACTCTAGCTTTCCCCCTCATCTTATAGAAATATCAGCCTGTGTTTGGATTTTACAGGCATTTAAAATCACTGGAAAGGACATTTCTACTACTTAGAGTCTCATTTTCCAAAACTGTCTTCAAAAACATGGTCATGCTCCCTGTAAGTGAAGTTACCAGATATGTTCTCCTGCAGAGGAGGAATCCATATAAAAGGTCCAGTTTGTGATTTAGAAACTTCAGCTCTTTTTCCAGGAGTATCTCAGCTAATTTCCTGCACCTTAGTAAGTTTGTGATTTCTTTAGCTTCTTTACACCAATTCTAAGTCCACATCCTGCCAGGAAATGCAGTGAACATGGGTCATTACAATCCTTACAAAAACATATTCAGATTTGAAGAACTGGGGTCCAAGGTGAGAAGTATATTTCTACTTTGGGGAAAATAAGTTCTGATATCATCTGTTCCTGCAGAAAATGTCTCTCACTGGCTCTCTGCAGGGTTTTACCTAACAGCTCATTATGGGGCTGTTATTTGGCCCCCTGAAGATTGTTGTGTTCTGTGGGCTTCCTGGCTTGTAGCTCTTGGAGAAAATTGTTCCATGTCATTGTTATATAGCTCATAATTGGTTTAGGTCCATATTTTATAGTTCATCAGGCCGGCAGGTTTTGGATGCATGAGTAGCAAAGAATATATAGAGATTTTCAAGTGCATTCTACATTCTTAGCATTTTCTGTATATTTAGAAGGTACTTGACCATAAAGTGACATTTTATCTGGGTATTGTGTTGATAGTTATAAAAAATTCTGTATATCCCCTTAGTTCCAGCATTCATGTGGAAGTTGAACTATACTAAGTATAAAGAAACCATTCTCTCCAGGGCAGACCAGCAAAGGTCTTCAGAATGTACATAAAATCATAGCTTAATCTTGTCACAAAATTCACATTTCTTAAATTTTCACTTTCTATCAATATCTTCCCTAGTTTTCATATTCCCAACCCATATTCTTCATTTTCAATCTGTTTATGTTCAAGTATCCCAGTGGGAACAGAAGGGTGCTTGCAGACTTAATCAGATTACTCAGGCATTTGATTTGATTACATCATTAAAATAAGTAAAAATATCAGATGAACTGGTTTGGGTTTGTCTACTTTGTTTTTATTATTGCTAATATTATTTTTTGACACAAACGTATCTAAATCTCAACAAATAGAATGGATTGAAAAAGGAAATTATGCTTTATTCTTTTGGTAGTATATTTCCCACCTGTCTCTCTCTTATATACACTCAACTCTTCTTGAAACTACCAAATTATTAATGCTTCTGCCACTAAAATACACATACTCCGCTCATATAGTTTTTGACTGTAAATCCCAGAACAAACTTGCAGTCATAATTTCCTTCCCATGTACAGTGACCCATCACTAATTATTTAACTCAGTATATTAAAATGTTTTTAGTTTGCCTATCTGAGCAATGAAAGGGTTAATGATATTGAACAATGAATTAGTAATAATAGCTACTGTTTATTGAGAAGTTATTTTAACCAACACTATAGTGGACAGTTTATATATATATAAATATGTATAAATATATAAATATATATATATATGCTGTGCTTAGTCGCTCAGCCATGTCCAACTCTTTGTAACCCAATGAACTGTAGCCTGCCAGGCTCCTCTGTCCATGGGAATTCTCCAGGCAAGAATTCTAGAGTGGGTTGCCACACTCTCCTCCAGGGGATCTTCCCAACCCAGGGATCAAACCCAGGTCTCCTGCATTGCAGACAGATTTTTTTACCATCTGAGCCACCAGGGAAGCCTATGCATGTATAAGTGTGTGTGTGTATAAAACAGCTTTATCCCTAAGAAGATATTAAAGTCAGACACAGATGCTGTCACTGATGTAACCCTATTGGTATTATCCTCATTTTACAGGCAAGGAAACTGAGGCTCCAAGATGATGAACCAGTTTTTTAAGGATAGTTGTTAAGCGATATGCAGGGATTCAAGTTCCCTCAGTCTTCTGCCACCAGTGTACTGCTGCTGCTGCTGCTAAGTTGCATCAGTCGTGTCCGACTCTGTGCGACCGCGTAGATGGCAGCCCAACAGGCTCCCCCATCCCTGGGACCCTCCAGGCAAGAATACTGGAGTGGGTTGCCATTTCCTTCTCCAATGCATGAAAGTGAAGTTGCTCAGTCGTGTCCGACTCTTAGCGACCCCATGGACTGTAGCCCACCAGGCTTCAGAGGAGCCTTGTGGGCTACAGTCCATGGGATCGCTACTGGATCCCCTCTATTCAGGACAGGTTTTGTCATTTTACACATGGAGGAGCCAACATAACCAAAGTTTAAAACAACACGTCCAAAGTTTCATGGCTATCAAGTGATGAAGCAAGGATGTGAAGTCTTATCTTTCTGATTTCAAGGCCCATGTGCAAAACCATTATGCTACACATTAAAAAATGATTTCTATTATATCCTTATTTTTTAAATTTTAATATGATTGAGCTATCAGTCACCCATAGGCATTTTCTCTTTCAACTCTGGGAAGTATGTAGATTAGAAATACTCTTCTGAAAAAGTTTCAAATGTCTCTACAGGGAAGAAAGTCCTAAAACTGTTCTAGCTTGAACAGAAAATATTTCCATCTGTCACATTTGTGGATACCACATGGGGCTTTTATATAATGCTTTTGTTTGGTCCTGAAGGCATAGATTAATTTTTACTTCCCTTTGGCAGATAGCCTCACCGTCTGGCAACTTGTTAAACCTTGAGATAAGAATAAAAATTCAAACAAAAAAGTAAGGCGATATCAAGTATATTTAAAATAATAGGCAGACTTCAGCTG
This sequence comes from Ovis aries, assembly GCF_016772045.2. NCBI lineage: Eukaryota > Metazoa > Chordata > Mammalia > Artiodactyla > Bovidae > Ovis > Ovis aries. The sequence goes on from NC_056061.1 coordinate 56,002,401, forward strand.
AGAAGATGAAGAAAAGCCATGGAGCAAGAACCCTTGTGAAACAGTGAGAAATAATGATGACTTTGAATCTGTGTTGCAAACTCCTACTGATGTATCAGGTGTCCATGACCTGCTGCTGCTTCTTGGAAGCCTCCCTGATTCCTCCACATAGTATGGAAGAGCATTCTGTTATAATACCATCAGAACTTTTCCTTCATTCAAGTTTAAATGTATACTTTGAGTTCCCACTGGACTCCATACTCTTTGAAATCAGGGACTGAGTGTTATTATCTTTGAATCCCTAGTACCTAGCATATTTCAGTTGTGCTTAAGCTTTCATCAAGGCAGTTCACAGTCAACAGATAAACTTGCTGAGCACTAAGTACATTCTAAGCACTGTGTGAGGCCTTGGAAGATAGCATGAAAAATAATAGAAAAAAGGGCGTCTAACCAAGAATGAACGTTGGACTTGGAGTCGGAAAACTTGAATTCCAGTCTTATTTTCTACTTCATTGTTGGATCTTAAACAACATTCTTGGTTCTTAGTTGGCTAGAAGGAATGTCCAGATTCAGAGTCTTCTAAAGCTTTTAACTCTCCAAATCTAGTTACTTACCATTACCTCAGATATAAGGATATGAATGCATCTAGAATCACATCTGGTGGATAGTAGGCTCATGTGTGGTCAAAATAATAGGTCAGTATGGTCAACAGAAGACTTAAGTGTACAGGAATAAACTTCCATGAGGGTGTAAATATTAAAAACCAGATTTAGGGCTATGAAAAGCAAATCTAGGATATGCTTAAACTTGTTAAAAAAAAAAAAGAGTAAAGGACAACAGAAATAAGGTTTTTAGAATTACAATCAGAGCCAGAATAGGAGAGGATAAACCTGATGGTTAGATGAGATGGTATAGTGTTGATATGTAACACACAGGCAGAAATCTTCTTTGTCAAGGAGAAAGAGCTTTTGGCTGAGATGTGTAGAATAAAAATGGTACGGAGGGGATATGAGCTCAAGGTGATGAGTAGATGGTAATGGAGTCCCTGAAACAATGCAACAGTCTACATCTCTAGCAAGAAAGGTAGCCAATAAGATTGAATTCCTACTGATGATTTCTGAGATCTTCAATGAATGGGTTTGATCACAAAGGCCTGGAGATGGCCCAATAGCATCCTGCTTTGCACAGTGAAGAAGCAAGCATGTTGTGTGAAGTTGAAGCTGCTGATCTAATAGCTAGCAGTTTTGCTAGCAAAACTGTAACTGATTTATGAACACTGAAAATGAAAAATAGGATAATTGATATACAGCTAACAGTTGAGTTCAGTTCAGTCGCTCAGTCATGTCCAACTCTTTGAGACCCCATGGATCACAGCACGCCAGGCCTCCCTGTCCATTACCAACTCCCGGAGTCTATCCAAACCCATGTCCATCGAGTCAGTGATCCCATCCGGTCATCTCATCCTCTGTCGTCCCCTTCTCCTCCTACCCGCAATCCTTCCCAGCATTAGGGTCTTTTCCAGTGAGTCAACCCTTCGCATCAGGTGGCCAAAGTATTGGAGTTTCAGCTTCAACATCAGTCCTTCCAATGAACACCCAGGACTGATCTCCTTTAGGATGGACTGGTTGGATCTTCTTGTAGTCCAAGGGAGAGTCAAGAGTCTTCTCCAGCACCACAGTTCAAAAGCATCAATTCTTCGCTGCTCAGCTTTCTTCATCGTCCAATTCTAATGTCCATACATGACTACTGGAAAAACCATAGCCTTGACTAGACAGACCTTTGTTGGCAAAGTAATGTCTCTGCTTTTTAATATGCTGTCTAGGTTGGTCATAACTTTCCCTTCAAGGAGTAAGCGTCTTTTAATTTCATGGCTGCAATCACCATCTGCAGTGATTTAGGAGCCCCCCAAAATAAAGTCTGACACTGTTTCCACTGTTTCCCCATCTACTTGCCATAAAGTAATGGATCAATGATCTTAGTTTTCTGAATGTTGAGCTTTAAGCTAACTTTTTCATTCTCCTCCTTTGCTTTTTTTAAAATATAAATTTATTTATCTTAATTGTCCTTCTTCACTTTCATCAAGAGGCTTTTTAGTTCCTCTTCACTTTCTGCCATAAGGGTGGTATCATCTGCATATCTGAGGTTATTGATATTTCTTCCGGCAATCTTGATTCCAGCTTGTGCTTCTTCCAGCCCAACATTTCTCATGATGTACTCCGCATATAAATTAAATAAGCAGGGTGACAATATACAGCCTTGACGTACTCCTTTTCCTATTTGGAACCAGTCTGTTCCATATCCAGTTCTAACCGTTGCTTCCTGACCTGCATACAGATTGCTCAAGAGACAGGTCTGTTGGTCTGGTATTCCCATCTCTCTCAGAATTTTCCACAGTTTATTGTGATCCACACAGTCAAAGGCTTTGGCACAGTCAATAAAGCAGAAATAGATGTTTTTCTGGAACTCTCTTGCTTTTTCGATGATCTAGCAGATGTTGGCAATTTGATCTCTGGTTCCTCTGCCTTTTCTAAAACCAGGTTGAACATCAGGAAGTTCACAGTTCATGTATTGCTGAAGCCTGGCTTGGAGAATTTTGAGCATTACTTTACTAGCGTGTGAGATGAGTGCAATTGTGCGGTAGTTTGAGCATTCTTTGGCATTGCCTTTCTAAAAGCTAAAAGTTAACCCAAACTAATTTTGTTGTTGTTGTTTTGGGTTATTTACAGAAGAATATCTGTCAGCTTGTCATTTCACAAAATCATATCTCTTGGGAGAATATGGAAGCACCGAGTGTAGCTGACTCTCTTGCTAGACTTATTTATAACTAGTTGAATGACCGCCTAAAAAAAATAGCTGCTATATTCTTCAGGCCAGGATGCATATTTTGAGACCTATATCTACTATAGTACCAGATACCAGTTTTTACTTGTTACTTGAATGAATATCTATATAAATTAAAAATGCCCACCTAGGAGGAAGTCTCTAGTGGAATATCACAGGGTGTAATTCAAGTTTCAGAAGTTTGGGTGAAGCCTTGGATCCAGAGAGATGGATAAAAAAAAAAAAAAAAAAAACAACTCTGTGCCCAGGTTAACAAAGTGAAATTCAGTGTAGAAAGCTTCTTCACTTGGATCTTTGAGAAAAGTCCCAGCCCTATTCTCTCCAGGATGGTAAAGAAAGGAGGAGAGTTGGGGTGGTGATTGGTTTGTTCTGAGTCTACTCCATCATAGGCTGAAAGGGATCTAGACAGATGTGAGAGGTCAATGCTCACCCAAGGACACACCTTCACTCTCATCTATTCCCAATAAAAATGGAAATGGAAGTCAGCTGGTTCATAGTCACCGTTCTAAAGGAGGCTTCCTAGGTGGCATAGTGGTAAAGAATCCTGCCAATGCAGGAGATGCAGTTCCATCCCTGGATTGGGAAGATCCCCTGGAGAAGGCTAGGGCAACCCATTCCAGTATTCTTGCCTGGAAAATTCCATGGACAGAGGAGCCTGGTGGGCTGTCCATGGGATTGCAAAGAGGACGCAACTGAGCAACTGAGCGTGCAATCACTGTTCTAAAGGCACAAACATTCTTTAGGGTCTGGTGTTCTGATAGAAACAGGAACCAAAGTAAGAAAAATGGGCAGGTAAAGAAGACCTCAAGTGAAAGCAAATGTGGAGGCCCATGTCATCTCAAATTCTATAAGAGCACGGGCTTTGTAGCCACCTCTGAGCTGTGCAACCTTAGGCAACTTACCTAGACTCCCTGAGCCTTAGTTTTCTCATCTGTAAAATAGATATCATAATGATTGTGTCTACTTCCAGAATTGCTGTGATAATAAATATGTTCTTATACCAAAACACTTAGAATGGCTCCTGACTGTGACCAGTGTGTTAGCTATTATTACTATTATTATTATTAAAACCTAGAAGGATGCTATGATTTGTTATGGTAAGAAGACTGTAGTTTACAGGATCCCTATTCTCCCATCCTTTCACCTCCAGCCAAAAAAAAAAAAAAAGTGGTAAAATGTAGAATGGAGGAGATGTGGCTTTACAGAATAAATAAACAAGTAGACTTAGGCTATTTTGTGTATACTGAATACTTTGGATCAAGTTGACAGTGCAGTTTGACACTGCTGAGGCCTGTGTATTCACCACTTCTAGATTTTATAGTTTCCCTAGGTTTCTATGGTTTTTCCAGTAGTCGTGTATGGATGTGAGAGTTAGACTATAAGGAAAGCTAAACGCCGAAGAATTGGTGCTTTTGAACTGTGGTGCTGGAGAAGATTCTTGAGAGTCCCTTGGACTGCAAGGAAATCAAACCAGTCCATCCTAAAGGAAATCAGTCCTGGGTGTTCATTGTTAGGACCGATGCTAAAGCTGAAACTCCAATACTTTGGCCACCTGAGGTGAAGAGTTGACTCATTTGAAAAGACCCTGATGCTGGGAAAGATGAAAGGCAGGAGGAGAAGGGGATGACAGAGGATGAGATGGTTGGATGGCATCACCGACTTGATGGACATGAGTTTGAGTAAACTCTGGGAGTTGGTGATGGACAGGGAGGCCTGTCATGTTGCAGTCCATGGGGTCGCAGAGTCAGACATGACTGAACGACGGAAATGGACTGAACTGAACTGAACTGAACTGTGATTTTTCCAATATCAACTCCTCATGTACAAGTTGAGATAAATTTTCCCTAGATGACAACAAATGTGTTTTGCATCTTCCTCTAACTCGACAAGCATGAGTCTAGCATTCAAGCATTTGGGAATGACTATTGCTACCTTTCAAGACCTGGCCCTCCATCTCTCTAGGCCAGCCCCGCCCCACCCCGCTTTTCCTCTATCAACTTTAGGAATAGAAAATGGCATCATAAGGAGAAAATGTTTTAACAAGTTGGGGACGACTCAAAATGTATATGGAGTGGGAATTCACCGTGGTTGCTTTTAAACCAGATGCAAGCCTTTTGCCCTTGTTTTCATTCCCTCCCTTGGTGCTGAGTGCTAAGGCCAGCCAGAGCTATGTTCCCCAGTCTTTCTTTCTTTCTTGACCTTCTCTGAAATGCCTTTCACTTGCTGTTATCACTCTGATGAATGTTAGAATGCTGTCATCTGTATGAAGCCTGCTGTAAAAGTCCTACCTGATTGAAATTTTTATTCTAGGGGTTACCACATTCTGTTCTATGTAGATATACCAGCCCCTTCATTAGCTTTCAAGCTCTTTGAAGCAGTGACTGAGTGTGTGCATTTTTGCTTTTCCTTTAGGGTCAGTTTGGGGCTCCGAATCCTGAAAGAAGCTCATTTAGTGTTGAATCGTTTTGAATGGAATTGAGGGAGCACATTGACATCCAACCTGAACTTGCTAACCCTTGGGTGTCTTGGTGCCTCTGGCTGGCTGGTCAGGGTGGTCTGGCTGAAGAAACTGTGTGAGCTTTTATTTTCCCCTCACTCTAGACTTAATTTCTGTACTCTTCCAGGTGTCTTTCCTCCTCTCAGTCACACTGTTATTCAGCCTGTGCTTTCTCTCCCTGTCCTGTCTAACCAGCTTTGCTTCTTCCTAAAAGAACCCAGTCCCTCACTGCTCTTTTCCAGCTTCCTCTCCTCATCTGTATTTCTCAAAATATGTTTTTTCTCTTCCATCCCCTTTTTCTTTGTCAACTTTAGGAATAGAAAATTGCATCATAAGGAGAAAATGTTTTAACAATTTGGGGAGGACTGGGAATGTATATGGAGTGGGAATTCACCGTGGTTGTTTTTATACCAGATGCAAGACTTTTGCCCTTGTTTTCATTCTATTCAGAAAGATTTCAGACTAAATCCTTATCCTCCTAAATGGAAATAACTGAGTTAGATGGCTGCTATCTAATCTAAGCATTTTTTTTTTCAAACGCTCAAACTGGTATTTGGTTCAAGAAAACATAGATGGACACAGCTTTGTTTTACCCAAGGTTTTGTGCATGTCCTCAACTGTAGTGTGCATACTTTGATAAACTTCGTAGGCTAGAGCTGTGGGTTAGATCATGGTTTGTTCTTCCAACATTCAACTATTTTAATCCAAGCTATAATTCCAATGAAGGCTGGATTTATTCACCAGCTTGTTCAGCTAACTAAAACTGTGGGTACCATCCACCACCACGTTATTTAAACACAATTCAGAAATCATAAATAGAAATCCAAAAGGAGAGCTTGATTTCACAAGACAGAATTTGATACTGTGAAGAAACTCTTGTAGAAATTTGCCAGAGACCTTGCGGGTCTTAAAATATTCTCTGCTTTCTACTAGCCAGATTTGGCAGCTTGAGAACTATTCATTATACGTAATAACAAATATTTTACCAACTCACAAAATGTTGCTTTTTGTTTTGGCATTGCGTTTGTTCAAATTTTAAACTAGGAAAGTCAGTACAGTAATCCTGTGGTCATACAGAAATCTCAGGAGAAGTATTATTCCCATACTGAGCATTTTAGCAAATATTTCTTGACACTAACTATGTGTAAGGTATTATATCAAATATTCCTGGTAACAAAAATGAGAGTTAAACTTGATATTTGACCACAAGTAGTGGAAGAACTAAGACACTGTAATATGGCGAGTGCCCTAGAAAATTTGCTAAAATGCTCTGAGGCATGAACTCATGTGGGATTTGCTTAGCCAGAGGAGGCTTTATAAAGAAATGGAATATTAGCTTTATAGATTAGCCAGAGGATAATATGTGAAATATGTCAAAGAGGTAAAGAAGGATCTAGACAGATGAAACATTATTAATGAAGTCTCAGAAACATTGTATGGAGTATAGGCAGCATGGTTTGGTTTTAGTTTTACATAACTGAAAGAGAGTAATTGGAGATGAAGCTAAATTCCATTGGTCTGAAAACCCAGATTAAAACTTCGGTGAGTAGTGAGAAATATTTTACTTATTCTTCCACTCTTTAAACAACTTCAGAACCATATTTTTAGATAATTAATCTAAGCTTGATTGTGGAGGAAGAGAAATGGAGTTTGGAAGACCAGTTGGGAGATTATTACAGTTGGGAGATTATTATAATAGTCTCAGTTCATTTCAGTTCAGTTCAGTCACTCAGTTCAGTTCAGTTCAGTTCAGTCGCTCAGTCGTGTCCAACTCTTTGCGACCCCATGAATCGCAGCACGCCAGGCCTCCCTGTCCATCACCAACTCCCGGAGCACTCAGACTCACATCCATCGAGTCAGTGATGCCATCCAGCCATCTCATCATCTGTCGTCCCCTTCTCCTCCTGCCCCCAATCCCTCCCAGCATCAAAGTCTTTTCCAATGAGTCAACTCTTCGCATGAGATGGCCAAAGTACTGGAGTTTCAGCTTTAGCATCATTCCTTCCAAAGAAATCCCAGGGCTGATCTCCTTCAGAATGGACTTTTTGGATCTCCTTGCAGTCCAAGGGACTCTTAAGAGTCTTCTCCAACACCACAGTTCAAAAGCATCAATTCTTCGGCACTCAGCCTTCTTCACAGTCCAACTCTCACATCCGTACATGACCACTGGGAAAACCATAACCTTGACTAGACGGACCTTAGTCGGCAAAGTAATGCCTCTGCTTTTGAATATGCTATCTAGGTTGGTCATAACTTTTCTTCTAAGGAGTAAGCATCTTTTAATTAGTAAGTGTTAATAAGAATAGCACTAAGCAGGGAAGAACAGGATTGGAATGAAGGAGCAGAATTCAGAGACATTCTATAGTGAAAATTTTTAGGACTTCGAACCTGATTAGAAGATAAGAGGCAGAAGAAAAGGAGGACTTAAAGATAACTATGAAGAGTCAAGCACAAGAACTGAGGCCATTGAAAAAGTCAGACTTCAGTTGGTAGGGTAGAAGGTGAGCCCACCCCTGTGTGGTATGGGATGGAGGGGGAGCTCACCTTTGCTGGAGAAGCATGATTGTGCGCAAATATGTTCCCCAGTGAGGAGCTGGAAATCTGAGACTAAAACTCAGGCTACAGTTCAAAGTACAGGCTTGGGACTCATTAGCATTAAGGAAATAGCGAACGATGTAGGGGGAATATGGATGCCGAGGGAGAGCATAAAGAGAATATGGTCACGGACAGGACACTTGGGGGAAGCGTGTCTGTTTTTAGGGGAGGAAAAATAAGCCCAAATCGAAATAGTCAGTGAGGTCAGGAAAGAGCCATGAAGACACAGTATCATAAAAAAAAGCTGGACAAGAGCGAGTTTCAAGAAAGGAGGGCTCGGGTAATATCATGGAAACAGAGAAGTCAGGAAGATGAGGATTGAGTAGGAGAAATTAAATTTGATAGTTGAGAGTTCATGGGTGACTTTTGCAAGAGTAGTCTTAGAACTGTGAGCTGATGGAATGTATTCTATTTGTAAACCTAAGGTTTGTTTGGGGCCTATTAGGTGTTCTGGATGTTTCCATTTCTTTAAAATAATAGATAATGAAGGATGGTGTGTGTGTGTGTGTGTGTAAGAGAGAGAGAAAAAAAGAGAGAATATGTATATCTTGTGACCAGGAAACCGTTTTATAATTTAAAGCAATAAAATATAATTTTAACTGATAAAGTTACTTAAGGAAAATGGACCTTGAGCTCACATTTCCTTAATAATAGAAACACTAATTCAGCCAAAAAAGGAAATCTCTAGAGTTTTACATTAGCCGATAAACAAAACTTCTACCCAAATTATGTTGATTAAAAAGACATTCTTCTGCCCCATTGCATTACATGAGACAGCAACAACAAAAATATAGAAACACTTGCTGAAATGATGAGCGTACCTCAGAACATAGATTTATCATCTTTTTCTCTTCTTTCCAGAATAAAAGACTGAGCTATGATAGCAACTGGTGGAGTGATAACTGGCCTGGCCGCCTTGAAAAGGCAAGACTCTGCCAGATCACAGCATCATGTCAACCTTAGCCCGTCGCCTGCTGCGCAGGAGAAGAAACCAGTCAGGCGTCGACCTCGGGCCGATGTTGTGGTTGTTCGAGGCAAAATCCGGCTCTATTCCCCATCTGGTTTTTTCCTCATTTTAGGAGTCCTTATCTCTATTGTAGGAATTGCAATGGCAGTCCTCGGATATTGGCCTCAAAAAGAACACTTTATCGATGCTGAGACGACTTTGTCAACAAACGAAACTCAGGTCATCCGGAACCAAGGTGGTGTAGTGGTTCGCTTCTTTGAGCAACATTTGCATTCCGATAAAATGAAAATGCTTGGCCCTTTCACAATGGGGATAGGCATTTTCATTTTCATTTGTGCTAACGCCATTCTTCACGAGAACCGTGACAAAGAAACCAAAATCATACACATGAGGGACATCTATTCCACAGTCATCGACATCCACACTCTGAGAATCAAGGAGCAAAAACACATGAATGGCATCTACACTGGTTTAATGGGAGAAACGGAAGTAAAGCAGAATGGGAGCTCCTGTGCTTCGAGACTGGCAGCAAATACCATTGCTTCTTTTTCAGGTTTCAGGAGCAGTTTTCGGATGGACAGCTCTGTTGAGGAGGATGAGCTTGTGGTGAATGAAAGCAAGAGTTTTGGGCATCTCGTGCCGCCTTTGCTCTCTGACAGCCCTGCCTCTGTTTGTGGCCTCTATCCGCCTCCTTCCAAGACAACTGATGATAAAACCAGTGGCCCTAAGAAATGTGAAACCAAGTCAATTGTGTCATCGTCCATCAGCGCTTTTACATTACCGGTGATCAAACTTAATAATTGTGTGATTGATGAGCCCAGTATAGATAACATCACTGAAGATGCTGATAACCTCAAAAGTAGGTCAAGGAATTTGTCAATGGACTCCCTTATGGTCCCTTTGCCCAATCCCAGTCAGCCCTTCCAGCCAGTCAGTCTGATGCTCCCAAGGAATAATTCTGTTGGGGAGTCATTGTCAAGTCAGTACAAGTCCTCTGTGGCCCTTGGACCTGGAGCTGGACAGCTCTTGTCTCCTGGGGCTGCTAGAAGACAGTTTGGTTCCAACACATCCTTGCATTTGCTCTCATCACACTCCAAATCCTTAGACTTAGAGCGGGGTCACTCCACATTAACCGTTCAGGCAGAACAACGAAAACATCCAAGCTGGCCTCGGTTGGATCGAAGCAACAGCAAAGGATATATGAAACTAGAGAACAAAGAGGACCCAATGGAGAGGCTGCTTGTGCCCCAAGCTGCAATCAAGAAGGACTTTACTAATAAGGAGAAGCTTCTTATGATCTCAAGATCTCACAATAATTTGAGTTTTGAACATGATGAGTTTTTGAGTAACAACTTGAAGCGGGGAACTTCTGAAACAAGGTTTTAATGTGGAAAACATATCTTATTTTACAAGGATATATATATTTTAAACCTATTTTCACTGGTATTTCCTTGTTAAAATTTTGGTTACCAACCTTTTTAATCAAATGGTTTGTAGTATATTAGACCTGGCTGCTTAACTGTGTAATGGAGATGGTTATATGTTTGGATTACTTATGATTGCAATACTCTGTATACTACGTGTGATTTTATTTTTTCCAAAAGCATGGTCTCTTTTATTAATATGAATACAAAATACTTCCATCCAAATTAAAGTTCCTTTTTTTTTACTTTAAAGTTCTTTCATCGATGATCATATTCTTTCATCTTGATGATCATGCATAGAGCAAAGTGTCCAATTTAGAAAAGCCAGGGTACCAAAGTGTGGACTGGAAGTATAAATTCAATGCAAATCTTAAGTGTCATTTTCTGAAAAATTGCTTTAGGATTGGTTAAATTTTTAAAAGGCAAAATATCTGGCTTCTGTTCAAGCTAAATAATTGAATTGGTTGAACTTGCTTAGTTCTGTGTGAGTAACTGATATGAATTGGTAAAGTTGGTTGTGACTAGTGCCCTGAGCTTTAGGTAGGTTGTATTTTTTCAACATCAGTTCTATTTTAGTGATATTTTATTAAGAAACCATGTATTCAAGAGCTATGGCTGAGAATGCCAGATATTCTTAGGGGTAAGTATCAAAATGCTCTTAGCTTTAACTTTAGATATTCTGGATTGAAATTTCTTTGCAACTGACTTGAAAAATGAATGAACCAATTTAGTGTTTAGAAGTGCTCTCTTGAAATAATTATATATACGAAGAAAATGTTGACTAAATGAATGAAAATATATGCTAGTAAATGCTAACTAGTCTCAGTATCTTTCCCTAGCCATCTCTCTTCTCATCTAATATCCACTCATTCCTACATCCTTGTTTTCCCCTAATATTTCTTAGTTCCTGTTATTTGGAAGAAAATCAGCTAACCTTGACATTTATTTTATCTTTGCATATCACTAAGTTGGTGGTTGAATAAAATTTAGTCCTTGGTACATTGCCTTGAAATTTATCTTGTTCTAGAAAGCCTTATGATAATTCCAAAGACTTTCTTATGGTATAATAAATATTTAGGATTAGGGTTCTCAGTTATTGAAGATAATAAATATTACAATAGATTTTCCACCAGGAAATTTTCATGGTTTCCATTAGGGTAACCGAATTTTAAAAAATTGTTTAATGGAACACTCAGGAAATTTTACAAGTTTTTCTCAATGTGTAAACATTTCTGAACATCAGTATTGCAGCTGTAGAAGAGGAAAAGGAAGATATCTCTGTATTTGTAATTCCCCACAATCCCACCTTGTATTGGCATCATGAACTTCCCTGGATTGAGGCACAGTGTTAATTGTTAGAACATCAAGCCTGTGTATTCTAATAGTGTGGGCTTAATATTTTATGATAAAGCATTTAATAAACCTCCAGTCTTAATATTAAGTGTGTGCTCTTCATACATTTGCTATTATTTTTGAATGAAATACATTTCTGCTTAAAGTACTGTTTTTCAAACTTTCAGATACCTTCTACTGAAGGTGCTTGATACCCTAAACATCTGCACTGGGTACTGTGGCTTCTTTATTTTCATTAACAAAAATTTTATTTTATTTAGATTAATGAGCTAGGCCCATCCACCTACTGAATTAAGGTATTTTGATATTTTGTTATTTGGATGTGATGCTTAATTTTATGTGTCAAGTTAGCTAGACTAAAGGATGTTCAGATTTCTAAGTGTATCTATTAAGGTGTCTCCCAAATAGACTACCATTTCAATTGGTAGACCAAGTAAATTGCCCTTACCAATGCAGATGGATATAATCTAATCCATTGAAGGCCTGAATAGGACAAAAAGGCAGAGGAAGGATGAATTCCCTGTCTGTACTTGAGCTGGGGCACCATTTTCTCCTGCCCTAAGAAATCAGTGCTCCTGGGAACTCAGACTGGGACTTATACCATTGGCTTAAACCAAAGGCTCCTTGGTTTTTAGGGCTTTGGGTTGGGCTAGAACTACCACCTGCTTTTCTAGGCCTCTCTAGCTTACAGGCAGCTGGCAGATAGTGGGACTTCTTGGCTCCAGAGGTAATCCTTCATAATAAATATATGTATAGATATTTAAAAATATATGTCTGTTAATATCTATCTAATCTCTTATTGGTTTGGTTTCTCTAGAGAACCCTGACTAAAACACTGAGGATCATTTTCACTTAAAATTTCTCTGACTTTCAGGAAAATAACCAGATACATAGCGTCCAGCGAATGTCAGTGATACTCCTAGATTTGAAAACAATGGCTCACAACACCCCTGCTGGGACAAATGACTAAAGCAATATAATTTGCTCAGCTCACCCCTGAAAGAGCTCTAGCAATTTGAAGAGGATTAAGCAGCGTGGGTCTTGGAAGACTTAAAAAAAGGAATTGGCAGCTCAAGCAGTGATTTCCGTTCAACCTCCTCTCCATCAAAAAGCCTGAGTTTTTACTTCCAAACAAATCAATTTATTAAACAACAAATAATTTTCTTATTTTAAATTAATCAAAAATGCATATTGCCAAGTAAAGCTTTTGATAAATGTGAAGTAGCTGATGTTGCCATATTGACTTGATGTCATTCCACCCTGAATCAATGCGACTGGAATTTTAGTCAGACTATATTTTGAACATTCCCCTTAGTCTTTTACAAATACTGCAGATTACTCATAAACTCCATGTCTTCTTCTAGTAAACCCGTCTTCTTCTAGCAAATCTGGGCCATGAACTATCTGCCTCCAGCTTACAAAGGTTCTAAGGCCTGTGGCCTATCTGGGTTATATTAGTTTGCTCAGGCCGCCATACAAAAAAGCACAGATTGAGTGGCTTAAAAAATAGAGCTTTATTTTCTCACAAGTCTGAGGTCTAAGATCAAGGTGTTTGGCCTGTCTCCTTGGCTTACAGAAGGCCACCCTTTCACTGTGCATCTCTAGTGTGTCTCTGTCTTCTTACGACCATACCAGTCATGTTGGGTTCAGGCCCTACCCTCAAGACCTTATCTCACCTTAATTACATTTTAAAAGGCCTTGTCTCCAAATACGGTTACATTCTGATGTACAGGGGATTAGGACTAAACATATGAATTTGGGGGGTGTGCCCATCAACTGAGATGTGCCCTTAAGAAGCAGGAAAGCTGAGTGTTCTTAGCCTGGAGTGGGTGACAAGAACACAGTATGCCCCCAATGGCTTTGTCACCCCTGCTGTATAGCTTTGAATAAGTCACTTCATCTCTCCATCTTGATAAATACAATTTCAACCAATTTCTTAATTTCAAGACTTCGTTCCTCAAATAGGTAGTGGAGATGAGTAAGAACATAAACTACAAAGTACTTTCTAACTCTAAACATCCAGGGTTTTTGGTGCCATGGGATAAAGATCCATTGTTATATATTAAATGGTTCAATGCTCAGAGAGAATCCAGGATGGTGCTTGAATGGGCCCATAGTGAACATTCAACAAATATAAACTATTACTGCCTGAAAGTATCACCTAAGAGCTTTTCAAACTTCATGCTGCCTCCACCCTATGCCCCAGTGGTAGGGTGAATAAAAGGCCTTGAAACATGTCCATGTCCCATATAGCAAAATGGACTTACAACTCTAAATTAAGGATCTTAAAGCAGGGGAAGTTATCCTGGATTGTTCAGGTGCGACCAGTGTAATGAAAAGGTCTTTGTAAGGAGGAGGCAGAGGAGAAGCTGAGGTGATCAAAGCAGCCAGAGAACAGAAAATGCTAAGACCGGGCTTTAAAGGTGGGAGGAGCCACGAGCCAAAAAATGCAAGGAAAGAAACTCTAGGAGCTGCTAAATGCAAGGAGATGGATTCTGCCCTCAGCGCCTCTCTAGGAACCAGCCCTCCTGGTTGGCCTTGACTTTAGCCCAGTAAAAATGACTTTGGACTGCTGGCCTCAGGCATGGTAAGAGAGTACATACCTGTTCTTTTAACCCACTGATTGTGTGTGGACTAGCTAATTAGCAGATGTGTGTGTGCTCGATCACTAAGTTCTGTCCGATTCTTTGCAACCTTATAGACTGTAGCCTTCCAGTGTCCTCTGTCCATAGGATTTCCCAGGCAAGGATACTGGAGTGCACTGCAATTTCCTTCTTCTAGCAGACTCATAAGCAGGTTCATAAGCAGACTCATACCAGGTGATGGCAGGTGGCCCAAAGCATATGTGATCAATGTATGATCAATTTTAGGTTTAAGTCAATACTGATAATGTAACTGTAATCATTTAAACAAAAGTGGTAGAGTTTTCTTGAAGCAGGAATGACTGATTTTGATACATAACAAAAAATAGAATAGTTGCTTAGGAGCAACCATCAATTATAAAAGCTTTCAGGCTCAAATTAGTGTTTCCATCTACATAATTTTAGAGGAAACAGCGGTAGTCAGTAGAAATCAGTAAAAAGAAAAACATTTTACTGAAACTTTGTTTCAGGATGGATATTATGCCAGAATTTAACAATTTGCTAGATGAAGATGAGTTTTTAGCTACTTGTTTTAGCAGTGCAAATGTAATCCTTTTTAATCCTTATGGGAACACACCATGAAAAACTAAACAAAAGGTAAGATAGATTCTTAAAAAGATCCACCAGTTTGCCAAAATTTTATAGTGTTTTAAATATTAAAAGATTGACCTGTCCAGTGGAATATATTCAACTTCTATGGTATTTAGCTTGTTCAGAGGTCTTAATCACTAGTTCTCTAAGTAGGAACCATAAAAACCATACATAGATTACTCTGTCTCATACTTTCAGTGAATTGCCCTATTCCCCTTCACCCACCTTATATGCAATTCTGTTTAAGACATTGTATCAATTATAAGGCACATAAACTTGATATTAGATCCCCACTTGATGATTTTAGTCCTTTGTGATCTGAATTCAAACTGAAATAATTCAGTTGGTTTCTCTCTATATACTCTTTCTCCCAGGATCATGGCACAGGCTTAAAGCCTCACTTATTTGAAGCGTCTTTTATCAAATCTTAATGTCATCTTGCTATAATAATTTAAAAATCAAAGAATGAAATATTGCCATTTATGGCAACATGGATGAATCTGGAGAATATTGTACTAAATGAAGTAAGTCAGACAGAGAAAGACAAATGTTATGTGATATCACTTATTTGTGAAATCTATTTAATGAATTTATTTACAAAAGAGAAACAGACTCACAGACATAGAAAGCAAACTTATGGTTACCAAAGGTGAAGAGGGAATAGACTAGGAGTTTAGGACTAAAAGATACACACTACTATATATAAAATAAACAACAAGAACCTGCTGCATAACACTGGGAACTATCTTCAGAATATTATAATAACCTATAATGGAAAAGAATCTGAAATATATACATACATATATTTGAGTCACTTTGCTGTATACCTGAAACTAACACAATATTGTAAATGAAATGTTCAGTTCAGTTCAGTTCAGTTCAGTCCAGTCACTCAGTCATGTCCTACTCTTTGAGACCGCATGGACTGCAGCATGCCTGGCTTCCCTGTCCATCACCAACTGCCGGAGCTTGTTCAAACTTATGTCCATTGAGTCAGTGATGCCCTCCAACCATCTCATCCTCTGTCATCCCCTCCTGCCTTCAGTCTTTCCCAGCATCAGGGTCTTTTCCAGTGAGTCAGTTCTTCACATCAAGTGGCCAAAGTATTGGAGTTTCAGTCCTTCCAATGAAAACTCAGGACTGATCTCCTTTAGGATGGACTGGTTGGATCTCCTTACAGTCCAACAGACTCTCAAGAGTCTTCTCGAACAACACAGTTCAAAAGCATCAGTTCTTCAGCACTCAGCTTTCTTTATAGTCCAACTTGCACATACATACATGACTACGGGGAAAACCATAGCTTTCACTAGATGGACCTTTGCTGGTAAAGTAATGTCTCTGCTTTTTAATATGCTGTCTAGGTTGGTCAAAGCTTTTCTTCCAAGGAGCAAGTGTCTTTTAATTTCATGGCTGCAGTCACCATCTGCAGTGATTTTGGAGCCCCCCAAAATAAAGTCTCTCACTGTTTCCATTGTTTCCCCATCTATTTGCCCTGAAGTGATGCCATGATCTTAGTTTTCTGAATGTTGAGTCTTAAGCCAGCTTTTTCAATGAATTGTATTTCAATTAAAACTTTTTTTCTTAGTAGTAAAAGTCAAACCTGCCCAAGTATAGGGCTCATTAACATGACAGAATCTGGTCACTCAACCTTCGTGTGTTAATAGGTCAATTCATATTCTTGAAACACAAATTTAGTAAACCTATATGTAAAAAATATATATGCATATAGATATATATAAGATAGTATAAGAAAAGAGAAAATAAGCCATAAAGAAGATATAGGAAACCTCTGTACATAGTATCTTGTCATTCTCACCTCAGATTGGCTTTTTCCATAATCTTAAAATTCATTTATTCTCTTTTTTTGGTTCTCTCTACTACTGGTTGACTCAGTAATTGTTTTATACCACAAATGCTTGAGGAAATTACTTTTATTTTTGTCTCTTCCTCTATTAATTCAGTATTTAGTAGTTTGAGATTTTATTAATTTTCTATTTTTTTCTCATTACCAAGTAATATAGATTCTTCAAGGGC
Organism: Ovis aries; assembly: GCF_016772045.2. Lineage (NCBI taxonomy): Eukaryota > Metazoa > Chordata > Mammalia > Artiodactyla > Bovidae > Ovis > Ovis aries. The sequence continues at coordinate 56,019,324 of NC_056061.1, forward strand.
TCCCCTGCTAGCTCAGTTGGTGAAGAATCTGTCTGCAATGTAGGAGACCCCGGTTCAATTCCTGGGCCAGGAAGATCCACTGAAGAAAGGATAGGCTACCCCTTCCAGTACTCTTGGGCTTCCCTTGTGGCTCAGCTGGTAAAGAATCTGCCTGCAATTCAGGAGACCTTGATTTGATCCCTGGGTTGGCAAAGTCCCCTGGAGAAGGGAAAGGCTACCCACTCCAGTATTCTGGCTTAGAGAATTTCATGGACTCTATAGTCCTTGGGGTCTCAAAGAGTCAGACATGACTGAGTGGCTTTCACTTCACTATAGACTCTCCAGGAGCATGTATTCTCTACAAATTAAATGTAGAGATTTTGTTAGCAGTGTAATGGTTTATAATCTAGGCAAGGTCACAGTATTTGTGGTACAAAAGATAAAATACTTGCTAATAGAAACATACAAATCTAAAATCAAGAAACAATAAGAACATAAGAGTTAATGCACAGTGGAATACTCAAGTTCATGGCAGCATCAAGACTTGAATCCAGGACTACTGATTCCCAGTATCAATGTCAATTAAAATCAAATCCAGCTTTTAAAAAAATTAGTTGAAGTAAGGTAGGCAAACCTAGAGCTTGTTATATGGGATGACATAAGTCAGAAAAAGAGAAAACCAAGTATCATATATTGATGAGCATATTAGTGAACATATATAGAGCTTCCCTGGTGGTTCAGTTGGTAAAGAACCTGCCTGTAATCCAGGAGACCCAGGTGCAATCCCTGGGATGGGAAGGTCCCTTGGAGAATAGAATGGCAACCCATTCTAGTAGTCTTGCCTAAAGAATTCCATGGACAGAGGAGCCTGGGGAGCTACAGTCCATGGGGTTACAAAGAGCCAGACACAACTGAGCAACTAACACACACACAGAGGCAAACCTAGAGCCTGTCATACAGAATAAAGTAAGTCAGAAAGAGAAAAAACAAATATCGTATATTAATGCACATATATGGAATCTAGAAAAATGGTACTGATGAACGTGTGTGCAGGGCACGAATGGAGATGCAGATGTAGAGAATGGACTTGTAGACACAGCTGGAGAAGGAGAGAGTGAGATGAACTGAGAGTAGCTTTGAAATATACACATTACCAGGTATAAAATAGATAGCTAGTGGAAGTTGCCGTATAGCACAAAGAGCTCAGCCTGGTGCTTTGTGATGACCTAGAGGGGTCGGATGGTGGGGTGGAAACGAGGCTCAAGAGGGAGGGGATATATATATACTTAAGGCTGATTCCCATTTTTGTATGACAGAAACCAACACAAAACTGTAAAGTGATTATCCTGCAATTAAAAATAAAGATTTTTTTAAAAAACATACATTCAAAATCTGATGAATAGATTTTGGGTTTATTAGGACTGGTTAAAATTTCAGCCAGAATCTATAGTTTGAACTTTCCATTACATCTTAGAAGTGTATGTGGGGTGGTCGGGAGTGTGGTGATATACTAGAGACTAACATTAGAGAAAGCACAGTGTTTGGAATGAGAATTTTCAATACCTATTTTATAGTTTGACTTCCTGTGTTTGATTTATTAACTTTGTAACTCTGCCATGAAAATTATGCCATTAAGCCCTTCTGAGCCATTATATTATCTTTGAACAAGATCTATGGAACTAAAATGAGTCATTTGCATCCATATTCAATAAACCACATGTACTAGAGGAAAGACAGGAAGATAAGGAGGAGGGCAGGAAGAAGTATGGGACTTGGGGGAGAGGAGAAAATGCCATATGTTTTTTCTGCTTATTAGAAACCCATGCCCAGCAAAAGGCATTCCATTTATACTTTATTTTGGAATAAAAGAAAGCTTATAATTTTTAATCACTGAAGCAGTGAGAAAATATTCTTAGTTGATTTTAAATACATTTTAGTACACATTAATAATGTTTTTTATAGAGCTCATTTGAATCAGTCACCCTCAGGGCTTGTGAATTAATCATTAATTTGAAGTTGTCAACTAATGAGTCATCAATAACTAGAAGATGTTCACAGATTATTATTCCAAAAACCAAATCACTTTTTTCTGCACTCAGATATTTTCTGTGTTCATTAAGTATATATTTTTCCTTAAAGCATTTCTGAACTCCCAATGTGTTACCTTCTGTTATCAGTTATAATGTTAATATCTTGAGACGTCATATTGACTTTCCAGCCGGTTAGTTGAAGAGTTAGGGAAATATCTTTCAAAGGCTCTTACATTTTATGAGTTCACTATTATAGTTTCTTACTGTTTCAGGGCATTAAGAGGGTCAAATAAAATATATATGAGCAAAAAATATGGAGAACATTTAGAACCTGGATCATATTCAATATAGGCTATAAATAATTTTCCTTACAGTGTAGCATGCTCATTATCATTTGACAGGAAAAAAATTATGAACTAATCTAAGTGAAATATATTCACTTTGGCATGTAGATACTACCTTGTATTTTATATTGGCTAACAAAATATGCAGCAGCTCCCAAAGTAAATTTCATATAAACCATTCTTTTCTTACTCTAGAGGTCTGGCAATGATATGCGCTAAGAAATTCTGACACAAAATAATTATGTGTTTATAAAATTATACCAAAAGGGCCTAGTCCTACAAGTATAGCCTGAGTCAGTCATTCAGTTGCTCAGTCTTGTCTGACTCTTTGCAACCCCATGGACTGCAGCATGCCAGCTTCCCTGTCTGTCACCAACTCCCAGAGCTTGCTCAAACTCATATCCATTGAGTCAGTGATGCCATCGACAAGCATAGCCTACTCTCAAGTATTTCTTTAGCGTTTAATCTGTGGATTATTCACATTCCTCTCTTTCAACTTTTAAAATATATCTGCATATTTTATTATTTACTTTTGTTACCATAGTGTTATGGTTATGTTCTCTTTGGACTACAGGCTAAAGGAGAGGTAACATTGAATACTGACCATTCTGCAACAGAATAGTAACATTGCCATGGGTTCACAGTAGAAGCAAAGAGAGAATATCTGAAAAAATGGGGGTATCTCAAAATATGTATTTTATATTTGTTATTTTTGTTCTTTCACTCTTGTTGCCACAGTCTACCAAGAGTTGACTCTTGGTCAGAATAGAAGTTATTGCCAATTCAGGTATGTCACTGAATTATTCATATATGGGAAAGTTTGGGAAATTCTGGAACTGATTTTAACATATTCTTTGTAGACGCTTTTCTCAATATTTCTAATTTTCTAGACTTCAGACTTTATTCATCAAGATGCCTCAGAGTCTTGCACAGTGTTGGTACTTATTAGACTCCCAGCGGACACTGATAGAATTAATTTAAATTTTTTTTCATGGGTGAAAAATAAAGGTTATATTTCAATGTCCTACACTTAAGGGTCAGTTCCCAAAAGACCCTATGTTAAGAAAGGGAGAACATACATGAATGATTATAAAATGTTAACTTTTAATTTAACTTTACATTAAATTTTAAGTTTCAATATTTACTGGAAAATAAAGCATGAACTGGCCTGTAAACCAGTTGCTAGAAGTGAAGAAGGAATTAATCCAGTGGAACTCTTGGTCCTTTAATCCTAGGATGAATAAGGAAAGTAATTTCAAAAGCTAGGTTATCTTCCCCAAAACAAAGAACATAGAAAAGCTATTTTAGAAATGCAAAAGCAATTCAGTACCTGCAGAGCTGGTCAATGGCCTTTTTGGAAATTAACTTTTTATTATCTGCCTGCCATATACTTGCTTTTTAATTTTAATGCCCAAGCTCTATTTGAAATAAAGCAGATATTTCCATTTGATCAAATGGAGCAGTTCCCTGGTGTACATAATAATTCAGTTTCATGAGTTTATATGTCAAAACGATCATTTGCAGTTAGTGTTTCTAGAGAGCCACAGGTTATAATCCATTTACCAAGGTCTTGTGATTGGTATGGTACATCTTCCTCATTCTCGAGTCTCCCAGAAATTCCAGCATTACCTCAACATGCAAATTATCTTCATTTCATAGATATAAACCTGAAATAGAAACTTGCTCTTAATGAGATTTTATACCTGTGAGCTAACAGCAAATATCAGAAACATGAGAAAATTGAAATTTAAGATGAAAATATCCATCTTCCAAGTTATGTGAGAAAAAATCCAGATGTTACTCATTTTAGAAAGTTAAAGAAATTGACTTTTAAAAAATCTCAAGTATTTCATGGGCTTCCCTGGTGGTGCTAGTGGTAAAGAACCCACCTGCCAATACAGGTAACGTAAAGAGACATGGGTTTGATCCCTGGGTTGGGAAGATCCTCTGGAGGAGGGCATGAAAAACCACTCCAGTTTTCTTTCCTGGAGAATTCCCTGGAGCCTGGTGGGCTATAGTCCATAGTTTTGCAAACAGTTGGACACTACTAAAGTGACTTAGCATGCATGCATGCAAGTATTTTATATTGCATTCTTGGGATACTGTTGATGGCTGTGGGAACCAATTATGAGAACTGCATTATCCTTAACACCCTGAAAGAATATCAAAGAGAAGGTAATGCTCTCTGGAAGAAACAGCTTGAGGTAGACTTTGAAGGATTTGTATAAAACAAGGAACTATCTCAAGAAAAATCATTTAGAGGAAAATAGCAGCCACGGTTAAGACTTAGAACCAGGAAGAAGTAAAGCCTGCAAGACACATGGCCTGTCTGAAGTACTGAGTTTGAACTGAAGAGAACAGAAGGTAAGTTGCAAAGGAACAGAGTTCACATTCACAGTAACTTCAAAAGCCAGGCCAAGGAACTGGTTTCTAGACTCATGATAAGACCTCCTAAGAATAAGAGAAATACACTGAGGAAGTTTTCCTAGGAATATATGCTTAGTGGTGATATGCAGAGAGGTTTGGGAAATATTGGAAGCAAGGAGAGAAAGACTTGGGACCTAGATCAAGGTAATAGCAAGGAAAATGGGGAAGTATCTATTCTCAGTCATCATATTATTAATTTGCTAGCTTTACTTGTTTGTTTTTCTCTCCCTCATCTTTGGGTCCTTGGACACCATATCTTGATTTTTTTTTTTTTCCTGCTTCATTAGCTCCTTCTTCTCAATCTCCATGGCTGGTCTTTCCCTTTCTTCACTAACACTGGACTGCCCTAGGGCTGTCTCTGGTTCTTCTCTCTTCTGGATCTATGCTCACTTACTTAGTGATCAGATAGCTTTTTTTTTTTTTTTAATTTTTATTTTTAATTTATTTTACTTTACAATATCTCATGTCCATGACTCCTAAAGTCTCCCTTTTCCACTTGGATACCTACTCAGTTCAGTTCAGTCGCTCAGTCGTGTCCGACTCTTTGCGACCCCATGAATCACAGCACGCCAGGCCTCCCTGTCCATCACCATCTCCCGGAGTTCACCCAGACTCACGTCCATCGAGTCCATGATGCCATCGAGCCATCTCATCCTGGGCCGTCCCCTTCTCCTCCTGCCCCCAATCCCTCCCAGCATCAGAGTCTTTTCCAATGAGTCAACTCTTAGCATGAGGTGGCCAAAGTACTGGAGTTTCAGCTTTAGCATCATTCCTTCCAAAGAAATCCCAGGGCTGATCTCCTTCAGAATGGACTGGTTGGATCTCCTTGCAGTCCAAGGGACTCTTAAGAGTCTTCTCCAACACCACAGTTCAAAAGCATCAATTCTTCGGTGCTCAGCCTTCTTCACAGTCCAACTCTCACATCCATACGTGACCACAGGAAAAACCATAGCCTTGACTAAGACGGACCTTAGTCGGCAAAGTAATGTCTCTGCTTTTGAATATGCTATCTAGGTTTGTCAGAACTTTCCTTCCAAGGAGTAAGCGTCTTTTAATTTCATGGCTGCGGTCACCATCTGCAGTGATTTTGGAGCCCAAAAAAATAAAGTCTGACACTGTTTCCACTGTTTTCCCATCTATTTCCCATGAAGTGATGGGACCAGATGCCATGATCTTCGTTTTCTGAATGTTGAGCTTTAAGCCAACTTTTAAATTTAACATATCAGAACTGAACTCCTGTTTTTCTCTCTAAACCTGATCTATCTGTAGTCTTCTCCTTCTCAGTTGTTGGTGACTCCATCATTCCAATTGCCTGGACTCACAACCTTACCACCTTCACTGACTCTGGTTTCCCCACATCCAATGTTTCAGCAAATGCTATTGGCTCTGCTTTCAAAATATATCTATAATCCTGACATTTCATACCCACCTCCACTGTTTCAATTCATCATAATATCTCACCTGGAAATCTGAAATACTCACGTAACTAGTCTTCCTACTTCCATCCTTCAGTGTAGTCTACTCTCAGTGTGGCAGCTGAATGAATTGTCACCTGTCTCCTCATGCCCTGCAGTGGCTTTTCAACCCTGGCAGGACCTACATAGCCTGCCCTTTGTTAAATGCCTCCAATCTTCATCTATTACTACCTGCCTTGCTCAGCTACACCCATTTACTTTCCTTCCTGATCATTGAATACAACAGGCATTTGCCTGTTTCAAGGTTTTCCGCAGTGTGTGCCTTTTTTTCTAGAATGCTATTCCTTCCGATACCTGTCCCTGCCCAACATCAGATGGCATGCCTGGGGAACCGTTGAGCCACTTCTTCATTTCAGAGCCTGAGTTAAGTGTTTATGGTTTACTCTTGTGGCATGCTTTCTTCCTTTCCTGCCCCACAAGGCATAACTTGAATTTACCTCTCATTTTACAATGGATACTGATTCCGACCAGAGCCCTATCTTCCATATCGCCCTCTCTTACTCTTCCTGCCACTTTTAGTTTCTGTCTAATCTCTCAACAGTGTCTAGGGTTTTTCCCTTAGCTTTGAGCACCTTAAGCTACTGCTTCACCTTTGCTTTCAAGACTTTCTTCAATTATTATTCATACATCTAAAATTATTTGCATGACATTACTGGTTTGGAAATAATCTGCAGTCATTACTGTAAAAAACACACATATCCCCAAAAGAAGAAACTGTATAACTTAGAAAGTGAAATATCTCCCATGAGCCTATCCTCAGATAGCCACAGCAAAAATCACTTTTAGAGAGCCCACTGGGCACCAGGCATTGTGATAAGTACTATGGAAACAAAGCAAAACAAAACACGGCCTGACCTTCAAGGAGTTTACAAGCTCAAATAACCACGTACCTCTTTGCTGCACAGGAATAGCCACTGCGCTGTGACCTTTAGCTCATACCTTGCTCTGGACACTAACCATCCACTCTGGATGCCTGCTCTGGCCCTGCAGATGCACAGAACACCCTGTGGACGCATGAAGGCTGAGGAGGTGGAAACAATGGACCCAGAGTGAAGGCTGGATGAGACCAGGAAGACCAAATGCAAACAGTTTTGAAAAGACTGTTTCTGAGATGATCCAGAAACTGAAAAATTATTGTCATGTCACCTACGCTTAAATGGATCTGAGTATACTCTGTTTCTTTCTTCCTCAGGGACAGATCTTCTCAGAACTTTTAAGATTATATTTTTTAAAGTCCCTTAGTCTAAAGCAAAATATTCTCAAAACTTGAGAAGCAGAGGAATGCATTGTCTTAGCTACACTTGAAAAAGAAGCCAGGCAAGGAGGGATACTTGACCCAACCCAAGAGGATCCTGGGAAATTTGTAGTATATGTCTGTTTGCAGTTCAGCCTTTGTGACTCTCCTCTTCCTATCTCCACACATGGCTCTTTGGAACAACTTCCTCCAGCCTCTGAGCTTCTAAGATGAGAAGATCTAAAATGACAATTCATGCTATTTAACTATTAATAATTGATGACACTTTGATTTTTAACCTTTTTATCTCTAACTGTAGGATGAATGTCTTGGTTCTACAGTTGAATTATCCCAGTCTTTGCAAGAAGTTGGGGGGTGGGGGGCGGAAATAATACTTCTGCAGGCTCTATTCTTCTGGAAACTTCTTTCTCAAAAAAGAAAAGCCAGGCTGGCTGGCTACCAGAGAACTTTTCCAGGAATTCCTGGGAATGAAAGAGCTGAAGTCCCAGAATACGTGCTACTTCTAGGACCTAGAACAGCCTCTGCATTCCCTCTAGGACCTAGAACTGCCCCTCCCCCAACTCCTCCTCCTCTCTTCTTGAGGTCGGACTCCATTCTGTCTTCTCATCCTTTCACCTTATTTTCTCCTCCAACTTCCTAAGTCTCTATACCAAGTCTCCTGAGCATTAGCATTATGGTTTTCATTATTGCTACATAGCAGATCTAAGCCAGTATGGACACAAATAACCATGAAGTTCTCACCAACAGCTACAGATCAGAGTAACTAGTCTCTTTCTTACTACCAGGTTATAAGGAAGATAAGTCTCTTACTGAGTTGTGTGACAAGATAGATATTAATTAGCAAATAAGAGGAAAAACTGTTCTGTAAGTTAGATAAAGTTCAAATTTTTTCCAAAATGTATATGCTCCTGTTACACCATAGCAGAGAAAAAGTGTCCCTCCACCTTCTGAGAGTCCTTGGTTGGGTCTGCAATTAAACTGACAAAGGCAGGCAAGCAGGAAAAAGCACAGACATTTTAATACATTTTTATATATGCATGGGAACCTTCACCAGAAAATGGAGACACCCAAAGAACTGATCAGAGCAGGAAGCCTTCATAACCTATTAGACAAAGAAACAATTAATGTGTGAAAAATTGACATGACAAAGGGGTTTGGACTGGACTTCCCTGGTGGCTTAGAGGTTAAAGTGTCTGCCTGCAAAGCGGGAGAACTGGGTTTGATCCCGGGTTCAATCTCTGGGTCGGGAAGATCCCCTGGAGAAGGAAATGGCAATCCACTCCATTATTCTTGCCTGGAGAATCCCATGGACAGAGAAGCCTAGTAGGTTACAGTCCATGGGATCTCAAAGAGTTGGACACGACTGAGCGACTTCACCACCACTACCAGTAAATGATAAAGTAACAAGTTTCTTTATTCAGCTTTCTCAGCTCGGTATTCCCTATCTTTCCCCCTTCCTCCAGAAACAAGGAGGATGTATTTCACATGGGACATTTATCTCTTGCTTTCAGGGAAAATAATATGAGTGGGGAATATCACAGTGACCTTCCTGTTTCTGCCATTTTCTCAAATTTCTCCATCTTAAGATATTTTTAACACTAAGGTGCCATATTTTGGGGTAGCATGTCCTGAACCCCCTCAATATCCTCCATGACAATTTCACTCAAGGCAGACATGGTTATCTAAAGAAGGGGTTCCCAAACTTTTCGGGTTCAAGAATTCTTTACATTCTCTAAATTTATTGAAGACTCCGGAGAGATTTTGTTATATCTGTGGTTATCTGTTGCATTGAAAGATAAAACTGAAAATTTAAATAAATATAAAGACATCTCTAGTTGTCAGAGCAATGATGCTTTCATATACGGAGTTTCTGGAAAACTCTACTGCATACTCATCAAAGAATGAGAATGAGAAAAGCAAATAGAACCTTATTATCAGGGAAATAATTTTGACCTCATGGTCCTCTTTCCAGTCTCTAGAGCCCCCAGAAGTCCCCAAATTGTACTTTTTTTTTCTCCTAAAAAAAGTTTTGTGTATTTATTACTTATGTATTTTTGGGTTTTGGCTGTGGTGAGTCTTCGCAGTTGCAGTGAGAAGAGGCTGCTCTTCCTTGCCATGTGCACAGGCTTCTCATTACAATGGCGTCTGTTACTGCAGAGCACAGACTCTACACTACTCCTTGCATTGCAGTTGCAAGGCCTCAGAAGTTGCGGCTCACAGGTTATTTGCTACGTGGCATGTAGGATCTTTCCAGACCAGGGGTCGAACACGTGTGTCCCCTGCATTGCAGGGTGAACTCTTAACTGCTGGAACACCTGGGAAGCCCATGAACTATGCTTTCAGAATCACTCATCTGCGGTTACAATTCAGTAAAAGAACAGATGCAGCTAGAATCTTCCAAATCAATATCTTGGATGTCTAAAAATAAAATTCTCAGGCACCATCCTAATGAGTAAAAGATGAAGAATGAGATAAAAGGTATCTCAAGTCTTTAGAACCTGTTCATAAAAGTGTAGGAGAAACTCCAAAATGTTTCAGCCAATCTCCTTGTCTTGAATATCACAGATTTCGTAAGTAACAGCTCATCTTTCACAGCCATTTTGCTTTTAGAAAGTCACTGATTTTAACAATGGAAGCTCCTTTCTGATATCATAATACTAGTTAACAAAGTCTCTGCTGTTGCTAGAGATTGAAAAATCAAAAAGGCAAAGGTCTTACCGTAACTACCCCTACCCCTACACTACCTTGGAGCAGAACCCAGATACACCAATTCTTCTGTAAATGTTTCAGCATTTATCCCTAAAGGAGTCTTCTTTCTTTTTAATCTGATAACATCATTATCATACCCAAAAGTGTAACAGGAATGTCTTAATATTATCAAATGCTCACTTGATATTAAAATTTCGCAAATTGTTTCATAGATTTTTTTCTGTCAATTTCCTCATATCAGGATCCAAACAAATCCACACCTTACAAGTGGATGGTGTCTTTTAAGCTTCCTTTAATCTTTAGATTTCTCCTTTTTTCCCCTCTTGCAGTTTCTTTGTTGAAGGAAATAAACCATTTGTCCCATATTGTTTTCCACATTCTGGATTTAGCTGACTACATCCCTCTGGCGTTATTTGACAAGTTTCTCTGCCCCGTATGTCCTGCGCATGGGTTGTCAGGAGTGAGGTTTTTTTTGGATCCCCTTAAGGAGGCACATGAAATGCATGGACGCTTTTTTGTGAATTGCAATAACAAGAAATATAGGTAATGATCTCTACTCCCAGTTCCTGGCAGCAAGCTCCTGAAACCCTTATCATTTCCTAAGTGATAAGAGCACTAAGAGCATCTCTTAGTCTAATATTTCTCTTTGACTTGACCTCATTCCTGACACAGGGCTCCTTCAAGTGTTATGATTTCCTAAGTGATAAGAACACTAGGAGCGTCTTTTGTTCTAATGATGCAACTCTGGGTGGGTTCCTGGGTGACTCCTGGGTGGGGACTGGTCACCAGAAAGATCAAGTCATGATCAGAAGCTTGGAATTTTCAACCTCAATCCTCATTTTCCAGAGAGGAAAGAAGGAGGTGAAAATGGAGGTAATAATTGATCAGGGCTGCATGAAGAAACCTCTACAAAATTCCCATAGTGGGGCATTCAGAGCTTCCAGGTTGGTTGAACACATCTGCACCAAGGGATACACCCTGACTCCAGGAAGACAGAAACTCCTGCACTCAAGACCTTCCCAGACCTCTTCCTATGTATCACTTCATCTGGCTGTTCATCTGTGTCTTTTATCATTTCTTTACAAAAACTGATTAGCTTGAGTGTTTCCCTGAGTTCTGCGGGCTTCTTATAGCAAATTAGTCGAGCCCAGGGGAGTCTTTGGAACTTCTGACCTACAGCTGGTTGGTTAGAAACACAGACATCCAAAGTGTGTATGGGGGAGGTGAGGGAGGTCTTTTAAGACTGAGACATTATCTGTGGTATCTGACATCATATCCAGGTAGATAGGCTCAGAATTACGTACACTTGGCTGTTGTTGCAGAGAATTATTGGTGCGGGGAAAACCTCCACATATTTGGTGATTAGGAGCAAAGTGTTCTGTTAAGTCATAAAGGTCAATCCACAGGGGAGAGAAACACTGTAGGGAAGAACTCAGTTTTTCCTTACATAGGGAAAAAACTGAGTTTTACCCAGAAGAGTGACATTAAGATGAAGTAAACTGTTAAAATTGGATTGTGTAGGGATTGAGAAAAAATCTTCACTGAACTAAACCCTGTGATTGATCAGAGTATCTTCTACAGAAGCCATGTTACTTACCACTATTAGTATACCTATAATAATATCACTTTGTCCAGGAGAAAGTACTATAAAGTAAACTACAGGCATCTCAACAGTCATCTTTGACATTATCAATTTTAATACTATTTTGCTAATGTAGCCTTCTTTACCTGAAAAGCACAAATATTTCTGTTATTATTTCTCCTGATATTTAAATTTCTGAGAGGAATATGTGACTGAAACAGTACTGATAATGATTTTATTGTCTTCTAAAGTTAGGACATTCTAATCTTCAACTAATGATGCCAAATGACAAAGATTTTTTTTGTTGTCTCAACATTCTGTTAAGAATTTTTTTATTTCCGTTTAGTTCAGTTCAGTCGCTCAGTTGTGTTTGACTCTTTGTGATCCCATGGACTGCAGCACGCCAGGCCTCCCTGTCCATCACCAACTCCCAGAGTTCACTCAAACTCACTTCCATTGAGTCAGTGATGCCATCCAATCATCTCGTCGTCTGTCACCCCCTTCTCCTCCTGTTTTCAATCTTTCCCAGCATCAGGATCTTTTCCAATGAGTCACTTCCCATCAGGTGGCCAAAGTATTGGAGTTTCAGCTTAAGCATCGGTTCTTCCAATGAACACCCAGGACTGATTTTCCTTTAGGATTGGATCTCCTTGCAGTCCAAGGGACTCTCAAGAGTCTTCTCCAACACCATAGTTCAAAAGCATCAATTCTTAGGTACTCAGCTTTCTTTATAGTCCAACTTTCACATCCATACATGACCACTGGAAAACCATAGCTTTGACTAGATGGGCTTTTGTTGGCAAAGTAATATCTCTGCTTTTTAATATGCTGTCTAGGTTGGTCATAACTTTCCTTCCAAGGAGTAAGCATCTTTTAATTTCATGGCTGCAGTCCCCATCTGCAGTGATTTTGGAGCCCCCCAAAGTAAAGTCAGCTACTGTTTCAACTGTTTCCCCATCTATCTGCCATGAAGTGATGGGACCGGATGCCATGATCTTAGTTTTCTGAATGCTCAGCTTTAAGTCAACTTTTTTGCTTTCCTCTTTCACTTTCATCAAGAGGCTCTTTAGTTCTTCTTTGCTTTCTGCCATAAGTGTGGTGTCATCTGCATATCTGAGGTTATTGATGTTTCTCCCGGCAATCTGATTCCAGCTTGTGCTTCATCCAGCCCAGCGTTTCTCATGATGTACTCTGCATATAAGTTAAATACGCAGGGTGACAATATACGGCCTTTATGCACTCCTTTTCCTATTTGGAACCAGTCTGTTGTTCCATGTCCAGTTCTAACTGTTGCTTCCTGACTTGCATACAGATTTCTCAAGAGGCAGGTCAGGTTGTCTGGTATTCCCATCTCTTTCAGAATTTTCCACAGTTTATTGTGATCCACACAGTGAAAGGCTTTGCCAGTCAATAAAGCAGAAATAGATGTTTTTCTGGAACTCTCTTGCTTTTTCCATGATCCAGCGGATGTTGGTAATTTGATCTCTGGTTCCTCTGCCTTTTCTAAAAGCAGCTTGAACATGTGGAAGTTCACAGTTCACGTATTGCTGAAGTCAGGCTTGGAGAATTTTGAGCATTACTATTACTACTACTGCTACTACTACTACTACTACTAAGTCGCTTCAGTCGTGTCTGACTCTGTGCGACCCCATAGACTGCAGCCCACTAGTCTCCCCCGTCCCTGGGATTCTTCAGGCAAGAACATAATTTCAATAAAGAACTTTCTCGATAACATCATCATGTATTTGATGGTTCTGGTAAAGTTCTCTCAAGCAGGGCAACCTCTAGAAAAGTCAGAAAATTTTAAAACCTCAAGGATCATAATAATTTAAATTCACCTGATTCTCAAAAGATGAGGTTTCATAGCAAAAGGAAAACAATAATAGGAAAAATAAATTTGAGAGATTTCCTTTATGAGGTGGACTTCCTTTTCTGCACTATTTAATACCCCCTACATTTGAACTAGAAAATAGTTGTTCAGTCGATGGAAATATAATTGTTTACCAGGAAACTTCTTTACTTATAGAGAACAAAATTTGATAATGTAACCAAAAGTGGGGTCCAGCTGCTTGTCACTTTAGGTTAGTGGAAAGGGAAGTTTGCTTTATTTTGGATGCAGGCGACTGAGGGTGGGGGAGAAAGGACAGACGCCTGTCAAAAGATCAACCCTCTATGCCACCCTAGAAATCAGGGGGCAAGAGCTTTTCTAGGCAGTTGGTTGTGGGGGTGGAGGGATTATGTCTAGAAACAGAACAGTTAACTCTGACAGTCATCTTGAAGTTGTTCTTTGGTGGTCTGATCAGCATCATCCTGACTGTTTAAGGTATGGTTACTCTTCAGTTCTAGGATCAGTTTGTTCCCATATTCTTGAGGTCAAATCTCGGAATTGTGGCAGCTTATGTCATAGCTACAGTCTGGGCATCATGCGGTTAACTTCTACCAGATAGAGGTTTCAGTATGTATAACACGGCTGACAGGATTAGCTCAGAATATTGTCTAAAGCCCTTGAGAAGGAACTAAAGGTCCTTGACTATGCTTAATGATTAAATGATTATTATTTAGTCTGTTGGACTGTTTTTCTTTGTTTCTGCATTTTCTCACTTCTCTGATTAAACTTATTCTTTGGCTAAAGTTTTTGCACAGACAAAAGGCAAGCAGAGGACACAGGGGACAAGGACCATAGGGTCTTGCTCCATTTCAATAATACTTAAGTGGTCTGGAAAAGTGGATTTGGGCTTATGTGCCTTTATAAAAGTGTTTGTTGCTCATTGTTTGATCATGATTAATTTGGCCAGAAATGATGTGATTCCAGCCTCCACTGTTAGCCCTATGGGTATTAATCATCTCCTAGGTGATCTCGGTTTCCATGGCAACTGTAATATTTATGTTTTCACTGGAGCACTGGCTGGTCTCCAATAGTTGGAAGGGCAGGGTAATCCTGAAATATTAAGTCTCAGTCATAAATTTCTCATTGCTGTTATTAGAAAACCAGTTCACCACTTCCAAGTATTATTACTGATCTGTATTCAGACAAGTGAATTACAAACAAAAGTGTTCTGAGACAACTCTGTCCTTTTTTTCCATGTTACCAGGCTTTTTGATCCAACGGGTTTTTGCTGACTAAATAAGTTCCTGGTATTTGCATCCATATTTTCATGATAACTTTAAACATACACAATATATCTTATGGAAATATATAATATTTGGAATGTATACATATATAATACATGGAAATAGATTGAGTAGGTCTAGTATAACTCCCTAAAGGGAAAAGAAAATAAATATTAAGTATAACTTTATATATTCTTTAAAACAGAGATATCAATTAAGCCCGACAGACAGTGAATTAACGTTTCTGAATTTTGTTAAAAGTAAAAAGAATCAAGAGTGAATTGTCCATGAGAAAAAGTCTCTGATCTTTCCTGCCTTCATCAGAAGTCATAAATATTATATCAGTTATCAAGATTTTCCTAGAAAGAGTTTCCAGAACAATGAAATCAAGCAGACTCTCTTACACCTAGGGGGATTCAAAGGTGGAAGAAAGTCTTTTCTGAAAGATGGACTGGAGCAAAATTATAGATTCTTGGTCCCTTGAATTAATGGTGTCAGTATCCCTACCACCTTTCTTCAAGTTCTTTTCATCCTGCATGTCTTCTAAAATATACGATTAACCCATTAGACTGATAAATTTTAAAATGATAGTTCTCTTAGGCTTTAAAAAAATTCATGCCATGGAGGCGTCTTCCATCCTGATCATGCACAAAATTGGCCCCATCTTTTTCTTTGGCCAAAGGATGTCAATGGTGCCACAGAATGATGCACTGCCCTCCTAGAAACCTGTTTGCATCATCTCTGAGATAGAAGGCAGGGAAAGCTGCAGGGGGTGGGGGGCAGAGGGGAGAAAGGATGAGGACAGAGAGGGAACCATTAACACTGAGTCACTTTGTGGGTCTCACTGCTGTGTGCACCGGGACTCCTAGACTGTCCTCTAATGAGCGGTACCTCCACTAAGTTCAGAAGTGTCCATACCTCATGCCTGGTGGCTGAGGAGACAAAGTCTAGTGAAGCCGAGCACTCATGTCAATGTATGGCAAAACCAATACAGTATTATAAAGTAAAATAAAGTAAAAATAAAAAGTTAAAAAAAAAAAAGGAAGAGAGTCTTTACACACCAGATGCTCAGAGGACACTGCAATAAAATCGAAGGAAAACTTTAGTCCAGCCTAATGGCACAGTTTTAAACAGAGAGCTCTTAAATTGGAAGATTGGGATTGACATATACACACTACTATATATGCAATAGATAACTAATAAGAACCTACTGTATAGCACAGGGAACTCTGCCCAATACCCTGTAATGGACTACATGGAGAAAGAATCTAAAAAAGAGAGGATATATGTGTACATATAACTGATTATCTTTGCTGTATACCTGAAACTAACAACACTGTAAATCAACTACAATAAAATTTTTTTAAAAGTAAAGTGATCCCAAAGAACTAGCTAAAACATAGCAGCAACAGCAACAATTAAGAAAAAGCAAAACAAAACTGGAAACAAAAACCAAAACAAAGAGCGATCTCCTAGATGGCATCTATTCAAACTTTTGAATTTTTCTACTGTATTCCATAATTCAGATACAGTGGATATCTCCAAATATGAAAACAGGGCCATACAAAATGAATTCCATACTGAGTCCCTGCTCCTTCCTCCAAAATTGGAAACCCAACGATTAAGAGACTCTCTTTTGTCTTTCAGTGCTTCCAATATAAGGGGCATGGGGAGGACAATGAAACACTGCCAGCGTTGGGATACAGTGACTAGGCCTGCTTCTCTGTGATGTTTTTGTGCTCACATTATGGAAAATCCCCATAGAATCTCAAACTGATTTCAAAGTCTTCTGTCATCACGATAAAAGAAATCACTTGAATTAGACATGCATGTAATTAGCTCAGTTCTCTTAGAGGGAGCACTTTATCTTTGAAGTGCCTATTCAGAGTGGACACTCCCTGAGCAAAGCCTTTGCAATAAACAAGATTGATATGATTCTTTAAAAGCATGTTGTTTTATGAACACAAGCTCCAGTGTCTGGGTTCCTGGTAGTGGCTGCTCTCTCCTGGATGAATGGAAACTAAGGTTTCCACTTTCACTTTTGTGTGTGTGTGTGTGTGTGTGTGTGTGTGTGTGTGTGTGTGTGTGTGTGTGTGCAGAAAACAAGTCACTTCCTATGTGGAAGCCAGGTTTTGCCTCCTATATTTTTCTTTGACTTCAAGCATTTTTCTCCTTGTGTAATGGGCATGTCTGCCTCCCAAACATGGAAGCACGAACATACTTGACTGATGCTCAAGTGAAGAGCTCACACAGCACAGGACACAAGAGCCTTGGAATGAAAGCTTACTCTTCCCATCAATTGGCACTTTGCAAAGGAAAACAGGTATTAGTGGTTTATTTTGAGCTAAATCCTCCCCAACAATAAACATAAGTGCACCAGCCTGAAATGTCAAGAGACCCTGAAGGAAGTGCTAGAAAAGCCTTCAATCGCAGCATTTTGGATTTTGCAGGTGGCTTACAGGATGAAGAGAGAAAAGGAGACTCTGGGTGGCCCTCTTCCTGGCAGGTCTGTCTGTGACCTCTGGCCAGTGCTGGTCCTCCCTGGGGTGTGTCCTACTTTTGTCTTGTTGTTTAGTAACTAAGTCCCGTCTGACTCCTTAGGGACCTCGTGGACTCTAGCCCTGTCCATGGGATTTCCTAGGCAAGAATATTGGGGTGGGTTGTCACTGTTTCTGCATGGGGATCTTCCTAACCCAAGAATCAAATCCACATCTGCATCACTGCACTGGCAGGCAGATTCTTTACCACTGAGCCACCCAGAAAGCCCTACGTCCTACTTTAGGGGCACAATAGGTTCTGAAGACAGATATATCTCAATTTTATGTTCTAACTGACATTCCCTACACGACTTGAGGAGATGGTTCTTGGGGGACTGCCAGCAGGATAACCAGGTAACGCTGTGCTGGTAACTGGAAAAGTCCCATTGTCAAGGTCTTACGTTCCTGCCTCTGGAGCTACCAGTTTTCCAGACCAGTTTCTCAGACCAGGTGAGAAGGGAAAATGAACACAAAGGACAGAAAAGATAACCCAATCAAAGAGGCGCAGAGTATACCAATACAAATAAATTCTAATGTTAATCCACTTGATGGAGTTTAAGATTCTGTGGTCTCATAAGAACATCATGTGTTCTCTCTGGCTCCCGTTTTAAATACAGCCAAGCCTGCAGTCACTTCTACTCAGACACTCCGCTCTAACAGCTGACTCCCTTTCAGCCCTCACCTATCTCTCCCCAGGGGTGACTGGCGGCTCACAGACTCCTCTGGGGTCTCCAAAGAACCAGAGACACAGCTTTCCCTGTGGGGATGCAGAGCTAGAAAAATCAGTTGGAATCATCCTCATTTCCTTTTCAAGTGAGTGAATTCAAATGAAAGAGGGTGTCTTAGCGGGGAAAAGAACGCACAAAATGAAGGCTCCAGCAGAAAGAGCACAAGAAAAGCAATTGGAGGACTCTGAATTGTGTGAAGAGCTCCAACCCATGTTTGCAGCCTCTGGGAGAACTGCCTTCTGTTCCATAGGCCCTGGGGTGCCTGACTTGCTGATCATCCCTGGGGGATGGTCAGCTGACCCCATCTGCCTTCCTCCAGTCCCCACCTCAGCCCTGGGACTGCTCTGTTCCTTCATCCCACCACCCTCGGCAATCTTGGAAGGCAGATATGATGCAGATACAATAGAAGCCCAGTTGTAAACCAAATCTAAAGCCATGCTCATATACTGGAGTGGCTGCTGGGTCCACAGAAGCCTGTGAACCTCTCTTCCCTCCAGGGTGTTTTTCAAGTCTAATTCTTTGGTGTCTAGTGAGAGGACTGATTTGATAAGAGAGGCCTGCATCCAGGTCATGGTTCCACCTCTAAATTGGAGTTTTCTCATCTGCCTTAGGAAATAAGAAGAGTGCCTGCCTCCTAGGGCTGTTGAGATTAAATGAGATGATACCCATTAAACATGCAGTAAACGTATCACAAATGTTACCTGTTGTTATTGGCAGAGTCAGCCTTAAGCAAAAAAGGAAAGCAGGCTCTGTTAACTTTTAGAGCCTTTTTGTTCTACTTTCAGTTCTCCCACATCTTAGTGGGCAGCGTTCAACCTCCAGTGCTCAGAAGAATGTCTGTATACTACATTCCCAGTAACCACCACATCCAAGCCTCATAACATAAGCTCCTTTCCCAGGTTAATCAGGCACACAGCACCCAGCCTCCATGAATCAAAGAATGTTCATCCTGAAGTGGTCTCCACAGAAGTATCTCCAGAGACTGTGTAGTCTCCAAACTTTAAGTTTTGTTCAAAGCTCAGAAAACATCTCATCTAGATTTAAAGATCTGTTTTTATATCCTTCCATGCACTAGGCTAACACCAACATTAAAACTAAGTGGGACTAAGTTTTACAGAGTTTCTTTCATAATAACAGGGAATTTCCTTGCCCAAATTTACATACATGCATCCAGTGGTAGGGGATTTGCAGGCTATGATGGCCAACTAGAATAGGATAGATGTTGACTAGTGCAGTAAGGGGCTTCCCTGGTGGCAGTATGGAATGTTAGAGCCAGATAGACAACTGCATTTTATTTTAGAAAATATGTTAAGGGACTGTGCAAGGATTAGTTAGGATATCAACAAGCCCTGACTTTGAGATGTGGAAATGTCTTCTTAACCAAAATCCTGTATTTAAAGGAAATTCATTAAGACAGTTTTGCTTACAGGCCACATATTATTGAATTATCAAAACAAATCCCTAATTCAAATATTAGTGAAAACCATACAGTACAAATTTCATCTGTACAAGAATTTCTTAGAACACTCATCAAACATACAAATGCTATCGTTCCAGTGATTCTGGAATGGTCTGTGGGACTCTGTATTCTAATGAGCATACCAGGTGTTTCTGAGACAAATAGATTAGAAAAATGTTTTGAGAAAAACTGCTGTAGACACATTCTATACTCAGCCATTCTCAATTGGAGGTGAATTTTCCCTCAGGGAACATTTGACAATGTCTAGAGCTATTTTCTGCTTCCCAGGTGGGGCTAGTGGTAAAGAACCTGCCTGCCAGTGCAGGAGACATAAGAGACCTGGGTTCTATCCCTGGGTCGGGAAGATCCCCCTGGAGGAGGGCATGGGAACCCAGTCCAGTATTCTTGCCTGGAGAATCCCATGGACAGAGGAGCCTGGCAGGCTACATGCAGTCCATAGGGATGCAGAGAGTCGGACACGACTGAAGCAACTTAGCATGCAGACATGCAGAGGTATTTTTGATTGTCACAACTTGGTGAGGTGGGGGTGGGAGCAGCACTGCTGGCATCTACTGGGTGCAAGTCAAAAATGCTGCTGTACATGCTACAAGGCACAGCCCTGTTCCCCACAACAAAGAGTTACGATTCACAATGATTCTGGTGCTGCTCTATAACCATACTGACCTCGGCAGACTTGGGGCCCAAACTCAGAACATTCTGCTTTTAGTTTGCGGTTTCCCTACAAGTCAAGCTGGTGTTGGTCCACTCTCCTCGGTGTCCACTGAGTCTTAGGAGTTTACTACAGAGCACTCTAACAACCTAGGTACAAAGATATAGGTACCCAGGTTGTCAGAATAAAGATATAGGGTGGAAAATGCTGGCTCAGCTCTGACCCTTTGGAGGCAATTATCTTCAGAGGCTTGAAGGATGATGGGCCCTCTCTGCAGCCACTCCTGAGTCATCACTGCTGTTGGCAGACACAGTGATGCTGGGAAGATTTCTCTGTGGATTTCAACTCCACTTGCAGTTCAGAAATAGTGTGGAATCAAAGTAGATGATCGAAAAGCATGGTTAAACAAGAAAGCTGTGGAGGCTTTGCTGACCAATTAAGTCTGTTTCATTTCAGCTCAACAATTCAACAAAGGGTTCTGTGCCAGACAAAGTGTAAGGCACAGGGAAGGATTGAAAATTGCATAATATTGTTCCTTCCTCAAGGAGTCACAGTCTCAGCTCCCTCTGCCTTTCTTCTCTCTGTGGTTTACCTTCCCCCTCAAACACCTGAAAAGCCCTTCCTTATGACTGACTTCTATTTATTGGCTGCTTAAGACCTAAGAAGCCAAAAAAGACCCAAAGAGACTAATCTAGAAGTCCCAGAAAGGGCAACAGAACAATATCCCTCTTTATAGGAAGGTTCTGGTAATTTATCATTAACAAAGAAACAGCCTTCAATGGGGCTGTTAAATACTGAGTTTCTATATTCAAGAACTATCTCAGCAAATGCCTCTAATTTCTAGACAGTTTCTATCTGCAAATAAGGTTACCCTGCTTGCTTAGGTGGAATAAATAACCCTAGGACTTGACTTTTGCTGAGGGAAAAACGCAAAAGACATTGAAGTGTAACACACTGGAGTCAGAGTGAGAAGAGTGACCCCTGCCAGCCCACCCGGGGGACTCTGGTCAGACTACACAAAAACCCCATGACAATTTTTGAGAAAGAAGCGTTCGATGAAACCCCACCCATTCCCCTTTCAGTCACATCATTTACTCTCCTTCGCAGTTTTTGCAAAGTCCATATTTCTGGGCTCTAGGTTCAGGATAGAACCTTCTTTTCCAGGACAAGAAAGGCAGCCTGAGGAGGGTACCCATGGAGCTTCAACTGTGGACAATGTTCTTTTTTTTAAGCTGGGTGGTGGACATTTAGTGTAGGGTAGTGCATCATTTTTTAAAAAATATTTGTGACTCATATTCCTTGGGATATATAAACTATTTCATTGTAATGAAAAACAGAATTCCCAAGGTAAATCTTACAATCAGCCAGATGTACACTCAGTGTCGTTTCTCCAGCGTTCATCACTCTTCTCTGCTTCTTCCTATTCCTCTACCTCCTATTCCCTGCTCCTGAACTCCCTCTCCGTCGTTCTCAATCCTGTATCCCCACCTGCCACTTCCTCCCACTGCCTCCTCTCCCCGTCTGGCTCTGTGTCCCATTTCTGCAGAACCTCCTACTCTTTCCTCCCACAGCCTGGGCATCTGTGAGGAGGGAGGGGCTGGTGTGAGCAGGCAGTCAGGTTAATTCTAGACCAAAGCTTCACTTTGAGATTGTCCACATGGTCCCCAAATCCTCAGATGTTTTCATAGCCATACTCCTTTAAAGTGTTCATTACCTAACTTTCTGCACCAAGGATTTGAGCTTAATTATAAAAACATGTAGACTATAGCAAGATTGAATAAATAGTTGAGAGAATCAGAACAAAAATCCCATCACTTTATTGGGCTGGGTTTGTATTAAATCATTCTGGTATCAGCTTAATTAAACTGCAGCTGTATTTCCTAGAACTCCCATTGTTTGATGGTTCCGGGTTAGAACTGGCCATAGGAGAACTGGGCATAAAATATGAGGGGTAGGCTTTAGCAGCAGCCTCCCTCTCTGGATGTTTGTGATCAGAGGTGGCAGCCAGTTCCAGTTTCAACTCACTCTTTTCTGCTTCTTCTTCAACTATCCTTCCTGACTTTTCACTCTGTTGACCCACTTTTCACCCTGCAGCCCAAGTCTATCTCCAGACTCTTGCTGCGGCCCCATCAACTTCTCCCATCGACTCCTCCAACAGCTCCCCCTCTGCTGGCTTCTTCTGGGCCTGCCTGTGTTTGGCTTCTCAAATAAACAGGTCAGGCACTCTGTCGTCTTTTGCCTCCCTTTGAGACCATTACTTACCCAGTGCCCTCTCCCCCTCCACAATTGTGAAAGGTCTGTGTACTCAGTCACTCGGTCATGTCTGATTCTTTGCAACCCCACGGACTGTATGCCGCCAGACTTCTCTGTCCGTGGGATTTTATAGGCAAGAATACTGGAATGGGTTGTCATTCTCTTCTCCAAGGGAATCTTCCTGACCCAGGGATCCAACCTGCATCTCTCCCGTCACCTGCATTAGCAGGCAGGTTCTTACCACTAGCGCCACCTGGGGATCCCCATGAAAGGTCTAATTCCGGTAATAAATCTACTGTCCCTTAATTCTTCAGAGGTTCAGCTTCTGGGATGGACACCGTGAGAACAGTGTTCAAGATCAAAAGATGACACAAATCATTCTCTTTGAAACACTGATTGTGGGCACAATTGAGTCAATCTATCCGCTAATCTCATTTACTGATGAAATACTGAAACCCAGTGATATGAAGTTACCACCATCATCCACTGAGGTCACAGCTCCACTGGCAGACGTGGGAATGGAACCCAGATTACTGATTTATACAGTCTCAATTCTTTTTCTTGACAGTGACTATAGCCATATTTTAAATGAATGACTATTGAATCAGTTTGCTTAAAAAAAAAAAAGAAAAAAGGATGCGTCAAAGCAGAAATTAGTACTTTGACACTGCTTGGATCATTCTTTTAGAAAACAGAGAACTGTAATGATTATTCTGTTTAATAAATGACAGGAAGCTAGATGGCATATCATACAGGTACTGAATCTAATTTAAAAAAACAATAATAAAAGTTATTGGGGTGAAAAAGAATTGAGCATATGAGAACATCAAAATTGATCCTGAATCTAAAGTAACTATGGAAACATTGCTTAGAAAAATTAGATGTATTAATTTTGTGGTTCACTGAAGACATTAGCATCTTCAATATTTAAAAATAAACAGTCTCAATATGTTCCTATTTATATTTTTAGCAAGTAGATATGTAGTCTATGGAGTATATTTTAGCTGTCATTAAGAGAGTCGCTAACAGTGGAATTTCCTCACTTCTAGCTTTGAAATTTCCCCCTTAAAACAAAATTTGCATTGATGAAAATATAAATAGGATATGTCTTGATTGAAATGGTGGGAGTTGCATGAAAATATTTTCTGGGTATGAAAGAAAAGAAAGACAGAGTTCATGCAACACATTGTTAGTACAACTCCCGGATAAGATGTGGAGCCCAGGGTCCTCCACACTGGTGTGTGGGGCTTATTCTCAGGCGACTCATGACTAGGAGAAGGCGCTCTGAATACCCACCCTGAGGTGACCCTGGGAAAATCATGTCCCCGTCCAAATTCTAATCTGTTTCCTCATCTGCAAGAGAGTACATCGGGATAATCTCTGAAACACCTTTCTCTCCTTAAATTTCATTTTTGTGTTGTGTCAAGACATAGCATAATGGTATAAATGAATTTTTAAACTTATAGTTTACAATGCTGTGTTAGTTTCAGGTGTACAGCACTGTGGTTCAGTCCTCTCTCTCTCTCTCCCCCATATATATATGTCATATATATATGTGTATATATGTATGTATATATACATGTATATATATAGTATATATATACACACATATATATGTATATATATATATACATATACATCAGATTCTTTTTTCTTATCTTGTTGTTGTTCAGTCACTAAGTCATGCCCAATTCTTTTGCAACCCCATGGACTGTAGCATGCCAGGCTCCTCTGTCCATGGGATTTTCCAGGCAAGAATACTGGAGTGGGTTGCCATTTCATTCTCCAGGGGATCCTGCTGACCCATAAATTGAACCCAGGTCTCCTGGATTCTCATGATAGAGGGTAAAAAGGAAAGAGCAGTGGGCTGTGAATGGCTGTGGGTATCCAAATCACAGCATCTGCATCAGCGTACTCCAGAACTTTTTCTGAAATGGAGCTAAATTTATCTTAGACCAAAGGCTGCTCTGATGGTCATCCTGTCTCCATCAAAGATGCCTAGAAAAAAATCAGTTTTTGATGATGATTGCCAAAGTATCTAGAAATTTGTCAGAATTATAATTACATAAATTAGAGGAGTATATCTATACCAGTACAATAGCCCTAATAATAATATAAAATAAAATTAATAATGCCATTTGCAGTAATATGGATGGACCTAAAGATTATCATACTAAGTGAAATGAGAAAGACAAACATCATATGATATCACTTGTATGTTGAATCTTTAAAAACAATACAAATAAACTTATTTTAAAAATAGAAAGAGACTCACTGACTAACTACCACATGAGAATCCAGAGAGCCAAACACCCACCTACCCAGGCTTTATTCTATCTGAGCTGACAATATGATCCAGTTCTGGCCAGTGAAAACAAGGCAGAAATCACTGAGAAGAGCTTTGGGAACACATTACAGAAGAGAGAAGCCAGCTGCTTCTCTCTTCTGTCCTTTGGCTCATGTCCCTCCCACCTGAGACCTGGACTCGGAAGCTGAGAAGTGCAGTAGTCCTCCAGCCACCATAAGGCTAAGGCCACATGCTGAGGAAGGAGAAGCAGCCAACAGGAATCTGGGCTAGATGGTATCTCTGAGCTATTATCCAAATTAATCTACCCCAGATTCCTTGTTGGGGGTAATAAAATCCTGATTGGTTGAAGCTTTCAGTGTCCTATTGCTTTTAGCCAAACACAGTCTAACTAGTACACATGGACTCTGTGGACAGTGTTATAACAGGGCTCTAACTTGTACGGCTTAAAGTGAAGAAAAGGGACAAATAAATTTGGACCACTACACACCAGTGCCATTATCCCAAACCACAGATTTTTAGGTATACATGGTGAGAGCAAGGACAGTCACAAACAGAACTGCAGAGAATGCCACTGCCTTTTAGAGAAGATGAGGAGCAAAGCCAAAAAGCCACAAGAGAAGTGAAGGAAAACAATGATGGGGTGCCTCCTGTGAAAATTGAGGAAAATGGTCTTGCTCTTCCTTCCCTTCCATGGGGACTGCACCTAAAGTGGCAGAACAGTCAGAGGAATGTGTTTTTAAATTGTTGGTTGAAAGGAAATACAAGTTTTTAAAACTTTGATTATAACATTTCCTCTCTATCCATCACTACTTATGGGTTGTGTAGGATAATTCTCATATCTCCACATTCTCAACAACACAGATGATTTCCAATCATTGTGTTTTTTTTTTCCAACTAGCACCTTAGATTTTTATTCACTATGATAGGCTTCAAAGATGTTCACATTCTAACCCTTAGAACCTAGTAAATGTTCCCTAGTAAAATGAACTTTACAGATATGAACAAGTTCAGGATCTTGGGAGAAGGAACTTAAGATGGGTTACTTCCTACCTAGGCCATCTGCATAAGCTCAATGTAATGACAAGGGTCCCTGTCGTCCCCTTCTCCTCCTGCCCCCAATCCCCCCCAGCATCAGTCTTTTCCAATGAGTCAACTCTTCGCATCAGGTTGCCAAAGTACTGGAGCTTCAGCTTTAGCATCATTCCTTCCAAAGAAATCCCAGGGTTGATCTCCTTCAGAATGACAAGGTTGGATCTCCTTGCAGTCCAAGGGACTCTCAAGAGTCTTCTCCAACACCACAGTTCAAAAGCATCAATTCTTCGGCACTTAGCTTTCTTCACAGTCCAACTCTCACATCCATACATGACCACTGGAAAAACCATAGCCTTGACTAGACGGACCTTAGTTGGCAAAGTAATGTCTCTGCTTTTGAAAATGCTATCTAGGTTGTGCATTAGGCATCTTCAATGTGCTTACTGATGTAGTAAGCCCTATAAGTGTTTGTGTGTGTGTGTGTGTGTGTGTGTCATGAGGAAGCACAGATGAATAAGAACATCTCTGGGAGTTTACTGTGTCACAGGCCATCCGGACTTCTTCCGCCAGGGTTGTCCTGTCTGCTATATCATCCACTGCCTTGAGTAGGGAAGAGAGGGAAGATGATCATTCAGACTGCAGTGAGCCAGCTGGGAAGCAACCTACTACAACTGGGAACTCGATGGCAGGAACAGAACTGGGTCTGCTTTGTGCAAATCAGTTTTATCACCTACCTACCATGGGACCTGGGGCTTCCGATGGTAAAGTATCTGCCTGCAATGTGGGAGACCTGGGTTCGATTCCTGGGTTGGGAAGATCCCCTGGAGAAGGAAATGGCAATCCACTCTAGTACTTTTGCCTAGAAAATCCCATGGATGGAGGAGCCTGGAGGGCTGCAGTTCATGGGATTTCAAAGAGTCAGACACGACTGAGTGACTTCACTTCACTTCACCATGGGACCACAAAGGACACCACAGATGCTCCCACAAAAGGAGATGGTGTTGAGAAGTCCACAGCATAATTACCTTTGTTCTTAGCCTCTGATGGCCTTTCTCCACTGTTAGGGTGATTTTTCACATTTTCTAGGTTTTAGTCCAGCCAATTTAACTGGTCATAGGGGGTAGGTTGGAGGTGGAATGAGAGACTATGAATCAAAAGTAAGACCATTCCCACTGACATCAAATAAGGATGACAAACAGGTAATTAAGTCTAGCATGTTTCTAATTAAAACTCTAATTGCGTCAAGCTCTTCTAACCCAAATAGCAAAGGGATGATTCCTACTGCTTAATGAAAGCAAAATTCTTACCAATCAATGCTTTAGCCTAATGCTCATTCATTTATATAAAGGTCAATTGCCACATAATATCCACTGCTGCTTGCCACCCACAGAAAAAAGTAGTGGGAGGGAAAAAATCCATGTGATGTTGGTTATCCTGCCTAGTTTTCCAGCTTTTAAAAATACCTGTGTCTGCAATGACTACACCAGGAGGCCTTGATTATACCTCGTTTTTATATAACAGGAAGGAACTGTACTTTTTAGCTGTTATAATATAATATTGGCTTGTACCTACAGGACAGTGAGTCCTTTTGTTTGTTGTGATTATCATGGTTAGTCATAGAGAGAGAATACGTAAGAGCATCCAGCTCAATTTTCTTAAAATGCCTCCAGTGCTCATTGGAAAGACATGTCAGACACGATTCATCTTCCCACCTGTCAAATTTCAATCCTGTTTTCAAACACTTATGGAGCAAGATAACATAGCATAACCAAAATCAGAAAAAAAGATCTCAAGGGAGCTGGCAGCCAAATCATGGAGCAAAATGCTTCCCTCCAGAGGCTTACCTAAGTTTCCTGCTAGAAATTGTACCTGCTCTGCCAATTAGCTGATGCTTAATGGCAAAGCAATATCTCACAACTCAACAGAGACTGGGAAAATCTTACAGAGTATAATGTAAGGAACCACTGGCTTTTCTAAATCAGAAAAAAAAGTTATTGGTGAGATAAGTCTAGTAGTGAGAAGGCGTACTTATGTTTCGGAGGCAAATTGCAAACATCAAAGAAAATTTACTGGCAAGTGTTCTTCTGAAAAGCAGAAGGGAAGCCATATAAGTGGGTTTATTTGTCCTGCAAACAAAGATAAAGTCATGTGCTAGAAGGAAGTGAGATAATTCTGAGGCTTCTCTAAGACACTGCAATCAATCTCACTGGGGCATGCCATCCTGTGATTTGGTTAACAGATGCATGCCCCACTTTTTACCTGGTTCTTGCAGACTCTAGTTTCCGCTCCTCTCTGGAGTCCATTGTCAGGGGACCCAACTCTCACTTCACGTACCTGCAGGCTCTCATTTCCTATCTATTTATGGTTTCACACTATGGAACATCTTGTACCTTTCTTTACCCAAAACGTATCTCTTTTGTTCATTTTCTTTTTCTTGACAAATGTTCTTATTCTTCTAACCTCAGTGAACCTATTCTGCTTAAAGTGTTCGCGGTCCTCTGCAGTTTTACTATGTGGTCACACCATGTTGTCTCCTACCCTCTGCAA
Source organism: Ovis aries (assembly GCF_016772045.2). Lineage (NCBI taxonomy): Eukaryota > Metazoa > Chordata > Mammalia > Artiodactyla > Bovidae > Ovis > Ovis aries. Next base: position 56,047,770 of record NC_056061.1, read on the forward strand.
CCACCAGGTACTAGCCTTGCAGTTAGAAAGGAGCTTTCTCAAACTAATATGCTGATGTTATCATATCTTAAAATAGAACCTGGGAATATCAATTGTCCTGTGAGCAAGAACTGTCCTGCCTCCTCTCCTCAGGGAGCTCCGTACCAGTCTCAGGTGGGGCTGCTGGAGTGACTGCAAATATTCCTACAATGCAAGGGAGAATTCTGTAGCTGGTCACGGCAAATCATGGCTAACATCTTTTAGCTCCAGGAGACAGTCTAAAGGTATTCGTCCCTGCTTCTGCTCCCCCAGCACCTCCACATAACTGAGGCATCAGCTCATGGGTCCGCTCCCCTTGGAAGCAATCCTTCATCATGCAGACCTCAGGCTAGGTCTTTCTAACTAGAGATCAGGTGGATACCTTTGGACTGTCTCCTCCATTAGCAGATAGGATGGGGACTCTTTACTTCAACCTCAGCCTGTTGTCAGAAAAACATCACCCACCATCTGTAGTTATGTGGGCCAAGCATAAATACAGATGACACTGGTAAATGCCTGGGAAACTTCTTGGGAATTAGCTTAAAAGTCTTAAGTTAATGAAAAATATGATACAGTTTAAAGATAAGAGAGTAAAAAATTAAGTCAAGGCCTCATTCTTTTTTTTTTTTTTAAAGATTCAAAACCAAGTTAATGTGTTACAATGAACTCCTTAGTTCTTTATTCAGTGCTATAGCCATATCAATACCTGCATTAACTTAAAAAATATTCATGGATGGGCTGCCTCATTTTTTGCAGAATGCAGTTTGTTTTGTTAATAACAGACAATAAGATTAATGTTAAGGAACAGTGCAATGTTTTCTGCACTGTTTGATGATACTTTCATCAGTCTTTAATGACATTATATGATGTGACAGTGCTTTTCTTGGTTGTATCCTTCTAAGGCGTCTGACAAGCAAGTGCTTGTAATGTTTTCTAAACATAGGTGATTGAATTGAGTTTTCAACTTTATCTTTAGATGCTGACTCAATTTCTGAGCCTCACTTCCCAATAATTATAACTGAAAAACTTCAGAAAAGCCTCATTTTTGGTGATTCAAGGTTCATAAATATTTTACCATAGATGATTTTTCACTAATTTAAAGTGGGTGTTTGACATCATTAATTAGTCATTTTGTTACATAACCCCCATTTAATGTCACTGAGTTAGAAACATTGAAGTCTTTTCTCTTGCGTGAACTCAACAAGTCATTTGAATCATACGACGTTTCCTATACAAGCAATAAATGCTGGAGAGGGTGTAGAGAAAAGGGAACCCTCTACACTGTTGGTGGGAATGCAAACTAGTACAGCCACTATGGAGAACAGTGTGGAGAGTCCTTAAAAACTGGAAATAGAACTGCCTTATGACCCAGCAATCCTACTGCTGGGCATACACACTGAGGAAACCAGAATTGAAAGAGACACGTGTACCCCAATGTTCATCACAGCACTGTTTATAATAGCCAGGACATGGAAGCAACCTAGATGTCCATCAGCAGATGAATGGATAAGAAAGCTGTGGTATGTATACACAATGGAGTATTACTCAGCCATTAAAAATAATACATTTGAATCAGTTCTAATGAGGTGGATGAAACTGGAGCCGATTATACAGAGTGAAGTAAGCCAGAAAGAAAAACACCAAATACAGTATACTAATGCATATATATGGAATTTAGAAAGATGGTAATGATAACCCTGTATGCGAGACAGCAAAAGAGACACAGATGTATAGAACAGTATTTTGGACTCTGTGGGAGAGGGAGAGGGTGGGATGATTTGGGAGAATGGCATTGAAACATGTATAATATCATAAATGAAACGAATTGCCAGTCCAGGTTCAATGCATGATACTGGATGCTTGGAGCTGGTGCACTGGGATGACCCAGAGGGATGGGATGGGGAGGGAGGAGGGAGGGGAGTTCAGGATGGGGAACACGTGTATACCTGTGGCGAATTCATGTTGATGTATGGCAAAACCAATACAATATTGTAAAGTAATTGACCTCCAATTAAAATAAATAATTTTACATTAAAAAAAAAGATGACACATTGGGGTTTACAGTTGAATAATTTAAAGTTCTGAAGTGGTTATTCACCTGATTTGCTGAACTATTGATCAAAGTATCTCGTGTATCTCTTTCAATGGGAAAACAATCCAATCCTGAACACACAGTGATGCTCTGAAAGGGTCAGTCAACTTACCACTTACTCGCTAACATACGTTGTCTTCTCTGGGCCATTATTTCATTTTTTCTTTAGGTGCATAAGTTGTGTCATAGAAACTGTGAAGTGATTGTTACCATAACCATTATTGAGAAAATACAATTTTAAATTTGCTGTGAAGTAAAAATTGTATTATTTAAAGAACCAACTGGTTATGAATATTGCAAGAGTTGACAGTCCTGCTCACAAGGAGCTACTCAATAATTATAAGACAGCTAACCTTTATTGTACACCTATCATATGACAAGTACTATGCTTAGCTTTTGCATATATTTCCAGCATAATCTGCTAGGGCTATGATTATCAACTAGTGGAGAGAGTCTGTCAGGGCTATTAGAATTTTATTAAGCATAATCAGTACTATAATTACTTTTACTTCTTTATTAATCATGATAATATATTTTCTTTTTGTTTAAAAATAAGGTTTATTGATATAATTATTTCCTAGCTTTAGGAAAAAGGCATCTTTGTAAATTTCTGCCGTTTGTAAGTTCACACAATATCTCAAGCTTGGATTACAGGACACTCCCTCACTTATTTGTTTTGTAAATGTGTACTTCAGGCATGATAACTCATATCTTGTGAAATCCCCAAAACATTAATTTGGGGGGATCTTTTTCCCTAGGGGAGCATGGAATAAAGAATCTGGGACAGATTGTTCTGAAGGAACAAATGACTATAATACAAAACAGAATAAAATAAATATCATGAAGAATGCACAAACAGAAGGTCTCTTCCAGCTCAAGAAGGGGAAGGTAGTGGTCAGAAAAAAAATTCTTAATGAAAGAGGTTTCTGTTGAGAGAGATTTTGCATGGCTGGTGGCATTTTTTTTTTTTTCCACAAAAATGGCGTAAAATTGGCACAAATCAAAAAAGGAAAATGATACACATGGAAGAAATAGAGTTACAGAGGCAAGAAAGCTATGGGGATTTTTCTGTTCAATGAATGGGAAGAAGATTGAGTCTGGTGGATATTTGGAGGAGAGTTAAGTGAGGAGTGAGAGAGGATTCTAGAAGAGGAAGGTACTTAGATGGGGGAGCTAGTGTTTAATCTGATAAGTAGTGGGGCTACTGAGCAGAGAGGTGACATGGTCAGCACAGTGGTGAAATGTTCAGCTAAGTTCTTAAGGAAAATAAATCTTTGAAGGCACAGGTCCAGAAGGAGAAAACTGGAGGAAACCAGTTAAAGGGCTCTTCCTGCAGTCTAGGTGAGAGGTAATGAGGACCTGGGCCAGAGTGGTGGCAGCGATAATGAGGAGCTGGGGGAGAATGAGCCCGCCTGTGGCTGAAGACCCTGCTCCCTGCCCATCATCAGTCCTTCCATTAATGGGTAAATGACATGGAATGTTCGCACAAGCTGTGAAAACACCTCATGATTTTATGTTTAATTCATCAGATCACTTCCTGTGTTCAGTCCTGGGTGAAGCTCTCCCTGGTTTCTTACTTTTAATAGAAGTCATTGAAATTTTTCTGTCATAAAACAATAAGATTTATTAGCAAAAAATACAAAGACATTTTCAGTTGATTTCTCTGAAGATTAAGAGAATGGGTCATGTGACAAGTCCAAGTGTAAGTGATGCTCGGGGCACAAAAGCCTTTTATATGGTCCATGTGTGTGATCTGTGTGGGCTGTAGATCAGAGAGAATTGTGCTATATTTAACTTCCAAAGTATATAGTTAGGAGTAGCCAATTGTTACTAGTGACCCTTTGCTGAAACAGCACATTTGATTTGAGTTATTGAAATGCACAAAGCAAGAAAACTGAAGCTTCTGTGCATGTCTGCAATGGCAGAAAAGTCTAGTACGTCCAATACAATTAATTCATATTGCAATTATGTTTTTAATTAACTTACTCTTTCTATTTTAATTCCTAAAAACGTATTAAACACATCTCGCTTTATAGACTCAATTATCAACATTGATAGCCTCTGGTTTGGAAAAGGTTGAATTTGACCATTGCTATCAAATTCTGAGTTTGGAGGAGACCTCTGATGGGTAATGGCAGCAGGATTTTACAGCTGCTTTTCAATTTTTTAATTCTCCCACCAGTGGCTCATGCTGTGCAGTTTGTTTTAAATCTCCCTGCAAAGTTTCTGTTTTTCTTTATATGTAACAGACTGGATGTCAGTAAAGAAAAAAAAAAAGTCTGGAAACTGAGGTGAAAGTAAGTGGCCCTCTTTCTTTATTGCTCAGACATGTCTGACTCTTTGCAACCCCATGGACTATAGCTCACCAGACTCCTCAGTCCTTGGGATTCTCCAGGCAAGAATACTGGAGTGGGTTGCCATTTCCTAATCCAGGGGATCTTCCCAACCCAGGGATTGAACCTAGGTCTCCTGCATTGCAGACAGATTCTTTACCACCTGAGCCACAAGGGAAGCCCAAGAATACTGGAGTGGATAGCCTATCCCTTCTTCAGTGGATCTTCCTGACCCAGGAATTGAACCAGGGTCTCCTGCATTGCAGGAGGATTCTTTACCAAATGAACTATCAGGGAAACCCCAATGACTTCAAATCAAATCAAATCAATCCCAGATAATTCAAAACCAATCCAGAGAAACTACCTGTAAGGTTCTGTTCCTATGGAAGCACTTCTAGTACCAACATCTGTATCAGTCAAGGTTCAGTCAGAGAAAACAGCTTGGAATTTATTAAAACCATTTAACCTTACATATTTCTGGAACCTTGTTAAATAGTTATGTAAGGTCAAATTCTAGTTGAGCTATTTCAAATCCTGAAAGATGATGCTGTGAAAGTGCTGCACTCAATATGCCAGCAAATTTGGAAAACTCAGCAGTGGCCACAGGACTGGAAAAGGTCCGTTTTCATTTTTCATTCCAATTCCAAAAAAGGCAATGCCAAAGAATGCTCAAACTACTGCACAATTGCACTCATCTCACATGCTAGTAAAGTAATGCTCAAAATTCTCCAAGCCAGTCTTCAGCAATATGTGAACCGTGAACTTCCTGATGTTCAAGCTGGTTTTAGAAAGGCAGAGGACCGGAGATCAAATTGCCAACATCTCCTGAATCATCAAAAAAGCAAAAGAGTTCCAGAAAAACATCTATTTCTGCCCAAGCCTTTGACTGTGTGGATCAAAATAAACCGGAAAACTCTGAAACCGATGGAAATACCAGACCACCTGACCTGCCTGTTGAGAAACCTGTATGCAGGTCAGGAAGCAACAGTTAGAACTAGACACAGAACAACAGACTGGTTCCAAATAGGAAAAGGAGTATGTCAAGGCTGTATATTGTCACCCTGCTTATTTAACTTATATGCAGAGTACATCATGAGAAATGCTGGGCTGGATGAAGCACAAGCTGGAATCAAGATTGCCGGGAGAAACATCAATAACCTCAGATATGCAGATGACACCACCCTTATGGCAGAAAATGAAGAGGAACTAAAAAGCCTCTTGATGAAAGTGAAAGAGGAGAGTGAAAAGTTGGCTTAAAGCTCAACATTCAGAAAACGAAGATCATGGCATCCGGTCCCACCAGTTCAGCTCAGTTCAGTTCAGTTCAGTCACTCAGTCATGTCCAATTCTTTGCAACCCCATGAATTGCAGCACACCACCATCTCCGGAGTTCACTCAGACTCAAGTCCATCAAGTCCGTGATGCCATCTAGCCATCTCATCCTCTGTTGTCCCCTTCTCCTCCTGCTCCCAATCCCTCCCAGCATCAGAGTCCTTTCCAATGAGTCAACTCTTCTCATGAGGTGGCCAAAGTACTGGAGCTTCAGCTTTAGCATCATTCCTTCCAAAGAAATCCCAGGGTTGATCTCCTTCAGAATGGAGTGGTTGGATCTCCTTGCAGTCCAAGAGACTCTCAAGAGTCTTCTCCAACACCACAGTTCAAAAGCATCAATTCTTTGGTGCTTAGCCTTCTTCACAGTCCAACTCTCATATCCATACATGACCACTGGAAAAACCATAGCCTTGACTAGATGGACCTTAGTTGGCAAAGTAATGTCTCTGCTTTTGAATATACTATCCAGGTTGGTCATAACTTTCCTTCCAAGGAGTAAGCATCTTTTAATTTCATGGCTGCAGTCACCATCTGCAGTGATTTTGGAGCCCAGAAAAATAAAGTCTGACACTGTTTCCACTGTTTCCCCATCTATTTCCCACGAAGTGATGGGACTGGATGCCATGATCTTCGTTTTCTGAATGTTGAGCTTTAAGCCAACTTTTTCACTCTCCTCTTTCACTTTCATCAAGACGTTTGTTAGTTCCTCTTCACTTTCTGCCATAAGGGTGGTGTCATCTGCATATCTGAGGTTACTGATATTTCTCCCGGCAATCTTGATTCCAGCTTGTGCTTCTTCCAGTCCAGGATTTCTCATGGTGTACTCTGCATATAAGTTAAATAAGCAGGGTGACAATATACAGCCTTGACGTACTCCTTTTTCTATTTAGAACCAGTCTGTTGTTCCATGTCCAGTTCTAACTGTTGCTTCCTGACCTGCATACAGATTTCTCAACAGGCAGGTCAGGTGGTCTGGTATTCCCATCTCTCTCAGAATTTTCCACAGTTTATTGTGATCCACACAGTCAAAGGCTTTGGCATAGTCAATAAAGCAGAAATAGATGTTTTTCTGGAACTCTCTTGCTTTTTCGATGATCCAGCAAATGTTGGCAATTTGATCTCTGGTTCCTCTGCCTTTTCTAAAACCAGCTTGAACATCAGGAAGTTCATGGTTCACGTATTGCTGAAGCCTGGCTTGGAGAATTTTGAGCATTACTTTACTAGCATGTGAGATGAGTGCAATTATGCAGTAGTTTGAGCATTCTTTGGCATTGCCTTTCTTTGGAATTGGAATGAAAACGGACCTTTTCCAGTCCTGTGGCCACTGCTGAGTTTTCCAAATTTGCTGGCATATTGAGTGCAGCACTTTCACAGCATCATCTTTCAGGATTTGAAACAGCTCCACTGGAATTCCATCACCTCCACTAGCTTTGTTTGTAGTGATGATTTCTAAGGCCCCCTTTACTTCACTTTCCAAGATGTCTGGCTCTAGATGAGTGATCACATCATCATGATTATCTGGGTCGTGAAGATCTTTTTCGTACAGTTCTTCCATGTATTCTTGCCACCTCTTCTTAATATCTTCTGCTTCTGTTAGGTCCATACCATTTCTGTCCTTTATCAAGCCCATCTTAGCATGAAATGTTCCCTTGGTATCTCTAATTTTTTGAAGAGACTCTAGTCTTTCCCATTCTGTTGTTTTCCTCTATTTCTTTGCATTGATCGCTGAAGAAGGCTTTCTTTTTATCTGTCCTTGCTATTCTTTGGAACTCTGCATTCAGAAAGGCATTCTGCATTCAGAACTCAACATTCATAAAATGAAGATCATGGCATCCGGTCCCTTTACTTCATTGGAAATAGATGGGGAAACAATGGAAACAGTGTCAGACTTTATTTTGGGGGGCTCAAAAATCACTGCAGATGGTGATTGCAGCCATGTAATTATGACCAACCTAGATGGCATATTGAAAAGTAGAGACATTACTTTGCCAACAAAGGTCCGTCTAGTCAAGACTATGGTGTTTCCAGTGGTCATGTATGGATGTGAGAGTTGGACTATAAAGAAAGTTGAGTGCCAAAGAATTGATGATTTTGAATTGTGGTGTTGTTGAAGACTCTTGAGAGTCCCTTGGACTGCAAGGAGATCCAACCAGTCCATTGTAAAGGAGATCAGTTTTGGGTGTTCATTGGAAGGACTGATGCTGAAACTGAAACTCCGATACTTTGGCCCCCTGATGCGAAAAGCTGACTCATTTGAAAAGACCCTGATGCTGGGAAAGATTGAGGGCAGGAGAAGGGGATGACAGAGGATAAGATGGTTGGATGGCATCAATGACTTGATGGACATGAGTTTGGGTAAACTCCAGGAGTTGGTGATGGACAGGGAGGCCTGGCGTGCTGCAGTGTATGGTGTAACAAAGAGTCGGACATGACTGAGCGACTGAACTGAACTAAACTAGAGTTTGAGGCCAGTGAGAAGGGAAAATGACTGTGAAGAGGAGAGAGAGAAGAAAACACAGACCCCACAAGGTTAGATTAGAGAGTGTCATGGCCTTTGACTGACTATAAGCCTCCAACTTAAGTGACATGGGTGTACCATGGGAGTTAAACATACACTTGGCTCAGACGTCAGAGATGGTAAAGGAGGATCTTGCAGGAGTTGGAGTAGCTACATGCCCCAAACCTACAAGGGGAGCCAGTAGGTAAGTTATTATATGTAAGAGCTTGGTCCCACAAATCTCCCAGCATAAAAGAATATGGCTGCTGCTCCATAACCACCTCCCAAATATCAATCAAAATATTTCTTTTGGCCTATGCTAACATGGAACTATTCAAGGCAGGAGCTTTGGGAGATACAGGTCCGTTTTTGGAATAATACAAATTCATCAGAATATGTAATCATTCTAGGTAACACTGTGAACTGAAACTGACCCCTGGAAACAATACAGCAGTCTTTCTGGACTTTGGGATGATCGCAGTGGTATGCCAGTTTCACTCTTTTCTGTCCTATTTAACGCTTCTTCTATCCTACAAATAGTCATTGAAGTACACTGATCATCCTGATTATTTTTAAAACTGTTGTTATGAGCAGTCAAAATATATTAAATAACCAGTGTCTATGGTTTGTGCTATATTTTGTGGAACAGAGTATGCTGAGTTTTGTACAGAACATGGAAATGCAGTCGGACTGTGGCCAGCTGGCTTTCCATCTAAATATAGTCCTATGCTGATAGGATCTGTTTCTTGGTAAAGGTTTTTACATCTAGCTCTCTAAACAGACTATTTTTCTCTCTTGTTTTATTTTCAAAGGGAAAGTGATTGTAAACTTACCTTCCTCAATTTACTCTTCCTTTGTGATGATTTAGCATCAGTAAAAAGATACAAGTGGTGAATATTTGAAGACAGGGTTGATCCCATGTTAGAGATATTGCTAGAAGTTGAATGAATAGTGGAGCCATGAAGAAACACCCTCTTCCTTTCCAAATTGCAATCAGAGAATAAGTTCACAAACTGTCAGCTCCATTAGTGGTTGGGTGCTGTGCTTAGTCATTCAGTCGTATCTGATTCTTTGCTACCCCATGGACTGTAGCCCTAGACTTTATGGCTTCTGTAGACTGTGGTGGTATATGTAGCTTAGACTAATAAGACCTTACTCCCCATATTTAGACTGGCTGTGAGGACAGCTGAACTTATAGGGAAGATATCAAGTACACTAGTGTATTCTTACCTGCTGCAAAAAAATTAGCAGGGTGGCTCCATCGTACCTGGTCACTGGTAGAACAGGGATAGAATAACAAATAATAAGCCTATACATGTGGAGGGATAGATACACTTATGGTAACATGGTAATAGGAAATTAAGAGGAGGGCTAGAATAAATGAGCATGAACCTTCTCTAATTCCCTGGAAATGCCTAGAAGTCAGGAACTGTATCTTCTACTCACTGAAAACCTGGGTCATTCTGCTTCCTACAGGGCAGAAGAATAGGGGCTCAAAGAGGTCCCCCAATACTCACCCCTTGTAGGTTTGGACAGAAGTCCTTGCTTAGGCAAATGTAAGACAGATGGATAAGAACTGACCCCAACTGTAGATTTATATAGCACCACAGTTTCAAACTGTTTTCAAATAAACATTCCAGTCAACCCTTGCAATCACTTGGTGAAGGAAGCTGTTTTCACAGAATCAAGTACGTTTAATCCCCATTTATTAAAAAAGAAAGCCATCATTTGAGGAGGTTAAATGGCTAACCCAAGGTCACGCAGATATCATGGTTAAAACCAGGACAGAAAACTAGGTCCTCTGATTGCGAGTCCACTCTTCGCATCACTGCATGTGATCTTCATATTGTTAAGGAATTTTAGAGGTCATCCTGCACAGCATCCAGAAGGCAAACCTCAGGCAATGGTGCATGTGTAAGGTTTCATCACAGGGAAGCAAGAGGGAGGGAAAGGAAAGTTAGAAAGAAGAGAGACGAGAACTATTGAATATGTTACTGAGTCAGCCACTGCTGTGTAGCAACCTGACATTTATTGAGAGCATCTTCTTTGCCAGGCGCTAAGGATTTTAGGAGTAATAACTCCCTTCACCCTTGTAAAAATCCCATGAGATATGTGTTATTATTCTCACGCAATACACTAATGCACAATACATACTAATGCACAATACATGATGCCCCCCAACTCGTATGTTGAAACCTAATCCCCAGTGGGATGGTATTTGGAGGTGAGGACTGGAAGGGGATTAGGTCATGAGTGTGATAAGCACCCTAAATCAGACGGCAAGAGAGCTCCTCCAAGAGAGCTTCTTCCAAATAAGGACATGACAAGAAGACAGCTCTCTATGAGACAGAAAATAGGCTCTCACCAAGTATAAAATCTGTTGGCACCTTGATCTTAGACTTTCTAGCTTGCAGAACTGTGAGAAATAAAAGTCTTTGTTACAGAAGTTATCCAATCTGTAGTTTCCTTTCACAGCAGCCTGAATGGATGACGACCCCTTATTTTATATAAACAAAGCAACTGATGCATAGAGGGGTTAAATAACTTACTGGTGATCTTCCAGCTAGTAACTGCCATGTTAGTCGCTCAGTCATGTTTGACTTTTTGTGACCCCCATGGACTAGCCTGCCAGGCTCCTCTATCCATGGAATGCTCCAGGCAAATATATGGGAGTGGGTAGCCATTCCCTTCTCCAGGGGATCTTCCTGACCCTGGGATCGAACACAGGTCTTCTGTATTGCAGATGGATTCTTTACGGTCTGAGCCACTTGGGAAGCGCCATAACTGCCAAGCTGGGGTGTAAAACCTGCAGGCTGCCTGAGGATGCCGCACACTCAACCCCTGTGTTCCCCTGTAATAACAGAGCTTTCACATAGGAAGTTCATGAGAGGCAGGATGTAACCCATTCCCCAGGACAAGACGGAGGCATTGCTGCCCACCATTCAGCCTTGAGTGAAAACTGCTTCAAGGTGAAAGCTGTTCGATTTAAACCTATGTATGAAATCTACCTAATCACTAGTAGAAGCAAAAACTTTCTATTATATTACAGATTGGTTTTGTAGATTTTACTTTGGCAGGGGTTAGGGAGCAGAGACAAAAGGCTGTTTTCATACTTAGAATAAATGCTTTTACAAGCAGCATTTGAATCAAAATTCTTGTATAATCATAAGAGTTTCCATTTTTAGCCACCAGCCCACTTATTTCTCCTGGTATTTTATGTAACTCTGTCCTAGAATAAAAAGTAAATAAGACAGAATCAAGGGCATGGAGTCCTCTTAGAGATGAGGATAATAATACCATATGAAATCCCCAGATGACCTGGTGTGAATTTATAGAAGCATTTTCATTGAGATTAATCACTGTAGAGACAGAGTCTCTGAAAGGTCTAAGCATTAAAGGTAGTTGAGAACCAAGCTAGCGATCTCCCAGGAATAGATAGCACACAAAATGGATGACATTCGGTATATGAGTAGAATAAACGCGACTGCACCTCTGGCTTTCAAGCCTTCTTTAGAGATGCAGTAACTCTTCAAAAATTCGGTGGCCAGTGAGTAAAGAAGAGCTATAGAGACACTCGTGAATGTTACAAGATAAAAACTGCCTGAGAACTACTTTAATACTCCTTCCATCAAAGGCAAGGATTATAACTCTTTTATTTCTATATTATTAAATTTGGAGTGCCTAAAACAGTCCGACCGTTAGAGATGCACAATATATCTTGAACGAATGAATGTAAAAGATTTTGAAGCAAACATTTTCATGTGGATGTGTATAGTATGTAATATGGCAGTGGTAGTCCGTTCTCAGCACTGCCCACTGGATAGTGAATAATGGCCAAGGGACATCACTGATAGCAATCCCAGTTCTAAACTAGGGAGGAGGACTGTCTCCATCTCTCTTAAAAGAGGCATTTCATACTAAAGATGAACATTCCAGTCCTTTATTTCTTACTTATACTGTCCCAGCAATATTTTGAATTTAATTTTGCTTTCCAGCAAATATATATTTGCTTCCAATTCCGTGAGAGAATGCACTGAAGTTTTGATTCAAGCACTCTAGTCTTTCTCATCCGTTTTATATCTCATTGTGTATTTATCAATTAGAACTCTTTAAGTAAATCAGTCCCCCATGAATTTTATTAGTATGAATCTGTCCTTAAAGCTTTAATCAATTTTTTATATACTCAGAAAAACTGCCCCTAGCCTTACAAAATTGTAGAAAGAACACCATTATTGGGAAAAGACCCAAGTTTAATTCTTAACTCTGATGACTAAGTCTGTGAGCTGTAAGTGCCAATTTTTCTGAGCTTCCGTTTCATGATTTCTTGTTATGAAAACATGAACAATAAGCAGGGATAAGATGAAATAGAATCAAAGTGCCTATAGATGGCCTATGTGCTGTGCTGTGCTGTGCTCGGTCGCTTCAGTCGTGTCTGACTCAGTGTGTTATGAGCTGAACATGACTTGGGATCAAACCCATGTCTCCTGTGTTGTTGGTGGATTCTTTATCACTGGGCCACTAGGGAGGCCCAGATGGCCTACAGTAAGGCCAATATATGTTCTTTTTCTTTCTTTCAGCTGAGAAAAACTAGACAGACTAGCTCTTGCTGACTTCAGAATGATGCTACCTGCACTTGTCACCAGAAAAACCTCCAAGTATTCCAGATGCTGTTGCCCCTCTGTGTTTTTCAAATTGTCCTCAATGACGCAGCAGAGTTTGCATAACTTCAGGTGTCAGCCCCTGTTTGATCTCATTCAGGTAGAATGAGATCTACCTGAATGGAAGAGCCCCTCTTCACCTACGATCAGCCTTTTCTGGCTTCTTTCTACCAGTTTCATTCCTAACGGTAGGTGGATCTAGAAATAATCTCTTTGCCTTAAGCCTGTGGTGGACCTTAAGGTCCTGCATGTCTGTGTTAGTCGGGATTCTCCATGGCCTTTTAGACTGTTAATTAGAACCCACATTTTGGAAAAATCTTAAATATGGTATAGTGTTAAAGAGAAATTCAGCAAAGAAGGAAAATTTGAAAAGACTCAAGGTGAGATCAATTATTTAAAATAACTAGACATAAATTCTTCAAAACTAGACTAGTTTTAGTTCAAACATGATGCACTAAAAGCTGTTTGGTGCTGAGCACATATTTTTATCTTGTCTGTATATTCTTTAGCAACCTAAATGAGTTTCCAGGTTTATAAGTTTTAGCATTGTGACAATTTTTTCTGAGAGCATCACTTTCATTTCTTTAAGGAGTTCAATTGTCCAAGAAGGGGTAATTGTTCTGCATAGATGTTTTATTCTTAGTCATGCCAACTTCTGAAAATTTGTAGCTTGGTCCACTATTTTTATTTAGCTACATAGATTTTTCATTTCAGAAGCTCTAAATACATGATATCTTCTTTAGTTTCCCTTGTGTTACAATTCTTCTCTGTCCCCCTTAAGGATAGGCATGTTGAAGTACTTATTTTTCAGGCTGTAAGGCAGTAAACATGAGAGCTAAAATTAAAACGTCTATGTCACCATTTCTGAACAATTCATTTGATACCTAAACTATCTGGAACATCTCTGCCAACTCTATCTTTGTTGTTAGTTTGTTCCAAATTAAAGTATTTGGTTTACATAATTGAAAGAAGAGCATGACATTTTATTTCTCTTCTTTTCTATCCTTTATGCTTTTATTTTTTACTTAAAATCCCCACGCTAAAAATAATATCCAAACCCCTAGAGATTAGCACTGAAAGTGTTATGCTACTTCCCTTTATTCAAGATATTTGTTGCTATTCAAACTCTCTTATCCATACAGGCATGGATGATAGATTAACTTAATAGATATTTTATTCCATCGTTTCTATTATCAGTACAGGCCAAGCAAAGGATACAGGTCCATTCATCAACTGCTTCATCCACTTACACACTCAGCAAGATTGTACCAAATCCGTTATCACAGTATGCAATGATGAATTAAACAAATATAGCCTCTGCCCTCATAGATCTTACAGTACTAAGTCAGAGCTAAATAGATAACATATCAACATGAAATGAGTAGTTACAAAATGTGACAAGTTACGAAAGAAACAAAAGCCTTTGTGATAGAGATGAACAGGAGCCAGGAGATAGAGTTGTCAGCAAGGACTCAAGAGGTGACATGGAAGCTTATACATAAAGAATTAGAAGTCAGCCATGCAGAGATGGACGAACTTCCCAGGCAAAGGAAACTACATATATGAAGACTAGAAAAACTTGCAATTTCAAGTTGCTGAAAGCAGGCACGTGAACTGACTACAGTGGGCAAGTGAGAAAGTAATTGGAAAAGTACGCATGGAATGATGCTGAAGCTGAAACTCCAGTACTTTGGACACCTCATGCGAAGAGTTGACTCATTGGAAAAGACTCTGATGCTGGGAGGATTGGGGGCAGGAAGAGAAGGGGACGACAGAGGATGAGATGGCTGGATGGCATCACGGACTCGATGGACGTGAGTCTGAGTGAACTCCGGGAGTTGGTGATGGACAGGGAGGCCTGGCGTGCTGCGATTCATGGGGTCTCAAAGAGTCGGACGTGACTGAGCGACTGAACTGAACTGAACCAGATTATTTGGGACTTTTTGACGATGGTAAAATGACTGGATTTTATTATCCATTCAATAGAAAGCCTCAGAAAGAGTTCAGCCAAGAAGTGATGTGAGATAATGTATGTATTTAAAAGATACAACCTACAGTATGGAAACTGGATTGGAAGGAAAGGAAAGTCAAAGAGTAAAGCAGAGAGGCAGTTATTATAACAGTCCATGGGAGAGGTGACAGCACAGATAGAGAAGTAACTATAGCTGTATGTGTAAATATGTGCACTGCCATTTGTGGGGGTGAGATGGGGAATGAGGGCATAGGGAAAGGAGGGGAAGAAAAGGAAAGAAACAGGTATCACTTCCAGGTTTTTAGATTGAACAAGTAGGTGGAAAGAGGACCATCTACTGAAATGAGGGGGAAAATAGGAAGGAAGTGATGAATTGTGCATATTTCAAATTTTCAGATTTACTCAAAACAGAATTAATATCATCAACTGAAATACAAAATCATCTTTGTTTCCTTACTTTAATTATAGCTACCAATATGACTCGGATATTCCCTGGTGGCTCAGACAGTAAAGAGTCTGCCTGCAATGCGGGAGACCTGGCTTAGTCTCTGGGTAGGAAGAGCCCCTGGAGAAGGAAATGGCAACCCACTCCAGTATTCTTGCCTGGAGAATCCCATGGACAGAGGAGACTTGCAGGTTACAGTCCATGGGGTCGCAAAGAGATGGACATGACTTAGAGACTTCACTTTCACTTTTCACTTTCAATATGACTGCACATTTGTATTTATTAGAGAGTCATTGCAAAGAGAAAACCAACAAATGCAACAAATGTTCCTAATTCTACCTGAAATTCTAATCTTCATATGACCAAAACTATAGTTATTTTTCACATTACATGACCTATACCCACATAGTTCATAATTTTCCAAAGTGTATCTGAATAGGTTAAAACTAACTCTCAAAATATCATAAACGTCTTAGGCGTTTTGTTGCTGTTGCTAAAGTCATTCATATTTTCCTTTGTTTATAAGCTTTGGTATGAGAAAAGGCATCCTGAATAACAAAGGTTTAAGCCATTTGAGAAAGTTTGGAAAGAGCCCCCTTAAAGAGGTTTCCATCTGTGTGATGATTGGGTGCCTTCTACCATCAACAGAGAAGAGACAGCAAGTATTTCTCCTCCCAGATATATGGAATACACTACCATTTTTATATGATAATGATCTATACTAGCTGTACCTGACTTGTGTAGAAGTTTTAATACATTATTATTTTTAAAAATTTATTTACTTTTTAGTTGAAGGATAATTGCTTTACAAAATTTTGTTGGTTTCTGCCAAACATCAACATGAATCAGCCATAGATATACATATGTCCCCTCCCTCTTGAAACTCCTTCCCATCTCCTTCCCCATCCCACCCCTCTAGGTTGTGGCAGAGTCCCTGTTTGAGTTCCCTGAGTCATACAACAAATTTCCATTGGCTATCTATTTTACATATGGTAATGTAAGTTTCCATATTACTCTCTGGATACATCTCACTCTCTCCTTCTTCCCCCTACCGCCTTAATACCTTATTGACTGGGTTTGTTTGTTTGTTTGTTTGTTTGTTTGTTTTTCAGACGCAAATACCTATGGCTGGCGAGTTATTATGTAAGTGAAAGTTGAAACATCTCCAGTCAATAACATTCACGTAACAAAAGATGTATTAATATGCCTCTGGTCAATGAGCTGTTAGCATAAGTGACATACACATTTAACTTATTAATTGAATGCATCTATTTATCTCTTGCCACCATTGACTCACCTCTCTACTTCCTGGACACTTGTATCAGAGACAATTCTACATGTTTCAGGTCTTACCTCAGGCATCACTTTCTTAAGAATTTTCTGTGATATTCTCCCTTTTCAATACCTGGCTGGACTAGATGTCTTTTTTCTATGCTTCATTAGCATTTTTTTTATACTCCTCTCTGAGTACAGGCTATACTGTAATTACTGGTTAATAAGATTACACATTGCTTTGTGGTCTAGGAGTATTTTTATAAGTTGGGAGGTCAGTTCAGTTCAGTAGCTTAGTTGTGTCTGACTCTTTGTGACCCCATGGACTGCAGCATGCTAGGCTTCCCTGTCCATCACCAACTTCCAGATCTTCTCAAACTCATGTCTACTGAGTCAGGGATGCCATCCAACCATCTCATCCTCTGCCGTCCCCTTGTCCTCCTGCCTTCAATCTTTCCCAGCATCGGGGTCTTTTCCAATGAGTCAGTGCTTCGCATCAGGTGGCCAAAGTATTAGAGCTTCAGATTAAGCATCAGTTCTTCCAATGAATATTCGGGACTGATTTCCTTTAGGATTGACCGGTTGGATTGCATTGCAGTCTATGGGACTCTCAAGAGTCTTCCAACACTACAGTTCAAAAGCATCAATTCTTCAGTGCTCAGCTTTCTTTATAGTCTAACTCTCACATCCATACATGACTGCTGGAAAAACCATAGCTTTGACTAGACAGACGTTTATTGGCAAAGTAATGTCTCTGTTTTTTAATATGCTGTCTAGGTTTTTCATAGCTTTTCTTCCAAGGAGCCAGGATCTTCTAATTTCATGGCTGCAGTCATCATCTGCAGTCACTTTGGAGCCCAAGAAAATAAAGTCTGTCACTGTTTCCACTGTTTCCCCATCTATCTGCCATGAACTGATGGGACAAGATGCCATGATCTTCGTTTTCTGAATGTTGAGTTTTAAGCTAACGTTTTCACTCTCCTCTTTCACTTTCATCAAGAGGCTCTTTAGTTCCTCTTCACTTTCTGCCATAAGGGTGGTGTCATTTACATGTCTGAGGTTACTTATATTTCTCCTCGCAATCTTGATTCCAGCTTGTGCTTCCTTCAGCCCGGCATTTCTCATGATGTACTCTGCATATAAGTTAAATAAGCAGGGTGACAATATACAGCCTTGATGTACTCCTTTCCCAATTTGGAACCAGTCTCTTTTTCCACTTCCAGTATAACTGTTGTTTCTTGACCTGCACGCAGATTTCTCAGGAGACAGGTAATATGGTCTGGTATTCCCATCTCTTTAAGAATTTTCCATAGTTTGTTGTGATCCACACAGTCAAAGTCTTTAGCATAGTCAATGAAACAGAAGTAGATGTTTTTCTGAAATTCTCTTGCCTTTTCTATGATCCAAATTGAGGATACTGTCACAAAATAAATGTATGTGCTATGAATAAATTAATGGATAATCTAATAGTAGAGGGTTTTGTCCTTGCACTATAATTTTATTTATTGTTTATAAAGATGACATATAGAACACAGATAAAGGCAATAACAGCATCATTATATTCTTATTGAATCAAAACTTCCCTTCCTAGGCTAGAGTAGAGCAATATGGTGGGAGTGGGTGATGATGGGTGAAGCTAGATAGAACTGGGTCAGAATATTCTTATAACAAGTTTTAGCAGGTGGATTAAGCCCTTACTTAATACACTATCATCTCTGAAAATATATGCAAGCTGATTCTTTACCAAAGCATTTATCTGATATCTTATTGACATGAATTCAGATAGAATTTTATTATTTCAAGTTTCATTTAGCTATTTAGGTTTGCAAAATCAGTTCTGACAGATTTACAAATCCCTAGGGGTTATATTAATCCGATAAGGAAATGCGCTCTTCGAATTTGTTATATATGGGGTTTTCTTCATTCTGAAAGTACTAATTGCAACCAAGTTTATCTCCTTCTTTTCTTTTCCCATGTTAAAGTAAAAATAAGCCAAATAAGTTAGTATCTGAGTCAGATAAATATTATAACTAATTTTCTCCAAATTCTGTTTTTAATAATAGCTTTAAATTAAATTTTGTCAAGCTGACAAATGTAATATCTTTTTTGGTTTGGAAATATTTTCTCTAATCACTAGCAGGTTGGACTGTCTCTACAATTGCTTTGTAGCTGTTTGGTTTGCTTGTTTGTAATTCATCTATTGTGTGACTTGTCAGATGCCTGTTTTTCTAGTCAGGCCCTAGACTTAGTTTTGTTGATTTGCTGAAGTTCCTTTATGGTCTAGATCAGGAGTCATCCCACTTTTCTTTAAAAGAGCCAAATAGTATATATTTTAGGCATTGTGAGCCTTATAGGATCTCTATTGCAATTACTCAACCTGTGCCATGAGGTGACAAAGCAGACACAGACACTGTATAATCTTTCGGTAGTGGAATATAAGATAGTGCCAAGTCATACAATCAATAACTGACTTGGATTCTGTGATGTTTGATAAATGTCTGTGGTGATATATATTTGAGTCATTATCCCCACTAAATTGGAAATTTTTCTTCTATTCTTAGTTTGATAAGATGTCATCATTCTTAGATGGGCTTCCTTGCTGGCTTAGTGGTAAAGAACCTGCCTGTCAATACAGGAGATGCAAGAGAGGTGAGAGATGCAGGTTCAACCCCTGGGTGGGGAAGATCCCCTGGAGGAGGGCATAGCAACCCACTCCAGCATTCTTGCCTGGAGAAGCCCATGGACAGAGCAGCCTGATAGGCTAGTCCATGGGGTCGCTAAAGAGTTGGACACGACTTAGTGACTAAACAACAACAACAAGCAGAGATGTTGAACTTGATTTATAATTTGGCCACTTTTAGTAAGAAAACCAGTTAAATTTCCTCTAGTCTATTAATGAGAATGACATTCATTTATTTTCTGATATTTAACCATTCTTCCATTTCTGCGATAAAACCCATTGCTTGTGCTATGGGATTTTTAAAAATATGCTATTTATCTCAGTAAGCTAATGTTTTACTTAGAAATTTTTCATCCCTGTTTATCAGTGAAATAAGCCTGTGGTTTCTTTTCTTGTGTTGCCCATCTCTGGTTTTGAAATCAAGTTACATCATGCTCATGAAATAAGCTAGGAAGTGTCCTTTTACTTTTTACTAGAAATTTTTATATGTAAGTTACCATTTAACTCTTCCTTTAAACTGGTAGAATCCCCTAAATAAAACTGTCTTGGCTTATGGTTTTTGAAGATGAATATTTAAAAAATCAAACAGCTTATTTTTCTTTAATATTCATTTGTCTATTCAAGTTTTATGTTTCTTTTTCTGTTCATTACTGGTATTTTATTTTTCTTCAGAAATGTGTCTTTTATAATGAATTTCAGTTTTATTTGCATACAGTTATATACTTTAAAAAACATTTAAAAACTTTAATCTGTGGTTGTCTCAATTTATTTATTCTGTGATGTGTGTATTTTAAGCTTTTTCTTAAAGTCTTGCCTGGGTCTATGTATTTAATCAATCCTTTCAAAGAACTATTTTTGGTATTCTACATGATTTTCTATTTCACTTATTTCTGCTCTTTACTTCTTCTTTCTTGTTCCTTTGACTTTGCTCTACTGCTTTTTCTGATTGAATTAATTGAATGCTTACCTCATTTTAAAAATAGCTGTTCTTTTCATTGCAATGGTAAATGGAATTGTTTCCTTAATTTCTTTTTCTGCTTTCTCATTATTCGTGTATAGGAATGCAAGGGATTTCTGTGTGTTGATTTTATATCCTGCAACTTTACTATATTCATTGATTAGCTCTAGTAATTTTCTGGTGGAGTCTTTAGGGTTTTCCATGTAGAGGATCATGTCATCTGCAAACAGTGATAGTTTTACTTCTTCTTTTCCAATTTGGATTCCTTTTATTTCTTTTTCTGTTCTGATTGCTGTGGCCAAAACTTCCAGAACTATGTTAAATAGTAGTGGTGAAAGTGGACACCCTTGTCTTGTTCCTGACTTTAGGGGAAATGCTTTCAATTTTTCACCATTGAGGATAATGTTTGCTGTGGGTTTGTCATATATAGCTTTTATTATGTTGAGGTATGTACCTTCTATTCCTGCTTTCTGTAGAGTTTTTATCATAAATGGATGTTGAATTTTGTCAAAGGCCTTCTCTGCATCTATTGAGATAATCATATGGTTTTTATTTTTCAATTTGTTAATGTGGTGAATTACATTGATTGATTTGCAGATATTGAAGAATCCTTGCATCCCTGGGATAAAGCCCACTTGGTCATGGTGTATGATCTTTTTAATGTGTTGTTGGATTCTGATTGCTAGAATTTTGTTGAGGATTTTTGCATCTATGTTCATCAGTGATATTGGCCTGTAGTTTTCTTTTTTTGTGACATCTTTGTCAGGTTTTGGTATTAGGGTGATGGTGGCCTCATAGAATGAGTTTGGAAGTTTACCTTCCTCTGCAATTTTCTGGAAGAGTTTGAGGAGGATAGGTGGAGATTCCTTAAAAAATTGCAAATAGAACTACCTTATGACCCAGCAATCCCACTTCTGGGCATACACACCGAGGAAACCAGAATTGAAAGAGACGCATGTACCCCAATGTTCATCGCAGCACTGTTTATAATAGCCAGGACATGGAAACAACCTAGATGTCCATCAGCAGATGAATGGATAAGAAAGCTGTGGTACATATACACAATGGAGTATTACTCAGCCGTTAAAAAGAATTCATTTGAATCAGTTCTGATGAGATGGATGAAACTGGAGCCAATTATACAGAATGAAGTAAGCCAGAAAGAAAAACACCAATACAGTATACTAACACATATATATGGAATTTAGGAAGATGGCAATGACGACCCTATATGCAAGACAGGAAAAAAGACACAGATGTGTATAACAGACTTTTGGACTCAGAGGGAGAGGGAGAGGGTGGGATGATTTGGGAGAATGGGAATTCTAACATGTATACTATCATGTAAGAATTGAATCGCCAGTCCATGTCTGACGTAGGGTGCAGCATGCTTGGGGCTGGTGCATGGGGATGACCCAGAGAGATGTTGTGGGGAGGGAGGTGGGAGGGGGGGTCATGTTTGGGAACGCATGTAAGAATTAAAGATTTTAAAATTTAAAAAAAATAAAATAAAAATAGCTGTTGTTTCCTGATAAATATGCATAAAGTAATAAATTTCTCTTATATTGTTTCATCTGTGCCACATGATTCATTATAAATTTGTTTTCATTCTCATGCAGTTCTGAGCATTTTGCAATAGCCTGTATGAATTTCTTTTACAATACAGCTATAGAGTGCTGCTGCTGCTAAGTCGCTTCAGTCATGTCCGACTCTGTGCGACCCCATAGACGGCAGCCCACCAGGCTCCCCTGTCCCTGGGATTCTCCAGGCAAGAACACTGGAGTGGGTTGCCATTTCCTTCTCCAATGCATGAAAGTGAAGAGTGAAAGTGAAAAGTGAAAGTGGAGTCGCTCAGTGTGTCTGACTCTTCGCAATCCCATGGACTGCAGCCTACCAGGCTCCTCCATCCATGGGATTTTCCAGGCAAGAGTACTGGAGTGGGGTGCTATTGCCTTCTCTGAGAGCTATAGAGTAGTATACTTTACAAGTGCTATAACTGAGAGTTTTCTAAACAATCCATTTATTTCCTACTTTTATTAAAATTATTGCCAGAGAATATAGTCTGTATTATTTTTGGAATTTATTGTTGTTTCCTCCATTCTCTAGCACATGGAGAGAATCTACAAATTTTCTGTGTGTTCACAAAGAGTTTGTTATTCTATTTGTCTATTTATTGGATATAATATCTTAGCACATTTCTAGCACCCTATTATATAGCTGGTTTCAGCTTGTTAAGAATTGAATTATTTACATATTCAAATATTTATATATTCAGATCTCTGTATCTTTTTGATGGAGGGTGGGAATACATAAAAAAATTCTAACTGAAATTGTTGATGACTCTATTTCTCCTTGCTATTTTGTCAGTTATTACTTTTCTATATTTCTGATTATATTATTAAGTACATATGCATTCATAATAATAATACCTCCTTACTCTATTGTTCTTATTCTTTTTCAGTTTTAGCAGTATAAAACTGTACATTGTACTCATAATTTTTTTTTGTCTCAAATCCTGTTACATCAGACCACACATCTACTACAGTTTCTTTTTGTCTGGTATCTCATCTTCTATTCTTTAATTTTCAAATTTTATTATGCCTTTGCTTTAATTATGTTCCTTGAATGCAAGATATTGCTAGATCTTGCTTTTCTAATAGATCACTGGTATATTTTATTAAATATTTAAGAACCAAGTTAGTATCAATTCTATACAATGGTTGAAAACGGAACATTTTCCAACTCATTTTAAGATGCCAGAATTATCATGATGGCAAAACCAGACAAAGATATTGTAAAGAAGAACACAAGAGACCAAATCAAAAAAGTCTTCCACAAAATTTTAGTAAAGCAAACCTGTTAGTGTATAGAAAGGCTTATACTTCACAACCAAGAGTAATACTTCACAACCAAGAGTAATACTTCACAACCATTCACACCCTGGAAATGAAAAACTGGTTTCATGGTTTGAAAAATCAACATAATTCACCATATTAACAGACTAAAGTACTACCATATGATCTCCTCAATAGATGGCAGAAAAAACATTCAACAACTCAACTTCTGATACAATTGAACAAGTGTCCACTTCTCCCTGCCGGTCCTCTCTCTCCTTAAATTCTGAGCTGCTTGGTCATCCTGTGACCTCAGCTCTGTGATAGCTCAAGAAAAGTCATAAACTAGCAGTTTGCTCAGGTTTGTGTTGGTGGTGGTGTGACTGTAACATACAACGGTGAGAGCAATGCCTCTTTCAGCTCTCTAGTCCTAAGCAGAAACTAAAAGTGGTAATAACTGCCTTTTTATTCATAACGTTTATATTATTTTTCACATCCTGCAGAACTTGTTTTATTTCTGATGAGTTTGACTCAAACTTTCTTACATTAAAATAGAAGGCACAGATTTCTCTTTTCAGGAAGATGGAGCTGACATAATTTCCCTATTCTAGCTACTAAGCATAACTAAAATCCCTGGACACTATATATAAAACAAATGTAACACAACTCTAAAAGGTGAAGGAAAAAGGCAGATTGGCCAAAGACCTTGACATACAAGGAACAACAGAGTACTAAGTTCCCTGGGATTTCTTTTTGCCTCAAATATATCAGATTTGGACCTGAAGCAGCTGGCAGTCCAGATACTATCAGGTATAGACAATAAAGTCCCAAGAAAAGCTTGGTTTCTCTAGCTGAAGGACCAGAAAACAGGAAGTCGAAGTCTGGCAAGACAGAATGCTTTTAGGCAATAATTGCTTTCTTCCAGCCAAACATCATAGAAAAGCTGGCTCTACCTGATTCACACCAGCAAAGGCCAAGAGTGGATCCTTCATTTCAACCCTGCCAGGCTGTCACGAGGTGCCCCATCCTCTGGGCTGGGAAGGTGTCAGAGAAGCAGGGTTCATCTCACAGGGTGGTAACGACATCTGTCCCTGTAGGGTCAGTGGAGACCATGTGGGAAGCCTGGATTTCAACTCTCCCGGCCCGCTCCCAGGAATAAGGAGGTGCGCTTTCCCTTCCCACTGGGGTGATACTGGAGCAGGGCCAGTGGAGACTCAAAACCTTCACCACCACTCAGCAACAATGAGGCTACAAACTCTTTCCTGACTTACCACCAAAATCAAGATTCACAAAAGAGGAAATTGACAAATTGCAGACTCCATCAGAATTAAACATTTCTGATCTGTTATAAACCATGTGAAGAGGATGAAAAGTCAAGTTGAAGACTGGGGGAATATTTTGCAAACCACGTTTCCAACAAACAATTATCATCTGTAGAATACATAGAGGACTCAAAACACAACAGCAGAAAATCAAACAGTACCATTAGAAAATGGGCCAGGGATATGGGCAGACATTTCAGAACATGGGATATAGCATGCACATAGATATAGAGAGTAGCAAGCACATAACATACCATTAAATTAGTGAAAACTAAAACTACAATGAGATATCATTACGTATCTATCAAAATCGTTATAAAATGGTGGCCACATCAACTACTGATGAACACGTAGGGAAATGAGATCACACTATACACTCCTCGGTGTGCTGCAGTCCACGGGGTTACAAAGAGTCAGTCACACATGACTTAAGTGACTGAACAACAACATATATTGCTGGTGGAAATGTAAAATGTTACAATCACTCTGCAAAGTTCTTTGGTAATTTCTTAAAAACTAAACATGCGACTACCTTCTGCTTCAGGAATTGTATACCTGGACTTTTTTTTTAAAGGAAAATGAAAATCTTTTTCACAGTAACTCTATCTGTAATAACTATAAACCACCCCCCGCCCCCCTAGATGTCCTTCAACAAGGGAATGGTTAAATTGTGGTGCATCCATACAGTGAAATTCTATTCAGCAATAAAGAAAAATAGGCTATTCATAAATGCAGCAGCATGGATGACTCTCTGGAGAACTGTGTCTAATGATAAAAGCCAATCCCGAAAGCTACATACTATATGATTCTATTTATATAACATTGTTGAAACAACAAAATTATAGAATGTAGAACAGATTAGTGATTGCTCAGGAGGGGACTGGATGTTGTTATAACAATGGGAAACAAGAGGGGTCCTTATGGGTGGAAACATTGTCTCAGACGGCATCAAGCAATATTCTGGCTGTGGTGTTGTATGATTGTTTTTGCAAGATGTCAGCACTGGGGACACTGGGTAAAGAGTATGTGGGTTTTCTCTATACCATTTCCTAACAACTGAATGTGAATCTGCAATCATCTCAAAACAAAATTTTAATTCAAAAATAAAAGTTACATATTCTTTATCTCTTTAAGCACCCTGAGAAAATTTAATACTGCATATAGTGAATTCACATTTTGTTGTTAGTGTTCTTTATCATTTTATTTTTTCATGCATTTGGATTTTTGTTTTATAGGTTTATCTGAAAATTTTATGATTTTTCCACCTCCTTCTCCATCTTCCCTCCATCTGCCTCTGCCTCTTTCTGTCTTTCCCCCTCCCTCCTTCTCCTTTCCTCTCATCTTTTCTCCTGACAGCTGTCCCTCCCTCCACAACATATATAAATCTGACCTCATTCTTCCCTGCCTAGAAGTTCTTTTTTTTTTTTTTTAATCACTTTCACTCAGAAGTTTGGAAAGCAAACAAAGAATAATTAATCCAAAACAAGGAACTCAGTGATGTTTTGGGATTTCTATGCTGTGACAATAGTGCGTGTGTGCACGCACGCACTCAGTCATGTCTGACTCTGCGGCCCCAAGGACCACAGCCTGCCAGGCTCCTCTGTCCATGGAATTTTTCCAGCATGGATACTGGAGTGGGTTGCCATTTTCTACTCCAGGGGATCTCCCCAATTCAGAGATTGAACCCACATCTCTTACATCTCCTGCATTGGCAAGTGAATTCTTTACCACTGTGCCACCTGGGAAGCCCCCAGGGATACTGGGCACATTGAAAAAGCAAGTAGTGAACCAGCAGATGATTTTAGTTCATGGTCATGAAGTTTGGCTTGCTCCAATCATTTCCTTAGGTCCTCAGTTTCCCATAAAGCTGAAAAGCCAGGATGCATGTTAGCAGCTTGTATTTATTCTCATTTCATGGGTCATAGAGCTGTACACGAGCCCACAACGTCATCCAGCAAACCTCTCTCCAATGCCTCATCGTGTGAAGACTCTGGCCGTGCTGCCTGGCGGGAATGGGACTCCTGGACAATATTGCTGGCTTCTGGAACCAGTTCTCAGAATACCACTTATCCATTCATTTCTGGGAAGTTCCTGCTTCATGAACATGTTCCTCTTGTTTTTGAGCCTGAAGATATATTTTTGGCTTTTCTAGTTCATCATTCCTACAGGTTTATAAGTTATAGCTACTAGAAATATCAATAACCTCAGATATGCAGATGACACCACCCTTATGGCAGAAAGCAAAGAGAAACTAAAGAGCTTCTTGATGAAAGTGAAAGAGGACAGTGAAAGAGTTGGCTTAAAACTCAACATTCAGAAAACTAAGATCATGGCATCTGGTCCCATCATTTCATGGCAAATAGATGGGGAAGCAATAGAAACACTGAGAGACTTTATTTTCTTGAGCTCCAAAATGACTGCAGATGGTGACTGCAGCCATGAAATTAAAAAAGCTATGACCAACCTAGACAGCATATTAAAAAGCAGAGACATTACTCTGCCAACAAAGGTCCATCTAGTCAAAGCTATGGTTTTCCACTAGTCATGTATGGATGTGAGAGTTGGACTATAAAGAAAGCTGAGCACCGAAGAATTGATGCTTTTGAATTGTGGTGTTGGAGAAGATTCTTAAGAGTCCATTGGGCTGCAATGTGATCCAACCAGTCAATCCTAAAGGAAATCAGTCCTGAATATTTATTGAAAGGACTGATGCTGAAGCTGAAACTCCAATATTCTGGCCACCTGATGCAAAGTATCAACTCATTGGAAAAACCTTGATGCTGGGAAAGATTGAAGGCAGGAGGAGAAGGGGATGACAGAGGATGAGATAGTTGGATGGCATCACCAACTTGATGGACGTGAGTTTGAGTAGGCTCTGGGAGTTGGTGATGGACAGGGAACCTGGCGTGCTGCAGTCCATGGAGTTGCAAAGAGTTGGACACGACTGAGCGACTGAACTGAATAGGTTTATAGTATAAATTCAACTGTACTATCTTGACTTGAAATACAGTCATAGCAATGTGCTTTTCACCTGCATTTTTACTTAACATGAATTCCTGATTTTAGTGAGTAGAAGAAAAGTAGCTACCAAATTTATAAAAGGAAAAATTCATATCATATCCTAACCTGCTAAAAATACCTTGTCAAATGTTTTAATTCATTATATTTATTAAAACTTTCTATATAAATGGGCTTTCCAACATTTAAGGGTATTTTCTAGGGACATAACATTTTATAAAATGTTTTAAAATATGGTGTAAGGTGTATAATATCCATGAAATTAGTGTCTTCCCAAAACCACTCACAGCTGTCTACAAAGCTTACAAAATATTTCATTTTTTTTACCCATGAATAAGCAATAAATTAACAACAACTCATGTGACTAAACACTTAAAAAATGAAAGCAGCAGTGATGAGAAGCCCATCCATGTCACATAAACAAGGCATTAAAGGTAGGCAGACCACGGCAGCAAAAAGTGAATGTGCCTACAAGCTCCACACACATTTCAACCCTGATCCGTGTTTCCAAAGGACCAAAATTGTGCACAAGAAGAATCTGGAAAAATGAACTGCTGGTTTCACAGTGTAGCATCTATTAGCACACAATCCTGATACATGGAGCATTCTGTCACATTTCCCTCTTGTTTCTACTTCTCTCAAGTTCTATCCTTAGCTAAAAACAATAACACACCTAGATAATGATCTATCCTGCCTACACTGCTTTGCCTAGACCAGGTCTGCATTGTATAAAGCGATTTCGTGCTGTTTCAATTCTGATAATAAGAGGGGACAGTCAACACAGATAACTGAGGACAAATGTTCCACTGGAGCCCTGAAGAGTCTTGCTTTGTTATCCATATTAATCATTTAACTACATCATCACCAAATTCCATTTTGTTTTATGTGGCATCAAGACAATCTTAATGTTTTATTAGTATTCCATGCAAATTCATTTTAACCTGTTTAGTTTGCCACAGCACAAGCTAAGCACCATCACTTAAAGAACTGGCAGGATCACAAACTAATCACATATTTCTAGAATATGGGCTCTATATCTTATGCATTAATAAGCAAGTTAAGCAAATTTGATAATAAATCCTGAAATCCTGTGCTCCCTATTGGGTTTGCCATAGGGAAAATTTAAAAAAAAAACATAATATATTTTATTGATTTGGCCATAGGGATAAAGTTTTATATATTCTCAGTCTTAAAAAATAACTTGTTAATTCATGGTTTCTCAACATCAACACTATTGACATTTTGGGACCAGATAATTCTTTGTTGTAGGAATTGTGCCGTGTCTTGCAGGATATTTAGCAGTATCCCTGGCCTCTGGCTTCTGGATCCCAGTAGCAAACTGGTATCCCAAGTTAGTCTAAGATAATCCAGAATGTCTCTAAATATTAGCAAATGACCCCTGGGGGCAAAAAACTGTCCCCTATTAAGAACCATTGCTTACACTTGATTCTTTTTTAGGATCAGGTGTTTTCACCTTCCAACCCTTCAGTTCACTGTTATGAATTTGACCTCAAAATTTGTCTATGGAGATCCACATTATAAAACTACATTTTTTCCCCCTATTCTCAGATGGATATGGCTTTCCTGGTGGCTCAGTGTTAAAGAATCCACCTGCCAATGAAGGAGACATGGGTTCAAACTCTGGGTCAGGAAGATCTCCTGGAGAAGGAAATGGCAACCAACTCCAGTATTCTTGCTTGGAAAATCCCATGGGCAGAGGAGCCTGGTGTGCTGGAGTCCATGGAGTCGCAAAGAGTAGGACATGACTTGGTGACTGAACAACAGATGGATAATGAATGCTATGAATTAAGAACCTGAGATGTTAACCTATTAATAGCTGTTCTTGTCTGTTTCCCCACCCTAACACCAATTATTCTTAGACACCAAAATAAAAGCTGGTCTCTGGACCATTGTTCAGAGACTGAAAAGACAACTTCCAACACTCAGCAAAGATACCAAATTCCATGCTCCTTAGGAATTGATGGTTTTGAACCATGGTGTTGGAGAAGACTCTTGAGAGTCCCTTGGACTGCAAGGAGATCAAACCAGTCCATCCTAAAGGAGATCAGTCCTGGGTGTTCATTGGAAGGACTGATGCTGAAGTTGAAACTCCAGTACTTTGGCCACCTGATGTGAAGAACCGACTCATTGGAAAAGACCCTGATGCTGGGAAAAATTAAAGGCAGAAGGAGAAGGGGAACACAAAGGATGAGATGATTGGATGGCATCACCGACTTGATGGACATGAGTTTCAGTAGGCTTCTGGAGTTGGTGATGGACAGGGAAGCCTGGCGTGCTGCAGTCCATGGGACTGCAAAGAGTCGGACTCAGCTGAGCAACTGAACTGAATCAGGCTTTAAAGCTATCTGTGGAGAGCCAAAAACCAAATTTAGATTGACACCTCAATCTCTTTAATGACTTAGAACTTCATTCACAGTATATTTGAAATAAAAATAATATGAATTTTGTAGCCAGTTTACTTAAGATGTTTACATGTCAAGAGCCTCCTAATCCATGTAAAATCTCTATGTTCCTACTAAGTTGACGCATGAATGATTCACACAGAACTCTACAATTCTTTACATACTAACAGTACCCAATGTTTTAGATCTGAAAGGAGTGATTCAATCTCACAATGTTTTTCTTGACCCTTTTTAAAGAGATGGACTTTGTTTCCCAAAGTATATTAATTGCTATAGCTTTCATGTAAATATAAAGGCAATTCTTATATACCATTTTAAGTCTCACCGCCCCCCCTCACCAAATTCTGATATTTGACAATGTAATTTACACATCAATATCCTCCAATGATTCTGCAGCTCCTGACTCACTGTTTTGAAGTAATTTTCTGAAATGAGTAAGAATAACCCAAGAGTGCAGTCTCTAAACACCAATTTGTTCTGTTCTGTTCAGTCACTCAGTTATGTCAGACTATTTGTGACCCCATGAATCACAGCACGCCAGGCCTCCCTGTCCATCACCAAGTCCCTTAGTTCACCCAAACTCATGTGCATTGAGTCGTTGATGTCATCCAGCCATCTCATCCTCTGTCGTCCCCTTCTTCTCCTGCCCCCAATCCCTCCCAGCATCAGGGTCTTTTCCAATGAGTCAAATCTTCGCATGAGGCGGCCAAAGTATTGGAGTTTCAGCCACAGCATCAGTCCTTCCAATGAATACCCAGGACTGATCTCCTTTAGGATGGACTGGTTGGATCTCCTTGCAGTCCAAGGGACTCACAAGAGTCCTCTCCAGCACCACAGTTAAAAAGCATTAATTCGGGGAGGGAGGGAAAGATGGCGGAGGAATAGGACGGGAAGATCACGTTCTCCCTCACAAATTCCTCAAAAGAACATTTCAACGCCGAGCAAACTCCGCAAAACAACTTCTGTAGGCTGGCAGAGGACATCAGGCAACCAGAAAAGCAGACCATTGTCTTCAAAATCAGGTAGGAAAAAATATAAAAGACGAAAAAGGAGACAAAGGAGGTGGGGAGGGAGCTCCGTCCCGGGAAGGGAAGCCCGTCCCGGGAAGGGAATTTTAAGAAGAGAGGTTTCCAAACACCAGGAAACACTCTCCCTGCCGAGTCAGTGGCGAGCCTTGGAAACACAGAGGGCAACATAACAGGAAGGAAAAATAGATAAATAATTAAAACCAAAGGATTACAAGCCCACCAGTAACTCCCCCAGCGGAAAAGCAGCACAGACGCCTGCATCCGCCATTGGGAAGTGGGGGCAGGGCAGGGACGCGCGGGAGGCGCGGGCTGCAGTGCTTTGTAAGAATCGGGCAGGAACGCCCCACGCGCAACCAGAACGATCTAACTTGGGCTAGCAAACCAGACTGTGGGATAGCTACCACGCGAAAAGCTCGAACATAAGACACCGCCAGGACCCAGCACAGAACAAAGGACGGAACGGAAAAAGCCGGCTGCAGACCATTCCCCGCCGGGGACAGGCAGCCAGAGCCGTAAGGACTGGAAAGGGGCAATTGCAGACCCGGAGAGACTTTACTTACCTAACTGCAAGCAGGCTCCTTTGCTAAGACTTCTGGGGGTGCTGGACAGTCACAGTCTGCCTCACGGGGTGCGCCAGCGGGCTGAGCGGCAGCGGCGGAAAAGGTGACAAGCCGCGGCGATCGCGCTCGCCAAACTCCTGAGCTACTCGGACCTGGGAAGGGCACAAAGCGCAGTCCCAGCCGCATTTGTGCCTCTGAGGGCTGCCTGAGGGCCGAACCTGAGCGGCTTGGACCGGGGAAGTGCACGCAGCCTAGGGCCGGCCCCAGACGGTTCCCGGCTGAGCATCGTAGAGCCGGAGCGGTTTGTGCGCCGCGAGGAAGGACAGGTCAAGCGGGGCAGAGAGACTGTGTACACACGACAGTGCTATTTGTTTGCAGCATCCCTCCTCCCCACAGCGCGACTGAACTAGTGAGCCTAAAAACCAGCAAACAGAAGAAGTTAAACAGAGGGAACCACCTTGGAAGTGAGCCCACACGGCCCATAACATCAGAGAAGAGCCAGATATATTTTTAATTTTTTAATATTTTTAAAAGCATTCTTTTTTTTTTTTGCCTTTTGCATTTTTTTTCTTTTTTTTTCCGAGCTTTTTTTTAATTGTTAAATCTTCTATTTCTCCTCTAATTTTTATTTCTATAACCTAGTATTACTATTTTTTTTAAAAAAAAAGACTTTTTTTTTTTAAGGCAAACACCATATATACTCTTTGGATGGTTGTTGGTTTTTTTTTAATAATTCTTTTTTTCTTTCTTCCTTTTCCTTCTGCTTTTCTTTAATATTGTATCTTTGAAAATCCAACCTCTACTCCAGATTTTTAATCTTTGTTGTCAATTTTGTACATTTAAAAACCCAAACTTCACTACCCAAGTTTACCTGAGAGCGAGATCACTGGCTTGTCCACTCTCTCCTCCTCTGGCCTCTCCTTTTTCTCCACCAGGTGGCCTCTGTCTCTTTTCTCCCCCATCTCTTCTCTACCCAACTCTGTGAATCTCTGTGTGTTCCAGACGGTAGAGAACACCTAAGGAACTGGTTACTGGCAGGATTTGTCTCTCTCCTACTCATTCCTCTCTCTTATCCTCCTGGTCACCTCTGTCTACTTCCTCCCTCTCCTCTTCCCCGTATAACTCTGTAAATACCTCTGAGCGGTCCAGACTATAGAGCGCACATAAGGAAGTGACTACTGGCTAGCTTGCTCTCTCCTCTCTTGATCTCACCACATCTCATTCCAGTTACCTCTAACTACCCCTCCATCTTCTCTTCTCCTTGTAACTCAGTGAACCTCTCTGAGTGTCCCTCAAGGTGGAGAAACTTTTCATCTTTAACCTAGATGTTTTATCATTGGTGCTGTATAGATGGAGAAGTCTAGAGGCTACTGTGAAAATAAAACTGAAAACCAGAAGCAGGAAGCTTAAACCCAAAGCCTGAAAACATTAGAGAACTCTTGAATTCAGGGAACATTAAGCAATAGGAGCTCATCAAAAGCCTTCATACCTACACTGAAACCAAGCTCCACCCAAGGGCCAACAAGTTCCAAAACAAGACATACCACGCAAATTCTCCAGCAACACAGGAACACTCCCTGAGCCTCAATATACAGGCAGCTCAAAATTATCCCAATACCTTTGATGTCTCATAACCCATTACGGGTCACTCCACTGCACTCCAGAGAGAAGAAACCCAGCTCCACCCACCAAACTCCAACACAAGCCTCCCTAACCAGGAAACCTTGACAAGCCACTGATAGAACCCCACCCAAAGTGAGGAAGCTCCATAATAAAGAGAACTCCACAAATTATCAGAATATAAAAAGGCCACCCCAAACGCAGCAATATAACCAAGATGAAGAGACAGAGGAATACTCAGCAGGTAAAGGAACAGGAGAGTTGCCCACCAAATCAAACAAAAGAGGAAGAAGTAGGGAATCTACCGGAGAAGGAATTCCGAATATTGATAGTGAAAATGATCCAAAATCTTGAAATCAAAATGGAAACACAGATAAATAGCCTAGAGACAAGGATTGAAAAGATGCAAGAAAGGTTTAACAAGGACCTAGAAGAAATAAAAAGAGTCAAAATATAATGAATAACACAATAAATGAGATCAGAAACACTCTGGAGGCAACAAATAGCAGAATAACAGAGGCAGAAGATAGGATTAGTGAAATAGAAGATAGAATGGTAGAAATAAATGAATCAGAGAGGAAACAAGAAAAACGAATTAAAAGAAACGAGGACAATCTCAGAGACCTCCAGGACAATATGAAACGCTCCAACATTCGAATTATAGGAGTCCCAGAAGAAGAAGACAGAAAGAAAGATCATGAGAAAATCCTTGAGGAGATAATAGTTGAAAACTTCCTAAAATGGGGAAGGAAATAATCACCCAAGTCCAAGAAACACAGAGAGTCCCAAATAGGATAAACCCAAGGCGAAACACCCCAAGACACATATTAATCAAATTAACAAAGATCAAACACAAAGAACAAATATTAAAGGCAGCAAGGGAAAACAACAAATAACACACAAGGGGATTCCCATAAGGATAACAGCTGATCTGTCAATAGAAACTCTTCAGGCCAGGAGGGAATGGCAGGACATACTTAAAGTGATGAAAGACAATAACCTACAGCCCAGATTACTGTACCCAGCAAGGATCTCATTCAAATACGAAGGAGAAATCAAAAGCTTTACAGACAAGCAAAAGCTGAGAGAATTCAACACCACCAAACCAGCTCTCCAACAAATTCTAAAGGATATCCTCTAGACAGGAAACACGAAAGGGTGTATAAACCCGAACCCAAAACAATAAAGTAAATGGCAACGGGATCATACTTATCAATAATTACCTTAAACGTAAATGGGTTGAACGCCCCAACCAAAAAGACAAAGACTGGCCGAATGGATACAAAAACAAGACCCCTCTATATGCTGCTTACAAGAGACCCACCTCAAAACAAGGGACACATACAGACTGAAAGTGAAGGGCTGGAAAAAGATATACCACGCGAATAGAGACCAAAAGAAAGCAGGAGTGGCAATACTCATATCCGATAAAATAGACTTTAAAACAAAGGCTGTGAAAAGAGACAAAGAAGGCCACTACATAATGATCAAAGGAACAATCCAAGAAGAAGATATAACAATTATAAATATATATGCACCCAATATAGGAGCACCACAATATGTAAGACAAATGCTAACAAGTATGAAAGGGGAAATCAACAATAACACAATAATAGTGGGAGACTTTAATACCCCACTCACACCTATGGACAGATCAACTAAACAGAAAATTAACAAAGAAACGCAAACTTTAAATGATACATTAGATCAGTTAGACCTAATTGATATCTATAGGACATTTCACCCCAAAACAACGAATTTCACCTTTTTTCAAGTGCTCATGGAACCTTCTCCAGGATAGATCACATCCTGGGCCATAAATCTAAACTTGATAAATTCAAAAAATCGAAATCATTCCAAGCATCTTTTCTGACCATAATGCATTAAGATTAGATCTCAATTACAGGAGAAAAACTATTAAAAATTCCAACATATGGAGGTTGAACAACACACTTCTGAATAACCAACAAATCACAGAAGAAATCAAAAAGAAATCAAAATATGCATAGAAACTAATGAAAATGAAAACACAATAACCCAAAACCTGTGGGACACTATAAAAGCAGTGCTAAGAGGAAAGTTCATAGCAATACAGGCATACCTCAAGAAACAAGAAAAAAGTCAAATAAATAACCTAACTCTACAACTAAAGCAACTAGAAAAGGAAGAGTTGGAGAACCCCAGAGTGAGTAGAAGGAAAGAAATCTTAAAAATTAGGGCAGAAATAAATGCAAAGAAACAAAAGAGACCATAGCAAAAATCAACAAAGCCAAAAGCTGGTTCTTTGAAAGGATAAATAAAATTGACAAACCATTAGCCAGACTCATCAAGAAGCAAAGAGAGAAAAATCAAATCAATAAAATTAGAAATGAAAATGGAGAGATCACAACAGACAACACAGAAATACAAAGGATCATAAGAGACTACTATCAGCAGTTGTATGCCAATAAAATGGACAACGTGGAAGAAATGGACAAATTCTTAGAAAAGTACAATCTTCCAAAACTGAACCAGGAAGAAATCGAAAATCTTAACAGACCCATCACAAGCACGGAAATTGATACTGTAATCAGAAATCTTCCAGCAAACAAAAGCCCAGGTCCAGATGGCTTCACAGCTGAATTCTACCAAAAATTTCGAGAAGAGCTAACACCTATCCTACTCAAACTCTTCCAGAAAATTGCAGAGGAAGGTAAACTTCCAAACTCATTCTATGAGGCCACCATCACCCTAATACCAAAAACCTGACAAAGATGTCACAAAAAAGAAAACTACAGGCCAATATCTCTGATGAACATAGATGCAAAAATCCTCAACAAAATTCTAGCAATCAGAATCCAACAACACATTAAAAAGATCATACACCATGACCAAGTGGGCTTTATCCCAGGGATGCAAGGATTCTTCAATATCCGCAAATCAATCAATGTAATTCACCACATTAACAAATTGAAAAATAAAAACCATATGATTATCTCAATAGATGCAGAGAAGGCCTTTGACAAAATTCAACATCCATTTATGATAAAAACTCTCCAGAAAGCAGGAATAGAAGGAACATACCTCAACATAATAAAAGCTATCTATGACAAACCCACAGCAAACATTATCCTCAATGGTGAAAAATTGAAAGCATTTCCCTAAAGTCAGGAACAAGACAAGGGTGTCCACTTTCACCGCTACTATTCAACATAGTTCTGGAAGTTTTGGCCACAGCAATCAGAGCAGAAAAAGAAATAAAAGGAATCCAAATTGGAAAAGAAGAAGTAAAACTCTCACTGTTTGCAGATGACATGATCCTCTACATAGAAAACCCTAAAGACTCCACCAGAAAATTACTAGAGATCATCAATGAATATAGTAAAGTTGCAGGATATAAAATCAACACACAGAAATCCCTTGCATTCCTATACACGAATAATGAGAAAGTAGAAAAAGAAATTAAGGAAACAAT
Organism: Ovis aries; assembly: GCF_016772045.2. NCBI lineage: Eukaryota > Metazoa > Chordata > Mammalia > Artiodactyla > Bovidae > Ovis > Ovis aries. The sequence continues at coordinate 56,084,286 of NC_056061.1, forward strand.
TCCATTCACCATTGCAACGAAAAGAATAAAATACTTAGGAATATATCTACCTAAAGAAACTAAAGACCTATATATAGAAAACTATAAAACACTGATGAAAGAAATCAAAGAGGACACTAATAGATGGAGAAATATACCATGTTCATGGATTGGAAGAATCAATATAGTGAAAATGAGTATACTACCCAAAGCAATTTACAAATTCAATGCAATCCCTATCAAGCTACCAGGCACATTTTTCACAGAACTAGAACAAATCATTTCAAGATTTGTATGGAAATACAAAAAACCTCGAATAGCCAAAGCAATCTTGAGAAAGAAGAATGGAACTGGAGGAATCAACTTGCCTGACTTCAGGCTCTACTACAAAGCCACAGTCATAAAGACAGTATGGTACTGGCACAAAGACAGACATATAGATCAATGGAACAAAATAGAAAGCCCAGAGATAAATCCACACACATATGGACACCTTATCTTTGACAAAGGAGGCAAGAATATACAATGGAGTAAAGACAATCTCTTTAACAAGTGGTGCTGGGAAAACTGGTCAACCACTTGTAAAAGAATGAAACTAGATCACTTTCAACACCGCACACAAAAATAAACTCAAAATGGATTAAAGATCTAAATGTAAGATCAGAAACTATAAAACTCCTAGAGGAGAACATAGGCAAAACACTCTCAGACATAAATCACAGCAGGATCCTCTATGACCCACCTCCCAGAATGCTGGAAATAAAAGCAAAAATAAACAAATGGGATCTAATTAAAATTAAAAGCTTCTGCACAACAAAGGAAAATATAAGCAAGGTGAAAAGACAGCCTTCTGAATGGGAGAAAATAATAGCAAATGAAGCAACTGACAAACAACTAATCTCAAAAATATACAAGCAACTTCTGCAGCTCAACTCCAGAAAAATAAACGACCCAATCAAAAATGGGCCAAAGAACTAGACATTTCTCCAAAGAAGACATACGGATGGCTAACAAACACATGAAAAGATGCTCAACATCACTCATTATTAGAGAAATGCAAATCAAAACCACAATGAGGTACCACTTCACACCAGTCAGAATGGCTGCGATCCAAAAATCTGCAAGCAATAAATGCTGGCGAGGGTGTGGAGAAAAGGGAACCCTCCTACACTGTTGGTGGGAATGCAAACTAGTACAGCCACTATGGAAAACAGTGTGGAGATTCCTTAAAAATTGCAAATAGAACTACCTTATGACCCAGCAATCCCACTTCTGGGCATACACACCGAGGAAACCAGAATTGAAAGAGACACATGTACCCCAATGTTCATCGCAGCACTGTTTATAATAGCCAGGACATGGAAACAACCTAGATGTCCATCAGCAGATGAATGGATAAGAAAGCTGTGGTACATATACACAATGGAGTATTACTCAGCCGTTAAAAAGAATTCATTTGAATCAGTTCTGATGAGATGGATGAAACTGGAGCCGATTATACAGAGTGAAGTAAGCCAGAAAGAAAAACACCAATACAGTATACTAACACATATATATGGAATTTAGGAAGATGGCAATGACGACCCTGTATGCAAGACAGGGAAAGAGACACAGATGTGTATAACGGACTTTTGGACTCAGAGGGAGAGGGAGAGGGTGGGATGATTTGGGAGAATGACATTCTAACATGTATACTATCATGTGAATTGAATCGCCAGTCTATGTCTGACGCAGGATGCAGCATGCTTGGGGCTGGTGCATGGGGATGACCCAGAGAGATGTTATGGGGAGGGAGGTGGGAGGGGGGTTCATGTTTGGGAATGCATGTAAGAATTAAAGATTGTAAAATTAAAAAAATAAAAAACTAAAAAAAAAAAATGTTAATGTGAAAAAAAAATAAATAAATAAAATTAAAAAAAATAAATAAATAGAAAAAAAAAAAGCATTAATTCTTCAGCACTCAGCTTTATTCACAGTCCAACTCTCACATCTATACATGACTACTGGAAAAACCATAGCCTTGACTAGATGGACGTTTGTTGGCAAAATGATGTCTCTGCTTTTCAATATGCTATCTAGGTTGGTCATAACTTTTCTTCCAAGGAGTAAGCATCTTTTAATTTCATGGCTGCAGTCACCATCTGCAGTGATTTTGAACCCAAAAAAATAAAGTCTGACACTGTTTCCCCATCTATTTGCCATGAAGCAATGGGACCAGATGCCATGATCTTTGTTTTCTGAATGTTGAGCTTTAAGCCAACTTTTTCACTCTCCTCTTTCATTTTCATCAAGAGGCTCTTTAGTTCCTCTTTCTGCCATAATGGTGGTGTCATCTGCATATCTGAGGTTATTGATATTTCTCCCAGCAATCTTTTTTTTTTTTTGTGACCTAGCTTTCTTTTTTTTTTTTAACTTTTAATTGACTTTTATTTATTTATTTTTTTTAATTTTAAAATCTTTAATTCTTACATGCATTCCCAAACATGAACCCCCCTCCTACCTCTCCCAGCAATCTTGATTCCAGCTTGTGCTTCTTCCAGCCCAGGATTTCTCATGATGTACTTTGCATAGAAGTTAAATAAGCAGGGTGACAATATACAGCCTTTAGGCACTCCTTTTCCTATTTGGAGCCAGTCTGTTGTTCCATGTCCAGTTCTAACTGTTGCTTCCTGACCTGCATATAGGTTTCTCAAGAGGCAGGTCAGGTGGTCTGTATTCCCATCTCTCTCAGAATTTTCCACAGTTGATTGTGATCCACACAGTCAAAGGCTTTGGTATAGTCAATAAAGCAGAAAGTAGATGTTTTTCTAGAACTCTCTTGCTTTTTCCAAGTAAGATAAGTAAATTCAAGGTAAGAGAAACCCAAGTGAGATGGTAGGTGTTGCGAGAGGGCATCAGAGAGCAGACACACTGAAACCATAATCACAGGAAACTAGCTAATCTGATCACACTAGGACCACAGCCTTGTCTAACTCAGTGAAACTACACCATGCCCTGTGGGGGCACCCAAAAAGGGCGGGTCATGATGGAAAGGTCTGACAGAATGTGGTCCACTGGAGAAGCGAATGGCAAACCACTTCAGTATTCTTGCCTTGAGAACCCCATGAACAGTATGAAAAGGCAAAATGATAGGATACTGAAAGAGGAACTCCCCAGGTCAGTAGGTGCCCAATATGTTACTGGAGAAGAGTGGAGAAATAACTCCAGAAAGAATGAAGAGACGGAGCCAAAGCAAAACAATACCCAGTTGTGGATGTGACTGGTGATAGAAGCAAGGTCCGATGCTGTAAAGAGCAATAGTGCATAGGAACCTGGAATGTAAGGTTCATGAATCAAGGCAAATTGGAAGTGGTCAAACAGGAGATGGCAAGAGTGAACATTGACATTCTAGGAATCAGCGAACTAAAATGGACTGGAATGGGTGAATTTAACTTACGTAACCATTATATCTACTACTGCGGGCAGGAATCCCTTAGAAGAAATGGAGTAGCCATCATGGTCAACAAAAAGTCTGAAATGCAGTACTTGGATGCAATCTCAAAAATGACAGAATGATCTCTGTTTGTTTCCAAGGCAAACCATTCAATATCACAGTGATCCAACTCTATGCCCCAACCAGTAACGCTGAAGAAGCTGAAGTTGAACTGTTCTATGAAGACCTACAAGACCTTTTAGAACTAACACCCCAAAAGATATTCTTTTCATTATAGGGGACTGGAATGCAAAAGTAGGAAGTCAAGAAACACCTGGAGTAACAGGCAAATTTGGCCTTGGAATACAGAATGAAGCAGGGCAAAGGCTAATAGAGTTTTGCCAAGAAAATGCACTGGTCATAGCAAACACCCTCTTCCAACAACACAAGAGAAGATTCTAAACACCAATTAGGTGTGGATAACAGAGTGAACTAGAAACACTATCATGAAGAGTTAAATGTAAATTCATAGGAATATGGCCCTGTGGATAGTGTCCATTTCATGAATATGATGACAGTTTTATAAGACTCCTTAAATAAACAATATTTTGAAAAGGATAAACATTTAGCACTGTATGTGAAAAGATAATTCACACCTTTTTTACAGATGTAGAAAGATATAAGCATGAGGTTGGAAATAGAGGGGAAGATTGAAGGCAAAAGGAGAGGGAGCAGCAGAGAATGAGGTGGTTAGAGAGCATCACCAACTCAATAGACATGAATTTGAGCAAACTCTGGGAGATAGTGAAGGACAGGGAAGCTTGATGTGCTGCAGTTCATGGGATTGCAAAGAGTCAGACATAATTTAGCAACTGAACAACAACAGATTATAACAAATTTATGGATAGTTACTGTGTGCGTGCTTAGTTGCTCAGTCATGCACAACTCTTCGTGACCCCATAGACTGTAGCCTGCCAGGCTTCTCTGTCCATGGGATTCTTCTGGCAAGAATACTGGAGTGGTAGCCACTCCTTCCTCCAGGGGATCTTCCTGACCCAGGGATTGAATCTGGGTCTTTTACATCTTTACCATCTAAGCAGAGCCTTTACCATCTAAGCTACTAGGGAAGCCCATGGGTAGTCATTATTGCTTACTATTTCTATTTTTTAATTATTTCCCTAGAATCCGATATTTTAAAAAACAAGTAGGCAGAGAACAGAAAAAGATATTTCACAAATTAAGAAGTATAATTAATAAACAAATTTCAAAAAATAAACAACCTAACAGGCAATCAAATGTATGAAAACTAAACCAAGGTGCCATTTTTGTGTCTACTAAGTTGGAAAGAATATTTCAGACTTTTAATATCAAATAATGATGGCAGCTTGTCTCTAACTTGCATAAATTGTTAATCCATCATTATTTCTTTGGAAAACAGATTGTGAATTGTTTAGAGAACAATTTATAATAATTATCCAGTTTTCAAATAAACATTTAGTTTGTTCTAATTTATATCACTAAAATTTATCTTATAGATTATGTTCCTAAAATTAGTCTTTCCAAGTCAAAGATTTTTATCTTAATCTTTAAACGATTGTAGCAATTTATTTACCATGAACTTCTTCTAGAAATCTATATTAAGGAAACAAAATTGAAGATACAAGAAAAACTATATGAATGATAATATAAATCATCAATGTTTACAAAAAAAAAAAAAGAAATCTGAGGCAAACCAGGTTTCCTACAACAGGGAAATGCTTATGTAAATTATGGAACATAATTTACTTGATATAACATAATGCAGCTATTAAAACATGGTAAGATCATTTGATATGTGGGCATAAAATTGTAATTAAAATTTAAAAATCAAAGAGTAATTATTTAGAAGAAAGAAAAAGGAAAAATAGATATGATGCAACAAAAATGCATGGACTTCCCTGGTGGCTCAGATGCTAAAGAATTTGCCTGCAATGCGGGAGACCTGGGTTCGACCTGGGTTGGGAAGATTCCTCTCGAGGAGGACATGGCAACCCCCTCCAGTATTCTTGCCTGGAGAATTCCATGGACAGAAGAGCCTGGCGGGTCACAGTCCATGGGGTCAAAAAGAGTCAGACATTACGGAGCGACTAAGCACAGCACAGCAAAAATGCATGCTTTCTCAACAGAGACCACAGATGTACTGAGATAGAGGGAAGATGTAACACAGGGCAGGATTTCAACCATTTGGCATCTCAGAACCTCATCTTGTTAAAAGCAGACTGACACATTTTTACCCGCTTGGCTGAGAATTTCAAGACTAAGGAAGAAACCAGAATGATTCATTCTCCAGCGGGATGTAACACATTGAGGGCTTTACATTTTGCAAAGCAAGTTCCTTCACATACGTAATCACAACGTGTCTTCTCAATTTTGTCCAGTCTCAACAGTGAAGAACTACACAAGTGATGGAAATCGTGGGAAGTGGTGATTATACCATCCTAGGGGTCACAATAGCCAAAGAAGGGGAAGTCTGGGTATAAAGTCATATGTTTTGTAACTTGTCAGAGTAGGTAAAAGTAGGTTTCCAAAATCTCAGAGTGGACTGCAAGGTGAGAGGACACAGATAGAGTGAAAAGAGAGGTGGCTCTAGCAGTCTGAGGGGATTCTACAATGCCAGCTCTTAATGATACAAGTACACAGTGAGGACAAGTGTATGAGGACTTTTAAAAAGCCTGGCTGCTCACAGTGCCAGACACACTGAGAAACAGAAAAGAAGAGACAAAGGCAAAGGATGAGAACAAAGGGAGACCAATGACAATTAGTGGTTCAATCTTAACGTGACCTGAGATTTGCTATAATACTAAAGATAAAAAGTACTAAAAACAAAACATGAGAAGAGGCAGGTTGCCTCTTGGGTCATGCGGCATAATTTTAACATAACAGTCAGAATACAGCATTCTCAACTTTCTCTCTTTTTGCTTAGATCTTCTCCATCAAGAAGAATAATTTTAAAATTTAAATGTAAAATAACATAGGAAGGAAGTGAATACCAAGATTGATAAAACAGTAATAGGCATATGAATTCTCTGCTGTGACCTGGAGACCAGTCACACAGTCACAACCCTTGAAAGCATTTCAGAAACACAGACTCTCCAGCTCCACCCTGGACCTCTTGAATTAGGATCTGCATTTTAACAAGGTCCCCAGGTAATTCATATTTTTAGAAGCATTAGTCTAAACAATTTAAATCTTCAGACACTGATGAAGCTGTGATTGCTTAAACATTGTAAATTCTTTTGAGAATACAGAAAAGAAGCCTAGAAATCAGCAAATATCCCTATCTACCAAAAAATGAACCTTCCAAAAATACAGAACAGTAATATTTTAAGAACTTATAAAGAAAAGTGGGCATGGCCTTTCTGAAAAGCAATTTGGCAAAAGATGTGTTTTATTTAGGATACACCAGCTATCCATTTCTAGGAAGCTATCCCAAGGAAATAATATGATTGGAAAATGAACTAAAAATAACATTGCACATTTTTTTTCCATTTGATTCTTTTTATTTATTTTATTTTATTTTATTTTTTTTACTTTACAATATTGTATTGGTTTTGCCATACATCAGCATGAATCTGCCATGGGTGTACACATGTTCCCCATCCTGAACCCCCTCCCACCTCCTTCCCCATACCATCCCTCTGGGTCATCTTAGTGCACCAGCCCCAAGCATCCTATATCATGCATAGAGCCTGGTCTGGTGATTCATTTCACATATGATATTATACATGTTTCAATGCCATTCTCCCAAATCATCCCACCCTCGACCTCTCCCACAGAGTCCAAAAGACTGTTCTATACATCTGTGTCTCTTTTGCTGTCTCGTATACAGGGTTATCGTTACCATCTTTCTAAATTCCATATATATGTGTTAGTATACTGCATTGGTGTTTTTCTTTCTGGCTTACTTCACTCTGTATAATCGGCTCCAGTTTCATCCACCTCATTAGAACTGATTCAAATGTATTATTTTTAATGGCTGAGTAATACTCCATTGTGTATATGTACCACAGCTTTCTTAGCCATTCATCTGCTGATGGACATCTAGGTTGTTTCCATGTCCTGGCTACCATAAACAGTGCTGTGATGAACATTGGGGTACATGTGTCTCTTTCAGTTCTGGTTTCCTCGGTGTGTATGCCCAGCAGTGGGATTGCTGGGTCATAAGGCAGTTCTATTTCCAGTTTTTAAGGAATCTCCACACTGTTCTCCATAGTGGCTATACTAGTTTGCATTCCCACCAACAGTGTAAGAGTGTTCCCTTTTCTTCACATCCTCTCCAGCATTTATTGCTTGTAGACTTCTGGATCACAGCCATTCTGACTGGTGTGAAATGGTACCTCATTGTGGTTTTGATTTGCATTTTTCTAATAATGAGTGATGCTGAGCATCTTTTCATGTGTTTGTTAGCCATCTGTATGTCTTCTTTGGAGAAATGTCTGTTTAGTTCTTTGGCCCGTTTTTGATTGGGTCTTTTATTTTTCTGGAATTGAGCTGCAGAAGTTGCTTGTATATTTTTGAGATTGATTCTTTGTCAGTTGCTTCATTTGCTATTATTGTCTCCCATTCTGAAGGCTGTCTTCGCCTTGCTTATATTTTCCTTTGTTGTGCAGAAGCTTTTAATTTTAATTGGATCCCATTTGTTTATTTTTGCTTTTATTTCCAATATTCTGGGAAGTGGGTCATAGAGGATCCTGCTGTGATTTATGTCGGAGAGTGTTTTGCCTATGTTCTCCTCTAGGAGTTTTATAGTTTCTGGGCTTATGTTTAGATCTTTAATCCATTTTGAGTTTATTTTTGTGTGTGGAGTTAGAAAGTGTTCTAATTTCATTCTTTTACAAGTGGTTGACCAGTTTTACCAGCACCACTTGTTAAAGAGATTGTCTTTTCTCCATTGTATATTCTTGCCTCCTTTGTGAAAGACAAGGTGTCCACAGGTGCGTGGATTTATCTCTGCGCTTTCTATTTTGTTCCATTGATCTATATGTCTGTCTTTGTGCCAGTACCATACTGTCTTGATGACTGTGGCTTTGTAGTAGAGCCTGAAGTCAGGCAGGTTGATTCCTCCAGTTCCATTCTTCTTTCTCAAGATTGCTTTGGCTATTCAAGGTTTTTTGTATTTCCATACAAACTGTGAAATTATTTGTTCTAGCTCTGTGAAATATACCATTGGTGGCTTGATAGGGATTGCATTGAATCTATAGATTGCTTTGGGTAGTATACTCATTTTCACTATTGATTCATCTGATCCATGAACACAGTAAATTTCTCCATCTATTAGTGTCCTCTTTGATTTCTTTCACCAGTGTTTTATAGTTTTCTATATATGGGTCTTTAGTTTCTTTAGGTAGATATATTCCTAATTTTGAAAATTAGAAAACCCTAAAGGTTTAGCAACAGAGAGATTGCAGTACATGCCAGTGTGATAATTACAAATAATATTTTTCTTGTAGAAAAATACTTGGTCACATATGCTAGACTGTCAACTTAATAAAACAGTAATAAAACTGTATACATTATGAAATTCAGAATGATTTTATCTTCATGCTTTACATTATTTTCTAGAAAGTCCTACTATCATAATCAGATAAAAATAAGCATTATATTTAAATGTATATAACATGTGTATAAGGCCTGAAAACATATCAATATACTACCAGTAGTTTGCCCTCTCTATGAACTGAGAGTATGGCTACTCTTTTAATTTCACATTGCCATATATTCTACATGTGTTTATAAATTATAATAAGTATTAAGTGTTCACATTCATTTATAATCAGAAAGTATACTCTTAAAAGAGAAGTTATAATATTATGCATGCTGCTAAGTCGCTTCAGTCATGTCCAACTCTGTGCGACCCCATAGATGGCAGCCCATCAGGCTCCACTGTCCCTGGGATTCTCCAGGCAAGAACACTGGAGTGAGTTGCCATTTCCTTCTCCAATGCATGAAAGTGAAAAGTGAAAGTGAGGTAGCTCAGTCGTGTCCTACTCTTCACGACCCCATGGACTGTAGCCTACCAGGCTCCTCCATCCATGGGATTTTCCAGGCAAGAGTACTGGAGTGGGGTGCCATTGCCTTCTCCGAAATTATTCCTGAGTAAACTATAAATAGAAAATAACTACAATGTACAACACTTTATAATGACAATAAATTATCCCAAGTACTTGCATTTGTGTAAGAATTTCTGGATTGGTATTTGAGAGAAATTCTATGGGGCTGCACAGATTCGGACATGATGAAGTGACTTAGCAGCAGCAGCAGCATTATTTACAGAGTGCTTTCATTTTGGCTCAATATCAGGTTCAAGAAATACTTGTACAGTAATGAATACTTAATAAAGTCTATTATAATCAGAGAAGCACATAAGTCAAAGGAATTTTAGCTGATTAAAGCATCTTGTCCAAAAAGTATTGATAAGTGAATTCCCATCAAACTGGAGGGAAGTTTCTGATATTCATGCCACATGGTTTTGCCTTATTAGACATTTTCCTTGAATGATGACAGAAGATATGTTTAGCTAAAAAGGTTGTGAAGCAATAGTGGGAAAACTAGCTTCAAGGCTCTGTGACAGAATCAAAATATAAGAACATCTGAAATCGATGAAATAAAATAACACAGAAAGAGCAAAGTAAAGGAAGCATTGTAAATCAATTAGGTACAGTTGTATCAGTCAATAAACAGTCTTGGGGAAAATGACTATTTGGAAGAAAATAACAAATTAGATTCTTACTCATACCATTGTTGTTGTTTAGTTGCTAAGTCATGTCCAACTCTTTGTGACCCTATGGACTGTAGCCCACCAGGCTCCTCTGTCCATGGGATTTCCCAGGCAAGAATACTGGAGCAGCTTGCCATTTCCTTCTCCAGGGGATCTTCCCGACCCAGGAATTAAACCTGTGTCTCTTATGGTCTCCTACATTGGCAGGTGCATTCTTCACCACTGAGCCAACTGGGAAGTCCTCCTCATACCAAGTCGTTAGCTGCTCAGTCACATCCAACTCTTTGCAACCCCATGGATTGCAGCAAGACAGGCTTCCCTGCCCTTCACCCTGTCCCAGAGTTTGCTCAAATTCATGTCTATTGAGTAGGTGATGCCATCCAACCATCTCATCCTCTGTTGTCCTCTTCTCCTCTGGCCCTCAATCGTTCCCAGCATCAGGGTCTTTTCCAATGAGTTGGTTCTTTGTATCAGGTGGCCAAAGTATTGCAGCTTCAGCTTCAGCATCAGTCCTTCCAATGACTATTCAGGACTGATTTCCTTTAGAATTGACTGGTTTAATCTTCTAGCTGTTGAAGGGACTCTGAACAGTCTTCTCCAACACCATAGTTTGAAAACATCAATTCTTTCGCACTCAGCCTTCTTTATGTCTAACTGTCACATCTGTTCTCACAAGAGCTTCCTTTGTGTCTCAGCTGGGAAGGAATCCACCTGCAATGCAGGAGACCTGGGTTCGATCCCTGGGTTGGGAAAATCCCCTGGAGAAAGGAAAGGCTATCCACTACAGTATTCTGGCCTGAAGAATTCCATGGACCTGTATAGCTCATGGGGTTGCAAACAGTCAGATACGACAGCGATTTTCACTCACTCACATCTGTACATGACTGCTGGAAAAACCATAGCTTTGACTGTATGGACCTTTGTGAGCAAAGTGATGTCTCTGCTTTTAAAATGCTGTCTAGGTTTGTCATAGATTTTCTTCCAAGAAAGAAGAAAATGTCTTTTAATTTCATGGCTGCAGTCACCATCTGCAGTGACCTTGGAGCACAAGAAAATAAAGTCTGCCACTGTTTCCATTGTTTCCCATCTATTTGCCATTAAGTAATGGGATTGGATGCTTTGACTTTAGTCTTTTGAACGCTGAGTTTTATACCAGCATTTTTACTCTCTTCTTTCACCTTCACCAACGCCTCTTGAGTTCTTCTTTGCTTTCTGCCATAAGGGTGGTATCATCTGCATATCTGAGGTTACTGATATTTCTCCCAGTCATCTTGATTCCAACTTGAGCTTCATCCAGTCCGGCATTTTGCATGATTTACTCTGCATACAATTTAAATAAGCAAGGTGACAATTAAACGACATTATCTAAACCTTAACAGTATCAAAACATAGTATATGCTGAATAAATATTTTGAGCAAATTCTGGGAGATAGTGAAGGACAGGGGAGCCTGGCATGCTGTAGTCCATGGGGTCGCAGAGTCAGACACAACTTAACAACTGAACAATAAACATTCATTACTATTTTTATTTTTTATATTTTACTAAAAGGAGTCTAGTAAAATACAGAGGAATAAAAATAGTAATGGATATTTATTCAGCATTTACTATATTTTGGAGACTGTGGTGGTTTCGATGAATGTCATTTAATTCTCAGAGCAAACGCTCTCAAGAAATTAATATAATCTCCCTTTACAGGCTCCTAATACAGACTCAGCTATAAAACTTCTTTTAAAACAAAATTGCCTGACTCTCAAAATGCTTGTTTTATTGCTAGTAGCTGGAATAGTACTCAGTAACAGTGTGTTGGATGAATATATTTAAACCAACTGTATGGAATTCAGGAGAATTACCTGTCAGACTCTTCACTTAGCTTTAAAAAAATTAACCAAGTAGGACAGGGTGAGAGAGGCTTGGCTCACTGTGGCTGTGTTCTCAGTTAGCCTTGGGTACCTTGGAAGGAGTGATGTTCCTTACACTGGACCTGCTCTTTGATCTCCTGACTGAAATGCTCAGATGAATTTTCCTTGGAGTGAAAACATGATTAGGTTTTCTCTACCTTTGAAATCGCTTTAAAAACACTGGAATCGAGATCTCATTTATTCTTCACAGTCTCACATTATAAAGTCATGGTTAACCTCAGAGCCAAATGCTTCTCTTTTTCTCTCCCTTTGAATTTTTTCCACTAAAGGAAGTTTTTCTTAGAAGCAGATTGAAAGCTCTTAATTCTTTTCCAAAAACGAGAGAGACAAAAGACATTCACTGGCTGAATTCCACATCCAGTCCTGAAGCTTAATCTGTAGAGAGAAGAGGAAATACTTGTCTCTCAATATCCAAAAAGGAAAGAATTTCTCTTAAGCACTCCCAATCAGCTTGAGAGGACACAGTCATAAATCTTGAGCTCAAGGATACAGGAAATATTACTTCGTCCATTTTCCATAAATCAACTGCATTTTTGACGCTGAGGCCCCATATTTCCTGCTGGCAGGACATGAGTCACTTCTTCCTCAACCTGGTACATGAGTTCTGGACAGAAGCACTCCGAGCAGCACCAAGGGTTGCATACAAGGTGTCACTTGTCTGTGTGGGTTTTGATTGGCTGGATCTGTGCTACACTTTTTATGAGGGTATCTTTGGGGAGTTGGGTCACCCCACTGCTACACTTTCAAGTCTCAGCAGGTCCCATCATTCCACATGTGCTATTTCATTGCCCAACACATGGCCCCTGCCCCCTGAACAGGCACCCACCCAGCTCTTAGTCTGCCCTCACTGAGTGAAATCCTTCTCTGCTTGAGGTGGACTTTAAGAAATGCCCCCTTTCTTCTTCTGTTTCCTCTAAGTCACTCTGCATCTTTCGCGGTCTGTCTTCACTGCATCTTGACACAAGTTAAGAAGTCTCAGGGACCACATTTCCTTCACACCCTGTCTCAAAAGTCCTTTACACAAGAATGCTCAAACTGTCCTACATGCCTCAATCTTGAGGAGGCAAAGTGGAAAATGAGGGAGGAGAGATTATCCCGTCATCTGACAAAGATGGTTGTGATCTGAAGTCTGGAAGCAGCATTTGTCCCCATCATGTATGGCATGGTAGATGGGACATTAACTCTGCCCAGCGTCCCCACTGATATCTAGCTGCAGGAAACTGTGAGATGCTATGACAGCCCCAGCAAACGAGGAGGCAGAGATTAATCCTGAAGGCACACTTAATCATAATCACAAAATTATGCATTTTATAATGGCTTTTAAAATATGAAAATAATATAGATTGCATGCTCTTTGTAACAGTTTAAACAATGTGAAAGTGTTAAAAATTGAAGTTTCTCCATATTACAATTCCATTCTTCTGAGGTAACTTATACTAGCCATGAAATTAAAAGACGCTTACTCCTTGGAAGAAAAGTTATGACCAACCTAGATAGCATATTCAAAAGCAGAGACATTACTTTGCCAACAACGGTCCATCTAGTCAAGGCTGTTGTTTTTCCTGTGGTCATGTATGGATGTGAGAGTTGGACTGTGAAGAAAGCTGAGCACCGAAGAATTGATGCTTTTGAACTGTGGTGTTGGAGAAGACTCTTGAGAGTCCCTTGGACTGCAAGGAAATCCAACCAGTCCATTCTGAAGGAGATCAACCCTGGGATTTCTTTGGAAGGAATGATGCTAAAGCTGAAACTCCAATACTTTGGCCACCTCATGAGACGATTTGACTCATTGGAAAAGACTCTGATGCTAGGAGGGATTGGGGGCAGGAGGAAAAGGGGGCGACAGAGGATGAGATGGCTGGATGGCATCATGGATTTGATGGACGTGAGTCTGAGTGAACTCCGGGAGCTGGTGATGGACAGGGAGGCGTGCTGCAATTCATGGGGTCGCAAAGAGTCGGACACAACTGAGCGACTGAACTGACTGAACTGAACTGACACTAACCTATTAATATGTTTTATTTTTTTTCCAGTACTCAACCATATGTGAATGTACAGAGAGGGGAAAAAAAAAAAATGGAACCATACTCCATGTATTTTTCTTTGACTTGTGAACTCCATCAGATTTATTTCACTTGGCAGCATAGTATCTCAGAATATGGATATGTTGTAATTTATTTAACCTATGACCAATGGGTGGCTATTCAGTTTGTTTCCATTTTTTAAACATGGCAAGCAATGAATCAAAAAACATTCTTATACATATATTATTTCACCTGCCAGTTTTTATTTCTATCATAAATATTTCTAGAAATGGGTTAGAAATTATGTACACTTCAGTTATTATAAACTATATAAAATTTACTTTCCAAAACTGCTACTGTGCACAAATTAATAATCTCAGTAAGCACATATAAGAATATCCATTTTCCAATATCCTTGCCAGTACTAGATGTTATCAATATTTAAAAATTTTGCTAATTTGAGGAATTATAAATGATAAGGAATTTTTTATGCTTCACTGATTTCTAGTTTGTATATTTATTGTTTATTTGTGATTCTTTTTCTGTGAATTGTATTATTTATATTCCTTACAATTTTATATCTCACTATCTTTTCATTAATTTCTAGAAGGGACTTAAACCTTAGGCACTTTCTCTTTAAAAACAAAATGCTTTTTCTCAGCCTATCTGAATTGTAAATTTTTACACAGAAAAAAATCTATCCATTTATTTCCCTTTTGGTCAACGTGTTTCTTCTCCTCTTCCTTACAAAAGCTATGTCCAACCCGGTATATTAAATAGTCTCCCGTATTTTTTTCAATACTGGTCTACATTTATTCTACATTTAGTTTTTAATTCACAGGGAAACTCCTTTACTTGGGGTGTGAGGTTGAGCTCTAGATTTATTTTCTTCCAAATTATACCAACAATATGTATTGAGCTTATCACCTTACTGTCCTTTGGCTTATTTTTATTCTCCATTTATATTTAATAGAATAGGTTCTATAAATGGACTAACCATAAATATTTCTGCTTTGTTCACCTTTACTTTTCCTTTCTCTCTGTTTCTTCCCTCTGTATTATTTCTTAGTTTATTTTTCTTTTATATTTTGAATTCCCTGAGTTCCCTGATCCTGGCATCTATTCCCCTGGTCTCCTCACTCTCCTTACTCTCTACTGTCTTATAACAAAATCTTTCACACCTTTGTATCTCTACTTGGTCCCTGAAATCATTTGCTTTTTTACTCTTTGGCATCGATTTTTATAAGTTTTATCCTTTCAGTTGACCTTGAATAAACTGTTACTTTGTTTTTTATTTATTTTTTCTCCCAGAAGTTTTAAACATATTTTTAATTTCTCTGTTTATAGTTTTTCTTATCGATTTATAGTTTTATTATGTTTTATCAGAGAATGTCCTTGTAAAATCTCTACCTTAAGGAATGCACTAAAGTTTTTTTTCTGGGCTATCATGTAATTGACTTCTGTAAACATTTCATGAGCATAAAAGAATAATGTTCATTTTTGTTTGTAGGATATAAAATTCTATAAATACACTTTATAATAATTATGTTTATTTTAGTATATTTATTCAAACTCTCCATAACCATACATGTTTTCGGCTACATGATCTGTCAAATCATGTAAGAGATTATTAATTTCTCTACTATTGTCTTGATTTTGTCAAAATTTTGACACTCTAAGAGTTTTGGCATTACATGTTTCACAGTTTTATTGTTTGGTGTATAGATTTGCATAACTGTTAGAGTTTCTTTATGCACTGAATGTTTCATCATGATATAGTATACTGCTAACCAGTTTAAGGCTTAAGGTTGTAAATTATACTTTAATTGATATTAATATTACCACTTTTGCTTGTTTTTTTGTTTTGTTTTCTTATGCCTGATTTTCTTGCAAATATCTATCTTTTAAAAGATATTCCTCATTATTTTATTTTACATATTAATTTTTGGTTTTAAATTACTTCTGAGATTACTTCCCTGACTGTGTTGTTGAGATAGTTTAATGACCTGTGACATACAATAGAATATAAAAGTACCTTTGATTTTGCAAAGGAAATCAGCACTCAGTGAAAGTTACAATAGTCTCCTCTGTTACTTCTTTGTTTCCTTTCTCAGAGCTCCAGCAAGGGTAAAGGTGTATTTTCAGGACTGAAATATTATAAAGAAACTATAACCTACTAAACTGTGTTGCAACCAGTACATTTGAGGGTGTGCTATACCATGGAATACATGTCTAAAAGAAGGAGAGCTGTTGAGCAAGAATTTGTGGGTGCTTTTCTCTTGTTATTCAGGATACTGGCATTTTTGTTTTGTTTCCAGACAGTAAGATTCTGTAGAAATATCCCTCATGTATATTTCTATAGAGCTACACTTGCATATACCCCACAACTGTGTCACAAAATTGCATATTTAAAAAAGGAAAAGAAAATGGAAAAATACAAGAAAGAACTTGAGGAAGAGACTAGTTGGCTGATTTTTAAGGGCATTGTATAGAGATTTCTCACTTTGTGGTGATGGGATCATGTGAATACAGTCCATTGCAATTCTATTTCTATTTAAAATAAATAGGATAACCATAGTGACCAATTCTTAAAT
Source organism: Ovis aries (assembly GCF_016772045.2). NCBI lineage: Eukaryota > Metazoa > Chordata > Mammalia > Artiodactyla > Bovidae > Ovis > Ovis aries. Next base: position 56,100,972 of record NC_056061.1, read on the forward strand.
TATAGTGATAATTAATTCAGCTTTACTATACAGTAATAGAGTGCAGTAAAAAGAATCTGACACTACAAAATCTGCCTACTTAGAATCTGAGTCAGTTCATCTAGAAATAGACTTTCCACTCTAAATATAAGAAGAGTCCTTTTTTAACGTATTTTCACAACAGGCATATTTTATCAAATTATGCACTCATTGTAATACTCATGCCAGTTATTTGATACCTGCAAGTTACTACTCTCATCTGAAAGTTTCCTAGAAATCATTTCCTCTTGGGTTTAATTGTTTTAATATACTATCTCTGGGAGATGTTACTTTTATTAATATCAAGAGCCTAATTCAGAAAACAATCATGGAAGGGGAATCAGTACACACTTAGCTCAGCCCTCTATTCATGAGGAAGCAGAGGCCCAGAGAGATTAAATGACTTGAAGGCCCAGAGCTAGTCAGTGTCAAGGGCTGCACTGGAAACCATGCCTTGCCTGTGATTGCCCAGTACATTGATATGTTATTCTAATACTGGAAAAGTGGAATGTATTTCAGAATGCAAGTAGAATGTGATTCATTAGGTTATGAGAAACGCTGTGAGAACTGAATGAAACAATACATGTAAAAACAGACAACACATTTCCTAGTACCTGTGATGTAACTAGTAAAAGGTATTTGTACTTGTGTGTTTTCTCTTTAAGAAAGTTATTATGAAATATTTCAGATATATTTACAATAAAGTCCTACCAACACTGTAGAAAGCCCTTTATGAAACACTCTAGATCCAATCCCATTCTCCACCAAGTTGAGTTTAATTTGGTATTTATTATTTTGGTATATTTCTTTATTATTTTATCATTTCTTTATGATTATATATGTACGTATCAAGAGCATTATATTTTACTATTTTATATATTTTAGACTATTTACATGCTATAATGTCATATGTATTTTGCAACCCCATGGACTGTAGCCACCAGGCTCCTCTGCCAATGAAATTCTCCAGGCAAGAATACTGGAGTGGGTAGCCATTCCCTTCTCTAGGATATATTCCTGACTCAGGGAATTGACCCAGTTCTCCTACATTGAAGGCAGATTCTTCACCATCTGAGCCATCAGGGAAGCCCATGTATTTTGTAAAGCATCTTTTTCTTTATTTAACATTATGTTGAGGTGATTTGTTGTTGCGGATTTAATTACATCTAGCTTATTTATTCATTTTCATTGCTGCATGATATTCTGGTCTGTGAAGACATCACAATATAATGAACTGATCTTCTATTAAGAGTTTTTTATAGGATACTTCCAATTTTTTTGCTACACAACTACTCCTGCTATATACATTGGTGTATATTATCTTGTGTGTATATGCAAGAATTTCTCCAGAGGGTTGATTTAGGAATGTAATTGTTGAGTTGAAGCTGTATGCATCTTTACCTTGACTAGATATTGTCAAACTGCTGTCTAAAGTTGGTCTGCCAATTCAGACTCCTACTTGTTCTGCTTGCTCCACATGCTTGCCAACTCTTGGTGTTGTTGGACTTAAATTTTTAGCAACCTGAATTGTGTGAGGTTATAGCACATTGTGATTTGAATTTGCACTTCCTTAGTTAACATAGAGGTTGATAATCTCTTCATAAGCTTACTGGTCAATTATATTCTCTTTTTTAATGAATTGGTCATTCATCTGTTTTGCTCATTTTTTTATTAGGTTGTTTGCTCATTTTTCTATTAGGTTGCTCCTCTTTCTATTATTAGTCACAACCTAATAATAATAATCATTTGTGGGGTCTATAGGTGAAAACATCCTCTGCTAGTGTATAATTTGTTTTTGAACTCTGTCTAAGGTGTCTCTCTTGTAAAGAAGTTGTTTTTTTTATATATATAGTTTATTTTATTTTGCAATACTGTATTAGTTTTGCCATACATTGACATGAATCCACCACGGGTGTATACAAGCTCCCAATCCTGAATTCCCCTCCCACCTCCCACCCCATATCATCTCTCTGGATCATCCCCATGCACCAGCCCCAGGCATCCTGTATCCTGTATCGAACATAGACTGGCACTTCGTTTCTTACATGACAGTATACACGTTTCAATGCCATTCTCCCAAATCATCCCACCCTCTCCCTCTCCCTCAGAGTCCAAAAGTCGGTTCTAAACATCTGTGTCTCTTTTGCTGTCTTGCATCCAGGGTCATCATTACCATCTTTCTAATTTCCGTATATATGTGTCAGTATACTGTATTGGTGTTTTTCTTTCTGGCTTACTTCACTCACTGTTTATAATAGCCAGGACATGGAAACAACCTAGATGTCCATCAGCAGATGAATGGATAAGAAAGTTGTGGTACATATACACAATGGAGTATTACTCAGCCATTAAAAAGAATACATTTGAATTAGTTCTAATGAGATGGATGAAACTGGAGCCGATTATACAGAGTGAAGTAAGCCAGAAAGAAAAACACCAATAAAGAAGTTTTAAAATGTAATATTTGTATTAGTCTTTATGTTTGGATATTTTTAAGCACTCTTTCTCCAGCATAAAGTCATGGAGATACTTATCAACACCTATAAATTTACAATTTTGACTTTTCACATTTAGATCTTTAATCCTCTTCAAATACATTTGTATGCATTGTTTGAAACAGGAATCCAAGTTTACATTCTGTTTAGATTATTCAGTTCTCCCAGGACTATTTCTTGAATCCTTTCACCACTACTTTGTCATAGCCAATTCCCCTTCTCTGTTTGTCCCTGAACTAATGCCATGCTGTCATGATTTCTGTAAGTATGTAATTACTGTCTTGATATTTAATAGAGCTGGTATCCCTCTACTTATGATTTTACTGTGAATTTTGACTTCTTACTCTTTTCAGAAAAAATGATTAACACAAGCAAAACTTTCAGAAAGGCATCAGACATTGTGAAAGACTGGTATATTGCTATAATCAGTGTGGGTGCTGGAGAAATCACTGAACACAGAATCACAGATAATGAGAGATGGGGTAGTATTCACAAACTCTCTGGGATCCAGTTTCCTCATGTTTAAAATGAGTCCATCACTGGTTAGTAAAAATTGCTTTATTGAAATAAGGCGGGCAGCTAGGAAAAGAGTGGAAAAGAGAAGCTGTTTACAGTAAAAGGAGATGATCAATCTGTGGGGGCATCTGTGTGTAGGTAGCTGGATCAGCCTCTGGAAAAGACAGACTTGGCAGGTTGTGTTCAAAGCATCTGCAGAGAAGCACTTTTCCACCAGGATTTAGGTATCTCATCTGCAGCTTACTAAGCAAGCCAGAATGTTTCCCATGGCTAGACCACAGAGTGAACTACTTAGCTTTGATATGAGACAGAGGTACAGCTGTAAAAACTTTATGATTCTGAAGCCATATTCAGTTGGATATAAATATCTATACCTTCTTATGTTTATGTAATTGGTCCTTGAGATTTCCTTTCCCTGGAAAATTACCCATGTCCCTTCCCCAACTGAAAGATTATGTGTCATATAAGGGTCCAGCAGACTGGAGGACCTTTAAAAGAAAATAAAGAGGAGACCACTTACACAGACCACCCAGGGAAGGGAGGCATTCTGCCATATAAGATGTGGCAGATGGGATTATTAACAGCAAGTGTGATCTCCTCTTAAAGCTTCCAGGACAAATTTTACCACATATATCACTCTTGGCTGTGCTATTCGATTAAGGACACAAATGTCTTCTTCAGTTTAGAATTACAGACCCAAGACCAATGACAATATTGTTAATATCACCACTTTAACAGCCAGCTCTGTATCTCCTCAGGGTTCCTAACGGTGAGTAGAGAGAAATGAGATAGAACTCTAGGATTTAACCAGCAATGTGTTCTAAGGGCAACTGAAATTAAAACTGAAATCCATGCTTGCCTTTCTTTGAGAGGCTATAACAAGGTGTTGGAATGTTATTAATGAAATAGAGTCTGTAAATTGCCTATAAAAATGTTGAGGCGTCACTGACTAATTTTATACTTCCAGCAAACCTAGGAGATAGGCCAATTGTTTTCCCCATTTTACAGGTATGGATAAGGTGCAGAAGAAGAACTTGCCTAAGTAAATGAGTTAATAAGGCAGAGATAGAATGTAAGCCTAGGGAGCCTTTCTCTTATTCCTTTAATATACCCACCATCCTTGTTTTTACATCATGACATTGACATAGGGTTTCGAAGCAGCATTCTGATAGAGAATCCAGGCTAGAAGTCTGAATTCACACTTGCCTGTCAGTGTCTTCCTACAGCAAAGCAGTCACCCCAGTGTTTTGGTGCCTTAATTTCACATTCCCATAGTGACCCGAGCTTTATCCCATTATATCGCTAAATATACTGCATAAGAGTTGTGGGTTTCTTTTCTAGTCTCTTACCACATATTAGAAATTTCAAGGACAAAGACCATCATTTTCTCATCTGGTATCCCCAGAGATTAGTACCATGCCTGATATACTTAGGTACTGAACAAATGTTTGCTGAATGGGCAAATGAAGGGCAGTTCCGCTTGAAATTTTTAGGTGATTTCCCTGGTGGTCCAGTCATTAAGAATCCACCTTGCAATGCAGGGGACGCTGGCTCAACCCCTGGTCAGGGAACTAGGATCCCACATGCTGTTGAGCAACTAAGCCCGCTTGCCACAACTAAGGAGTCCATGCACCACAACGAACGATGCCGCATGATGTAACGAAGATCCTGGCATGCCGCAGCTAAGACCTGATGCAGCCAAATAAATAAATATAAAAAGAAATAAGTTCTTTTAGAATTATTCATTTTACCAATAGCAAAACTGAGGCAGAAATTAGTAAAGTGGCCAAATACCTACATTCAATATATGGTAAAGTAGGTACAGTACCCCTTGTGTCCAGAATCTACAGGCAGTGTTCTTTTCATTGTGAATGACTTAAAGTGATGAATGTACATAGGAGAAAAAAGAGAACCTGCCTATTGACTGAAAAATTCCAGACATCTTCAGTTACTAGTGACACCAAGAGGAATGTTTCATTTCTGTTTCATCCCCATAGAAACAAGAGATGCCACTGGTAGTAACTGACTTGCATCACTGCAGTGACAACTTTCTGTCTTAGCACCTGGATGGAGCAAGCAACACTAGGCAGTGCTCCATTACAGAAGCACAAATGAGGCAATTTGTTAAGCCACTGTCCCCTTGCAAGCTAAAATGAGACAAATGAGTTGGTCCATTTGAAGGTTAAGGAAAAGAAAAAATTGCAGTAGAAATAGAAATGAGGCTATGCCAGGTATTCATGACATATTTAGTTCATTGGCAATAAGCACCATGACACACCATCATCTGGGAGACCTAGGACATCCAGCCTGTTCCACTAGAGCATGTGCTCATGAGCGTGCCAATAGGCAGGATGGCTTCATTTGGGAGGGCGCTCTTCTTCCCTTAAGGTGGCGCCAGTGGTAAAGAAGGAGATAAAAAAGACAGGTCTGATTTGTGGGTCGGGAAGATTCCCTAGAGAAAGAAATGGCAACCCACTTCAGTATTCTTGCCTTGAAAATTCCGTGAACAGAGGAGCCTGGCGGGCTGTAGTCCATGGGGTTGCAAAGATTCAGACACACCTGAGCCCATGCACACAGAAATTCTCTTAACCTGAGTAACAAGACATGGCCAGTAATGATTTCAAAGGAACTGTAAGGAAATGTTACTGATTCTCAGACTCTGATGCAATGAGCAAGAGATGAAGTCATTACCTCTGAGACAGAAGTCTTCGATCTGATGACTGAAAACCCCTCTGTACCCCGTAACACTCATCGTCCTGAGATGATGATACCACCAGCTTGTTACTTTTACTGTCTTTCCCAGCTTATCTGGATGACCTCCTCCCATACCTCCACTTATGAAACCAGTGGTGGTTAATTTTATGTGTCAATTTGAAGGGCAAATGGATGTCCAGAGAGCTGATAAGGCACCATTTCTGGATATGTCTATGAGGATATCCCAGAAGATATTTGAATCAGTAGATTGAATAAAGAAGATCCACCCTCCCCAATGTGAGCGGGCATCATTCAATTCATTGAGGACCCAAATAGAACAAAAGGAGGAAGGGAGAATTCTCTCTTTCCTTGAGTTGGGAAATCCATCTCCTCCTGCCCTTGGACATCAGAGCTTCTGGTTCTTGGGGTTTCCTACTGGCAGTGAATTACATCATTAGCTCTCCTGGTTCTCCAGCTTTCAGATAGCAGATCATGGCATATCTTTGCCTCCATAATCATGTGAGCCAATGTCCATAATAAATTCTATCCATATATCCTATTAGTTCTGTTTCTCTAGCAAACTCTAATATAAGACCTACCTCTTAAAAATATTGAGACTTCTGCCCTCATTCTACATTCAGTGTTGACCTATATCACCACTTCAGCCAGACTAATGACATTACCCTTAACCTCTGCCTTTGGCAATTTTGCTGCATCATCACTAAGGACTCCTAAACCAGGATCCAAGTTGATGAATATTCTTTGGTACTATGCTGGAGCAGGGGCGGAAGCCCTGGACTCTCAGCTTCTGAAGGCCCCTCGAAGTCCCTGTTGAGGGTGTGCTGCTGGTGATGTGATACAGGGAGCGTCTTCTCAGGAGAAATGACATTGTGTGTTATTACACATTCCTTTTTATTTCTCTTGCACCAATATTCCAAAGAACATGCACAATCACTCCAAACAGGACAGACTTCTAGCTCTCCTGAGTCTGGTCTCCCCAGTGATGCCTTAGATTCACCAAGGAACAGGGGACGGGGACAGCCAGTGCTGAGGAACACCAACCTGTCTTTCTGCCTTTGGCTACTCGTTGTTCTAGAAAAGACATTTCTGCACACAAAAAAGCAAACAATCATGTCCCCATTCTCTCTTTTTATTCATTCTGCACCGAGGAAATCCTCTGGAGAAGGATGCTGGTAAAGACCCACTAGCTCCCCCAGACAGATGATTCCAGAACAGAGCACAGGACTGCCAGGAGGGAGGTCCGGTCTCCATGTTGTGGCTTGGACTCTAACTGAGACCGTAAAACCATTACTAAATGAAAGGTTTCCTTTTGTCTCTTTTATAAAATAAGGAAAATAAAATTCACCCTATCAGCAGACGAGCAAACTGAGAATAAAATGAATCATATATTTGACCCAACTTTGAGACCGCAAAAAGCACATTGGATCAGGTCATTATCAGGATAATAATGGTTCCTGCAGTAAGGTTAAAAAAATCCTTCTCTTCCTGAAAACCAAAATGAGTTGTGAAACTTCACAGAGTGATTATAACTTTTGACATTTGTAAAGAGTTTAACAGAGCGCTTTCACATATATCATACCATTTAATCTTCATATTGGCATTAAAACATACATGATTATTTTTCCCTTTAAAAAAATGAAGAAACTGTATTCCAAAGAGGTTAATCTGCTTTAGAAAGCACAGCTGGTTACAAGTGGACATTAACTTTGCCCTTCTGATTCTAATTTTCTTTTATAATTCTACTGTTTCAAGAAAAGGTTGGCATAAAAAGTGATATTAAAAACCTTACATTTAGTACTTTGTTATTTGTGCAAGACAAAATGCCCTGTGGGTATATAATAGTCTCAGATTCCTTTCATAAATCCAACTTATCCTTGAAAATTGTTAAAATATTTCATTCAGATTCATGTATGCATTATGCTGATTAATGTTTCCTGCAGGGGTTATTAACTACTATAAAAAAATCTTTACCATTCTTCTACTTAAATAGACATCTTCATTATAGAAACAAAAATAATATATAGAACTAGATGGTAGCTTCAGTAATTACAACTAAAACAAATGTAAAGACATAGATGAAATAAATTATATCCAAATGGTTTCATTTTTCAGACAACTTGTATGGAATATTAGTAAACTTTTAGTAATAGGGTTGTTTGATGATGATTCTTAAATACAAGCTCATTAAAAGATTTTATTATTGATGAGTACAAATACAGTGTGCATACATTACAAAATAGCTTACAAGGGTATTTTTCAAATAAGTGCAAGTTTTATTAAGAAAACTTGTAATGTGTTTACATTTAGTATTTAAATAAATAAGACCGGAGTTGCAGAATTTGTTTTGCTCACCACTTTAAAAGAGTGATTATTCATCCATTCTCTGCTCCCAGGAAAGAGTCAAATATGTGTGAAAATTAAATGGAACATGGCAGGTGGACATTTCTGAAGTCCGGAAGCAGAAATAGCAAGCTCAATAATATTCACAGAAGGCCCTCTATGCGACAGGAAGGCTGTTCTAGTGCGATCTACCTGATAGGGTCAATATCTCACTGCTCGTTGTAACCCTGAGTGGTCACAAATTAGTTAGCAGGATCAGCCTTAAGTGAATCTCAGCCTCCTTGCCTTCTCATTCTGGCAACTCATCCTTGAGTTTAGAAAAGAATACAGCAGAGAGACGAAGGCAACACCCCTCTCTGCCATTTGCTGAAACAAGAGAACTGAGAATGATGTTCCAAAATAGGACTTTAAATCTTGCCCTTTTATTTCTTGAAGCAGAGCATGCCTTGTATGAATGTTCAGTTAGGATGAGAGTACATGGAAAGGCAAAGGGGAGTCAGTATCTGGTTTCTAATTCTAGCTTTTGTACAAAATATACGGCCTGAAGCTAATCTCCAAAATCCAGAAACCTCAAGAGATTTGGAAAATACATGACTTGTGAGTTAATGGATCAAACTCAATCATCTCTGCCTCATTCCAGTGCTAATATTCTATTAGTATGCATGCATAAAGCATTTTATCTAGGATACTTATCTTTAATTTAATATTTTTAATTTAAGATCCTATAACTGACTTCAGACTCACCATGCAATTATCAAGCCTCTTTGTGCACTTGTTCCCAAGCCTGGGTGACCAGTATCATCTGAAAAAAGTGAAAGTGAAAGTTGGTCAGTCATGTCCAACTCTTTGCCACCCCATGGAATTCTCCAGGCCAAAATACTGGAGTGGGTAGCCTTTCCCTTCTCCAGGGGATCTTCCCAACCCAGGGATTGAACCCAGGTCAACCGAATTGCAGGCGGATTCTTTACCAGATGAGCCACAAGGAAAGCCCAGTATCATCTGAGGAACTATTTAAAAGTGTAAGGAGACTTCCCTGATGGTACAGTGGCAAAGAATCCTCCCGTCAATGCAGAGGACTTGGTTCTGATCCCTGGTCTGGGAGTTAAGATCCCACATACCTCAAAGCAACAGTGCATCACAACTACTGAGCCCCTGCTCTAGAGTCCCCGCGCTGCAGATACTGAAGCCCTTGTGCCCTAGAGCCCTACTCTAGAGCAAGAGAATTCACCACAATGAGAAGCCTGAGCACCACAACTAAAGAGTAGCCCCCGCTCACTTAACTAGAGAAAGCCCGCATGCAGCAACGAAGACCCAGTGCAGTGAAAAAAAAAAAAAAGTAGGTTCCAAGCCTCACCCACAGCCTGCCCTGCAAAGTTCAAGGCAGTGGGCCCCAGAATCTACCCAATCACAAGTTCTACTTGTGATTTTAATGACCTGCCAGGTTGGGCAGTGTGCTTTATCATTGCTTCTACAATGATCCCATTTCAAAATACAACTCTAACAGAAACTCAGAATAGGTATCAAAAGACAAAAACTGAGTTTTCTAAAGAAGATAATTTACATTTTGCAGACAAAAGGAACGATAAGGCTGGATCTCTGAGGGTCAGATTATTTAAGTGTCTCATCAACCTTCCTGCTAATGCAGGAGACACAATTTCGATCCTTGGGTTGGGAAGATTCCCCTGGAGAAGGAAATGGCAACTCACTCCAGTATTCTAGCTTGGATAATTCCATTGACAGAGGAGCCTGACTTGCTACAGTCCATGGGGTCGCAAGAGTTGGACATGACTTAGGGAGTAAACAGCAACAGCAAATCAAAAGACAAGGAGCAAGTGAGTAGCAGAGGTAGGGCAGGAGCCAAGTTCTTCTGACTTCAAATCCAGTGCCAAATTCACTTCATTCCAAACATTCTCATGATGTCAATTCACACAGCAATTATTTAATCAAGCACCTGCTATGTCAAAAACCCCATGCTATCACATACAGCAGTAAGTAACATGTGTCCGGGAGGGGCAAATTTCCTCCTAGCCCTCTTGAGTTCTTTTGTTTGGTCTAATACTAAATTAGACCACTAAATTCTTCTATTGTAAGAAATGGTTCTTGTTTTCCTGGTTAGAACAGGTATTTATACTGGCATTTCCTTTCTTTCCTTTGCTCTTCATACCCCAGGGGAAATAGGCTGAGTCTGATACAGTTACCCAGCTAGACAGAGGCAAAGGTGCTGCTCTTACTAAAGGCTGTCATCTTATCATCACATTGTAGTCAATCAGAAGAACTGCACAGCAGCTTAGAGAAAGATGGTGCTCTACACCTGCCTGCCCCCGTCTATATAATTTTACCCTCAGGAAGTATAATTTTATTTTACCTTTGAAGGATTAAGTTATGGTAGGAAAGCTTACAAACAAGTTATTTTTAGCTCTAGCAAGTAAAACACAGCTTCTGTCTCTGTTCTTCTGAAGTAGAGTAGCAAGGAAAGAAGGGGAGGGTACTGCTCACTGCCTTGTCAGTCTGCTGAGAGACCAGAAGCTTCTGTTTCACACGGGAAGCAGTGATTACACTTATGGGAATGGCAGAGGTCACCCAGACACAGGTGGGGAGCTCTGGTCATCAGTCATGAGTACACATTTCTGGATACCACCCATCTGGCCAATGAAATGACCCCCACGGTGTGTAATCCATTAGGTGTGCAGCTTTTGCTATAGTAATAAACCATCAGGACTCTTTTTTTTTTTTCTTTTCCTCTAAGTTTGTTTTTTGAAAACAGGGCTTCCCTGGTAGGTCAGTTGGTAAAGAATCCACCTGCAATGCAGGAGACTCCGGTTCGATTTCTGGGTCAGGAAAATCCCTTGGAGGAGGGATAGGCTACCCACTCTGGTATTCTTGGGTTTTCCTGGTGGCTCAGATGGTAAAGAATCTGCCTGCAATGTGGGAGACCTGGGTTTGATCCCTGGGTTGGGACGATCCCCTGGAGGAGGGCTTGGCAATCCACTGTAGTGTTCTTGCCTGGAGGATCCACATGGATAGAGGAGTCTGGCAACCTACAGTCCATGGGGTCGCAAAGAGTCAGACACAGTGAGGACTAAGCATGTGCATTCTATACTGGAAAGAAAAGACAAAAGTTTGTAAGAAATATGGTCAGATATTCAACTATATTACCAGCATATGTGTATCTGAAAACATTCCAAAATACAGGTGAAGGACATGTGTCAGTCAGTTCAAACAAGATTTAGTGGTTGTGAATTCCACCCACTTCAAGCCAAAATAATATCCTAAAGAGGCATATTTCAGATCAGTCTACTTCTTATTCACGTTTAATTTTCTTGCAAACATAGAAGAGTTCATGCTAAGCAAAAAGCCACCAGCTTAAATCTAATAGTTTCTAAAAACAAGAGGTCTAGGTGTCCAAGTTCACAATAACCTGCCTCCAGTTTTATTTCAGTTAGAAGCTTCATGGAACAGTTCAAACTCAGGAGAGTACAACAAGAAATTGCTTTATTTGTTTTCCTGAGTATAGCTCCCTAAGGAGCTATGGGGTAGGCTCCTTTCTTGCCCCTTAAAGAAATTTCATGAAGAGACCATAGCTCTCCTGACATCTTCAGTTATAAAAAGCTTGGTCTGGTTCAGTCAATTAAAAACTTCAGTCCAATTTAATGCTCAAGGCGCCTCTGCTCCCAGGGTCAGCCAGGCCTCCACCCGAGGACCTGGAGTTGGGAGCGTGTGGTCTGCTCCCCTGCTTCTGCTTTTAGCGCCTCTAGGTTTGAGGCGGACAAAGAGGGCAGTGTCATCCTTACCCTTACATGGCTGTGGACAGGGCTTCCTACTGCAGAGTTCCCTGACCGGAGATCTACTCTTGCCTCTGCCTGCCCCTGGGCTCTTGATGCGATATTTCTTCACCTGATGACCCATGAGTGTTAGGGTTTTAAGTGTGATTCAAACATAAAAAGAACAGGTCCATCAACATTCTGTTGGCTTTATGATTCAGGAGCCTTTATGATGCCTTCTCTTCTTTGGGGTAATACGGTATATCCTAATCAATTAAAAGTAACATCAATGACTGTAGCCTTTATATTTGAAGCACAGCTTGCCCAAAATGGAGTCCTTGGGTAGACTCCAAAGATAGAATTTCTACACTTTGTAGGACTGGCTGCGTGGGCCCTGGCAGTAAATGCACCTGTGGAGAAATCTGTGGCTAGCTGATTTTCTTTTTCCTCTTGAGAAAAGACTTGGTCAATTTACATTTGGTCAACCAAGACTTTTTGTTTGCTTGTTTGAAGTCCAGTTACTTTACTAAGGTAAGTTTTTGTGTTGACTGATCTGGGCCAGCTTTTTCTGGAACACAGCATATCATTTCAATCTACAGTTTTTTATCTTTCATTTTGAGAAAATTCTTGAATTTTATCTTTGAATATTTATTGTATCCCATTATTTTGTTCTATTTTCTTTAAAGATGCCCAATATGTGCGTGTTGGATGTTCTTTGTCTTTTTTCTATATCTACCATGGGATTGAATAAAGATACTTTCCCCTTGCTGGCTGCTGCTGGCTGCTAATTTTATATACTTATTCAATTGGAAGTTATTTGTTAGGTTGTATCTGATAAGCAGGATGTACACCATAATACTGCAACAGAATTGGGACTCAGTTTTCCAGTAATGTGTTCTGTCATCAGAAAGAGCAGCTGTCAATCACTGCTCTAATCACTAGAAAGGAGACTTCATGAAAAGTGGGCTCATATCTTGTTGGTTTCTGAAGTTCTGAGTCACTCTTTCCATATCTCTCAGTAAAGCAAAATGATCCAACAAGAGTACAGTTTCATTGGTAGTATTGGTTGACACGTGCACGCTATGTTGCCTTAGTCATGTCTGACTCTTTGCAACAATATGGACTGTATATCCCCACTCTCCTCTGTCCATGGGGGTTCTCCAGGCAAGAATACTGGCGTGGGTTGCCATGCCCTTCTCCAAGGATCTTTCTGACCCGAGGATGGAACTTATGTCTCTTACATCTCCTGCATTGGCAGGTGGGTTCTTTACCACAGAGCCATCTGGGAAGCCCATTAGTTGATGAGTACTAGATTATTTTTACATTTAATTCACACTAGTTGCAGTGCAAAAAAGTTATCTGGACCTCTGTTTTCCTTTTTCTAACTCTTGGAACTTGAGTTTTTATCACCTGTAAAATGGGTCAATAAAATGTGTCTTGCAGGATTCTTATAAAGATTAACAATAAGATACATAACCTTCATCCATGGTTTGTGGCTTACTGTAGACATTTGACAGCTGAATAGATCTTCATATTATCTTATCTCTCCTTCACTCTTTATTATTTAAAGATGAGTAATCTCGACAGAAAGCAAAAATTACTTTTGAAAGTTTAGCACATCCCACAGTGGACTGAGTTGTAGAAAGACAGTTTAAAACAAAATCTCTTATTTGATTCCAACTTCAATTTTAAAAAGCCAAATTTTAGTATACCTGCTTTTCTAATTCTAAACAAAGTTTTTAAAAAACAGTGTAGTAAAAAGATCTTATTTATTTGTATTACTGTGATAGTAAACTATTAACTAATCTGTTCAAGAAAGATGATTCGAAAATAGTTTGAAAAATTATGTAAATGTTCAGCAGTAAGATTCAAGAAGATCAAGCATGGATTTTGCAGTCAGAAATTTCAGGTGTGTATTAGAAACCCATTGTTTACAAGCTATATGATTTGGGGTTAAGATACATAATTTTTTTTGAACTTTACATTCTCATTTGTAAAATGAAATTAGTTTATATCATAAGATGATAGGATTAAATGAAATAAAAGAACTGAAAGGGCTAAACAATTTTAATTATTGTTTGCTGTGTGTCCTGAAGTATTCATATTGCAAAATAACTCTGTGGTTAAATATTCACATTTGTTAGTCTATATTCCTGTAGTTTCCATATTCATTGAGGTCAGGGTGGGAGACTCAGCAAAGTAATATTTACCTTCATCTATGTTTCATCTTATACATCATGAGAAACTGGAAACTTCCAGCTGGGCTGGAAGAAGCACAAGCTGGAATCAAGATTGCCAGGAGAAGTATCAATAACCTCAGATATGCAGAATACACCACCCTTATGGCAGAAAGTGAAGAGGAATTAAAAAGCCTCTTGATGAAAGTGAAAGTGGAAAGTGAAAAAGTTGGCTAAAAGCTCAACATTCAGAAAATGAAGATCATGGCATCCAGTCCCATCACTTCATGGCAAATAGATGGGGAAACAGTGGAAACAGTGTCAGACTTTATTTTGGGGGGCTCCAAAATCACTGCAGATGGTGACTGTAGCCATGAAATTAAAAGATGTTTACTCCTTGGAAGAAAAGTTATGACCAATCTAGATAGCATATTCAAAAGCAGAGACATTACTTTGCCAACAAAGGTCCGTCTAGTCAAGGCTATGGTTTTTCCAGTGGTCATGTGGATGTGAGAGTTGGACTGTGAAGAAAGCTGAGCCCCGAAGAATTGATGCTTTTGAACTGTGGTGTTGGAGAAGACTCTTGAGAGTCCCTTGGACTGCAAGGAGATCCAACCAGTCCATTCTGAAGGAGATCAACCCTGAGATTTCTTTGGAAGGACTGATGCTAAAGCTGAAACTCCAGTACCTTGGCCATCTCATGTGAAGGGTTGACTCACTGGAAAAGACTCTGATGCTGGGAGGGATCGGGGGCAGGAGGAGAAGGGGACGACAGAGGATGAGATGGCTGGATGGCATCACTGACTCGATGGACGTGAATCTGAGTGAAGTCTGGGAGTTGGTGATGGACAGGGAGGTCTGGCGTGCTGCGATTCATGGGGTCGCAAAGAGTTGGACACGACTGAGTGACTGAACTGAACTGAACTGAACTGATGTTTCATCTAGGAACCTGGGAGCTAAAAAGGAGTCAAAGATGTCCTACATCAGCACACTTGTCAATAATGTACTTGAATTTGGTTAATATTCCTTTTGCACAAAGAATTTCAGCATCTGACTGGACCAATATCCTCAAATTGATTCAGCTGAAATGAAGACTTAATAAGGAAATAAGGGGAAGAGAACTGGGATCAAGATTCTTTCTCTGTGCCATTTTTGAGAGGGAACAGTCAATTAAATTCTTACTGTTACAGCTGGGGAAAGGTCTTTACAAACTTAACATTTCTGAAGCTTTCTAGTAACTATTCAAATGTAGTTCCTGCATTTAGTCTATTGTCTCTCACCCAGAAACACTCTGTCTAAAATGCTTTTCTTTTATAATTTCTATGGATGTGAAATTCTTAAAAGCTGCAAAACCATTGTCTCGCTAGGATTCCAGGTGTGGTACCCTATTGTTATATTCTCCTAATATATTAGGAAGATAGAGTCATAGAAAGGCTTCAGCAAGCAGTTTGTATTTTCTCCACGTCACACTCAGGGGACATGTAAACTCAATCATGCCACCATTTTGGCTGGCACATCCATGACTTTAAGGCACAGCACACAGCCATCCCTCTATGAGATAACTCCAGTCAAGACAAGCTCCATGTTATTCTTGATGAAGACATCCTTAAACTAAAGCAGTTTATTCCTCTTAAGGCTATCAGCATCTTTCAGGGTTGCTACCTGCTTATTTGCTAGGTCACTTCAGTACTGTCCGACTCTTTGTGACCCTAAGAACCCGAGCCCTCCAGACTCCTCTGTCTCTGGGGATTCTCCAGGCAAGAATACTGGATTGGGTTGCCATGCCCTCCTCCAGGGGATCTTCCTGATCCAGGGATTGAATCTGGATCTCTTATGTCTCTCCTGTATTGGCAGGTGGGTTCTTTACCACTAGCACCACCTGAGAAGCCCCCAGGCTTGCTGTATTTTGTTAATATTTTAAAGGCAACCTTTTCGAGTGTTTACAGTTCACATTGGAAAGGAAAATCTATGGCCTTGAAATTACTGTCCTGAGAACAATATTTAGAATATAAAATATTTCCTGATTTTCAAGTCTGGGCTAGATTGTCATGATTAAATGCTTTACTCATAAGCTCCTATTTCCTATTGTTTACACTTCAATTTATGGTATTGGAACAGTGCTTAGCAAAGGTTTGTCTAATGGAGCCAAGATAAAACTTGGGAACAGCACAAGAAAAATGCCATCTGCAAAATGGAACTGCACCCAGCTAAGAAGTGTTTGCTCTTTATTCAGGGATCAAGAAAAATCTCTCCTCAAACCCCTTTCTCACCATAATTCTTTGACTGGTACTTTTATAAGTTGAACTTAGCATGTGGGTTAAGCATTTGTTTACATGAGTATGATAGAATTATGAGATAAAAGGCATCTGGAGCAAATAAAAGTAGAGAATATAGAAAGTTATTATTTTTTGTATAAGCAAATGGATTATTTGCTATAAATCCGAAGGATCCCCTCAGACAACTTGTAATAATAAGATGCTGAAAGTTTGCACAACCATCACATAGGTTATCCAACTGGTTACTTTGAAAACACAGGGAGTTGACTTGACAAATGTGTTTGCACAATTAATAACCAGAGCATCTGTAAAAACAAAGGCCAATGCCCATAATAAGCCACTGTATTAGCCCATGTCAACAGATGGTGCAGATTTATGAAAAAAACCAACCAGATGTAGGCACTACTTGGACTAATCAAATAGGGCTTACTTAACAGAGACCACTGAAGAAGTAAGAATAAACAAGACACACAGTGGCAGGCCCACCATGGACGGCTGCCCAGGCTGTGCACTGCCCAACTCTAGAGGTACCGCAGTGATGCTCTGTGACTAGGACCTTCTGTAGCTTGGCACCCTGTTGGACAGAGAGAAGTGCATTATCCTGAACAGATACCGTCTCTGGACTCACCCCCGGGATGGGTTTTCAAGGTTACAGATGATAATGTTTTTAAGAGTGGCTTTCTAGGATCATCACTGTCCCTCTCTAGTCCCAGTTTTACATGTATCAGTCTGGCATGTTTCTAGCCACAGGCCAGCAAGATACATTCCAGAGACCACCACATCCTAGCCAGGTACACCTTATCTATCTCAGTGTTATGTAATGCACGACTCACAGCTTGCTCAGGCATAAACAAAAGCCACATTCATCATCCTCCCTCTCCCCACGCTGGTACATCCTGGCCTGGGAACATTTTTAGTGCTGCAGATTGGGTCATGTCACTAACAAAGCCTTTAATCTAGCTGAGTTTATTCTGAAAGCTGAAAAGCTAAGCGCATAAACTAACAGGAGATACAAAGAGCAAATGGGGCCATTTTTTTCTCACACTGGCCCTAAAATAGAAAGTCCCAGAGGAAGACAGTTGTGGGGAAGGCTTCATGTTGAAATGATGCTATACTCCTTCTCATCAGCCAATGAAAGTGATTAGCTTTAGTCAGTCTGTGCCAGAAGGTAAGCCTTGGGCAGTGGAAACTGTATGGGTTTTAGAGGCTTCCCTGGTGGCTCATATGGTAAAGTGTCTGTCTACAATGCGGGAGACCCAGGTTCAGTCCCCGGGTCAGGAAGATCCCCTGGAGAAGGAAATGGCAACCCACTCCAATACTCTTGCCTGGAAAACTCTATGGTCTGAGGAACCTGTTAGGTTACAGTCCATGGGATCGAAAAGAGTTGGACACGACTGAGCAACTTCACTAGACTCTTAGAGAAATGAGTTTAGGTCCTGCTTTTACAAACTATTCCCTGCCTTACTTGAGGTCAGGGGCTTGACCCCTCTGAGGATCATAGGGGTCATTTTCTGCCTTTGACACTTTAATAATACTCCCAGGAAGAATACTCCCAGGAAGAATAGTAGGATTAATGAGATGTGTATAAATCTGAACTTGGTACGGTTCCTAGCATCTGGTAGGTGACGAATAAATAGTGTCTATTATTTTTATTATATGAATAAATCATAAATCATGAGAACAGTTACACTAAGTGAATAACTCTATGTATATGTATGCAGTTAAAACATTATACCTTTATACCAAGTTTGAAAAATTAATCTCAACTACACAAGTTAATAGAATACTTTCTCTTTTTAAAAAACTAGAATACTGCATATTAAATCATCACTTTATCACTCTCTAGTAGCCCCTATTAATTCTGTTATCCTCCTTTCCTCCTAAGAAGCAATCAGTAACATAAGATTTTTTAAAGAATTTTAAAAATATATTATTGAAGTATAGCTGATGTACAACACTATATAAGTTATAGGTACATAATATATCAATTCATAATTTTAAAGGTTATACTTCATTTACAATTATTATAAAGCGTTGGCTATACTGTCCATGGTTGTACAATATATCCTTGTAGCTTACTTTCTACCTAATAGTTTGCATCTCTTAATCCTCTGCCCCTATCCTGTTCCTCCCAGTTCCTTTTCCCCAACTGGTAACCAAGAGTTTGTTCTCTATGTCTGTGAGTCTGCTTTCTTGTAACAGTAGCTAGCTTGTTTTATGTATCATATCATGAGATTTTGATATTTGAACATAAATGTGTGTAAAAATATATAAGGTTTTAAAATTTTATATCAATCATCAAATGCTATGATACTGCATGTACCATCCTAGAAGTGTTTTCCACTCAGCATTTGTTTTAGATCAAGACACTTTGTTATACTTAAATCTAGTATACATTCTTTCTAACTCTTGTATGGGGGCACTCCAATTTGTGAACACATCGCATTTTACTTATCCATTCCTGATTCATACACTTGATTGCTTCCAATTTTTCTCTGTTAAGAAAAGATGTTATGAACAAACCTAGCACAGGTGTAACATTTTGTCAAGGGTATATGCCAGAATTAAAATTCCAATGTATAAATATTTTATATTTTATTGGCTGTTGGAAAATTCCTTACACCCATTTACATTCACACCTACAATGTATAAATGCTCCTGTTTTCAAGTCCTTGCCAACCTATGAGGTTTTCATTTTGATTATTTCTTTGCTATGCAGACACTTTTTAATTTGATGTAGTTCTTGTTTATTTTTTTCTTTTGTGCCTTTGCCTTTGATTTCAAATTCAAAAACTCATTGCCAAGATCTTACTAAATTTAATATTATCTGTTTAAATTTTGCCAGACTGGTTAATGAAATATGTGATTTTTAACCTTTCTCTATGTTGTAGATATGAACCCTTTGTTATATAAGCTATAAATATATCCTAGTCTGTCATTTATTTCTTAACTCTTTAATAAAGTCTTTGTGTGATATATTTTATAATCAAAGGTAGGTATATCTGCAAATGTTTCTAAACTGTTTTTGCTTTCTGTGTCTTAAATACTTTTTTACTTGCCAATTATAAATATTTACTTACCACACTCTAAATATTCTTTAAGTAGCTTTAAGTTTGCTTTTCTTTAGATCTATAATACCGTTGTATTTGCTTTGTGTAGAGATGTAGTTATTTTTTTTCTTTTTTATTTGTTTTTAATTGGAGGATAACTGCTTTACAATGTTCTGTTGGTTTCTGCCACACATCAGCTTGAATCAGCCATAGGTATACATATATGCCGTTTCCTTCTTGAACCTCCCTTCCACCTCCCACCCTAATTAGTTTTTTTCTATGTACTAAACCAGTTGTCATGAAACTGTTGAGTAGTTCATCCTTTCTTCCCTCCCACCCTCATACACCAAGTCCCTGTATGGCTTTGAATCCATTTGTGGGCTCTCTGTTTGGTCCATTAATCTATTTGTTAATTCCTGCACCACAACCATGAGGTCTGATAGGGCACGCCCAGCTCATTGCAGTTCTTTTTCAGAATTGTTTTGAGTACGTTTGCATATTTAGTATTCCATGAATTTTATATTCAGTTTGTCAACTTCTCTGAAGAGTGGTTGGGGTATTGATTGTCACTGCACTTCCTTTATGTATTAATTTGAGAAAGAGCAACATCTTTGTAATAACGTGCCTCCTTTCAATGACCACAATATCTCACCATTTATTGGCATCTTATTTTATGTCCTTCAATAACATTTCTTGATTTTCCGTATAAACATATTCTACTCTTTGTTATATTTCTCTCTTGTTACTTCATTGTCTTTATTGCTGTCATAATTGGCATTTTTAAAATGGTAATGGCTCATGTACATGAGAGCCATTGGTTTTGGTTTGTTGATATGATATTGGACTTACTTTCAGACTAGCTCATGTACTTCCAATAGTTTACCATTCATTAATATGTGTTTTTCAGGTGAATAGCTATATTTGTAAATAATTGCATTTTTCTAATCATTATACCTTTTACTTCTTATTTTTGACTTGTTTCCTTACTCTAGTACAACTGGAATATTAGCCAATGACAGCCAATGTTCTTGTTTTATTCCTGGTTTTACTTGCAATTCTGTGAATGTTTCACTGTTAAGTGTAATCTTTACTAGATATTTCCAGTAAACAACTTCCACCAGACTGAGAAAATTTTCTTTTATATCTAGTTGGATATTAGTTATGTGTGTGTGTTTTAACCATGAATGGTCACTGAATTTTGAATTTCTATAGTTCTTTCTTTTACCTGCTTGTAATTTGTTTCTTGGGTGGAATCCTTTCTTTAGTTTTTCTGGTGATAGCATTATGTTCATTTTATATATCCTGGTCTTAATGCTTCATTAGCTCTGTTTTATCAGACCAAGTTCTACGTTTTGAGTGGATTTCCTTGGTCTCTCATTCTTAACTTGGAGCTTTTTTCTGTGGATGGTCAGCTGTCTCTGTATACAAAGCTTTTTTGTATACAAAGTATGTACATATACAAAGTGTGTGCTCAGTCATTTCAGTTGTGTCCAACTCTTTGCAACCCCTTAGACTGTAGCCCACCAGGCTCTTCTATCTATGGAATTTTCCAGGCAAGAATACTGGAGTGCGTTGCCATTTCCTTCTCCAGGGGATCTTCTTGACCCAGGGATCGAACCTGTGTCTCTTATCTCTCCTGCATTGGCAGGTGAGTTATTTACCACTGTGCCACCTATCTGCAGGGAAAAGAAAAGGTGATATGAAGATTGGGCTCCATAAGGCTTTAAGCAAATGCCAGAAAGGGCAGGATGCCCTGGTGGGACATCTTGGCGCCTGGTCTGAGCTTAACATTTCTTATCCCTCTCTCTTAAGTACTGCTCCTCTTGGAAACAGATACTTGTGGCTTCTCTCATCACAGAATACTAAAATAGAGTGTGTGCCTATGTGTGAGAATCTGTGTATGTGTTTCTAAGGGGTCATAGGCCAAGTGCTTTTGAAGACAATAACCCAATCAAGCATCTTCTGATTGTCCCTTGACCTCCTCCAGCTTCTGGTTTTACTACTTCTTAGCATGAAACCACATTTGGTATTGCTCTTTCTTTTTCCATGTGACGCTCCCTTGGGCTTCTACACATGTTTGGCGCTGCTCAGTTCAGTTCAGTTGCTCAGTCATGTCTGACTCTTTGCAACCCCATGGACAGCAGCAGGCCAAGCCTCCCTGTCCATCACCAACTCCTGGAATTTACTCAAACTCATGTCCATTGAATCGGTGATACCATCCAACCTTCTCCTCCTCTGTCATCCCCTTCTCCTCCCACCTTCAATCTTTCCCAGCATCAGGGTCTTTTCCAGTGAGTCAGCTCTTTGCATCAGGTGGCCAGAGTATTGGAGTTTCGCTTCAGCATCAGTCCTTCCAATGAATATACAGGACTGATTTTCTTTTGGATGGACTGATTGGTTCTCCTTGCAGTCCAAGAGACTCTCAAGAGTCTTCTCCAACACCACAGTTCAAAAGCATTAATTCTTAGGCACTCAGCTTTCTTTATAGTCCAACTCTCACATCCATACATGACTACTGGAAAAACCATAGCTTTGACTAGATGGACCTTTGTTGGCAAAGTAATGTCTCTGCTTTTGAATATGCTATCTTGGTTGGTCATAACTTTTCTTCCAAAGAGCAAGTGTCTTTTAATTTCATGGCTGCAGTCACCATCTGCAGTGATTTTGGAGCCCCCCAAAATAAAGTCTGTTGCTGTTTCCATTGTTTCTCCATCTATTTGCCATGTGCTGCTATTTACCTCTTAAAAATCTGACTCCCTTTAAGTAATTCAGAGATTCATCACAATTTTTTAAAAGCTTCTTTCTTTTATTTGGGTGAGTGTGATTTTATATATATATAAACACATACACACACACACACATAAATGCACTTTCATTTCTAGAGTTCACTGTAAGATGACAGAGTGTGTTGCATGCTTAGCCTGCTATTTTGAAATCAGAACACCTTATATTTGTCCACTGGGGACTTTTCCTAAACTTGAACCTGATGTCTTAAATTTTAAAAAATTAATTGAATGAATAGTAAGAGCAATATCAAATGTGACTTATCTCAAAATGGCCTCTGTCTTAATCTAAATATGGGAGTAGAGGTTAACCAGTTTAAAAGCTATCTGAGGATCTTTATGTTTGGGACCCACTGACTCCATTTATTACTTCTGTGACCTTGAATAATTTGTTCCTTATCCCTGAGCCTCCAACACATTGTTGTGAGGGTCAGTGGGTAGAAAAGTTTACATAAAAATAGTTTATAGTTGGCTAAACACGGTGCATGGAAATGATCATCATTTGCTTTACCCCATTATCTTTGATTTCCCACCTGGCAGACCTGAATTTCAAGTTGTTCATATGTCAATATATCTTGCCCACTTATTGAAAAATATATTTGATGGAAATATTTCCATGCTTTTCCTAAAAGTTGGTAACATATTGTTTTGAGTATATGCTTTATGTTGACTGAGAGAAAGAATAGTACTGTGGATTTTATTATGGATTTTAGGATCAGGCAGATGTGAGCACTAATCTTCACTTCTTTTCTTCCTAAAGCCTTTATTGAAACAATCACAGCTCCATGGCTGCTGCACGCAACTGTGGATTCCTTGACACTGTTATTCCTGCAATAACTTCAGCTGACTAGAAGGATTAGGAGAACATCTCTGTGTCTCATTAAATTTCTGTATTTGAAAGGCTGGTGGAGTTGATTAAGACTGCCTCAAAGAAGATTATTAGAATATCCTGACAAGAAGAATTTTCTGGACTTTCATTGTGCAAGATGTCAATTCTTTTTATTGAATCTCTCCTTCAATCTTGCTAAATTACTCATGCAGTTTTACATTGGTCCATCCAAATGTACTGAGGATTTATCAGATCCCCCATCCCAAAAGTGTATCTAGATTCTTGCTCTATATGCATCAATTCTTTTTTTCAGCATGACTTTATGTTAATCTTTATCAGACTGTTAGATACTACAGAGCTGAGTCCTTGTGAAGCCTGGATACAAAGAGCTTCACGTGGTAACATCATAGTGTAACCACATTGTGGTTACAAAGGACTTCTTTAGTGCAAGGAAATTTTAGACACATCACCTTTCAATTTTTATCAGTGTGGAGTATTGTTTGTTTATTATGTTTATTAACATAAATCTCACAAATAGAACATCCTTTTACTGATTCAGTGATAATACCAGCTAAGAGGAAAAGGTGGTTGTATGTGATAGGATTTTTCTTTGTTATGCCTTGTAGTTTATAGAAAAAGTTATAAGATTATTTGGAATTAAGTATTAAAGAAATAAAAATCAGTGTACTGAAAACCCTGTTTTTGTCATTTTTGCTATTCTTATGTGTGTGAATTAGAAGCATTTTTTATGGAAATTATGTTTCATTGTCCTCCTAAAATACCAAAATCATTTTCTTATGACCATTGGTGCTATCATGTCTGTTAAGAATCTGTGAATACAAGCAGTACTCAGCATACAGAAACCTAGAGCATCAGATAATCCTGTGCTTTATTGGACATTCCCAGGGGCAATCACATGACCTCTGACCCTGTGAACAGAACTTGTCATTCAAAGGAAAAACAATGTCTATCATTAATCATTCAAAAGTTAAGATTTTGAACTCGGATAATTTAATCCTAATGTATGGGAGTTACAATACAAAAGACCCACAGATTCAATATGAAACCTAATAGTCTCTATTGCTCACTGGAAAGCTGAGTGGTTCCTTTAAACTGTGTCCAGAACATGGGACTTAGAGGTCATACTACCCACAAGCTATGTAACTTCCTTGAAGGAAATCCATGTGAACGTTTCAAAAGAAGACACTCCCTCTCTTAATAGCTTATTAAGATTCTTGTATCAGTTGAAAAATACTTGTGAAGTTGCTTTCTAAATGACTGTTAAAATTGCCTTATATTTACCGCTTTATTAGCTTCCAGAGCAATTCAGAAAGTATATGCTTCTCCAATATCAGAGCAGATTGGAACCACCTAGGCACCCAAAGCTTTTGACATGATGGGAATGTTGTCTGGGAACTGGAAGAATCCAGTATTTCTTCTAGACTCCAGTGTTTCTTTGTCCCTCAGCAAGAATGTTTTTGTTGCTCCTCCTCCATGGTGATAATTTGGGGAATTTGTCCACCTTGTTTCTACCAAACGTACCACTTCTCACCTGTAATTGTCCACTCTCCTGTCCCTGGCTCTTTGATTCTCATTACTCATAGTTTATTCTACTCAAAAATTTATCTCAGCAAGGCCTACCCTGCGCATCTTTCAGCTTCCATTCCCATTACCAATGAAGCAGTTATTTCTTAGCTCACAGTCAAGGAAAAAAACATGTTTAATGCTTCATTTCTTCTACCAGAAATGGTAGGAAACCATTTCTGAACATAATATTCCGCAAGCTCCTAGCCATGGATATGGATGCAGGCAGAAAATTCATTTTGTAATGGTTACATAACTATGTGTTGTTTCCTTATCTGCCATTAGTCGAGCAACCCAGGTCAAAGTTTACAAATTTGTTTTTGAAAATACCTAAAACCAGGAGAACAACGCCTTTGTGGTTACATTTCAACTTCGTGACATTTCTCAAACACAGTAGGAGCTGAGTCATGCAAAGTGCTGCCTCCAAGGGGACACATTTGGGGCATGTTGAAATTATAGGCCAAAGCTTCACTGGCCACTGCAGACCATGGGCTCTTCGCATTCACGGTGAGATTTGAGCTGAAGTCTTAGAGGTTCCCACTTGTTCCAAGGCCACAACCAAATGTCATGCATCCTACGTTGCCTGTGAGGTTGTTGGGGCAACCCGAAGTCTCGATGTTCTGAATGCAGGGAGCATAAGTTCTTTCAAGTAACTTTCGATTAATAAGCATTAATAGTAGGGCTGCATATGGTAATGGGCTTCCCAGGTGGCTCAGTGGTAAACAATTCACCCATCAAGTAGGAGACGTGGGTTTGATCACTCGGTCAGGAGGATACCCTGGAGAAGGAAATGGCAAAATACCCCAATATTCTTGCCTGGGAAATCCCATGCACAGTGGAGCTATAGTCCATAGGGTTGCAAAGAGTCGGATAAGACTTAGTGACTGAAGAACAACATTTGGTAGTAAGAGAAGGTAACAGGAAAAATCAGGACTTCTGGTACCAGGAGACACACTGTGGCTCCATGGAGGTGGAACCCAGAGTCCACTCGGCACCAATGACTTCGCTAGAGACCTTGCTAACTTGTCTCTGCCAGCTTCAATGCATTAAAAATACTCCATCATGAATCATATACAACTTATAAGTCTGGGAGATCCCACATCTCTTCCTAAGCTACTTAGCAAGTCTTATCTCTCATACTCTGCCCCACTCTCCACCCAGCTCCAGCCACACCAGCCACCTATATTGTTCCTCAGAACACCAAGCACTCTCTCCTCTCAAGACATTTTCGCTCAATGTTCTCTTTCCTTAGCTTTTCCTTTCTCAGGGTTTTTTTTTTTTTTTTTTCAGAGAAGTCTTTGGCATTTTATCTAATTTATGACCATCCTATCATTATCTCCTTGATCTCTTTTTATCCTATATCTTCTTCTTTGTTTTTTGACTGCCTTCTCTACTACAGGTTAAACTCCATTATGGCAAGGAAATTATCAGTTTTATTTACTCCTATATTCAAATATCTACAATAATGCTTGGCACATAGTAGGTGCTCAATAAACATTTGTCAATAAATGTATACATGAATGAGTTAAGAGGTACCATAGGCATGAAAGAGCGTGTCTAGAACAAGAATACCAGAGGAGATGAATGAATAATTTTAACTGTAGCGAAAAATGCTAAGATTTGGGTAAGCAAAGAGCTCTACCATGTTTTCTTTGGGCAGATGGGAAAGGCTTGATTTACTTTTTTGAGACCTGAAACCTAGAAAAATGGCATTTTAACTGAGGAGCCTCTGCACAGATCAGAAGGAAAGAGAAAGCATAACACATTTGGGGCAGCTTCTTATCATGACTTCAGCTTCAAATTTGTACCCAGTTATCCAATACAGGGACTTCAGCTTATCCTTAAATCTTCTTCTTTCCCAGGCCCAGCATTCACTTGCTCACCAGACCCTGCTGGTTTGTATGAAGGTAATGGTATGAGAATGAAACAGTAATGGTATCTCAAGGAGATGCTAGTGTGCTGGGACCATTCAGCAGTTAAGTTAAGTCACTAAGTCGTGTCCAACTCTTTTGCTACCCTATGAACTGTAGCCCACCAGTCTCCTCTGTCCATGGGATTTCCCAGGCAAGAATACTTTTCCTCCTCCCAGGGGTCTTCCCGGCCCAGGGATCGAATCTGCGTCTCCTGCATTGCAGGCAGATTTGGATAATTCACAGAACTAGGCATTAAAGGGAGAAAGGATTTGATGAGGACACAATGGTTATTGTTTGATGTTCTCAGATGGAGCACCTGGTTGAGCTCCCTGTATTATACAGCCACTTCCACTAGCTATGTAAAGGTTTCTTAAATGAGAAAGACAGAGTCTGGGACAGAGAAGAGAGGAGAAAAGATAATATGGAAATAAAAGAAGCAGAAAAAGAAAATAGCTACCTCCATGTGACTATGAATGTGGAAGTATACCTGAATTGGTGCACATTACATCAATCTTCCACGACACAAAATAAAAACACTGCATTTTAATTCCATGAATATGAAAATCAAGCTGTATAAGAATCATCTCTGACAAGAAAAAGAAAACCCTGGAAACTCCAAGCGTGCAGGTCATTTGGTGCAACAACTACTCTGTGTCTAGTGCAGTGATATGCTTCATAAAATTATTTGACAATAATGCTAGAGGGCAGGTGCCATGCCTGTTCAAACCACTTAGCCCATAAACAAGAAGATAACTAAATGCTTTAATGAGGAGGAAAGGAAAGAGAAGATAAAAGTCTGTGCTTAAGGGAATTAGGATTTAACTACTTGCTGCATATTTATAAATGTCTAATCATATTCATGGCTTTCCCTGGTGGCTCAGTGGTAAAGAACCCGCCTGCCAAACAGGAGACATGGGTTTGATCCCAGGTTCAGGAAGATTCCCTGGAGAGGGAAATGGCAACCCACTCCAGTATGCTTGCCTGGGAAATTTTATGGGCGGAGAAGGGTGCAAACCCCTACAGTCCATGGGGTCGCAAAGAGTTGGGCACGACTTAACAACTGAGCACGTACACACAGAATCATATGTGCGTGCACACACATACACACACACACAAATATACTCACGGTACCACATTTCTTGATTTAGTTTATCAGCTGAATGTTCAACTTTAATTTATAAGGTATTAGAGGCTCTCTATGACTCTCAAAGGAAATTCCTTCCATAATGAGCAAAAAAAAAAATTATCCTGTAAACCATTATATGAACAGAGACTAAGATTCATTAGAGAACTGTATGAAGACAGAATCCAAATAAATAATTATTATATTTACAATCTTAACAATGCTCAACAGAAGACCAGAATATTTTGTGACATGCTAGACAAGTTCAATATAAATGGATGCATATATTACAAATGCAGAAAAAAATGCACATTAGTATATTGAGAGTATTGAAAGGTATATTAAAGTTAAATATACTGAAAAGAAAATACTGATGCAGACATTTTAGCACTTAATTAGTAGAAAACTATATTTATATAGAATGTATGTTCCATGAGGTCAGGGACCACATTTGTTTGTATACCACTACATCAGCACATAGCATAGAACCTTGTACAAAACAATCAACAAATATAAAAATTAATCTAGCCTTGATTATCCCAGGAGCTATGGTATTAGCAAGAAAAATGCTAAGCTTTTTGGTTAATTTTAAAACTAAAATGTAAGAGCAAGACAAACATACAGGTCATATATAGACATGTGTCATTTATCATTTATCATTTGCTCACACATACTTCATTCTGGAAAGTATTTAAGAAGCCTTTTTTTAAGATTTTTTCATGTAGACCATTTTTAAAGTCTTTATTGAACATGTTACAAGATTGCTTCTGTTTTGTTTTGGCTTTTTGGCCCCGAGGCATGTGGGGTCTCATCTCCCTGACCAGGGATTGAACCCACGCTGCCTTCATTTGAAAGTGAAGTGTTTACTACTAGATCAGCAGGAAAGTCCCAAGGGATCTTTAAAAATATTGAACAGGAAAGATACATGCAGAAATTGGGAGGAAAATATGAAAGAATAATAGAATAAAAGGTAGAGAGTAGAGTTTGTATTCCAAGTGTATGCCTTACAAGTCTGGGCCTTTGTCAAGAATGCCAGTGGGGTTCTGTCTTAAAGGGCAATGCCAAGAGAAACAAAGCAGGCACATAAAGCCCTTAGCACCGTAGTCATAAATACAGTAGGTTACCATCCAGCTTCTGCTCTGATTCACTGGGCAAATCCATCATTTAATTTCTTGGAGAAATACACTACAAAAATGTATTATCAAGACAGCTATTCATTTTCTTTCAAAGCGAAGTAATTACATAAAATCCTGGTACATTGTGCTGGTTCCTGTTTGGTTCTCTAAATGAGTAATAAACAAATTTTTTTAAATTGAAGCTTAACCTTATTGCAGTTTTCAAGGTTTATAATAGAGGAAAATGTGTAGGGAGCTATTTAGATGACCATATACTTACTTATATATAAAGTTCAGGCAATAGAAAGAAGAACCACTGGTGTAATTAACTTGTGAATTTCCTTAGCCAACATGTGCTCATATTCTATATGAAAGTCATATAGAGGATTTGTAATGGTCAAGGTGAAAAGAAACTACAAGTGATAAAAAGGAAGGACTGTGGCCTGAGATTTCATTACTGACACTGCAATTAGACTTGAATATGGGCGCAGGCAGCCTGCAGAGAGGCAGAGAGAATGAGGGCCAGAGAGACTGAACCGTTTGTGCCTGGCAGAGGAAATGAAAACACAATTGGAGAAGTGAGATGTAGAGTGAAGACATTCTCTTCCTGGAGTAGCTTCTGGGATTCTATTCTGTAATCAAGAGCTGGCTCAAATTACACAGAGCTATCTACTGAACTCAGAGAAGGGGTAAAAGTGGGGAAATGCAAAACCCATCATTGCTTTTTACTTGAACCGCTGGGTGGCTGGATTCATATGTCTTGCCATACTTCTGTATTCTGAAGGACAGTGAAACAAATGATCCGGGCCAAGTGTGAAACTTGGGAGAGGAGTGTAGTCCTTAGACGTTTTGAAAGGGAAAATAATAAATGGAGTTCTCACTGAAAGCCTGTCCTCCTTGGCCTTTCTCCTTTTCTCTTCCAAACTGAGATTTATTGTATTCCTTTGCATATTTGAGATTTGCTCTAAGCTTGACTTCAGAATCAGTTATCTGTTTCAAATAAACATTCAAGGAACTTTTCATACATTTTCTCAGTCATTTCTTCCAGTTCTTTGAATCTTATTCTTAAGAAAATATCTAAAGCTCAGATTATCATACTAAGTGAAGTAAGTCAGACAGGGCTTTAGACGAGTATCATAGGATATCACTTATATTTGAAATCTTAAAAAATACGGTACAAATGAATTTATTTATAAGACAGAAATAGATTCACAGACTTAGAAAACAAACTTATCGTTGCCATAGGGGAAAGGTGGTGGGTGAATAAATTAGGAGATTGAGATTAACAGATACACACTACTATATAAAAAGTAGATAATCAACAAGGATCTACTGAATAGTAGAGGGAACTATGTTCAATACTCTGTAATAATCTATATGGGAAAAGAATATGAAAAAGAATAGATAAATGTGTATGTATATAAAACAATCAATTTTCTGTATATTGGAAACTAACACAATGTAAATCAACTATACTCCAATTTAATTTAAAAAATTAAAGATGAACACTTTTTTAAAAGATAAAAAATTAAAGCTCAGTTATTCAGAATGTGTATGGACATAAAAAATGTTTCTGTAATTCAACTGGACTTGAGTAAAAATACTCCAGGAGAAATTTTGCTATACACTTCACTTTCATTTATTGCCTGCTTAAATAGTGCTCTTATGTAGATTATATAATATACATTATATATATATTTATTATCCTCTCCACAAACACTATAGGTTGATTATTATTATTTTATCTGTTTACAGATGAGGAAATGAAGAGGCTGTATCAATTAATTACTTTCCCAGATGGCACAGTGGTAAAGAATCTGCCTGCCAATGCAGGAGATGTGAGTTCCATCCCTGAGTTGGGAAAATCCTCTGGAGTAGAAAATGGAAATCCACTCCAGTATTCTTGCCCAAAAAATTCCATGGACAGAGGAACCTGGTGGGCTAAAGTCCAGGGGATTGCAAAGAGTCAGATGGAACTGAGTGCGCACACATATGAACACACCAATTTCTCACATTAAGTTGTACCATGAGAATCTGAACCCAGCCTGATACCCAATCCACATTCTTAACCATCAAGTGACCATTTTTACATTATATTTCAGCTCTCTATAATAAACAAAATGTATATCCTTGGAAAGGGAAGACACTTACTTAATTCACTCATACAGTCAAGAGTAGCCAATTTTGAATTAGGAGTCAAGATACATAGGTTCGTAGCTTGATAGGGATTGCATTGAATTTGTAAATTGCTTTGGGTAGTATACTCATTTTCACTATATTGATTCTTCCGATCCATGAACATGGTATATTTCTCCATCTATTAGTGTCCTCTTTGATTTCTTTCATCAGTGTTTTATAGTTTTCTATATATAGGTCTTTAGTTTCTTTAGGTAGATATATTCCTAAGTATATTATTCTTTTCGTTGCAATGGTGAATGGAATTGTTTCCTTAATGTCTTTTTCTACTTTCTCATTATTCGTGTATAGGAATGCAAGGGATTTCTGTGTGTTGATTTTATATCCTGCAACTTTACTATATTCATTGATGAGCTCTAGTAATTTTCTGGTGGAGTCTTTAGGGTTTTCCATGTAAAGGATCATGTCATCTGCAAACAGTGAGAGTTTTACTTCTTTTCCAATTTGGATTCCTTTTATTTCTTTTTCTGCTCTGATTGCTGTGGCCAAAACTTCCAGAACTATGTTGAATAGTAGCGGTGAAAGTGGACACCCTTGTCTTGTTCCTGACTTTAGGAGAAATGCTTTCAATTTTTCACCATTGAGGATAATGTTTGCTGTGGGTTTGTCATCTCCCAGAATTCTGGAAATAAAAGCAAAAATAAACAAATTGGATCTAATTAAAATTAAAAGCTTCTGCACAACAAAGGAAAATATAAGCAAGGTGAAAAGACAGCCTTCTGAATGGGAGAAAATAATAGCAAATGAAGCAACTGACAAACAACTAATCTCAAAAATATACAAGCAACTTATGCAGCTCAATTCCAGAAAAATAAACGACCCAATCAAAAAATGGGCCAAAGAACTAAACAGACATTTCTCCAAAGAAGACATACGAATGGCTAACAAACACATGAAAAGATGCTCAGCATCACTCATTATTAGAAAAATGCAAATCAAAACCACAATGAGGTGCCACTTCACACCAGTCAGAATGGCTGCGATCCAAAAATCTGCAAGCAATAAATGCTGGAGAGGGTGTGGAGAAAAGGGAACCCTCCTACACTGTTGGTGGGAATGCAAACTAGTACAGCCACTATGGAGAACAGTGTGGAGATTCCTTAAAAAATTGCAAATAGAACTGCCTTATGACCCAGCAATCCCACAGCTGGGCATACACACCAAGGAAACCAGAATTGAAAGAGACACATGTACCCCAATGTTCATCGCAGCACTGTTTATAGTAGCCAGGACATGGAAACAACCTAGATGTCCATCAGCAGATGAATGGATAAGAAAGCTGTGGTACATATACACAATGGAGTATTACTCAGCCGTTAAAAAGAATTCATTTGAATCAGTTCTGATGAGATGGATGAAACTGGAGCTGATTATACAGAGTGAAGTAAGCCAGAAAGAAAAACACCGATACAGTATACTAACACACATATATGGAATTTAGAAAGATGGCAATGACGACCCTGTATGCAAGACAGGAAAAAAGACACAGATGTGTATAACGGACTTTTGGACTCAGAGGGAGAGGGAGAGGGTGGGATGATTTGGGAGAATGGCATTCTAACATGTATACTATCATGTAAGAATTGAATCTCCAGTCTATGTCTGACGCAGGATACAGCATGCTTGGGGCTGGTGCATGGGGATGACCCAGAGAGATGTTATGGGGAGGGAGGTGGGAGGGGGGTTCATGTTTGGGAACGCATGTAAGAATTAAAGATTTTAAAATTTAAAAAAATAAAAAACTAAAAAAAAAAAAAGATACATAGGTTCTATTCATGGCACTAGCTATGTGAATTTAATCAAGTTAATCCACCTCTTTGACCCTCAACTGAAAAATTTCAGGATTCAGAAAACCTGATTGAATTGAGGTATATGTAAGTCCTTTCATATTTTACATTCTTTGTTTTCCACTTAGATGCCTGAGATAATTTCATCCTTTCTATTACATAACTCTTGTGAATGTAGTGTGCAATTGGACAGAAATTCAAACTGCAGCATTTCAGTAGTAAAGCCCCATGAATTCAATATTATGAGCAATAATAATATGTGGTACAGTTATCACAGTAACCAGCAAGATTATTTTAACATACCACTTGGCAGATTTTCTTTTCTTAATTAATACTTTTGAATTGTGATGCTAGAGAAGACTCTTGAGAGTCCCTTGGACTACAGTGAGATCAAACCAGTCAATCCTAAAGGAAATCAAACCTGAAAATTCATTGAAAGTACTGATGCTGAAGCTGAAGCTCCAATACTTTGGCCAGGTGATGAGAAGAGCTAACTCTTTGGAGAAGACCCTGATGCTGGAAAAGACTGAGGGCAGGAGGAGAATGGGGAAGATAGTAAAGGACAGGGGAGCCAGAGTTGAAAATACTATAGCCCTCCAGGCTCCTCTGTCCATAGGGAGTCTCCAGGCAAGAATACTGGAGTGGGTTGCCATGCCCTCCTCTAAGGGATCTTTCCAACCCAGGGATTGAACCCAATTCTCCCACACTGCAAGTGGACTCTTTACTGTCTGAGCTACCAGGAAAGCCCAAGAATACTGGAGTGGGTAGTCTATCCCTTCTCTGGGGGAACTTACCAACCCAGGAATCGAACCAGGGTCTCCTGCATTGCAGGTGGATTCTTTACCAGCTGAGCTACCCAAGAAGCACACATCAAGTCAGTAAAAAAGCAAAAATGGAAACAAGCATTTTTTGAGTCACAGACAGTCAATGACAGACTCAGTACTGAAGCACAAACTCACATTAGCTTACAAAATAACCATGGAAACATTTCCCCTGAAACGAGGCCATGTACTCAGTGCATTCCCCAGTACATCTGCAAATTAATTGTTGGCAGTGGGAAGCCCTGGTATTTTCAACTCTGGTGTGCTAGTAATAAAACAAATAGACACACATCAATTCATAAGTGTTTGTCCTGACAAAGTATTGATTTTTTTATGAATCAATTCTATAAACTTTGATTCTTTGTAAGCCACATGAAAAATGAGATATCACAAAAAAAACTTAAGAAAATCTGCCAAGTGGTTGTTGTTTAGTCACTAAGCTGTGTCAGACTCTTTGTGACCCCATGTATTGTAGTGCGCCAGGTTTCCCTGTCCTTTACTATCTCCTGAAGTTTGCTCAAACTCATGTTCATTGAGTCAGTGATGCCATCCAACCATCTCATCCTCTGTTGCCCCATTCTCCTCCTGCCCTCAGTCTTTTCCAGCATCAGGGTCTTCTCCAAAGAATTGGCTCTTCTCATCACCTGGCTAAAGTATTGGAGCTCCAGCTTCAGCATCAGTACTTTCAATGAATTTTCAGGTTTGATTTCCTTTAGGATTGACTGGTTTGATCTCACTGTAGTCCAAGGGACTCTCAAGAGCACCCCACTCCCACCTGACCTTACTCTTTTAACCTCTTTTAACCCTTTTAACCCATCTTTTAACCGTTATTTTCCAGGCAAGAATACTGGAGTGGGTTGCCTTGCCCTCCTCCAAAGGATCTTCCCAACCCAGGGATGGAACTCACTCCAGTACTCTTGCCTGGAGAATTTCATGGACAGGGGAGCCTGGCAGGCTACAGTCCATGCGGCTGCAAATAGGCAGACACAACTGAGCAACTAACACACACATAGCCAAGAAGATGAGTGAAACCCAAACAGGATAAACACAAAGAAATTCATACTACAGCACATGATTATTAAACTTTTTTTAAATGAAAAATAAAAATTTGAGATAAAAATACAGAGAGAAACAATGCATTGCCCTCAGAGAAATACCAGTTCAAAAGACAAAAGATATCTTGTCAGAAACCATGAAAACCAGGAAAAAGTGACACAACATTAGTCAAGTGCTAAAAGTAAAGAACTGGCCACCACGAAGTCGGTATCTGGCAAAAAGTGTCCTTCAAGAATGAGAGAAAATAAAAACATTTTCTGAGAAAATCTAGGAGAATTTGTTTCTAACAGACACATCCTTAAAGATTTGATGAAGGGAATTCTTCAAACAGACAGAAAATGATTGAATTTAAAAAAGAAGAAAATACATCTTAGAGCATCAGAAAGAAAGCAAGCACAGAGAGGAAAGAAATACAGGTACATCGTACAATAAACTATCCTTTTCTCACAAGTTTTGCACGTGTTGTTTGTTGTTGTTTAGCCGCTAAGTGAAAGTGTTAGTCACTCAGTCCTGTCTGACTCTTTGTGACCCCCATGGACTATAGCCTGCCAGTCTCCTCTATTCATAGAATTTTCCAGGCAAAAAAACTGGAGTGGGTTGCCATTTCCTTCTCCAGAAGATCTTCCTGACCCAGGGATTGAATTTGAGTCTCCTAAATTGCAGGCACATTCTTTACTATCTGAGCCACCAGGGAAGCTAAGTTGTGTCCGACTCTTTGGCCACCCTCATGGACTGTGGCCTGCCAGGCCCTTCTGTCCATGGGATTTCCTAGGCAAGTATACTGGAGTGAGTTGACATTTCCTTCTCCGAGGGTGGGCTTCCCTAGTGGCTCAGCTGTTAAAGAATCCACCTGCAATGCAGGGGACCTGGGTTTGATCCCTGGGTTGGGAAGATCCCCTGGAGAAGGGAAAGGCTACCCACTCCAGTACTCTGGCCTTGAAAATTCCAAGGTTGCAGATATGACTGAGTGACTTTCACTTCACTTTCACTTTCTCCAGGGAATCTTCCCAACCCAGGGATTGAACCTACCTCTCCTGCATTGGCAGGGAGATTCTTTACCACTGAGCCAACTGGGGAGCCCCTTTATAAGTTTTAATGGTTAAAACAAAAATTCTAACACCATCTGATGCCCAAGGCAATGATATTTAAGAGTTGGGGGGGATAAAGGAACTTAAATGGAAATATTTCCACACTTCATTTAAAGCAGTAAATGTTGAATTAAAGAGACTATGATAAGTCCCACATTTATATTATAATCTTCAGAGCAACCACTATGAAAATTATACAAAGAGACACACTCAAAATTACTGAGTTAATCAAGATAAAATTCTAAAAACATGTTCAGATAACCTATAGGAAGCAAGAAAAGTAAAACAAAGGAACAAAAACCAGAGGAAACACACAGAAAAATAAATAATAAATTGGCATACTTGAGTGCTAACATATCATTCATTACTTTAAATGCAAACAACCTAAATATCGCCCCCAAAAGATGGGAGGAGGCGCAGGTAGTAGAGTGGCGAGTGAGTGGGTGGGAGATACTTGTGGCTATATTAAGACAACACAAGAAATCCTTGTAGTATAGCATTGGAACTGTTTAGTACCTAGACTTACACAGGTGAAAAAATTGTGCAAAACTTCACACACACACACATACACATGGTTGCAGGTATGTTAGGGGAAACCTGAATCATAGAGGTGGATTTTATCAGTGTCAATATCACTGTTGTGGTTTTATATATATTTTTGGTAAATATTTCCATTGCATTGGAGGAAATTGGGCAACGTGTACAAGAGACTTTCTGTATAATTCCTTATAATTGCATGTGATTCCACAACTAGCTAAATAAAACTGTCAGAAAAAGGAATGTAAATTACACTTTATAATTTTATTATGTTGTAACATATTGCAAAACATCTGTGTTTTAAAAAAAAATTTGTTGTATTCCATTGCGTGTGTGCATGCTAAGTTGCTTCAGTTGTGTCCAACTCTTTGTGACCCTATGGACTATAGCCTGTCAGGCTCCCTTGTCCTTGGGATTCTCCAGGCAAGAATACTGGAGTGGGTTGCCATGCTCTCCTCAAGGGGATCTTCCTGCCCCAGGGATCTAACCTGAGTCTCTTATGTCTCCTGTATTGGCAAATGATTCTTTACCGCTAGCGCCACCTGGGAAACCCCTGTATTCCATTAACTTGTATCAGTTTATCAAATAATGAAGACAAGGATAAACCCATGTTTTCTGCCCTGGACATGGAATGAACTTTTGGCATTTGGAGAAAAAAGGAACAGGGTATTCTCAAGTTTTTTATGAACACTTTGAGATAATGGCCCACTGTGGACCCATGATTTGAGTGAGAATAGTTGTCTAATTTTCACCACCAATTTTATCCTCTTTTCTTAATGCACAAATGAGCAAGTGTCTTCAAAGGGAAGAATGATTTGCCCCAGGGAAGAAAAATTCTCATAAATCCCCAACAAAATGGTTTGAAACACTCTTTTTTCAGTTCACTTCAGTTCAGTTGCTTAGTCATGTCTGACTTTTTGCGACCCCATGAATCGCAGCATACCAGGCCTCCCTGTCCATCACCATCTCCTGGAGTTCACTCAGACTCAAGTCCATTGAGTCAGTGATACCATCCAGCCATCTCATCCTCTGTCGTTCCCTTCTCCTAGTGAGTCAACTCTTCGCATGAGGTGGCCAAAGTACTGGAGTTTCAGCTTCAGCATCATTCCCTCCAAAGAAATCTCAGGGCTGATCTCCTTCAGAATGGACTGGTTGGATCTCCTTGCAGTCCAAGGGACTCTGAAGCGTCTTCTCCAACACCACAGTTCAAAAGCATAAATTCTTCGGTGAATTGGAAGAGTCTTTCTTCACAGTCCAACCCTCACATCCACATGACCACTGGAAAAACCATAGCCTTGACTAGACGGACCTTTGTTGGCAAAGTAATGTCTCTGCTTTTGAATATGCTATCTAGGTTGGTCATAACTTTTCTTCCAAGGAGTAAGCGTCTTTTAATTTCATGGCTGCAGTCACCATCTACAGTGATTTTAGAGCCCCAAAGAATAAAGTCTGACACTGTTTCACTGTTTCCCCATCTATTTCCCATGAAGTAAAGCTCTTTTATTGCTCCCCCCCAAAAAAAGAGAGTTCCCTTAAATTAAACAGCAGGAAGAAAGAAAAGACAGTTTGCCCTTTTGTTGAGATTAAATCTTTATTGCCATTGACTTTTTGAATTTGAACTTTGCCCATTATTTGTATTTATTTTCAAGTTTTTTCTTAACCTTCAGACTTAACTGACTTAAGAGAGGTACTGTAAGTTATTGTGTAGAGGCCCACATAACAGAGGAGTACCTTTTTGGAGCCAACACTGCAGTACATTATATACAAGTAGGCAGAAAGCCATCTTCTATTTCCTTGTTCAAATCAACAAATGGTGTGCAGCAACCTTAACAGATGTGATTAGATTGCAATCACATTTTGCTATGCCCGAAATGCATTGAAGGTGCAAAAACACATCGAGTGAGTCTCCTATCTTTGAATATCAAAGAAGCGGGTCCTGTGTCTCTACATCTTTTTACTGTTTTTGCAAAATGAGATGAGTTCACAGTAGACTCTTTTGTCTGGAATCTCCACGAACAGGCTATTATTATCTCAGAGTGGGACTGAAGCACAGGCTGTCCAGTTCAGTCTTCTAGTCTAAACTTCATCTGTTCTGTCTTCACAGCATAATTCTGAACCTTGTGGCAGTGATCTTAAAGAGATTAAAAGACAGAAAAGAGTACAAAACAAATTAGCAATAATTGCAATGCAATCACTGTCTTATATAACAGGACTTCATAAGATCTTTGCTTATGCTCAGTTGCCGTTCAGCGCTGTATTTCCATTTGAGCAAAACTGTTTACTGCCCTGACCATATCTTCTTAGAGACTCACAGGTGAGGTTTTTTTATTTCCCTGGAAATATGCAATTTTTAAACATTTTTAATATATCTTTTTGCCTCTTATCTTGTCCTTGTGGCAGGATGAACCTCCCTCTACTCTACTACTATCTTCTATCTTCTCACTGATTCAGCCCAACATTCTGACTATAGTACAGAATTAATCCTCAGCAACAGTTTTTTTTAAGTGATTTTTTTCTTTATTGGTCAAAATGTAGTGGCAGACAAGTGGGAGTCATAGTTATATCTCTGAGCTGTAGTCCAAAGATGGTGAGCTATCCTATGACATATAAGGACTTCTGACACAACATCAATGATGGTCAACATTCAGACTTTTCCTTAAAAAAACAAACAAACAAACAAACAATTGTTGCAAGAACACTTTACAAGAGATCTACACTCTTAACAAAAATTTTTGTGTTCCATATAGTATTGCTAAGTATAGACATAATGTTGTACATCAGGGCTCTAGAACGTATTCATCTTGCATAACTGAAACTTTATACCCATTGAATAACAACTCCCTACCACCCCTAGCCCTTGGCAACCACCATTCTGCTCTCTGTTTCTACCCGTCTGACTATTTTAGATACGTCCTCTACATGGAATCATGAAGTGTTTGTCATTCTGTGCTTGGCTTATTTCACTTGCCATAATATCCTCCCATGGATGGATTTCCTTCTGATTTGGGGGGTGGAATATGTATAGTCTATATTTTCTTTATTCATCCATACATAGACATTTAGGTGGTTTCCACTCTTTGGCTTTCAGACTTTCCTGAAATATTTATAGTGATAGGGAACTTACTATCAATGGCCATGTTCTGAAAGCATTGTTCACTCCTTTTCACACAACTCTACTAGAAAACACTTTAACTGAGCTAAAATCTTATAAACTCCAGTTCTTCACCCAGCACAATACAAAATAAATCTAAACCATCGGTTACAATCTTGAATGAAAGAGAGTGATGCTTTGAGGGAGTAAGAAAAAAATTGATAGAGATATGTGAAAAAATATGATTATCTTTTTAGAAAAAGAATGGCCCAAAATGGTGAATGGCGGCTATGACTACACCTCAGTTTGTAAGGGAGAAACTGAGAATAACAGAGATTGGTGAAATGGAAGACACATGCCCAATAAAATGGGCAACATTCACTTGTCTCCAGCTGTTGACTGCTATAAAGGAGATCGAATTTCTAATCCTTCAAGAGAAATCAGAAATCAAGATTTTTTTAAGTAAAATTATATGATTTTAAGAGTTGGCTGCTAATTTAAGCATTTAAAAATTTTATTTGGGCCAACAATGAATTGGCCAAACATCATACCTCTGTAGACCACTGTCTTGTTACCTAAAGTCTGAATCCTAGACCACATGTCAGCCTCTAAAACACTGAAGATAGACACTGTCTCCAGGGATATCTTTTCTTCATGATCAAAATGTCACCACCTTCATTAAACATTTGGTAGATAAGTGTCTCAAATTTCTGACCATTCTGAATGGCCACCTGACTTGTTCTGATTTGCTAAAAAAATAAATAAATAAATAAATAAAACAAACAAAACTTTCTGAAGTATGGAAAACAAACAAATAACACTCAAACAAACAAAACTTTCTGAAGTACAGGATTGGGAGAGGTGTAAAGAAATTCACAGAGGCTCTGACTGACTGGACAGGTGGGCATCTTTAGTTAGTGCCGGGGTCTAGCCCCGGTGGATCCAGGGAATTCGAAGGATGGACGGCGTTGGCGTGGAAAGACTTGTTTATTTATTAATATAAGATTAGATTAAGAAACAATAGTGTAGTAGGAAGATTAAGTGGAGGAAGAGGGCTGAATAGCTTGGTTTACGCGGAAGACCAATAAAATTCCAGACAAGGAATTTGTACCATTGACGTTGGGCGACTGGCGCCCGCTTGAATATCTAAGGGTGCCTCGCCTTAGGCTCCCTTTCGCTCGGGTCTTAACAGCCAGGGCAAGTAAGTAGACTTGGGGAGCCTCCGCGCCCCAGGTGGAAATTCAGCCTGAAATTAAAGAGCAGAGGGAGGGAAAGAGAGAGAAGAAGAGAGAGAGACACGGGGGGAGCCAGATTCCCAAGAAACCAGGCCGAGAGACTAGTCCGAGAAACTGGTCCGAGAAGCTGGTCCCGTCCTTTATTGTTCAGTAGGCCTTTTATACTTTTGATAAAACATGGAGATCAATGGGTAACACAAAATTATGTAGCGTTCGCAACCCAAACTCTTTCTGTATAACATTTTGTATACAAAAGGTCTCAGGTGATTTACATTATCTTCTGGCCAAGAGGCTTGTTAACACTTTTTGGCTCTCTTCCTTAATGAATGTTAATTTTGTTTCCCCTGAAGTGTTTTTCTTTAATCTACATCTCCTTAAAGGGTTAAAGTTACATCTCTATAGAACAAAGGTGCAGTGGGTTATAACAAAGAAGGTACTTATCTTAAAGATCTAATGTTGCTAATACGAGGTCTACTACTTGTTTTTCTATATACCAACTATATCTAAAAATAAAGGATATGAAAATTTAGCAGCAAGTATTGGCTCAACAAATGAAACTTTTAATCAGTCCTATTCTAAAGATTTTGACTCCTCGGAAGCTCCTACATTCCTAGGATGTTTTAAGCTTCCTGTGCCTCCTGCGGTCAGGAGGCCTCAAACAATCACACGCGCAGCTGTACGAGTCCTGCAGGCAGGCTAGAAAGCCATCAGAGGGGTATTTGGATTGAAACACTCTTTCAAATGCAGAAGACTAAAGCCCTGAATTGACTTTTTCCAGAGAATGTCAGAAGAGTGGAAAAGCAGAGCACAAAAACCGGCAGATTTTTGTTGGGGTACATGCTTAGGAATTTCCAGAGGGGCCCCTGAAGTCTGAGCACCCCTTGGGTATGTCAGCTTCCTTCCTCATGACCTTGTCACGGGCGGGATTCCTCACACTGGCTTCCGGCAACTTAGGGCCTCCCACTCTGTATATTTTCAAAAATCATGGCTATTGCTTGAGATGCTCTCCATATGTTGTTTCTTTCTCATCACAGCAATGACATGGTCTGCATGTTATTTATTATTATCTACCTACCTCCTCAGATCATCTTCCCTTTTGAAATCTCTGGCTGTAAATTCGTGTCTATTTTGTCTTAGCAAATTTTAAAATATATATTAAAAAATCAGAAATGCCATTATTTTATACCTAGATTGCAAATTTTGAAGCCATCTGTACTTAGAATTCCCTTTTAAGGTTTATTAACACTAAAAGGATCATTTATCCTTAAGTATTCCAACTGCTTCAACTTCAAAATACAAATATGCTTTTCCATAGTAAAAAAAAAAAAAACTTAATTCTGTGTATTAGACTTTTAACACACATTATTCTTTCATTTAATTGTTCCAATAACCCCATAAAGCAGTTCTTATTATACCAGTTCCTAGACAAGAAAATTGAGGCTTGGAAAGATTGAGTAAACAGCCCCAAATTGAATAGTCAATAAGAATGAAAGCCAGGAATTCAAACCTGGGCCATCTGATTTTACACTGTACCATTTGTCTTTACACTGCTCCATTTGTCTAACTCTTTCTTGTTGGTTAGAATTAAGTCCACAGTGTTAATTCCACTCCTTTACCTTTTGAGACATTTAGTTGTTATTTGAAGTTTTCTGTGACAAACAGGATAAGGCATCCCACAATTGTCAGGAGAGTTAAAAATCCTCCAGTACTTTAAACATTTACCTCCATGCAACATGACCCTGATCCTAATCGGTATTGGTTGGAACACACTGGGGATAAGAGAGCGTCTCCAAACCCAGGTATAATTCCACCACAAGTAAATACAATCCGTTATAAACAGTGAATACAGGAATTCACGCTGTTAGAACTTCAGCCAATCCAGAATTAGGAACTGCTGCTGAAACGTGCAAAGAAAGAAAATGACTTAGACATGACTAGCTATCTACTCAACCTCCGTTTTCTCCCCTTTTACACACAGAACATCAATTTTGTTCATGGAGACAATGAGTTTAAAATAGAGTTTTTCTAAGCCTTCCTTATGACTACACTATAGTCTTGTGACACACTTTATGGCCAATGAGATGTAAGTGGAACTTGCTAAGTGTGACTTCAGGGAAATCTCCCGAAAGGGGGCAGATACACTTAGCCTGTGCATTTTGCCCTGTGCCCTTTTCCTTCCTCTGCCTGGAATGCAGCATGATGCTGAAGGTGGAATGATTGTAACCAGCCAGGCTCCTCTGTCCATGGGATTCTCCAGGCAAGAATACTGGAGTGGGTTGCCATTTCCTTCTCCAGGGATTCTTCCTGCCCCAGGGATTGAACCTGTGTCTCTTACATCTCCTGCACTGGCAAACAGATTCTTTACCACTGAGCCACCAGGAAAGCACCCTGCCCCCCCCCCACCTTTTTTTTTTTTTTTTTTTTTTTGAGTTTTGCCACCATGAGGCAACAAACTTGAAAATGAAAACCACATGTTGGTGGGTGCCTGAGAGTAAAGTCCAAATCTCTGATGGCATCGTGGAGATGATGGTCTGCCTACTTGCACATTTCTTGGTATGGGAAAAGCACTAAACCCTTATTTGTAAAATAGGTTTGCAGTTTCAAGCAGCCAAATCTATCTCTAATTTACAACCTGAACATTCCCTGACAAGCATTAGATAAGGCTTTTTATATTACCAGAGTAGAAGACACCATACACAGAACGTAGTCGTTTTGAATCTCTCTAGGACAATCTGATAACTCTCAGGATTTTGCAGAAGTGCGGAGATCAAAGATTCTGGAACCTCTCCCTAGACTGGAAAACTGTAAGTGGAGGTACAATTTCCATCTAGTGAAAAGCATAGAAAGCTAAATCTTTGTCCAATGAATGGATGAATGAGAATTTATAGTCTAGTTGGAGAAATTGACAAGTAAATAGATGATTCCAAGAGAACAAAATCTTACTTAGCATAACTGTATAGTGCTTCCTGGAGAAGATTATCTTCAATCTGAAGTATGAAAACTGAGGCAACTAGTAAAGTCAGGGATGACTTTCCAAACAGAGGAGATAGCATGTGGCAGAGAACTGGGTGCAGTTTTGTTTTGCTGTTGTTGTTTTTCAGCTACTAAATTGTGTCTAACTCTTTGCGACTTCATGGACTGCAGCACGCCAGGCTTCCCTGTCCTTCACCAGCTCCTGGAGTCTGCTCAAACTCATGTCCATTGAGTCAGTGATGCCACCCAACCATCTCATCCTCTGTCACCCTCTTCTCCTTTTGTCCTCTGTCTTTCCAAACATCAGAGTCTTTTCCAACGAGTCAGTGTTCACATCAGGTGGCCAAAGTATTGGAGCTTCAGCTTCAGAATCAGTCCTTCCAATGGGTATTCAGGGTTGATCTCTTTTAGGATTGATTGATTTGATCTCCTTGCTATCCAAGAGACTCTCAAGAGTCTTTTCCAGCACCATAATTTGAAAGCATTAATTCTTCAGCACTCAACCTTCTTTATGTCCATCTCTCACATCTTGGTTATCCCCTGGAGAAGGAAATGGCAACCCACTCCAGTATTCTTGCCTGGAAAACCCCATGGCTGGAGGAGCCTGGTGGGCTACAGTCCATGGGGGTCACAAAGAGCTGGATGTGACTGAGCACCTTCACTTTCACTTTCAGCCTTCTTTATGGTCTATTTCTCACATCCATACATGACTATTGGCAAAACCAAATAAGCTTACAGTTTAGGAATCCAAGAAGACTGATGAAGCTGGGGAGGTAAGCAACAGTTAGACAATGAAGGGCCAGGGTAAACCCACACAAAGCACAGTCTTCTGGCCTAATCTAGTCTAGCTGCATCTGATAAACTACTTTCAAAGTATTCTCAGTCTCTCCAACTGCAATCACAAATTAAAGTCTTTAAATTTCAGGAATTCTGTAATGACTATATGGACATTTTTAAGCACATTTTTTTGACTTTGAGCTATTTTCATTCCTATTCTACAAACTTATAATATGCATCGTGAGTGTATCTACCAGTGATTTTAGGAAAATCTTTCACTGTTGAAGTGGAACATTTTGAAGACTCTCCTGTCTTAAAGCTGAGGTGTTACCTGGAAGTTTTATCGTGTTTACTGGGAAACCCTTTCAGCCATAACTGTCTTCCCACACCTGTGAGTTTTTCCCACATGACTATAGCAGCCAGGATG
This sequence comes from Ovis aries, assembly GCF_016772045.2. NCBI lineage: Eukaryota > Metazoa > Chordata > Mammalia > Artiodactyla > Bovidae > Ovis > Ovis aries. Next base: position 56,145,655 of record NC_056061.1, read on the forward strand.
AAATGTTTTCCCCGCTTCCTGTCTCCATAAGGCTTTGTGGTATACTGTATCAAAGTTGCATGCATATGGCTTCACTTTGCCCCTGTTAGAGCAGGAAAAAATGAATTGGAAGCCATAGGTTAATATTTTCCATGATTAGGGCAAAGGTGACATAAGCATGTTAGCAGTTTTCTCCCATCTTTGTCTTCCTGTTTCCTTCTCCCCAAACCCATCAACCATCTTTCCAATTTTTCTCTTCTACATCTGGCACCTCTCCAAGAAGATGAGGTTGCTTATTTGTTTAATTGGAAGTATCCTCAAACCTCAGGAAATCTATGATGCATGAAGCTGGCTGTGAATCTTATCACTTTGCCACCAAGCTTGAAAGGGAAAGAAGATGAAAATACCTTGCATATAAACTTACTCTTTCCTTGTCTTTTTTATAACTAAGAAAGTCTGCTTTCTGAAAATTCTCCTGTGTGTATTTCTAATATGCTATCTTTACCATTAACTTTTCAAGAATTAAAATCTGGCCCTTATTATTAAGGCAATTGGTTTGAATGATAGGAGCAAGGTAAGAATTTCTCTTTTCAGTTTACTTTGCCATTGGCTGTCAAAAACGTTTAAGTGAGCTTTGTAATTTTATATAAGGGAGTAACATTCTCAGAGACTCAGAAGTTAATAAGTATCTCTGATCTCTTTGTTTGCTTTCCATCTCATTTCAGAAATAAAAAGAAAAAAAATGGAAAAAGAGGTACTGCACACCTAAGTGTGAAATTATATAATATTTACTAATTAAACTCTGATCTAGTTAACAGCTATCTTAATCAACAGAATTGTCTAAATATTAGCAAGGTCATAGATGAAGTCACAGACTACTTTGTTTTTGTAACAGTGGGTTTTATTTCCTAAGTTAATGAGAAGTTTGCATTTGACCCTGCCTATGACTTAGATTCCACTTTATGTATCTGACTACAATTTGCCTTAGATAATATTCTATCACATTTCAATAGCTAATGTTTTTCTTCATCTGAAAATTTGAAGGTATGGAACAAACAGCTCCCTGCTGTTTCTCCCCTATACATTTATGGATTGGTCTGCTTCTGGAAATAATTTATCGATCTGTTTTTCTACTCCTAAACAATGGTTTTAACAACTCAAAGACATTTTTCTATTTTTGTTGCCAATGAGTGCAGAGCACTGCATACTTTGTTTCATGCTGTTAATATGTATTATTCAGAAACCATTGATCAAATCGACAAGGTTCTGTTAGTCCAGGAAGTGGCATTTATGTATAATCCATGTGTCACTTTTTAAAAATGCAAAATGGTGAACTTCAAAACAAGTAAAAGTCAGGTCTAGTCTCTTGATTGAGGCTTTAATTTCTGTCATCAGGAAATGTTAAATGGTTCATTTTCTTATCAACTGACAGTTGTAAAGTATTGCAGTAGCACACTGATGACTTCTTACAAGCATTGCATTTATGTCCATAAGTCATCTGTGCAATAATAAGAAATATAAATTCTCTGCCACCAGTTCCTGTTAGTACTTGATCTTTGATCCCACTTCCTGATTCAGAATTTCTAAAGTCCTTAGAATTTCCTGCGTGATAGGAGTGTCTGACACAGAGCTCCTAAGTTCCTTGGAATTTCACAGGTGACAGAAGCATCTTTTGTTCTAATGAGGCGATTCTCGGTGGGCTCCTGGATGGGGCTGGTCATCAGAAAGACCAATGCATGATTGGAAGCCTGGAACTTTCAACCTGACCCAGAGAGGGAAATGATTAGAAATGGAATTAATTGATTATATAAGTGAGAAAATCTGCATAAAATCCCCAAAGTATGGGATTGGGGAAACTTCTGGTTTGGTGAACTCTATGTGCCTGGAGGGTGGCGCACCCCAGCTCCACAGATGCTCCTGTGCTCAGGACCCTTCCAGACCTTCTCAGCTGGCTGTTCCTCTGTATCCTTTATTATATTCTTTATTAGGTAATAAACCAGTAAATGTGTTTGCCTGAATTCTGTGAGCTAAACCAGAAGGAGTTTTGAGAATCTCTAGCTAAGTCACGCAAAAGTTGTGAGTAAGCTGGGGACTTACCACTTATGACTGGCATCTGAGTTGGGGGGGCAGTCTTGGGGCACTGAACCCTTAACCTAGGGGGTCTGTGCTGACTCCAAGAAGTTAGTGTCAGAATTGCTTGGTGTGGAAAACCCAAACATTTGGTGGCTAGAAGCAAAGTATTAAAGAGAGCAGGCATATTCTGTGAGGAGAGGAGAAAGCGGTTTTATCCCAGGCTCCCTCTGTCTCCTTGGCCCTTGGCACTGACTCTCCCATAGCCCTCAGGGAGTCTGCGGTCAGCCTTCCAGACTTCAGGGCCTTTCTCAGCCAGCCAGTCACAGGGTAAGTCCTTTCAAAACTAGCCTGGATCCTAAGACTCCTAATAATCAAATCACCAAGCTTGGTAAATGCCAAGTATGGGGGTATCTGGGCCCAGGGTATCTGGGAGGGACAGGACACAGCTTTTCTTTTCCTCAGTTGCAGCCACAAAGGGAACAAGGATGGAAGGAGGGAGATTTTCCACTTGGGTGGCACTCTGCCAGTGTGGGTTAGCTGCTTGGTGAGCACTCCCTAGGGTTGGCCTGGCTCTAGGGAGAGAAAAAGAGCCTTTAGTTCAGCTCTGCTGGCCCTGGCCTGCTTCTATACCCTTGGTCAAGACACTAATGTGTCTTGCACTTAAAAAAAAGTTTCCTTGGCCCTCATCCTTCCCTGCTAGTTTTTGAGGCCCAAGAGGATCCTTATTTTCTGTTCTATGTGTTTATACATTATGTCTAATTATAAAGAGGGGCTTCCTTCATAGCTCAGTTGGTAAAGAATTTGCCTGCAGTGCAGGAGACCTGGGTTCGATCCCTGAGTGGGGAAGGAACAGCAACCCACTCCAGTATTCTTGCCTGGAGAATCCCATGGACAGAGGAGCCTGGCAGGCTTAAGTCCGTGGGGTCACAAGAATCAGACATGATTTAGTGACTAGACCCCCACCAATAATAAAGTGGAAAAAATCAGGAAAAAATAATTTACTAGCTTGGATCCCATTACTCCTAACAATTACCAATCAAATAATCAACCTTATGGAGGCCTTAACTTGTGTCTCAGATGCATAAGTCATTCATTAACTCATTCCCCCAAAATAGTGACTGGGGACAATTGTTTAATCCGTTCATTTAATGACTCTTATCTTTAGCTGAACCAACTCCCAAAACAAGATCTGCTCAAGCAACCCTCTGAGAATGCCTTCTTCATCTACTACATCTTTTCCCTTCTTTTCATTAAAAAACTACATCCAAGATACATCTCTTGCCCTTTGGATAAGCATTCTTCTTCTGAAACTAGCAAAGTCCCTACTATTATGCTTCCCAAGTTCTTTTCCAATTATGTTGGTGTCTATAGTTAGGTTTCCTTACATTTAAAGATCTTTGAGTTTAGAGAGACTACTGGAACCAGAACAGTGCTCTGCACAGAGTAATTAACCAGTGTGATTGATTCTTTACCAGGAAGCAGAGATTTGTTATCATTAAGTTACCACTAAAAGATAAAACAGTTTTGCAGCTAAAGTAATCAACAGTTTTGTAAAACATGTGTGCTCCAAAGCAAACCCTTAAAGGGAGCACAAGTAGAATTTCAATTTGATTATGTTTGCTTTGCTCATTCTTTTTTGTACAGTCTCCCAGCAAAAACTAGACAAACAACTTGCGTGACATGATAATGAAATAGTTATTGGCTTTAGAACCCATCAACAAAAACAGATTGGATTTTCTAGTTCAATTCCAGGAACAAAATACATACCAATGCCATTATGACTAAAATAAGTGATTATCTGCTAGTGTGGGCTGAGCGAGAGCATACAAGAATTGAACTTAGGCATCTCTACTGTGTTTATGTGAGTTTGGAGGAGACTATAGAGAAAGCAAAGCACAGAATGAATACATTAATACAGTTTTCTCTATTTTGAGAACTATTAAGCCCAATATTAAATATAAATGTAAATTTTTTGGTATAAATTCTTAATTGAGGAAGTAGAATTCTTTTCATGATTTACAAAATTTTAGGAGCTTTCTTGTTATATTTAGATGACTAAAGATGCACTTTAAAAATAGAATGAAGACTTTATCAGCCAAGAGAGTAGTTATGAGTAAAAGTATTCAGAAACACTGGTCTTTAAAAATATGCCTATTATGAATTACATATAGTTCTATATTTGAAAATATAAATATCCCAACCTAATAATGAAACTACTCCATAATTCTCCAGTAGAATTATGCATAATTAAATATTCAAAACATTGCAATTTGAGAAAAAGTATATAATAGATGTAAGCTCAGTTCAGTCACTCAGTCGTGTCTCTTTGCGACCCCATGAACTGCAGCATGCCAGGCTTCCCTGTCCATCACCAACCCCCGGATCTTGCTCAAACTCAACTTCATCGAGTTGGTGATGTCATCCATCCAACCATCTCATCATCTGTCATCCCCTTTTCATACAACCTTCAATTTTCCAACATCAGGATCTTTTCCAATGAGTCAGTTCTTTGCATTAAGTGGCCAAAGTATTGGAGTTTCAGCTTCAGCATTAGTCCTTCCAATGAATATTCAGGACTGATTTTCTTTAGGATTGACTTATTTGAAATCTTTGCAGTCCAAGGGACTCTCAAGAGTCTTCTCCAACACCACAAGTTTGAAAGCATCTTCAGCACTCAGCTTTCCTTATAGACCAACTCTCACATCCATACATGACTACTGGGAAAACAAAAGCCTTGACTATTCTGGACCTTTGTTGGCAGAGTAATATCTCTGCTTTTTAATCTGCATGCTAGTCATAACTTTTCTTCCAAGGAGGAAGGGTCTTTTAATTTCATGGCCGTAGTCACCATCTGCAGTGATTTTGGAGCCTCCCCAAAAAAACTCTCACTGTTCCCATTGTTTCCCCATCTATTTGCCGTGAACTGATGGGACCAGATGCCATGATCTTAGTTTTCTGAATGCTGAGTTTTAAGGCAACCTTTTCTCTCTCCTCTTTCACGTTCAAATCAAGAGACTCTTCAGTTCTTTTTCACTTTTTGCCATAAGGGTGGTATCATCTGCATATCTAAGGTTATTGATATTTCTCCCAGCAATCTTGATTCCAGCTTCTGCATTATCCAGCCCGGTATTTTGTATGATGTACTCTGCATATAAATTAAATAAGCAGGGTGATATACACAGCCTTGATGTACTCTTTTCCCAATTTGGAACCAGTCTGTTGTTCCATGCCCAGTTCTAACTGTTGCTTCTTGACCTGTATACAGATTTCTCAGGAGACAGGTCAGGTGGTCTGGTATTCCAATCTCTTTAAGGACTTTCCACAGTTTATTGTGATCCACACAGTCAAAGGCTTTGGCATAGTCAGTAAAGCAGAGGTAGATGTTTTCTGGAACTCTCTTGCTTTTCCATGATCCAGTGGATGCTGGCAATTTCATCTCTGGTTCCTCTGCCTTTTCTAAATCCAGCTTGAACATCTGGAAGTTCATGGTTCACATACCGTTGGAAGCCTGGGTTGGAGAATTTTGAGCATTACTTCGCTAGCGTGTGAGATGAATGCAATTGTGCGGTAGTTTGAGCATTCTTTGGCCTTGCCTTTCTTTGGGATTGGAATGAAAATTGACCTTTTCCAGTCCTGTGGCCACTGCTGAGTTTTCAAGCTTTGCTGGCATATTGAGTGCAGCACTTTCACAGCATCATCTTTTAGGATTTCAAATAGCCGAATGGGAATTCCATCACCTCCACTCTCTTTGTTTGTGGTGATGCTTCCTAAGGACCACTTGACTTCACATTCCAGGATGTCTGGTTCTAGGTGAGTGATCACATCATCATGGTTATCTGGGTCATGAAGATCTTTTTTTATACAGTTCTTCTGTGTATTCTTGCCACCTCTTCTTAGTATCTTCTGCTTCTGTTAGGTTCATACCATTTCTATCCTTCATTATTCCCATCTTTGCATGAAATAGTCCCTTGGTATCTCTAATTGTCTTGAAGATATTGCTAGTCTTTCTCATTCTATTGTTTTCCTCTATTTCTTTGCACTGATCACTGAGAAAGGCTTTCTTATCTCTCTTTGCTATTCTTTGGAACTCTGCATTCAAATGAGTATATCTTTCTTTTTCTCCTTTGCCTTTAGCTTCTCTTCCTTTCTCAACTATTTGTAAGGCCTCTTTGGACAATCATTTTGGTTTTTGCATTTCTTTTTCTTGGGGGTGATCTTGATCACTGCCTCCCGTACATAGTCATGAACCTCCATCCACAGTTCTTCAGGCATGCTGTCTTTCAGATCTAATCCCCTGAATCTATTTCTCACTTCCACTGTATAATCATAAAGGATTTGATTTATGGCATACCTGAATGGTCTAGTGGTTTTCTTCAACTACTTTCTTCAACTTAAGTCTGAATTTTGCAATAAGGAGTTCATGATCTGAGTTGCAGTCAGCTCCAGGTCTTGTTTTTGCTCACTGTATAGAGTGCAAAGAATTCTTTAGCTGCAAAGAATATAATCAATCTGATCTTGGTATGAGCATCCGGTGATGTCTTTGTGTAGAGTCTTCTCTTGTTTTGTTGGAAGAGTGTTTCTATGACCAGTGAGTTCTCTCGGCAAAACTCTGTTAGCCTTTGCCCTGCTTCATTTTGTACTTCAAGGCCAAATTTGCCTATTACCCCAGGTATCTCTTGACTTTCTACTTTTGCATTCCAGTCCCCTATGATGAAAAGGACATCTTTTGGGCGTGTTAATTTTAGAAGGTCTTGTAAGTCTTCATCAAACTGTTGAACTTCAGGTTCTTCAGCATTACTGGTTGAGACATAGACTTGCATTACTGTGATATTGAATGGTTTGCCTTGGAAATGAATAGAGATCATTCTGTCATTTTTGAGATTGCACCCAAGTACTGCATTTCATACTGTTTTGCTGACTCTGAGGGCTACTCCATTTCTTCTAAGGGATTCTTTCCCACAGTAGTAGATATAATGGTCGCTGAATTAAATTTTATCCATTTCAGTTCATTTTAGTTCACTGATTCCTAAAATGTTGATGTTAACTCTTGCCATTTCCTGTGTGACTGCTTCCAATTTACCTGTATTCATGGAACTAACATTCCAGGTTCCTATGGAATGTCATTTTTTACAGCATCAGACTTTAGTTCCATCACCAGTCACATCCACAACTGGGTCCTGTTTTCACTTTGGCTCCATCTTTTTATTCATTCTGGAGTTATTTCTCCACTGTTCCCCATTAGCATTTTGGGCACCTACATTCCTGGGAGTTCATCTTTCAGTGTCATATCTTTTTGCCTTTTCATACATGAACGGTATACAAGAATGCTGATGTGGTTTTCCATTCCCTTCTCCAGTGGACCATGTTTTGTCAGAACTCTCCACCATGACCCGTCTGTCTTAGGTGGCCCTACACAACATGGCTCATAGTTTCATTGAGTTAGACAAGGCTGTGATCAGTTTGATTAGTTTTCTGTGATTGTGGTTTTCATCCTGTCTGCCCTGTGTGGGATAAGGGTAAGAGGCTTGTGGAAGGTTCCTGATGGGAGAGACTGACTATGGGGGAAACTGGGTCTTCAGATGTAAGAGATGAAAAGTCTTATTTCAAATATAGTTTGTCTTACTGTGAATAAATTGTTATTTTACATTACAGTGAAACTGAAAAGACATTTTTAGAAAAAAATTAACTCTATACAGATGGCCAAAAAGCACATGAAAAGATGCTCAACATTGCTAATTATTAGAGAAATGCAAATCAAAACTACAATGAGGTATCACTTCCCACCAGTCAAAATGGCCATCATCAAAAAAGTCTACAAACAATAAATGTTGAAGAGTGTGTGGAGAAAAGGGAACTCTCCCACACTGTTGGTGGGACTGTAAATTGGTACACCTACTATGAAGGACAGTATGGAGGTTACTTAAAAAACTAAAAGTAGAGCCACCATATGACCCAGCAATCCCACTCCTGGGCATATAATCCAGAGAAAAACATAATTCAAAAAGATTCACACACACCAATATTCACTACAGCATTATGTACAATAGCCAAGAAATGGAAGCAACCTAAATGTCCATCTACAGATGAATGGATAAAGAAGTGGTACATAAATATATACAAAGGACTGTTATCCAGCCATATAAAAAGAATGAAATAATGCCATTTGCAGCAACATGAAGGGACCTAAAGATTCTCCTACTAAGTGAAGTAAGTCAGACAAAGACAAATATCATATGATATTATTTATATGTGGGAATCTAAAAAATTATACGAATGAACTTATTTACAAAATAAAAACAGATTCACAAACTTAGAAAATGAACTATGGTTACCAAAAGGGAAAGATAGAGGGAAAATAAATTAAGGAGGTTGTGATTAACATATACACTATACACAAAATAGAAAGACAACAAGGACCTATTGTATAACACAGAGAATTTTACTCAGCACTCTGTAAAATCTATATGGGAAAAGAATCTGAAAAAGTATCATTGTCAGTCACCAAGTCATGTCCAACACTGTGCAATCCCATGGATTACAACATGGCAGGCTCCTCTGTCCTTCACTATCTTCTGGAGTTTGCTCCTTCATTGAGGTGGTGATGCTATCTAACCATCTCATCCTCTGCTACCCTCTGCTCTTTTTGTCTTCAATCTTTCCCAGCATAAGGGTCTTTTCCAATAAATCAGCTCTTCACATCAGGTGGTCAAAGTATTAGAACTTCAGCTTCAGCATCAGTCCTTCCAATGAATATTCAGGGTTGATTTCCTTTAGGATTCACTGGTTTGATCTCTTTGTAGTCCAAGGGACTCTCAAGAATCTTCTCCAGCACCATAATTCGAAAGCATCAATTCTTCAGCACTTAGCCTTCTTTATGGTACAACTCTCACATCCATACATGACTACAGAAAAAAACATAGCTTTGATGATACAGACATTCATCAACAAAGTGATGTCTCTGCTTTTGAATACACTGTCTAGGTTTGTCATAGCTTTCCTCCCAAGGAACAAGCATCTTTCAATTTCATGGCTGCAGTTACCATTTGCAATGATTTTGGAGCCCAAGAAAATAGGATCTGTCCCTGCTTCCACTTTTTCCCCTATTTGCCATGGAATGAAAAAGAATAGATATATGTATATACCTAACTGAATCAGTTTGCTGTAACCTGAAACTAACACAACTTTGTAAATCAACTATACTCCAATCTAAAATACAAGTTTAAAAAAGTAATCAAGTCAAAATAAACTCCGACTGCCTCTAAAGTTAATGTATACCAGGCTCATTTATGTCATTAAGGTAAAAATAATGCAAGATGCTAATAAATAGGAAAACACCAGCTTCCATGCTATTTAATTAATACATACTGCATAATCTACAGCATTGCTGTGGTTTGGTTCTTTAGGCCTCAAAAGGAAGCCAAGATGTCTCTTCCCTAATATTACAGGATTTGAGGACAGAGTCTTTGAACACAGTCTTATGTAAGTAAGCAGCCACAGAATGCCCCTGTTAGTCTGGGGAACACCACATACGTCTGTGTAGTTTCTTCACTTTAATCAGCAATGAAGTCCTGGGATATTATCAGAAAGCAGTGTCTCCAAACCACAGTGCAGTGAATTCTGTTTGAAGGGTTCTGTAGTCCATGTGAAGCAGATACTGGTAACATTGCCTACATCATCTGGAAATTAAGTCTATGTGATTCTTCAGACTTCAATACCTGAAATATTGACGAATCATGGAGCTGACCATTTAGTTAACAAGGGACAAGAAAAACCAGGTAAAATTTCTCAACTACAAGACACCTATCTAAGGACTTTACATATTTTATCTCATTTAATCCTCATAGCAGCACTACTGAGCAAGTGTTTAAGATGAAGAAGCTGAGCAGTTAAAGTCAAGGAATTTTTTTAAAGTGAGCTAAGACTATATCTGTGTACCTGATTTTCATGTGTTTTGTCTATTTGCCTTGAATTCAGACTTCATGGAGAATTAAATGTAGCAGAGATTAATATAACATTGTAAATCAACTATGGTCCAATAAAATTTTTTAAAAATTAAAAAACACTAAAATGAACACATAAATAAATGTAATGAGCATTGGCAAGGATGAAATGCTTCTTGAGGTGACACTTGGAGCCTTAAAAGTGAATTTCTCTACACATTGGGTCCTTTGATTTCTTGTGGGTAAATAGTTCTGACAGTGAGAAGGAAAATACTGAGTACTTATAGATCTTTGTTTTATACCTTGGTCATCAGAAATATATTTAACTGTAAAGAGAGATCAACCTCCACCAGTAAACATGCCTATCAACTCCAAAATGAATTACCGAACCCCACAGAGATCAAGGATTTGTGTGACAAGTAAGACAGCTTTGCTAACAGTAATTCCTAGCTGATGGGTTAATCTCTAGCTCGGACAGACTCAGAGGCCTTGTAGATTGAAAGGAAACAATAAATAATCTTTCCTGATGTTGGCAAAGGCTTTTCATTCCCTAGATTTACACACTTAAGGGAAAGCAAGCCTTTGTTCTTATGCTGGTGAATAAAAGCAAAGTCAAAATTTACGTATGTCATTTGAAGTGCAAGCCTGTTTCTGAGATATATGAATAGGGGGGAATTGCTAAGTGGCTCAGTGCTTAAGAATCCACCTGCCAAGAAGGATACACAATTTCAATCTCTGGGTTGGGAAGATCCCCTAGAGGAGGGCATGGCAACTCACTCAAGTATTCTTGCCTGGAGACTCCCTATAGACAGAGGAGCTTGGAAGGCTACAGTCCATGGGTTTGCAAAGGGTTGGACAAGACTGAAGCAACCTTGCATGCACGCACAGACTTGGGCAGTTGGAAATAAGACAGAAAGACAGAGAAAGGAGTTGTAGAAACCTAAGAATTGTAGGTTGCCACAAATGTAAGGTCCATTGGAGTTCAGGACATAGACTGATTTTACCATGAGAAAGCTTATAGAAAAGAGCTTTGGCCTCTTGAAATCTGTAAAAAGGGATGTTCTGAAAGAAGGCACTCGGGTAGAGCAACCACACCTACTCATTCCTCCCGCTCCAACCCACAGCCCAGGCCCCCAGCACATTTTGTTGGAGCCCAAGTAATGCAGCATTCATCTTACCCACCCCTGTGAGTCTTCCTGCAACTTCATCTTTAATGGCTTCAGTGCCACCGAAAAAAAGCCTTGGGCGGAAGTTCATTCTGGGATTGGACAGCTCTGACTCCTAGTCATGCTGAGAAATCTTCCTGTAATAACCAGTTACTTATCCTAATGACAGTCTAAGGAGTCTTCCACATACCATGCAGACTGCAAGCATTTGAAGACATACTTTTCAAGCTGCTTTGTGTTTTATTCATATGAAGGTGACATCTGGCACCAAAAAAAAAAAAAAAATCTATCCAGGCAGATTCCTAAATGAGTAAGTGCACAGTGACCTAAAATCCAAGCAGTCTGTTCCTGACAAAAAAATTCAAAACCAACATCTGGCTGTAAAAGTTGGAATGTTTATATGAAACATTGATCCTTACAGTACACCCCTGTAAGACTTTAGTTCATTTGACACTGTTGTTAAGACTCAAGTTCACTTGACACGGTTTGGTTGACAGTATGTTTACACTTCTTGTAAACTTTTGGATTCCTCCTACATAGATCAGACAGTCTGATTTTTGTGACAAAAATAATGCTTTGTCTTTCTAATCCTTTTCTTCCCCATACTAAACCTTTTCAGCTAAGGTTCTCTTACTCTTTGTTTCAGCCACTTTACAATCCTAATAGGTCATCTGAAAGTATTTCTTTAGTTCACTGGTCATAAAATATAACTCAGGTTACTTAAAATCAAGGGGAAAAATAGACTCAGTTCAGTTCAGTACAGTCACTCAGTAGTGTCCAACTCTTTGCGACCCCATGAATCATAGCATGCCAGGCCTCCCTGTCCATCACCAACTCCCGGAGTTCACTCACATTCATGTCCATCGAGTTGGTGATGCCATCCAGCCATCTCATCCTTTGTTGTCCCTTTCTCCTCCTGCCCCCAATCCCTCCCAGCATCAGAGTCCTTTCCAATGAGTCAACTCTTCTCATGAGGTGGCCAAAGTTTTAGCATCATTCCTTCCAAAGAACACCCAGGGCTGATCTCCTTTAGGATGAACTGGTTGAATCTCCTTGCAGTCCAAGTGTCTCTCAAGAATCTTCTTCAACACCACAGTTCAAAAGCATCCATTCCTTGGTGATCAGCTTTCTTCACAGTCCAACTCTCACATCCATACATGACCACAGGAAAAACCATAGCCTTGACTAGACAGACCTTTGTTGGCAAAGTAATATCTCTACTTTTCAATATACTATCAAGGTTGGTCATAACTTTCCTTCCAAGGAGTAAGCGTCTTTTAATTGCATGGCTGCAGTCACCATCTGCAGTGATTTTGGAGCCCCAAAAAATAAAGTCTGACACTGTTTCCATTGTTTCCCCATCTATTTCCCATGAAGTAATGGGACCAGATGCCATGATCTTCGTTTTCTGAATGTTGAGCCTTAAGCCAACTTTTTCACTCTCCTCTTTCACTTTCATCAAGAGGCTTTTTAGTTCCTCTTTGCTTTCTGCCATAAGGGTGGTGTCATCTGCATATCTGAGGTTATTGATATTTCTCCCAGGAATCTTGATTCCAGCTTGTGCTTCTTCCAGCCCAGCGTTTCTCATGATGTACTCTGCATATAAGTTAAATAAGCAGGGTGACAATACACAGCCTTGATGTACTCCTTTCCCTATTTGGAACCAGTCTGTTGTTCTATGTCCAGTTCTAACTGTTGCTTTCTGACCTGCATACAGGTTTCTCAAAAGGCAGGTCAGGTGGCTTGGTATTCCCATCTCTTTCAGAATTTTCCATAGTTTATTGTGATCCACACAGTCAAAGGCTTTGGCATAGTTAATAAAGCAGAAATACATGTTTTTCTGGAACTCTCTTGCTTTTTTGATGATCGAGTGGATATTAGCAATTTGATCTCTGGTTCCTCTACCTTTTGTAAAACCAGCTGGAACATCTGGAAGTTCATGGTTCATGTATTGCTGAAGCCTGGCTTAGAGAATTTTGAGCATTACTTTACCAGAGTGTGAGATGAGTGCAATTGTGTGGTAGTTTGAGCATTCTTTGGCATTGCCTTTCTTTGGGATTGGAATGAAAACTGACCTTTTCCAGTCTTGTGGCCACTGCTGACTTTTCCAAATTTGCTGGCATATTGAGTGAAGCACTTTCACAACATCATCTTTCAGGATTTGAAATAGCTCCACTGGAATTCCATCCCCTCCACTAGATTTGTTCATAGTGATGCTTTCTAAGGCCCACTTGACTTCACATTCCAAGGATGTCTGGCTCTCAGTAAGTGATCACACCATGGTGATTATCTGCATCATGAAGATCTTTTTTGTAGAGTTCTTCTGTGTATTCTTGTCACCTCTTCTTAATGTCTTCTGCTTCTGTTAGGTCCATACCATTTCTGTCCTTTATCGAGCCCATCTTTGCATGAAATGTTTCCTTGGTATCTCTAATTTTCTTGAAGAGATCTCTAGTCTTTTCCATTCTGTTGTTTTCCTCTACATCTTTGCATTGATCTCTGAGGAAGGCTTTCTTATCTCTCCTTGCTATTCTTTGGAACTCTGCATTCAGATGCTTATATCTTTCCTTTTCTCCTTTGTTTTTCACTTCTCTTCTTTTCACTGCTATTTGTAAGGCCTCCCCAGACAGCCATTTTGTTTTTTTGCATTTTTTTCCATGGGGATGGTCTTGATCCCTGTCTCCTATACAATGCCACGATCCTCAGTCCATAGTTCATCAGGCACTCTATCAGATCTAGACCCTTAAATCTATTTCTCACTTCCACTGTATAATCATAAGGGATTTGATTTAGGTCATACCTGAAAGGTCTAGTGGTTTCCCCCACTTTCTTCCATTTAAGTCTAAATTTGGCAATAAGGAGTTCATGATCTGACCCACAGTCGGCTCCCAGTTTTGTTTTTGCTGACTGTATGGAGCTTCTCCATCTTTGGCTGCAAAGAATATAATCAATCTGATTTCAGTGTTGAGCATCTGGTGATGTCCATGTGTAGAGTCTTCTCTTGTATTGTTGGAAGAGAGTGTTTGTTATGACCAGTGCGTTCTCTTGGCAAAACTATTAGCCTTTGCCTTGCTTCATTCTGTACTCCAAGGCCAAATTTGCCTGTTACTCTTGGTGTTTCTTGACTTCCTATGTTTGCATTCCTGTCCCCTATAATGAAAAGGACATCTTTTTTGGGTGTTGGTTCCAAAAAGTCTTGCAGGTCTTCATACAAGCATTCAACTTCAGCTTCTTCAGCTTTACTGATTGGGGCATAGGCTTGGATTACTGTGATATTGAATGGTTTGCCTTGGAAAAGAACAGAGATCATTCTCTCATTTTTGAGATTGCATCCAAGTACTGCATTTCGGACTCTTTTGTTGACCATGATGGCTACTCCATTTCTTCTAAGGGATTCCTGCTCACAGTAGAATAAATAGGGCCTTAAATTCTCGTAGGTTAACAGTTTTAACCAGAAGTATGGTTCTGAGTTTCTTGGGAAGCTTTGTGAAAAATACATATACCTAGATAACATTCTTGTGGAGTCTGGTCACAAAACGGCCTGTGTATTTAGAAAAAGCTGCCCAGGTAATTCTGATACACAGTGCTGCTCAAGAATCATTGTCTGATGTCGACTTTACCCTTTGTGGTCTAGTTTATCATTCTTCCTAGCTAAAGAAAATTTGGGAGGTTTCACTTTGGGTCAGTCACTCATAGAACATTATAAGTTTGGCCCCACTATCTGAGAGTAATACAATTTCTAAGGATGATGATATGGTAAGACCAAACTATGAAGAGCACTCACATTTCAACTTGGCACAGGAACAGAGCTCACGGCAAGAATCGATTGTAAGGAGTGGTTAGGGTTGATGTAAGACCCTGGAGTATGAAAGTAGGCAATGGAGACACAGAGGCAGATGGAACCACAGTGAATCCACTCTGCTCTGGCCCTAGCTCAGGATGCCTACCATGCCAGCTGCATCCTCCACAGTATCCACATCCTCACCCAAAAGTCTGAGGGAGCAGAGAATTTTAACCAAGAAACCCCATTTTCCCCTCAGGTTCTTCAGACTCTCTTTTTAATGCTTTGAATACAAAAGAGCTGATCCCATCCTCTCTCCACTAAGTGATCCATAGATTTTTAAGTCTTGGCATAGTGCAGATCTTTGAAATACAAAGGACAGTTTATGATTATGCATGATCCAACTTAATTCTGCCTAAATGCCACATCTGTACTGTCAAGCCTGATATTATATTGTGTATATTACACTGATATTATTTCTCTATTTAAAAGAGTTTGGTGATGAAAAAGGAAAAGAGTAAATAGTTTTGTTTAAAAAAAAAAAAACAGTTCTGAAAGATAAGAAAGGCACAGGCAATATTTGAAGCAAGAGAGCAGGAGGAAAACAGAGAGACCATCTACTGGATTGTTACTTACATTGATTCTTCTCTCCTCTTCGGTTTAGTTCAGTCCAGTCGCTCAGTCATGTCCGACTCTTCGTGACCCCATGAACTGCAGCATGCCAGGCTTCCCTATCCATCACCAACTCCCAGAGCTTGCTCAAATTCATGTGCATTGAGTCGGTAATGCCAACAAACCATCTCATCCTCTGTCGTCCCCTTGCCCTCCCGCCTTCAATTTTTCCCAGCATCAGGGTCTTTTCCAGTGAGTCAGTTCTTCTCATCAGTTGGCCGAAGTATTGGAGTTTCAGCTTCAGCATTAGTCCTTCTAATGAATATTCAGGACTGATTTCTTTAGGATTGACTGGTTTGATCTCCTTGCAGTCCAAGGGACTCTCAAGAGTCTTCTCCAACACCATAGTTCAAAAGCATCAGTTCTTTGGCACTCAGCTTTCTTTAGAGTCCAACTCTCACATCCATACATGACTAATGGAAAAATCATAGCTTTGACTAGATGACCTTTGTTGGCAGAGTAATGTCTCTGCTTTTTAATATGCTGTCTAGATTGGTCATAGCTTTTCTTCAAAGGAGCAAGCGTCTTTTAATTTCATGGCTGCAGTCAGCATCTGCAGTCATTTTGGAACCCGAGAAAATAGTCTCTCACTGTTCCCATTGTTTCCCCATCTATTTGCCCTGAAGTGATGGGACCAGATGTCATGATCTTAGTTTTCTGAATGTTGAATTTTGAGCCAGCTTTACTTTCCTCTTTTACTTTCATCAAGAAGTTCTTTAGTTCTTCTTCACTTTTTGCCATAAGGAGATGTCATCTGCATATCTGAGGTTATTGATATTTCTCCCGGCAATCTTGATTCCAGCTCATACTTCATCCAGCCCGGCATTTTGCATGAAGTATTCTGTATGTAAGTCAAATAAGCAGGGTGGCAATATATAGCCTTGATGTACTCCTTTCCCTATTTAGAACCAGTCTGTTGTTCCATGTCCAGTTCTAACTATTGCTTCTTGACCTGCATACAGGATTATCAGGAGGCAGGTAAGGTGGTCTGGAATTTTCATCTATTGAAGTATTTTCCACAGTTTGTTGTGATCCACACAGTCAAAGGCTTTGGCATAGTCAATGAAGTACACGTAAATGTTTTTCTGGAACTCTCTTGTGTTTTTTTTTGATGTTCCAATGGATGTTGGATCTCTCCTCTTAGACTGAAAGATTTCTGAGGACTAGGATCCACACCTCATTTTACACCCTGCACGTTTTATTTTTGAATTTATTTATTTTTATTTGGAAGAGAATTGCTTCATATTGTTGTGTTGGTTTCTGTCGTGCATCAACCTGGATCAGTCATAGGTAGACATGTGTTCCCTTCCTCTTGAACCTCCTTTCCACTTCCCACCCCATCTCATCCTTCTGGGTTGCCACAGAGCACCAGGTTGAGCTCCCTGCATCATACAGCAAGTTCCCACTGGCTATTTTCCATATTACTCCGCACATTTTAAGTGCTAAATAAATATCTTCAGATGGTTGATGGTCTCATATTAAATGGTGATCTCTTTAGGGACCCATGGTTCAACAGGATGAGAACTTTAGGGATAAAAGCAATAAAAGTGCTGCGAGGATAGGAAAGCATGGTGAAAGTGTGTGTGAAGAAACTCAGTGACTAGAACCTGGCATCAGAGGCACTGAGATGGGTAAGACAGAGGCAAAGACTACAGAATAGCTGCATTCTCCACAAAGAACACATAGCACATGGGGACCATAGTGCAAGGAAGAGTGTGGGTAAAGTTCCTATTCTGTTCAGCCTCTTACTTAGGCTAAGACTGATGAATTTTCCCTGCTACTTTAGCAATGTGCTATGGCCAGCTGGAAAAGGGGGAGAGATAAGGATTCCCTTGAATCAGAGAGGTTGTGTTGTGACGTTTTCACTCAAATGCAATGAACCTCCATTGCAAACACCTCTGTCTGGCATGGCATCATGTGGGAGATGATGGTACAGTCACAGGATGATGTGAAGGGTGGTGAACAAAGGTAGAAAATAAAACTTTGGAGGAGAACTCAAAGGCAGTAGTGGCTGTAGATTACCCATAGATGTTGAGTAGAAGTGATCCAGAGGCTTCAGTACCTCTCTGCTCTACTGAACACCCAGTGGTTGAGGAAAACCACCACAGCTTATTATAAATTTCTGGAACCCATCCGATTTAAAAATCTTTAAGCAAAGCTCAGCACAACTTGAAAGGGCTCAAGGCATTGGGCTAGTTTTCTGGTCTTTTGCTGGCTGCCTGCTGGCATTCTCAGATCATACATATTGTCTGATAATGCACACCCTGGGAAATTATTATCGTTCAATGGTTTTTATGAGTTCTATCTTTCAGGTACAAATTTCTTAATATTTTTTAATCGCAAATAGCGTTAGATATATAGGAGTAAATTTCCTACCCTTTAATACTTCAGTTTATTAAACTGGCCTGCACATTTTTTAAATTTCCAAAAATAATCAGGGTGAAAGTCTTGGGTATATGAATATTTCAAGAATATATAGTATCTCAAGCTGATGAACTCACTCATCATAAGTGCATCTGCTTTGCTCCTCAAGATGCAATGTGTTTTTCCTCTCTGGAGACTGCTTTATCCTTTCAAAGATGCTGAAGTTTTTGTTTCAATACCCTTTGTTCTCATGAAAAGAGGCTACTCACTCATTGCCTCAGGAGACCCTTTATTCACAATAGCTGGAGTTAAACCTAGACACAGGAGGTACTTAGTTGACAGTAGCCTGAATTTAAATAAAAAAAATAAATTAATCAAATCAAGTCATGTTCGTGCTCCCAGATTTCAAAAGATTCATGTGACTATGTTTTTATCTCATCCTTGGCTTAAAGACATACAATTAAGGAGGACTGAGTGCATCTTAAAGGAGAGGATCCTAACCCTTCATGATTGTAGACTGTGCTTTGGAGTCAAGCTTCCTGCACGTGAAAGGGCTCCTCTAGCCCCTAGTCCTTCATCAATTAAGACTGTCCTGCCAGAAGGACACAGCAGCTGCCCAAATCCCACCTGTATTTGGGGCTTTGTCCCAATCCCTCCACTGGGTCTGACTAGGAGAAGTATGGCCTTCTTCTCTACGGCCCTTGCTCTCTAAATAATCAGACATGACTAGGAGATTGAATAACAACGGAGAGCTTATCTGTCATTGTTCCCTTATTCCTGAGACCTACTTAAAGATAGGCAAGCTAATTATTATCTCAATTACATTATCTTGAAAAGGGTAAGAAGAGTTTATAACTCTTGGAATTAGAACATTCTTATAACCATTTTTTTTTTTTCTGATTGTTTTGTCCCTAAGTTGCATCCAACTGTTTGCAACACCATGGACTTACGGAGTTTCCATATTCCTCTGTCCATGGGATTTCCCAGGTAAGAATACTGGAGTGGGTTGACATTGCCGTCGCTTGCATTGCAGACAGATTCTTTACTGCTGTGCCACTGGGGAAGCCCCTTGCTAGTAATTTATTTTAAAACAATACTTTTTGGAAGAAAAGAAATTCGTGATTCCCACTTTTAAAATAACAATATTACTTAGGAAGCTTTTATATTGTTCTGATAGAGATATTCATGTTCAAGCATTGGCCAAGTACAAAAGGGTGGAGGGGAATTTCAGGCAGAAAAAACAACAGATACAGAGGTAACCAGGAGTTCAACAGCTTGCCATTAATAGGAAGCTAAAAGAAGTTTGAAATGAATGATGGAGTATCATAAGACTCTTGAGAAAGAAGGACAGAGCGGTAAGGTAAAGGCCAGATGATTTTTTTAATATGTTTTTTATGTTTATGAGTTTAAATTTTAACTAAAATTTGTAAGAACTACCGAAAATTTTTATTCAATGGATGACATGGTTGAACTTGGAATTTTAGAACGGATAATCGAGCAGCAGCAAAAAGTGTTGCTTGGAGAGCATCACATTGGAGACAGAGACACAAGTGTGACCTTGGGGAAGTTAATTAATTCCTCTGAGCCTCAGTTTCCACATCTGCAGAGGGGAGAGGAAGAGAACCTATTTCATTTGTGGCATAAATAAAATGACACACGTGAAGTATAACGTGTCTGAGATTTGGGAAGCAATCAATATGACTGTTATGATAAAGCTACCTCGACAGAGTCAGGGTGGAGGGTTGTGGAGTTGGAGGGAGATAGCAGGAAGGAAAGAAAAGGATTTATTTGTCTATTCATTTAAGAAACATTTCTTGAGTGTCTGTTCTGTGTTAGACATAGTGTGAAACAATGGAGTACACTCATTATCTGATAGATGAATTGGTAATAAGTGTCAGCCAGATCTTGTATCCTAGCTAAAAGCTACTAAGCTACCAACTACAAAGGAGCACTTGTATTGAAAATAGTATATCATTCACATTTTGAAGGTTCTTTTCTTTCTATTATATAGTTAGAATTAAAGAAGATACTCTAAAACTCATCACCTCATTAATAAATTCTTTAATCCCATATTCTTTGTCAATCTCTTTTAACAGTGATTTCCTTTTAATATCTATTCACATTGTTTCTCTCTTTTGAATGTCAAAGATGAGCGCTTGCACAATGCATGGGGACTTTGACAGGCACAACATCAATTATTTCTTACACTGATTTGGTAGCTAAACAATAAAAGTGAAATGTACCCTTTAGAAGAAAATTTGTCCTGAATTTCCTGTGGACAGTTCAATATTACATCCTTATTTTTTTCTATGAAAAAAGTAAACAGACATTTTTATGCCATAGGCTATACAGATCTTGGTCCTATAAAACTTTTGCTCTAAACAACTAAAACCCAGAATTGAATAAAAGGATTTTACAGTGTTGTATATCATTGTATCATTAAAACATATCTGAAGAAAACCAAGATTGCATCTGTATGAGGTGAAACTAAATAAACCTACAAAGTTACTGTATATTAATACATAAACCTGCCCTAAGGATATTTATAAATCCACAAAGTAGTAACACAGATATATTACCTTTATTGACTTTTTTATGTTAGTTTTAAACAAGGCAGTTAAATCTTTTTTGACACTCGAATATTCCAAGAAAGTTTTACTCTTTTTTTCATTCAAAGATATTTTTCATTTCATTAGATTTGAAGAATAAGTCTAGCCATCCCAAAGATCACCTAATTAATTTCCTTTAGTTATTTGAAGTGCAGTCATTGCTCCAAAAACAATCTATAAAGCCTCACAGCTTTCATTCTTCAAGTAATTTTCCTCTTGTTACCTCTTTTACTAATAACAGAATTCCTTCTAGAGTTTGTCACTTCTTCCCCAGAGCTATCATTATCTCATTTGCCAAAAACTCATAATGTTGAATGGAATAATTTGGTAAAGGAAAACCTCATGACATCAAAGCAGAAGTCAATCCATCATCTCCTTCGACCAAGAATAGATCTGATCTTGAGTGATAACTCATGATCCAGGACAGTAAGCAATTTCAAATAATTACATTTAAAGGGCAGTGCTATCTACTGGACATTTTCCAGAGGAGCAACAACTACTACTTGTACATATGAACTAACAATGAATGTTTATACACTTTTGAGTGACTTTACCTAGATCTTACACAAATAAAAAATTTAGAAAAAATAAATCCCTGTCTGGGAAAAGTGTGCAACCACTTTGAATCATCAAAAAGAAGGTGGAAAAGGTAAGGAGCATTTTAAGATATAATCCTATGTGATAAAACACCATGGCTTTAATTTATCCCTTTCCATTTAAGTCCCTCTTCATAACTTTAAAAAGGATTAATTTTATTTTTGGTCAAAAAGACATTTCAAAACATTTTTAATTTTCAGAAATATCTTAATCATCCTTAGTGTTTCCTACAAAGAATTAATTTAAAAATTCAGTCTGTATAAACCTTCCATTATATTTATGGGTTACCGTTACTAAATATAGAGATACCAACTCTTTATAAACTCTTCATAATACATGGTAGAAGTTGTTAAAAGCAGTTTCTAAATGTGTCCCAATTTAAATTTGGTCCAGCTTCAATTTCATTTTTGGCAGTTTTTAACAAAGTTTCATACTAAGCAAGAAGTAAGATTTTTACAAATATATGAATTGCTTAGGAACATTTCTTTTCAGCTTCATTGTCTAGGAACAGATTTGCATGCAAATATGCTCAGCTAAACTTGAACTATAGAATGGAGAGAATATAATTTGGGAAGGAAAAAAAGCATGCAAGATGACTCCAGATATGCAAAAGTAATCTTATTTAGTCAGAAATACTTACATTGTAGCATCAATTGTAGCACAAACTAATTCCTTCCTTTTTTAAAAATGAGAAGGAACAGATATTTCGGTAGATAAAATAGCACGCATACTAAAGGCGACCTAAATTTGTGCAGCAACCTAAATTTATTCCTTAGCATTCTATCTTGAAGACACAGAGCTTTATTTTAATAACTCTAAAACAGTGGTGTTTGGGAAGAGTGGTCTGAGGGAAAGTAACAAAAGTAAACAATATGTGTGTCTATATACACATATGGTTACACATATAATATTTTTATATATTTTAATATTATAAAAGTATATGTCAATATATACATACACATGCACATATATATATATTTCATAGTCAGGGTAGGGCAGATTGAAATGTGGTGGGTGGAGGGGTAAAATGGTGGGAGTAGTAGTGAATGTGGCCAGTTCTTGTGATTTATTAATAGATGTGAAGGGAAGGAAGCAGAAAATGAGACATCTCAAAATTTGCTTTCTTTTCAGATGAAAGAAGTTTCAGATGTTGATGATTAGAAACACCTTTATTTTTTTAACCTGTATACCTGATATTCATGTAGATTTTAGAATAATCCTAGAATTGAATCTTAAATGTAAATTGAAATCTTGCCCAACATGAGCATCCTTTCTATAAAGGTCACTTTAGAAGATCATGCAGACTCTGCTTGGACACTTCCCGTGATAGGGAACTCATAGCTTCGTAAAGGCTCTGGTTGCATTGCTGCACACCTCTGCCACTTCCAAAGTACCTTGTTAAAATGGCACCACTGATACCATGGACATGAACCTGAGCAAACTCCAGGAGATGGTGAGGGACAGGGAAGTCCGTGGGGTGGCAAAGAGTTGAACATGACTTGGAAACTGAACAAGTCAAACGACACAAACGTGCTCTGCTCTGATATGGAGAAGGCTTAGCCTTTTGGCACCATGTGTAAATATAATATTGTGTGTCTTTAGTTTTTCCAGTCTGTCAACCCTTCCCATCATCTAGATTTTTCTCCTGTGGGTGAATTCTAGTTTATAAATTTCCACTTAAAAGAGTAGTGCAGCCAATTAAATCATTAAAAGCAACTTTTCAACGGACCCTTGTTGATGTTGAATACAGCAAGACTGTTACCGTCTATGATCTGAGTTTCTGTTAACACAGCAATACTCTTTGCCCTTTGTCCTGTCAAGCATGACACTTCTTTCACTGATTCTCCTGCAAAGGAACATTCAGATGATCTTCTTGAGAGAGCTGATTGTCATCTGTACAATGACCTAGTTATCATCTTTTCCAAAATGCCACAGCCAAGCTGGCTTTTAATAGCATTCTCATCATGACACCAAGTGGTCAGCTAGGCCATCAAAATCTTGCTTCCAAAGGGCTAAAGCCTAATCTTGTCCTTTTCATTGGTACCCTGTACTGTCACTTAACCTGTCATTAAAATACAGTGCACAGGCATTAAATATTTTTTTCAATGTGCCTCTCAATAAATACTTTATGACCTTTTGTAAAAATATAGCTTAGAATTTAAATGTTAATGCCTTTTGAATTGAGCACCATTTTTCCAGGAAAGCATCATGATGTTTAATGGGAAGTGCTACAGTAAATTCTGTGGAAGCTTGCATGTTTCTCTAGGAGCCCATATCTCAGATCATTTTCACTCCTGTATTCATTCAGCAAATATGCAATGAGTGCCTCCATGCACTGGGGAGGCATGTGCTGGGCCCTAAGGAGAGAGCAAGCCACGAAACCCACAAGATTTCTGCCCCCAGAGTGTACACTCCATGGAAAGATGGACAGTATTACCCAAGTTAACACACAAACAGACTACGACGGATGCTGAGGAAAGCACTGTGGAAAGTGAAACTGGAGCAGGGTGATTCCTAAATTTAGTTTGAAAAGTCAGAAAAGTGACATTAGGCTCACCTATAAGGATGAGTATGTGTTTGGTTTGGCTTTCTTTCCCTTGTTTGTTTATTTCCAGAGAAAGTGGGGAAGAGCATCTCAGCAGAAAGAACGTAAAATATTCTATGCGAAGTTCTAGGAACTGTTTTTTGTTGTTTTTCTTTGTTTTCTGTCCAGTTTTACTGAGATATAATTAACATATAGCACTGATGTACAGAATAATGATCTGAATTCTATATACCAAGAATTGATTACCACCATAATTTTAGTGAATATCTGTTATCTCATGTAGATACAATATTTAAAAATTAGATTTTTTTTATTCTGATGAGAACACCTGGGATTTATTCCTTTAACTTTCATATATAACAGACAACAATGTTAATTATGTTCTTCATATTGTACATCTCTAGTACTTATTTACCTTGTAACTGGAAGTCTGTACTTTTTGACCGCCTTCATCCTATTCCTTCCCACCCCTCCCCACACTGGTAATCACAAATCTGATCTCTTTTCCTATGAGTTTGTTTAAAGTTCCTGGAACTGTTTTAAGCCCTGATTTTTCCGTGTGTATAAAGACATATGAGACATCATGGTTTGATCTGTGCAAATGTAAGACATAGCTATAAATAAGTGAGTAAATTTTGCCGGTGTTAAAAACTGGATTCTTTGGCATGCACATAAACACAGCCTCCTCAGTCATATGTATAAAAGGAAGAAATTTTCTGAAGATGCCAGCTCATTCAAGGATGATAAGAACCCTATATCAATGTTTTTTCATTTGCTAGAAACTGGCACAATTTTTTTTTTTTTTCATTCAAGATAACTTCTTCAAAGAGAATGAAAAGCTCTGAGTCAAGTGCCCGCTCCAGGTTAGAGTGCATGTGTGCATGCTAAGTCGCTTCAGTCGTGTCTGACTCCACAACACTGTGGACTGTAGCCCCCCAGGCTCTTCTGTCCATGGGGGCTTCTCCAGGCAAGAATACTGGAGTGGGCTGCCATGCCCTCCTTCAGGAGATCTTCCCAACCCAGGGATCGAACCCATGTCTCTTATGCCTCCTGCAATGGCAGGTGGGTTCTTTAGATTAAAAAAAAAAACAGCATTATTAAGGTATACTAGATAAATAAAACTGTAAAATATTTGAAGCATGCATTGTGGTGGTTTGATATACGACTACATTGTGAAAGAAGTCCCTTTATCTAGTTAATTAATAGATCCATCACCTTGCATTTTTATAAACACACACACACACAAACATACAGATGAGAACATTTAAGTTGTACTTTTTGAAATTTTGATTATACTACACAGTTGTCAACTATATTCACGAAGTTTTACATTAGATCCTCAGACCTTATCATCAAAAAGACACGAGATAAGTGTTGGTGAGGATGTGGAGAAAGGGGAATATTTTTTTTGTGTGGGAATGTAAATTCCCACTGTGAAAGACAATATGGAGGCTCCTCAAAAAATTAGAAATATGGGAATTCCCTGGCAGTCCAGTGGTTAGAACTCGGCAATTTTACTCGGCAATTTACTGTGTGAACCTGAGTTCAATCCCTGGCCAGGGAACTAAGATCCCATAAACCATATCATGTAGCCAAAAAAAAAAAAAAGAAAGAAAGAAAAGAAATAAGTTAGAAATAGAACTACCATAAGATCTAGGAATCCCATTTCTGGGTATATAGCCAAAAAAATTTGAAAGCAGAATATCAGAGAGATATATGTGCTTTCCTGTTCATTGCACCATTATTCCTAATTGTCAAGATATGGAAACAACATAAACATCCATGAGTGGGTGAATGGATAAAGATGTGGTATATGTTTACAATGTCATATTTGCCCATGAGAAAGAAAGAAACCTTGTCATTTGTGACAACATAGATGGACCTCTAGTACTTTGGCCACCTCATGCGAAGAGCTGACTCATTGGAAAAGACCCTGATGCTGGGAAAGATTGAGGGCAGAAGGAGAAGGGGATGACAGAGGATGAGATGGTTGGATGGCATCACCAACTCAACGGACATGGGTTTGGGTAAACTCCAGGAGTTGGTGATGGACAGGGAAGCCTGGCGTGCTTTGGTTCATGGGGTCACAAAGAGTCGGACACGACTGAACGACTGAACTGAACTGAACTGAACTGAAGATGGACCTTAATGCCATTATGTTAAATGAAATAAGCCAGAGAGGCAAAGATAAATAGTACATGATATCATTTATATATGAAATCTGTTTTAAATACAAACAAATATGAAACTGACAGAAACAGAGTAAAGAATGGTTTTCAGGGGCTAGAACATAGGGAAACAGAAAAGGTTAGTAAAATGGTACTAACTTTCAGGGTACCCTTCCAAGGTGGGAGATCCCTAAAGATGCCTTAGAATTTGTGAGCAATCAAAACAGAATCAATAACATTTGCAGTTTTTCTAAAGAAATATGTCCATTATATTTTCAATTCTTCCTTCATTGGTGGTTAAGCTTATGCTGAGCTATCTACCTTCTATTCTGTCATCATGAAAAAAGAGATTTTTGAGGAAGACGATAAAAATAGAAAGCTAATTTCATAAAAAACTGACGGAACTTTTTCATCTGTATTTTCATGGTTAATTTCATCTAAAAACACCACTCTATTTCAAATAATACCTAATAGCCTACCTTTCAGAGAGCATCTCAGGAAAGATTTGCTGAATAGATATTTTCTGGCAAAAGTCTGAATGTTTTCAGATCTGTCTTTAAAACCTACCAATGTGAACTGAGAGTATTAGGGTGACTAGTTGTCTCAGTTTGGCCGACACATCTGGTTATAGCAAAAGGAACACTACCTGCCAGGAAACCCCCTAGTCCTGGACAACCTGGCACAGTCAGCCACTCAGGTTGTGCTCAGATATGCCCAAATAGACAAAATTTAAAAAAAAATACTATTCATCACAGAAAGTAATTAAAGACATGCTGACTATGTGCAGGAGCAGGGAAAGCAGGTTCATTAAAAGGAAAGTTTCTAAGGGAAGAGAGTTATAAGGGAAGCTCAAGGATGTATCATACGACACAGAGAACAGAGCCCATGTTTTGTAATAACTGTAAATAGAAATGGATAAAAATTTTACATTTTTTTAAAGAGAAGAGATTTACATAAAACTGGCATTCATAGGTCATCAAGACCCCAGTACTGTGTGACAACTTGGGAAGTGAAGCACATGCCCACACGTACGCGCACACACACATCCTTACCTCCACCCCATCATATGGGCATTTATGCTTCCTGTGACCAAACCCTGCAGGACTGCTATCAACAATAGCGTACATAGGTGGGAAACTCTTCCAACACGGAAATATTTGGTAAGCCTTTAGCCAAATTTGGGAGACAAAACTCACCTTTTCACCTGTTTGTGTAGCATACTTGAATAAAACAAACCTTTGTTCCATACATCAGTTTTCAGTTCAGTTCAGTCCCTCAGTCGTGTCTGACTCTTTGTGACCCCATGAATCGCAGCACGCCAGGCCTCCCTGTCCATCACCAACTCTCGGAGTTCATCCAAACTCACACCCATTGAGTCAGTGATGCCATCCAGCCATCTCATCCTCTGTCGTCCCCTTCTCTTCCTGCCCCCAATCCCTCCCAGCATCAGAGTCTTTTCCAATGAGTCAACTCTTCGTATGAAGTGGCCAAAGTATTGGAGTTTCAGCTTCAGCATCAGTCCTTCCAACGAACACCCAGGACTGATCTCCTTTAGGATGGACTGGTTGGATCTCCTTGCAGTCCAAGGGACTCTCAAGAGTCTTCTCCAACACCACAGTTCAAAAGCATCAATTCTCAGTGCTCAGCTTTCTTCACAGTCCAACATCAGTTTTAGCTGGTAACATTCCATCCTTATTGTATCAAAAAGCCACACAGCCTCTGAACATAGGATCAGAATCTGAGTATTGTTAGGCTCTGCTTCCTTCCAGTCCTGGGTTTCCAGGAACTTTCGGGAAATGCATTTATTTATTACTCTAATGAGTGGCTGTGAAACAGCTACCTTCATTGTCCTGCCTTTGGGAGTTGATTATGCTCTAAGTTCTATGCCAAGAATGCTCTGGATATCCTAATATAGCATTTCGCCAAGGCAGTTATTCCCCCTGTTAGCTCACATGAATACGAACCTTCTGATTGAGAGTTTGACCAGGTTTTACGTATGGAGAAGTGGTTGAGAACAGGTAAAAGTGATTAGTGGAAAATGTCTGCTAAAAGAAGATATTTTAATTGGGTCACTGAGCTTGGATGATAACCGGAAGTTTGTCCTTTTCTTTATAGACAAATGAATGCTGCTGCTGCTGCTGCTGCTAAGTCGCTTCAGTTGTGTCCGACTGTGCAACCCTGTAGACGGCAGCCCACCAGGCTCCCCAACCCCTGGGATTCTCCAGGCAAGAACACTGGAGTGGGTTGCCATTTCCTTCTCCAATTCATGAAAGCAAAAAGTGAAAGTGAAGTCGCTCAGTCATGTCTGACTCTTCGCAACCACATGGACTGCAGTCCACCAGGCTCCTCCGTCCATGGGATTGACAGAACAAATATGGTGATGCCAGGATGGTTTTAGGTTTCAGCTCTCAGGGTGAACCAACAGCATCATTCCAAGAGGGCAGTTGTTCTTGATTCTCTGTAATCTACACATACCCCACCCTGTTCTTTTTTCTGTCTTCCCCAGGACATACTGTGGTTTATTTAGTGATGAAGTGAACAAGACTGGAGAAGGCTGGAGCTAAGTCTAGTGAGACACAAATGAAGGGTAGTTGGTAATTCAGAGGATAGGTTGATAGGTACCTGAATGTGTAGATAAGCCCCAAACTAAAAGGTCCAGCTATAGGAAATGTTCAGGAGGTAAGGGAAATATTACACATGGGCAAGATGTGTAATCTATTGGTTCTTAAGGTGGAGGCAATAGATGAAGGTGTTGCAAGGCAGGTGGTTGGCACTGGAATCCCAGCATGAAAAATCCAGCACTTGTTGGCAGAAAATCCAGACAAACACAGTCACTAGGCAACCAGGTTGGAATTCTATCTCAAAGTAACAACAAAAGAGATCAGTTACCTGGAAACCAGTGTACCTAAGTCAGAGAGGGATCAACTTCTCCAGTGGAACAACAGAGACTGTGTTCTCTACTCTCATTTCTATGTTGTAAGGCCAAGGAAGAAGATGTGTGAACCAAAATCCGTGACATGAAAAAGAAACCCATAAGGGCCTCCATAAAAAAAAAAAATTCGTTAAGAAAACAAAAATCAGTTTATTAGCTCTTCTTGTTTAGCTAATTATATGAGTCAAATGTTTAATTGGTACATATTGTAAACTTGCAAAAGAGTTGAGAAATGCAACCCTTTATCTCTGAGTAGCAACTATTCATTATGAAAATGGCCTCACTTCTAACTGGTTGCCATGCATTATCTGCTGACGTGCAGAGCTCAACACCATGCAGTTTTGATCTCAGGTCTATGTAATCCGTCAAAATCTCTAAAGATTTATTCCAGCAATCTAAGAAGAGATGTGAATCCTATAGGACACAATTGAATATTTCATAGAAAATTCTCTCTGGATTTTTTTCACATGTGTCTAGTTCCATCTGAAACCGTTTACAGGTTATAAATACAAAACTAAGAGCAAAAATCAATAGTAGAATAAAGAAAAAGAAGTTCATTATGAATCTATAGCAGAAGTGTTGAGTATATATGTACCTTACGGAGGAAGGAAATGATCTATGGTGCATATAGAGCACTAGAGAGAGAAATATTAATTATAATAAATGCTATCACTTTGGGTTTTCTTCTCAATTTCACTCTTTGCCATTGGTTCTTGAATTTGGTCTCTGGACCAGAAACATCAGCATTACCTGTGAATTTCTTAGAAACACAAAATTGGGAGGTGGCACTAGTGGTAAAGAATCTGCCTCCCAATCCAGAAGACGTAAGAGATGTGAGTTCAATCCCTGGGTCAGGAAGATCCCCTGGAGGAGGGCATGGCAACCCACTCCTGTATGCTTTCCTAGAGAATCCCATGGACAGAGGAGTCTGGCAGGCTATAGTCTATGAGTCACGAAGAGTTGGACACGACTGAAGCAACTCAATGTTCATGAACCCAGATCTACAACCAAAAACTCTGGAAGCAGGGCTAAGAAATCTGTTTACCAGGCCTTCCAGGTGATTTGATGGAAATTTAAACTTGAGAACTACCATTCTACACCAGGTTACAAATCTACATCTGTTCCCAAATACCAGATGAGAGGAGACTTAGAGAGATGGCACAATCAAAACATGTCGAAAATCAAGTCATTCATCTCTTTGGCATACTGGTTCCCCTTTTCTGCATTTTCTACCCTAGCTAATCAGATGTGCCCCGTAACTCAGTTTATCTGTCATCTATTGCTGTGTAACAGATTCCCCAACTTTAGCAGCTTGAGACAATAAATACTTATTATTCAACACCATTTCTGAGGGTCAGGATTCTGAGAATGGATTAACTTCATGGTTCAGGCTCAGGATCTCTCATGAGGTTGTGGTCAAGCTGGGACCATAGTCATACGATGGCTAATTTGGGTTGGAGAATCGACTTCTGAGCTCATTCACACAGCCACTGTCAAAAGGCTTCAGTTTCTCAGCATGTGGGCTTATACGTACGGCTACTCATTAGAAGATAGCTGCTTTCTCAGAGCAAATATCTGAGAGTGAGCAATGAAGACAGAAGCCACAGTTACTTTATAACCTGATACTAAAAGTCACACACCATCACTTTTTGCATATTGTATTGGCCAAAAAGACCAAGCCTCATGCAATCTGAGACGGGACTACAAAAGGGAGTAACGCCAGGAGGTGTGACCCATAGGAAGTCATCTTGAAGACTGGCTGCCACACCTGCAAGAAATATCAGAATATTTTCAACTCTTTCACTGCCATATACAACTATAGTTGACTCATCACTCATACATTAAATATCGTCCACGCTGTCTCCTTCTTTGTAGTCCAGCCACCCTGGCCCTATTTACCTTTTTTTTTTCCCCCCATTTGCATATCATCTCTAAGTTTCTAATCCTGGAAGAGCTCATTTGCTGTTCCTTCTACTCCAAAACTCAAACCAAATGCTATCATTTCTGGTACCTTCATCAAAATAAACTGTGCTCATCACATACTACTATTGTACTGCCAACACAGAATTAGTTGCAATTCTAGTTAGTTTTTTCAGAGTATTGATCTCAAAAATAGATTTTCATCTCCCCAGGGTTAAGGGTTTTATTTTAGTCATCTTGGTATTATCAATAAAATGTACCATCAGGGTCTGTTGAATTATAGCATACAATTTCAACAGGCCTTCAGATACAGGAATTGATTCACTCTACTTTTTAACAATGCAAAAGGGAGATATTAAGTATGAATTTGAAATAATCATGACTATTCTGCTCAAGAGTAATCATTCCTACCGGATTCCAACTGGAAAAACTGCTTGTCACGTCTAGGCTATTTTGACATTTGAAAGACTTTTCCTAAGGATAAACGGAAGACTGTCCTTCTAAGCAACACAGAACCCAGAGTCATGTGTGCAGACAGCAGTGGTGAATGGCTTACGAACAAGCTAAATATGGTGATGGGTGTTGTTGTTTAGTTGTTAAGCTGTGTCCAACTCTTTGCAGCCCCATGGGTTGTAGCCTGCTATGTTCCTCTGCCCACGGAATTTCCCAGGCAAGAATATTAGGGTGGGTTGCCATTTCCTTCTCCAGGGCATCTTCCCAACCCAGGGATCAAACCCAAGTCTCTTGCTTGGCAGATAGATTCTTTACCACTGAGCCATCAGGGAAGCTCCCGAATAGAGTGATAGAACCTCCTAAAGGGTTTTATCAAGGGGAGTACCTGATCGTATTCGTATTTTGGGAAATAAACTCAGGGATAATTAATTGCAGACTATTCACCTGAAATGGAGGGGTGTGGGAGACTAGAAAACGAGTTATCAGGGAGATATGGGAGTCAAGCAAGGGGGTGATGGTGGTGGGCTTGTCAGTGGTAATGGCAGAGAGATGGAGAGAAGAGAGAGGTATTTAAGGGATAGAGCTCGCTGGGCTTGCTGATTGACTAAATGATTGATTGTGAAGCTAGAAAGAGGCCTAGAATGACATCCAGGTGGGGTTTTGTATCTGTGAATCTGGCCTTATGTAGCATCACTCAGTGGAAAAAACACTTCAGAACATTACCTTTACACAACAAGGCACCAGCATCATTGTTATGTTTGGAAGACAACTCCTTCTGGGGGAGGCCACAGGAGTTGTCAGGAAATTACACTGACCTTTTCCACAAATGAATAGGCTCAAAATTAGATTCTTACAGCAACTGACTAAAAGGAAAGCTATTAAATTGTCAGGCAAGAGCTCACCATGGTTTTTATGGATTACTATGATTCATCTTTCCAGGGGAAGGATCCTAGCAAGAATCATTTCTGCCACATCTCAGGAGTTCCTGCAGGATCCGTCATATACTAGAGCATTAGGACATAAAGAATGATTCATAATAATAGCATCAAGATTTGATTGGACATCTACACACAAAAGGTGCATTCTTGATATACCTTTATCAAGTCTGTGATGTGGTTTTACTAAATCAACTTAATTTTTGTTTGTGTTATTAATGTCCTTTTCATATAGATTTAGGGATTACAGAGATACAGAATATAGCTATGTGTGAAACAAAATCTTTCTAACTATACATGGTCAATTGACACCAATTACAACAGTCTCACACAGTAACATGCTTATGTGTTATTAAGGAAATAGTGTTCTTATATTACACATTATATTTGAGACCTATTTAATAATGGGGAAGTAGTCAGTAGAATATAACATGTCTTACATAGTATTTTTTAAACATTTGAAGTTGAATACATTTAGATGGAGCAAGAATATTTCAGCCCACAGTCACAAATATTTCTCGTTTTTTCATCACCCAACTCACTTTTTTCTTTTCTATTCCTACCTGGCTTCAGAGTCGGGAATGTTGAAAGAGAACAACCAGGAGGGCGGGAATGGATGTCCCTGAGTGTAGTTAATATAGATCACTGAGCCAATTTGAAAGGAGGCAGAAACATTTGGGACAGCTACACTGCAATTTATGGGGATCACCTTGTCTGGGAGCTGCATGCCATGTTGATCCCTCGTCTGATTCCCTTCAGTGGTTCTTAAGACAAAGCCTGGGGACTTCCCTCATGGTCCAGTGGTTAAGACTTCACCTTTCAATGCAGGGGGTGCAGGTTCAACCCCTGGTCATGGATCTAATATGCCACATGCCTCTTGGCCAAAAAACCAAAACATAAAACAGAAGCAAAATTGTAATTCAACAGCGACTTTAAAAAATGGTCTTTGTCACACACACACACATACATACACACACATGTGTATATATATATATATAGTCTGAAATCCCTAAGGCAGCTTCCAAGGCCCTCTATAGTCTGGTCCCTGCTCACACTTTCAACCTCTGTCTTGCCCCTCACTCTCCCTCCAGCCACAAAGTCTCATAGGTCCAGCAGCAGTGGAGGCCTGGAATCCCACCTGGCTTTCCCTCCAAGCCCTAGACACTCATTTTCCAGCTCCCAGGAGCATGGCTTGCTAATATCCATGCCTCAGTCCCACCCTGGGTGTTGCCCTCTGCAAACTCACCTAAGGACTCATCCTCCACTTTGTAGACAGAAGTCCATGAAGGGGTAGAGGGGTGTAATGTGAGGCAGCTCTGAAGGGTCACCCCAGCTCCAGAGCCTGTCTCACCTCCTTATAAATGTGATTCCAATAAACAGCTGATCATAGATCTCCATCTCAGAGTCTTTTCCCAGGGAACCCAATTCAAGACACAGGTGCCATGCATGCCTTCCCAGAAGACTGTCACTGCTCTGTCCTCTGTCTGGAATGTTCTTTAGCCATTCTCCTTCCTGTCTAACTCTGAGTGTCTCACCTACAACTGTTTCTTAACTCTGGGATCATTTCCTCAGGAATACCTTTCCTGAACACCCATCTAATTCAAGTCCTGCTGTTACATGCTTGCATGGGAACTATTTCTCTTCTATCAGAGGACTGGTTTAAGTCAGAAAGAGAAAGATAAATACCATGGAATTGGTATTTTTGACTAGTAGTTATGATACATGGAATCTAAACTACGACACAAATGAATTTATCTATGAAACAGAAACAGACATACGAGGACAGACTTCTGGTTGCTGTGGAGGCAGATGGGGTAAGGATGGATTGAGAGTTTGGGATTAGCAGATGCAAACTATTATATATAGGACAGATAAACAACAACATCCTACTGTACAGCACATGGAATTATATTCAATGTCCTAGGATAAACCATAATGGAAAAGAATATGAAAAAGAATATATATGTATATGTATGATTAAATCTCTTTGCTGTACAGCAGAAATTAACACATTAAAAATTAATTATACTTCAATAAAATAATTTGTTTAAAAAATTCAGAGGACTTCTGTCTACAATTATATGGGCTTCACTTTGCATGTTTGATTCATGTCTCACCTACCTAACAGAAAACTCATGTGAGTATGGACGTTTCTTGTTCTTGCTCACCATTGCTGTTCCGGGACAGAGCGCTGATTTTGGCTCAGATTTGAAATTCATCAAACATACATTATTTAATGAATTAATGATTTGGTGAATGACTGTCCTCTGCCATCAGAGTTTTTTATCTGAAGGACAACCATATGATGTTTCTCTCAGGGTTACCTTGGGCTTTTTCTTGTTGTTCTTATGCTGGCTCTTTGTTGCTGCCTGCGGGCTTTTCTCTAGTTGCAGAGAGCAAGGGCCCTCTAGCTGCGGTCCTCAGGCTTCTCATCGCGGGCACTTCTCTTGTTGTACGGCACAGGCTCCAGGCATGTGGGCTTCAGTAGCTGCCGTGCTCAGTGGTTGCGGCTCCCAGACTCCGGAGCACAGGCTGGTGCACAGGCTTAGTAGCTCCACAGCATGCAGGATCTTCCCAGACCAGGGACTGAACCTGTGTACCCTGCATTGGCAAGCAGATTCTTAACCACTGGACCTACCAGGGGAGCCCTGCAGATTGTTTTCTTAATCCATATGTCTGAAGCTAATCTTAGAAAAAAGCCAAAGTTGAAAACAAGAGGGAAGTGTTTCCTCTACCTCACCTCCAGCACCATGCTTCATGGTAGGAATTTCAAATGGTTAATGAACAATAACCCAAGAATTCAGTGTTTGAATCAAAGTCAGTATTTTATTATGATCTTTTGAAGATTTTATAGTAAAACAGGGAGTGGAAAATTGATTTCCAAATTAAAGAGGACAAAAGCTCTCTTTGCTTCTATATTCAGAGGCTTTTGTTCTAGAAATTATTTTTAGCCTTGGTAAATAATGCTAATTAAGACAACTAAGCTAAAAGGCAGTATATTTGGAACCAAGAGAACATATTTTACTATTTTTTTTTAATTTCCCAAGTAGATTTAAAATTAGATTTTAAAAAAAAAGATTATCTGATTATTTAGCTGAAAGCCACCCTGGGGTCAAAGTGGTTGGAGAGAAAGGAGAAATCCATCCCAGCCAACTGAGCACATTCATAAGCAAGTTACCCAAGGCCACAGTCGTAGGGGTCAGGGGACACAGAGTGTTTCTAAACTTTGGCTACCGGCTCTGAGCAAAAGCAAAGCAGACTCTGGCAGTCAGAGGCAGGCCTGGCATTGCCATTTAGGCCTTAGTGCTGCTAGACACTCGCCTGGTACTCAGGGCCAAGGGGCAAGGTTCTCTTGCTGGACGTAAACAATTTAATGAAAGCCACATCAGTCACGACACTCTGTGACTTTGATGGATCATGACACAGTCAAGACTACCTCCAAATGATATCTGAATGCTGACATAAACAAGAACATTGTCCAAACACTGTTACCAAAATCACGAACATTCCCTATCCTAGCTGACAGGAGAGCTGCTGCTTTACTAATTATAGCTTAAGCTTGGCTTCATTCCTCCTGTTACTTAGATGAGATTTCATAAAGATAATAACATTAGGCCTGTTTTAAATCCCTTGTACTGAGTGGCTACACAGCTCCCTGTGGTATGTGTTTGCCCTTGTTGCAATGAGTCAATAAACTTCACTTTATTTAACTAAAGACATATTCCAGGGGGTCTTTGGAAGCCATTGAAAGCTCCCAATAATGTAAAAGTAATATGTAGAGAGCTATATAAGAATAGTCAAATAGCCTGTATTAAATATTTAACTTGCAATACACATATTTATTTCCATGCCTTCACTCTTAGAGTTAACCGAATGATTTATAATGGAGTAAGCATTTGGGGCACAACTGTGATGAATCAAGTCTTCTCTGACCAGTGGATTTATATCTCTCAGAACAGAAATGATAAATGACTGAAAGTCAAGAAATAAGATGAATAGGGCACTGTAAACAGCAGTTTTCAAGACCACACAAAAGACCTGGTGACGAACAGTTGCCTGGCTTAGTGCAATCCCCTGAAACCCCCACCCCAAGCTGTTGAGGTGTTTGGTGGGCAGGAACTAAGCTGCCTGGGGTAGAACATAGACCATGCCCCTCTGGGCGGCTGGTCCTTCTCACTGTCTTGTGAGGGGACCTCCTACCTGGGAGCTTGTTCTCTGGGGGATACTTGGCCCAAAATGGCTACAATAAAGTGCTTCCATCCCACAGGCCTGGTTACAAGATCCTCACATAGGGGTAGAGAGCCATAACCCCACTTCCCTTCCCAACATCTGGGTTTGTTACTATTTTGCACTCTTAACACCTGCCAATAAACATTGTCTACATGAAGGGGGAGGAAAAGGAGCAGAAGCAGACTGGTGTACAAGGTGAGACCTGAGAATTTGGGCAGAGGTGCTGGGAAAGAAGTAACTATACAGGTGGTATAATTTGCAAAGCTTTGAGCAACATCCTGCTTCACTGTGTATGCCTTTACATGAACAACATATGTTTTCTTCTCTATTGCAGAATGTGTTATTCACTTGTTTAAATTTCATCTGATTTAGTTTAATGGTACATGGACTTTTTTTAGTCTTTTCATCTCTTTAAGGCACTATCACCAAAGTCTAAGATTTAAGTCTTAATTTGTCCCCCCCCCAAATTTCAGAATTACCTACATTAAATATTCCTATGTGAAGTATCTTAAATCATCAGGAAATCCAATCTATGATGTTGTATTTAATCTGAGACTATCAGAGCACTGCAGCAAAGGTATCCCATGCTACAGAGAAACTCAGAATCTGAGAGGTACCAAGTCTAATCAAACAGACATAGTGAAGATTATACTGTTCTAATTTGTAAACTCCAAATGGCAGTCAGTTGTTTATTATTTTTACTTTTCACAAAGGCAGAATAAAATGCTAAATAAAACCATGAATTAAGAGGCAGTATACTTTGGAAATTAAGAGCACCAACTAAATTCAGACAGACTTGGGTTTGAAACTTGGTTCTATTACTTCTCTCTGGGTGACCCTAAGGAAATTATCTGACCTCTCAAAAATTGTTTTTCTCAGTAAAATGAGGGGGGATAGTAGTATCCACACAATAGAATTCTTATTAAGTAAACTATCATGATGCCTATAAAATATTCAGGTCAGTGCCTGGTACATAGTAAGTGTTATGATTGCTACAGTGTTTTTAATAACCTGTAGTCATGTTGGAGAAGACTCTTGAGAGTCCCTTGGCCTGCAAGGAGATCCAACCAGTCCATTCTGAAGATCAGCCCTGGGATTTCTTTTGGAAGGAATGATGCTAAAGCTGAAACTCCAGTACTTTGGCCACATCATCCGAAGAGTTGACTCATTGGAAGACTCTGATGCTGGGAGGGATTGGGGGCAGGAGGAGAAAGGGATGACAGAGGATGAGATGGCTGGATAGCATCATGGACTCGATGGACGTGAGTCTGAGTGAACTCCGGGAGTTGGTGATGGACAGGGAGGCCTGGCATGCTGTGCTTCATGAGGTCGCAGAGAGTTGGACACTACTGAGTGACTGAACTGAACTGAACTGAGTCAACCAAGTACAGAAATCCTCATGCTGGAATAAAGTGTGAAGTCTCATATTGTTTTAGCTTTGTGGAGAAACATATTTTAAAATATTTTTTAATATTAGGTCTGAACTCTGATTAGAGAGTTTAATGAATCCAACACTTACCCAATAAATATTATGCCCTTGTTTGGTGTTGGGCACAGTATCTGGGCATGTGAAGGGGTAGAAAAGAAAGCCAAATAGATATGATTTAGACACAGATGTGTTCAAAATCAACAATTAAACATGGCTGACTTTGATAAGTGTTATAATCAATTTCCAATAATGTTATCCTAGTAAAAGGGCAATTCATTGATGAATCAGTCTGGGAAGCATCGTGGAGTGATTTTGAAACAAGCAAGGGATTTCCTCAAGCAGAGACTGGGATTGAGAGTCTAGAAGATCAAGCTGGGTAGACAGAAGAATATAAACAAACAATCAGAGGTGGGAGGTGACAGAGGATGTTGAAGGAATTGGGTGTAGAATGGTGAATGAGCTGGGTAGGTGGCGACTGGCTAAGGAACTCATGAAGTCTCCAACATGGAGGCCCCTTGTTTGCCCTGTTAAAGAGTTCCTATCTTGTCTTATTCAGCTCAGACCACTGCAACAAAATAACACAGACATAATGAACTAAACAACAGGAATTTATTTCCCACAGGATGATGGGAAATCCAAGATCAAGTGCTGACCAACTCCATTCCCTGGTGAGGGCCTTATTGCTGGCTTCAGTTCAAATCAGTTCAGTTGCTCAGTTGTACCTATTTACGACCCCATGGACCACAGCACGCCAGGCCCCCCTGTCCACCACCAACTCCCAGAGTCTACCCAGACTCATGCCCATTGAGTCAGTGATGCCATGCAGATGGCCAGCTTCTTGCTTTGTCCTTATATGGCAGAGAGAGAGAGAGAGAGAATACTTTGATATTTCTTCCTCTTTTTAAAAGGGCACTAATCACATGACAAAGACCTCAACCTCATCGTCTCATCTAAATCATTTTACTTCCCAAAGTCCCTACCTCCAAATACCATCACATTAGAGGTTGGGAATTCAATATGTAAATTTGAGGGAGGGGGATGCAAACATTCAGTACATAACAGATCTTAACTTGTACTCAGAGAGAACTGACATTTTCCGAAAAGGCAAATACAATTAATAGATTGAGGCTTTAGAAGTTAAATCTGCTGTGAATAGGTGTATAAATTGGAAAGCAATATAGAAACCAATTAAAATATTGCTGCAATAGTCCAATCTAGAGGTGCAGTATTTCATCCCACCCACAACAATATCAGTTGTTAGATATATCATTTTTATGTGCCTCTAAGGAAAAGACAAAACTGCCTTTGAACTCTGATGCAATATTTTCTTGTGTAGAATTTTCACTTTATATTTCTTGAAAGAACTACTTAACAGATTTTCAGGTATCATTCTTTTGTGTGTCACTCTTTGCACATACATAGAAGGAAAATATGAGAAAAATACATTAGCTAAGATTTTTTTTTAAACTAATTCACATTCACAGTCCATTTCTTCTGAATCATTGTTTCATTCAGATGTTATGGTATGTAGTATTTCAAAGTTTATCAATGTATATACAGATCTGGTGATGATTTTGATTAAGTAATCACATTTTATAGTCTCTCTTGTCACTTTTTTTTTCATTTAGCATACTATGGACATTTTTCCAGGTGATTAACTATAGTTCCATGCCATCATCTTAACTCATTCAAAAACTGTATTGAGCATCTAGACCTTCTACTAGGAACTAGGGAACTGCTAGTGAGCAGAAGCACATGGAGTGTAATTCTCTCACAGAGCGTGATCAGTTTAAACAATTCCCTAATGACAAACATCTTGCTTATTTTCATATTTGCTCTCTTTTTTTCTATCACAATCAATACAATAATAAATATCCTTGTTAGATGATCTCTTTATAAGTTCCTAGAAGTGTAATGTCTGGGTCAAGGAGCTTATACATATTTAACATTTTGATACATATTGTCAATGTACCCTCCAGAAACTAGCATCAGTTTATATTCCTATCAACAGTCTCATCATGTGCCTATTTCCCCACATCTCTTCCACCACTGGGTTTTATCACTTTTTCAGTTTGACTAATCAAGAAAGTAAAAAGTGAAACTGAAAGTATTAGTCACTCAGTTATGTCCAATTCTTTGTGACCTCATGGACTGTAGCCCCCCCAGGTTCCTCTGTCCTTGGGATTTCCCTGGCAAGAATACTGGAGTGAGTTGCCATTTCCTTCTCCAGGGGACCTTCCCAATCCAGGGATTGAACCTGGGTCTCCTTCATTGCAGGCAGATGTTTTAGCACTTGAGCCACCAGGGAACCAAGGAGATAAAATTGATATTTTATTGTTTTAAGTTGCATGTCTTAATTACTGGCATGGTTGAATATATTTTGATGTTTATTAACCATGTATAAGTAATATTTATTATTTATAGATATAAACATAAAGCATATATATCTATAAGTAATAAATATTACATATACATGGTTAATAAACATCAAAATATATCCAACCATGCATATACTTTTATGTTTCGGAGAAGGCAATGGCACCCCACTCCAGTACTCTTGCCTGGAAAATCCCATGGACAGAGGAGCCTAGTAGGGTCCAGTCCATAGTGTCGCTAAGAGTCGGGCACAACTGAATGACTTCATTTTCACTTTTCACTTTCATGCATTGGAGAAGAAATGGTAAACCACTCCAGTGTTCTTGCCTGGAGAATCCCAGGGACAGAGGAGCCTAGTGGGCTGCCGTCTATGGGGTCGCACAGAGTCGGACATGACTGAAGCGACTCAGCAGCAGCACCAGCATACTTTATGTTTATTAGCTATATGTGTATGTAGTGTGTGTGTATGTATACCCACACTTACACATAATGGTTTTTATCCTTGGCCCACTTTTATATTGATATATTGTATTCAAATGATTTTAAAATAATTGTTTCCCTCTCTGAACTACAGAGTTACTATCTTAGAAATGTACGGAAATTCAAAAACACAATCCCTACTTGTAATTGGCACTTTATAACAGCATAGTCTTCCATAATAAAGTTTGATTTATTAACTCATCTGTGAAAATGTCTATGTGATATTATATTCAGAGCAGAATGCCTACTATTATTTTTAACTATTCAAATCTACTTTAATAAATCTAAAGACATCTTATGCAAACACCAAAACAGGATGTTCAGTTTCCATAGAAACAGAAGCTAATATTATTAAAAAGGAAGAAGCCAGACTGAAACCTTTCCCCTCAGGGATCCTCATTTGCAACCAATTTCTTGAATAAATCACATATGTGAATTATACCACCTGAAACTAGTTAACATTACTGATGCTTAATAAAGACTTCACTAGGCATCTGATCATTGTGAGGGGAAGGTTGATATAAACTGCATTGCCTACTAACTAATTCAGATTTTTATTTTAAATTGTAATGTAAAAGTAAAACCCATTTCACTTGATTTCCTAAGAAGAGCTGTTCATTTCCATACTGAAACTGAAATGAGAACAATAGTGTAGGTGTAGGATTTCTTTTTCAATTTTGAAAATTCTGATTGTAAAACAAACTTTCTATTGAATCAATTTACCTATTGGCTTGGTATCTCAATGGAAAAGATTCCTTAAGAAAACCGTCTTAAAGAAAACAAATGTTTGGTGCAAAAGTGCAAAAACCCTTCTTGGAAGAATATGAAATAATTATATGACTCAGACCATCAAAGTTTATAATTACCATTTGGAAATTGATTCATGTTAATGTATGGCAAAAACAAATACAATATTGTAAAGTAATTAACCTCCAATTAAAATAAATAAATTTATATTTTAAAAAAAGAAAGAAAATCACCCATCTGAAAGAAGCTCCCTCTAAGTCTAAATCACCCAGAATGATGTGTCATATATGTTATTATATGTCATATATGTTATTATATGTCATATATGTTATCAAGCTTTACAAACAGTCTGCAATTCAGTTTTTCATCTGAAAGTTCCTTTGAAAGCTGTTACCTATTCCATATATTCTATGTCATATTTGCCTTTGAAAATCTCCACTTACTACTGGCAGTAACTCTTGGTGTAAATTAATGTTCTGCTTTTATAAGGTAGAATGCAAATTTATTCATAAGAGGAGGCAATTTACCGTCCAAGAAATGATAGGCTATCACAAAAAGATTACGAACTTGAAATAATTTTTGTGCTCATGATAATCACACCATCACTTGAAAAAAAAAAAACATAAACATGTGGCCACATTACTGACTAATAGTAGTATCACTATAGAGATAAGGAAGTCAGGCTTACCCAAGCCTGACAGCTAAAAAGTGTAAGAGCTGGAACTCAAACTCATACCCTGAGTCTCTAAATCACAGTAAGTTTCCATGGAATCACACTCCCACCTATGAATAGAAAGTCCTTTTAGCAATTACCTTTTTACAGAAATGGAGTAATCTGCCCTTCAGAGTAGCAACGATGTCCTTCACATGCAGGTTGAGAAATCACCGTGGAGGCAGCATGTCCTGTAACCTGCTGCTGCTGTTTCGTCATCCTGGCTTCTCACCTGGTTGGTGGTAGAGGTGGAGATGGTCATGGTGCCATGAAGATCAGACCTTCAAAACTCTGCTTGATCAGACCTCTGACCTCACTGCACTCCACTCTCCCCTGTGTTCACTACACTCCAGAATGATTGGTTTCTTTCCCTTTGGATTTTTTTCTATACCAGACACAAGGGAATTAATATAAAGAGATATCTGAAAGTGTTCCTTCTTTCAACATTACAGTGGAGTTAACAGATTGGTCTTTGACATGAGATTGCCTGGGTTAAAATCTTGAATTTGCCATTAACCAGTTCTGTGGCTTCAGGTCAAATTAAATGCATTCAACCACTAACCTCTCTGTGCCTGTTTCCTTATCTGTAAACTGCTAGGGCCTACCAAGTGGGCTTGTTATAAGGATTACACGAGATAATTCATGCAAAGCTGTATCTGATAATAAGGACTATCTAAATGATCACTTAAAAATACATTATTTTTTAACAGTCAAAACACCTAATGTAACTGGTCAGTATAAAATTAATCAATATGGGGAGAAATCAGAGTGTCTGTTCAGGGAAGGACTTGAGTTAGTCTCTACCAGAGGGGTTGGACTTGGCAAGGAGGAAGGAAAGGGCAAGGTCAAGAAAGGGGGGCAGTCTAAGAAGGGATGAAAAAGTGAGGGTAGCAGCAGGAAGGCACACAGGGTGGTGGAGAGGATGAACTGGGCTGATGAACGCCACAGACTCCTGCAAACAGACTGTATGGAATAAGGCTACAGGGGCAAGACAGGACCAAGCGAAAGAAGATTCTGAATTCCAAGGTAAGAATTTGAGAATTAATTCAGTCGCTTTACTAGGGAAGAGACATAAATTCAGGGAAATTGGCCTAATAGGGAAATAAGCTTGTGCTGTGCTTTGTCGTTCAGTCATGTCCGACTCACTGCAACGTCATGGACTGTAGCCCACCAGGGTCCTCTGTCCATGGGGATTCTCCAGGCAAGAATACTGAAGTGAGCTGCCATGCCCTCCTTCA
The DNA here is from genome assembly GCF_016772045.2 of Ovis aries. NCBI lineage: Eukaryota > Metazoa > Chordata > Mammalia > Artiodactyla > Bovidae > Ovis > Ovis aries. Next base: position 56,189,001 of record NC_056061.1, read on the forward strand.
GGGGATCTTCCCAACCCAGGGATCAAACCCAGGTTTCCCACGTTGCAGGCCAATTCTTTACCATCTGAGCCACTCTTCCTGAATGCCTTCAAGAAAAACTGTTCAGAGCACTCTTGGAAGAGTTCCTATTTAGTGGCTGTCAATGTACCTGGAATTGTCTATACACTGCCTCATTTCGTTTCAGCAGCAACTCTGCAGGATACGTATAGTTTGCACATTCTCTGCAGAAGTCTGGAGAAGGTTAAGAAAACGTCTGAGACCACAGGGCTGTAGGAGAACCAGGACCTAAAGTTAGTTCTTTGTGTCTGTAGATCCCATTCCTTCTACTATTCTATTCTGGTTAAATAGGTCTTTTTTAAACTTTGGTCTCCTTTATTTTGTTTTATTTTCTGGTTTTGGATTTTTTAATGAATGGCCAATGAGGAAAGCAACAGAAGTTAAGAGAAATAAGCAAGGTCATAAAAGGAATATTCTCCATGTCACTAAATGGATGAACAGAAGCCATTATGGGAACAGTTAGAAAGTAACATTTCTCTGCCTATTAAATAGCCATTTCAGTTCAGTTCAGTTCAATCACTCAGTCGTGTCCGACTCTTTGCGATCCCATGAACTGCAGCACACCAGGCCTCCTTGTCCATCACCAACTCCCGGAGTTCACTCAGACTCACATCCATCGAGTCAATAATGCCATCCAGCCATCTCATCCTCTGTCGTCCCCTTCTCTCCTGTCCCCAGTCCCTCCCAGCATCGAAGTCTTTTCCAATGAGTCAACTCAGCATGAGGTGGCCAAAGTACTGGAGTTTCAGCTTGAGCATCATTCCTTCCAAAGAAATCTCAGGGTTGATCTCCTTTAGAATGGACTGGTTGGATCTCCTTGCAGTCCAAGGGACTTTCAAGAGTCTTCTCCAACACCACAGTTCAAAAGCATTAATTCTTTGGTGCTCAGCCTTCTTCACAGTCCAACTCTCACATCCATACATGACCACAGGGAAAACCATAGCCTTGACCAGACGGACCTTAGTCGGCAAAGTAATGTCTCTGCTTTTGAATATACTGTCTAAGTTGGTCATAACTTTCCTTCCAAGGAGTAAGCATCTTTTAATTGCATGGCTGCAGTCACCATCTACAGTGATTTTGGAGCCCCCCCCCAAAAAGTCTGACACTGTTTCCCATCTATTTCCCATGAAGTGATGGGACCAGATGCCATGATCTTCGTTTTCTGAATGTTGAGCCTTAAGCCAACTTTTTCACTCTCCTCTTTCACTTTCATCAAGAGGCTTTTTAGCTCCTCTTCACTTTCTGCCATAAGGGTGATGTCATCTGCATATCTGAGGTTATTGATATTTCTCCTGGCAATCTTGATTCCAGCTTGTGTTTCTTCCAGCCCAGGATTTCTCATGATGTACTCTGCGTATAAATTAAATAAGCAGGGTGACAATATACAGCCTTGACGTACTCCTTCTCCTATTTGAAACCAGTCTGTTGTTCCAAGTCCAGTTCTGTTGATTCCTGACCTGCGTACAGATTTCTCAAGAGTCAGGTCAGGTGATCTGGTATTCCAATCTCTTTCAGAATTTTCCACAGTTTATTGTGATCCACACAGTCAAAGGCTTTGGCATAGTCAATAAAGCAGAAATAGATGTTTTTCAGGAACTCTCTTACTTTTTCCATGATCCAGCGGATGTTGGCAATTTGATCTCTGGTTCCTCTGCCTTTTCTAAAACCAACTTGAACATTAGGAAGTTCACGGTTCATGAATTGCTGAAGCTTGGCTTGGAGACTTTTGAGCATTACTTTACTAGCATGTGAGATGAGTGCAATTGTGCAGTAGTTTGAGCATTCTTTGGCATTGCCTTTCTTTGGGATTGGAATGAAAACTGACCTTTTCCATTCCTGTGGCCACTGCTGAGTTTTCCAAATTTGCTGGCATATTGAGTGTGGCACTTTCACAGCATCATCTTTCAGGATTTGAAATAGCTCCACTGGAATTCCATCACCTCCACTAGCTTTGCTCATAGTGATGCTTTCTAAGGCCCACTTGACTTCACATTCCAGGATGTCTGGCTCTAGATGAGTGTTCACACCATCGTGATTATCTTGGTCTTGAAGATCTTTTTTGTACAGTTCTTCTGTGTATTCTTGCCACCTCTTCTTCATATCTTCTGCTTCTGTTAGGTCCATACCATTTCTGTCCTTTATCGAGCCCATTTGTATGAAATGTTCGCTTAGTATCTCTAATTTTCTTGAAGATATCTCTAGTCTTTCCCATTTTGTTGTTTTCCTCTATATTTCTTTGCATTGATCACTGAAGAAGGCTTGCTTATCTCTTCTTGCTATTCTTTGGAACTCTGCATTCAAATGCTTATATCTTTTCTTTTCTCCTTTGCTTTTCACCTTTCTTCTTTTCACAGCTATTTGTAAGGCCTCCCCAGACAGCCATTTTGCTTTTTTGCATTTCTTTTCCATGGGGATGGTCTTGATCCCTGTCTGCTGTACAATGTCAAGAACCTCATTCCATAGTTCATCAGGCACTCTATCTATCAGATCTAGGCCCTTAAATCTATTTCTCACTTCCACTGTATAATCATAAGGGATTTGATTTAGGTCATACCTGAATGGTCTAGCAGTTTTCTGTACTTTCTTCATTTTAAGCCATTTGATAGCTATTAAAATAATAGAAATATTATGAGATTGTTAGATAGGAAGGTTAGTTGCAAACAACAAAACTTATCCTGGCTAGTTTAAGCAGGAAATAATTAAATGATATTAAGTCACTCACTATTTCTGCTCTATTGACTATGCCAAAGCCTTTGACTGTGTGGATCGCAATAAACTGGAAAATTCTGAAAAAGATTGGAATACCAGACACCTGACCTGCCTCTTGAGAAACTTATATGCAGGTCAGGAAGCAACAGTTAGAATTGGACATGGAACAACAGACTGGTTCCAAATAGGAAAAAGAGTATGGCAAGGCTGAATATTGTCACCCTGCTTATTTAACTTATATGCAGAGTACATCATGAGAAACGCTGGGCTGGAAGAAGCACAAGCTGGAATGAAGATTGCCAGGAGAAATATCAATAACCTCAGATATGCAGATGACACCACCCTTATGGCAGAAAATGAAGAGGAGCTAAAAAGCCTCTTGATGAAAGTGAAAGAGGAGAGTGAAAAAGTTGGCTTAAGGCTCAACATTCAGAAAACGAAGATCATGGCATCTGGTCCCATCACTTCATGGGAAATAGATGGGGAAACAGTGGAAACAGTGTCAGACTTTTTTGGGGGGGCTCCAAAATCACTGCAGATGGTGACAGCAGCCATGCAATTGAAAGATGCTTACTCCTTGGAAGGAAAGTTATGACCAACCTAGATAGCATATTCAAAAGCAGAGACATTACTTTGCCAACAGAGGTCCATCTAGTCAAGGCTATGGTTTTTCCAAGTTCATGTATGGATGTGAGAGTTGGACTGTGAAGAAGGCTGAGCACCGAAGAATTGATGCTTTTGAACTGTGGTGTTGGAGAAGACTCTCGAGAGTCCCTTGGACTGCAAGGAGATCCAAACAGTCCATCCTAAAGGAAATCAGTCCTGGGTGTTCATTGGAAGGACTGATGCTAAAGCTGAAACGCCAATACTTTGGCCACCTCATGAGAAGAGGTGACTCATTGGAAAAGACTCTGATGCTGGGAGGGATTGAGGGCAAGAGGAGAAGGTGATGACAGAGAATGAGATGGCTGGATGGCATCACTGACTCGATGGATATGAGTTTGAGTGCACTCCGGGAGTTGGTGATGGACAAGGAGGCCTGGCCTGCTGTGATTCATGGGCTCGCCAAGAGTGAACTGAACTGAACTGAAGTCACTCACAGAAAGCCCAGATGGGCTAAAGGACCAAGCATCCTGATACCCAACCACACGTACAGAAGCAAGCATGAACTAGCTCCCTCCTGATACACAGACAATGCTTGGGACCAGGTGAACCCCACGCCTTCCACACCACACTAACCAGACATGTTTCCTGCATGGGAAAGCCTTTTCACACTGCTGACTTCCAAATCCCAGCCTTGATGAGTGTGGTCTGATTAGTGGAGCTTAATTCCCGTGCCTGTACCAAGCTGCAAAGGAATCTAGGTTTGGGAGTTTCTTATGGCTTTTTTTTGTTTTAATCTTTAGCAGCCAAAACTCATAAAGTGAGAGATTCCCAAAGTATATGTTTGGGGGCAGTCACAAATAATAAATGTCCATTCTTATTAGGCAAAGGTGTTTTGGAAAGTTAAGAATCCATCTGCATGTGTCTAGCACTCTTCAGGGAAAAGTTGTGCTAATGGACATGAGTATTTAGTTCTGCTTGACAGGTTCAATGTTTTATTCAAGAAAGAGAAGTGTGACTCATCAAATGTAATGAAAATATCCATGAAGGCTATTGAGCTCCCTTGGGTATGATTCATACCCACCAAGAAATCATTGATGACCATTAAATTTCCCTAGTAAATTTATCTGCTGGAAAAAGGTTGAGCTTCCTAACTACAAAGAAGAATATTTGGGTCTCTTCCACAGTTATGTTTGATTGTTGGTGTTAAATTCAGTTGTTGGCAAAGTCCAGGCATTGCACTTGGCACTGAAAATCCAATGGTATCTAATCCCATCTTTGCCCTTGAGGAGCTCACAAGCTGATGATGAAAACAAGTATGTGAATGAATAGTTACAGAATGATGTGATAACTGCAGATCAGGCAAAATGAAAGCAGCAGTGAAAAGGGTCACTGACCCCCCAGCCCCTCCCACATAAGGGGAAACGTCATCAGGATCACAGCCCAAGTAGAGGCTTCACAAGGAAGAGTCAATCAGATGAGGAGGGGCAGGAGAGGGACATGTCAGGTTGAGGAAAGGCACAAAAGGAAGGAGCACAAACTAATTCATCCATGCAACAAATATTTACTGAGTGAGCACAATGTGTGCCAAGCACAGAGACAGAGTGTAGGAGATGGGATGGGGAAGGGGCATGGAGGGGGCAGGACAGGAAACAGCAATGACGCTGAAAGGGTGCATGAAATTCACCAAACATCGGTGTGAACACCAAGTTCAGAAGCTTAGTATGGATGGGTGGATTCAGCTTCTAAAGTGTCTTCTCCATGAGCCTAAACAGATGACTTCCCACCTCACACTGTGACTTAAGTCATTGTGCTCACATTAGCAGATAGCTCACGTAACCTGTGTGACTTGGGTGGGTATTGCTATCTGTGTTTTCTTTCTATCTTTTGGCATCAGGTTTGGTCTCTGTGAGAGTGTGAGAATGAAGAAGGCAAAACCCCACCTGCTGCTGCTGATGCTGTAGTAGATATCAAAGATGGGCATTTAAAAAAGGTTTCTTGGAAAAGAAAAGTCTCCTGGGACCACCTGAGACACACCTGAGACTTCTGAAAACAGGAGCAATAATTATGCATTGGTATTTGTATAAATATAATGGGAGAGTCAGAGGACAGAAGCAAATTTTATATCCTTAAGAGAGGGAGAGGGAGAAAAGCACACAGGTATAATAGTGAACCTTTAAAAAAGGAAGGAAGTCACATATTTGTGTATTCTAAACAGTTTGTCTAGATGCAACCTGCCATCATAAAACGCATCACCTGCCAGCTGTACTCAACAGGGAGCAGGGTCCCATTACACAATGCCTGAAATTTTATATGTTCTGGCCTGTCATGCAGAGCTCAGAAAAGACTCTTCTTGCTGGATCTGTTTTTCCATATTAAAACCTTATGGCTTTGGAAAAAGTAAGAGACAGAGAGGAAAGAGAAGATATACATCAGGAACGTTAAGTGAAGTATAGATCCACTGTGTAGTCATGACAAGATAGATGATCTCTGCAGTTTCTAAGGGCAGGGCCAAAAGCAGGGTCTCATATAAAAAATCCTTTACACTTGACTGGCCTGTGAAGAGTTGCTCTAAACTCAGGGGGAAATAAGAGAATGATGTCAGTGCTTATAGGCATGGGCTACTAGAAGCGGAAAGGGGAAAAGAATTGAGGGATAAAGCTTCCTGGTGACTCAAAGAATCCACAATCCACCTGCCAAGTCAAGAGATGCAGGTTCAAACCCTGGTCTGGGCAAAGACCCAGCACAGCCAAAAATAAATAAATAAATAAGAATCATGAGGCAAGCTGGCAAAGCACTCAGAATGTCACCTGTGGTCACCTAGAGTCTGACTCACTGCATTTTCTGTCCTGATGCTCCATTGTCACTTTGGCTCAGGAGTGGATGAGTTCTCGATAGAAGAATTCACAGGAGGCTTCTTTGTAAATCAGGTTGCTGATGCATCACTTGACCATGAGGACTCATCTTATTAAATGATGACAGCCTCGTCCTCTGCGCTGCACAATTTCCCAGAGAGGTAATTTTAGCCATGAATCGAAATCAGTTATTATTGGGGCCTTAAAGATGATGAGGTCAGGAAAAAAGGAACTCTAAGATCTTCTAGCATCAGTTCTCAAAATTTTAATGCCGTAACACGTATCATGTCTGACAGTTATATGCACAAAAAAGTCTCCTGAATGAAGCCAGTCATCAACACAAAATAGGTCCTCAGTAAGATGATGTGTTTATAAAACAGAAATTTCTAGGTGTCCATGATCTATTCTCTACAATCATTCACAGTAAAAGTAGTCTATTCAGGCATGGCTAAACTACATTTCCTTGCAGAGAGTGTGGCCATGTGACTGAGTTCCCACCAGTGGAATGTAGGGGAGACGATCTGGGCCTCTTCAGGTCCAGAGAGTGAGCATGCACCCCTAATGCCCCCTGAAGCACCTCCTTCCAACTGGCCAGAGTCCAGTGATCCAATTCTGACAACTAACAATGTGCTGATGTCTCCGAGGAAAGGGTAGAGCCTTGATATGAAAGGAACAGGAGTTTCTATATCCCCTGTGGGATAGAACTGCCCACAGTCTGGAATGCTGGCTTGACATGATGCCTGAGGGAGAAATAAACCTCTCTCCTTAAGGCCTGAATTTTGGAGTCTATTAGAAAAGCTTTTCCTCTAACTGCTAATAATGATCAATAAAACCAAGCTTTCAAAAAGTCTTGTTTTTGAGAAACAGCTTAACTCTTAAGGCTAAATGCTACTGTTATTCATAATGCTCACATGCCTTCCTCCGGCACTGCCTCTCTGCCCATCTCCATTCCTCAGCTTTCCTGGGTTTTCGGCCCCAAGTCATTGGAGCCAGCCTGGACACCAGGCTTCTCTTCCTCCCAACAGGTACCATTCTCACTTGAGGCTGCTGCCTCACCACAGAGTCCTGGGACCAAGCCGCCATAATGCTTGGTTTCCTAGCTGTCTCCCTGCTCCCGCTTCTATCCTTCTTATACAGTCTGTCCTCCACACAGAAGCCAGAGAAGCCCTTTCAGAACACAAGTAGGATGACACCCTTCCTTTCTCAACTGAGAAGTCCTAAGTCTGAAACTCTTGGGAAAATCATTAGGGAATTAATTAGCAATAGATTGCTAGGTATGTAAGCACTTAAAGTATGAATTAGATTTTAACAAAAAAAAAATTTAGTAGACTGATATGCAATTATAACACATTTTCTCTTACAAGTCTATTCTGATGGCCGCCAAGTAATATTTTTCCCCAAAGTGCTCCCCACATACTTTAGGATAACGTCCAAACTGTTTAGCCAAAAGTTCTGATATGGCCTTAATCTTCCTTTTCTTTCTTGAACTGACTACTCCCTTACATAAGACTTCTGCTGCATGTTGCCATAAGCAGGAGAAAGGAAGGAAGGAAAGAAAGAAGAAAGAGAGGGAATTTGGGAGGGAAGAAGGGAGCAGATGAAAGAAAGAATCAGTAAAGAGAGAAACAGATCTATTTAATCTGGCATGAAAATATATTCGAGACGTACCATTAAATTTAAAAATCTCGTGGAATGATATATTCAGTATGATTCAAAGATATGAAAATCTCATCTTAATCTATGTGTACATATATGAATGCTATTGCATAGAGAAAAATAGTAAATGCAATTTCACAAAACTGTTACATTTGGGGAGAGGACTGGGATTGATAGGGGCTGGGATAAAAGGAAGGCTACTCTTTAGATTCCAGACTCATTCAACATGTATTAAGAGACTCTTTCTGTTTTAGGCTCTGGACTAAAATCCATATTATAAGCAGTTATTCAAATCTACATGGAAAAGCTGCTATTAAAAAGAAACACTTTCCTCAATAAAGTGAAGAAAATAATTTTTTAAATAACCAAGTTTCTATAAAATTTGAAGTTCAATACAATACGTGTTGATTTTAGATCCCTTCTTAAACAGATTTTTTTATTCCTACAAAATGTAATTTAAATTTGTTTAGCAATTAGTGTTTAGCTGTCCTACTGGGATTAATGTTTTCTCTCTCATTTCCTTTGCCCTGAAAACAAGTGCTTTTAAAAGTCTGGTGCCTGTTGATGAACAGCAATGGGACTTAATTACATCACCTACAAAAGTGCTATTGTAAGGATTACATGAGGTAAATTGTAAAAGTTGTTTGACCGCTGGAACAGAGTGGGAAGTCACGAAATAATGGGCGCGCTACCACTTTCCACTGACATAGTGTCTGAACTGGACAAGGATATTCTTTCCTCCAGGTGCATGGATTTATAAAATATAGAGGGAATCATTTGGCTATTTTCAAAGAACACTTTAAAGTTTTTGAGAAAGCTATTACTGTCAGAGTATTCAGAAAAAGAAATGCAGAAACAATTTTATATTGGAAACTCTCTAAATAATTCAGGAGCTAAGTATAAAACACCACTTTTGTTTTGCTTCTTTGTGTTACTGAATCTCCAAGACCTACCTGGAAGCTTGGAACAAACTTCCAAGAGAAAGAGAAATCAGATTTAATTTTCCTATCTATAACAGACTACAGTTAAATACTATATATATATGCACAAGATTTGTTTTAGAACTGGCAGCAATTCTGCTCTGCACAATAGCACCGTATTTTTAAATATACTTTGATCATGGGTGATTATTGAGGCTTCCTTGTTTTAAGATGAAGCATCCTAGAAGGAAAATCTTCATTATCATATGCTCAAAGTAAATTCAAATCAGGACTACCATGTTTTTTGGAAGGTTATAAGAAGAAAGTTCCACAAAAAATGTTGTGAAGTTGAGATTTGCTTTCAAATTTTGAATCATTAGGGGATAAGTCTATAAAAAGAAGAAATCCTAATGCAATGTACTTTACCAAGATGCCTGCCTGCCTGCCTGCCTGTTTCTGCAGTTGTTTAGGACTCTTTTCAACTATATAGGCTATAGTCCACCAAGCTCTTCTGTCCATGGAGAGTCTCCAGGCGAGAATGCTGGAGTGGATTGCTGTGGCCTCCTCCAGGGATCTTTCCAGTCCAGGGAGCGAATCTGCTTCTCTTATGTCTCCCTCATTGACAGGCAGGCTCTTCACCACTAGCATCACCTGGAAAGCACTGACCGAGATGAAGATCAGGTTTAATTTTTTTCAAAATATTAAGTACAGACCACATGCCCAACACTGTGCTAGGGTCACTGAAATTCAAAGAAAGCCCACAATTCCCTGCTCTTTGAAAGACTATAATCTAATCAGGAAGACAAGTCACACTCACATGACATAAAGAATTACACAATGTAGAGTTCAGTGCAAAAGCCATGAGGCATGCACTTAATCCTACAGACAGCTGGAAAGAGGACAAGATCGGAACTGTGAATATCTGCATTAAAAGATTTTATTCTTCATATTAAGATAGGATTGAAAGTGAAAGTGAAGTCACTCAGTTGTGTCCAACTCTTTGCGACACCATGGACTGTAGTCCACCAGGCTCCTCTGTCCATGGAATTTTCCAGGCAAGAGTACTGGAGTGGGTTGCCATTTCCTTCTCCAGGAGATCTTTCCAACCCAGGGATTGAACCTGGGTCTCCCGCATTGCAGGCAGATGCTTTACCGTCTGAGCCACCAGGGAAGATTTAAGATAGGATTAATTCCTTTAAAATAAATCCATTGGAACATCTATTTTTGAATGACTGCTAGTTTTTCTGGCAAGCAGTTTGAGTACCACATTCTGAACTCCTGGTGTACTGAGTCACTCTGTTCCTTTAAGGTGCTTTGCTTGCCCATTCCAGATGGTACAGCTTGAACATCTTTTATTTGTTTAAGTATCTATGTCAGAGATATTTATATATGGTTTGAGATGTTTCTGTTTAATACTAATCAATATTAACAATAATTTATTAGATTTTTAACAAGTCAGCAAAATATGTAGTCTGATAACCAACATCTGATGCAGGTGTGTTTCCAGGTCTTATTTTACAGCTGATATAGAAAATATGCCTTCTTTTACTAACTGAGAGTCATTGTGTTGGAGAAAGAGTATAGGCTTTTAAATTATGAAAAAACTTATGTTTGAATCTTTCTGATGTATCTGACCTTGGACAAATCACTTATTTTCTCTGACATTTTCCTTTTCTTCAATAAATGATGCTTGAGACAACTAGATATTACATGCAAAAGAATATATTTAGACTCTATTCCACACCATTGAAAAATAGCTTAAAATGGGTCACAGACCTAAATGCATAAGCAAAAGCTATCAGTTTCTTAGAATGAAACACAGGAGCAAATCCTTGTGACCTTGGGTTAGGTAATGACTCTTAGATATGACACCAAAAACACAAATGGCAAAGAAAAAAAATAGACAAATTGAACCTTATCAAAATGTAAAACTGTTGTGCATTAAAATATACCATCAAGAAGTGAAAAGGCAACCCACAGAATGGGAGGAAATATTTACAAATCATATATATCTATCTATCTGACAAAGGACTTGTGTCCAAAATATGTAAAGAAATCTTAAATCTCCATAATGAGAAGACAGATAACCCATTCTTTTTGGAGTGAAGGGTTTGAACAGACATTTTTACTAACACATGCAAATGGCCAACATACACACAGAAAGATGCTCAACACCATTAGTCATCTGGAAAAGGTAAATCAAAACCATAATGATATACCACTTCACACTTAGCAGGATGACGAAAATTTAAAAACATAATAACAAACATTGGCAAGGATATAGAGGAACTGGAACCTTCAAACATTGCTGGTGAAAATATAAAATGGTAGTCACTTTGGGAAAACAGATTGGCAATTCTTCAAAATGCTAAACCCAGAGTTACCATATGACCCAGTAGCTTCACTTCTATGTACAGTACACGTCCAAGAGAAATGAAAACACGTCCACACAAAAACTTGTTACATGAATGTTCACAGCAGCAATATTCACAATGGTAGAAAAGTGAATGAAATCAGCCTAAATGGCCACCAACCGATGAATGGATAAACAAGTGCTGAGTCACTTCAGTCACGTCCAACTCTTTGCGACCCCATGGACTGTCACCTGCCAGGCACCTCTGTCCGCGGGATTCTCCAGGCAAGAATACTGGAGCGGATTGCTGGGCCCTGCTCCTGGGGACCTTCCTGACTGAGGGCTTGAATCCTCATCTCATATGTCTCCTGCACTGGCAGGCAGGTTCTTTACAACTAGCACTACCTGGGAGGGAATTGGATAAACAAAATGTGGTATAATCTTCATGATGGAATATTTTTTGGCAATTTAAAATAGAAGTGCTTGTACATACATCATGGATGAACCTTGAAAACACTATGCTAAATGAAAAAAAAAAGCCAGTTTAAAGGATCACATATTGTGTGAGCACATTTTGTGAAATGTCCAGCACAAGCAAATGCATACAGACAGGAAATAGATCAGCAGTTGTTAGAAACTAGGGGGAAGAAGGAATTGAGAGTGACCACCAATGGGTATGAGGTTACTTTTTGTTTTTTTTTTTAATTAAAATTTTATTTTTACTTTATTTTACTTTACAATACTGTGTTGGTTTTGCCATACATTGACATGAATCCACCACGGGTGTACATGCGTTCCCAAATATGAATCCCCTCCCACCTCCCACCCTATATCATCTCTCTGGGTTATTCCCGTGCACCAGCCCCAAGCATGCAGTATCCTGCATTGAACATAGACTTGCGATTCATTTCTTACATGATAGTATACATGTTTCAATGCCATTCTCCCAAATCATCCCACCTTCTCCCTCTCCCTCTGAGTCCAAAAGTCCGCTCTACACATCTGTGTCTCTTTTGCTGTCTCGCATACAGGGTCATCACTGCCATCTTTCTAAATTCCATATATATGTGTTAGTATACTGTATTGGTGTTTTTCTTTCTGGCTTACTTCACTCTGTATAATCGGCTCCAGTTTCATCCATCTCATTAGAACTGATTCAAATGTATTCTTTTTAATGGCTGAGTAATACTCCATTGTGTATATGTACCACTGCTTTCTTATCCATTCATCTGCTGATGGACATCTAGGTTGTTTCCATCTCCTGGCTATTATAAACAGTGCTGTGATGAACATTGGGGTACATGTGTCTCTTTCTATTCTGGTTTCCTCAGTGTGTATGCCCAGCTGTGGGATTGCTGGGTCATAAGGCAGTTCTATTTGCAATTTTTTAAGGAATCTCCACACTGTTCTCCATAGTGGCTGTACTAGTTTGCATTCCCACCAACAGTGTAGGAGGGTTCCCTTTTCTCCACACCCTCTCCAGCATTTATTGCTTGCTGACTTTTGGATCACAGCCATTCTGACTGGTGTGAAGTGGTACCTCATTGTGGTTTTGATTTGCATTTCTCTAATAATGAGTGATGTTGAGCATCTTTTCATATATTTGTTAGCCATCCATATGTCTTCTTTGGAGAAATGTCTATTTAGTTCTTTGGCCCATTTTTTGATTGGGTCGTTTATTTTTCTGGAATTGAGCTGCATAAGTTGCTTGCATATTTTTGAGATTAGTTGTTTGTCAGTTGCTTCATTTGCTATTAATTTCTCCCATTCAGAAGGCTGTCTTTTCACCTTGCTTATAGTTTCCTTTGTTGTGCAAAAGCTTTTAATTTTAATTAGATCCCATTTGTTTATTTTTGCTTTTATTTCCAGAATTCTGGGAGGTGGCTCATAGAGGATCCTGCTGTGATTTATGTCGGAGAGTGTTTTGCCTATGTTCTCCTCTAGGAGTTTTATAGTTTCTGGTCTTACAAATTCAATGCAATCCCTATCAAGCTACCAGCAATATTTTTCACAGAACTAGAACAAATAATTTCAAGATTTGTATCAAAATACAAAAAATCTCGAATAGCCAAAGCAATCTTGAGAAAGAAGAATGGAACTGGAGGAATCAGCTTGCCTGACTTCAGGCTCTACTACAAAGCCACAGTCATCAAGACAGTATGTTACTGGCACAAAGACAGAAATATAGATCAATGGAACAAAGTAGAAAGCCCAGAGATAAATCCACACACATATGGACACCTTATCTTTGACAAAGGAGGCAAGAATATACAATGGAGTAAAGACAATCTCTTTAACAAGTGGTGCTGGGAAAACTTGTCAACCACTTGTAAAAGAATGAAACTAGATCATTTTCTAACACCGCACACAAAAATAAACTCAAAATGGATTAAAGATCTAAATGTAAGACCAGAAACTATGAAGTTACTTTTTGAAGCAATAAAAATACTCTAAACTTAGATTGTGAGCATGGTTGCAAAATCCTATGGATATACTAAAACTCATTGAACTATACACTTTAAATGGGTGAATTTTATGATATGTGAAATATATTTCAGTAAAGCTGTAAAAAATTAAGGAAATAAAAGAAACAAAGTTGTACACAGATGATTGTTACAAAACACTGTAACAATGTATGTGGTAGTCACTGTGTATTTACCAAATATTTCCCATTCATCCTCTTCTGTAGTATTGAGCACCCTGAATTCTTAGTTGGGTATGGTCACATGACTAGTTCTGGCTAATGAGTTATGAACTATAAAAAACTGTAAAATGTCCAAGCATTTAATTGTCAGCAAGAGAAATAAGCTCATTTCCTTTGCCTTGATATCTAGCAATGTTTGAAATGCTAGCTGTTCAGTAAGACCAGGTGAATAAGTATGAAGCCTACAGCTAATCTGAGAAGGACAGGTAGAGTCAGGAAGGAATAACTTTTGTTGCTTTAAGTCACTAAGCTTCTGATATTGCTGGTTGTGCATGCTAGGTCGCTTCAGTCATGTCTGACTCTGTGAGACCCTATGGACTTGTAGCCTACCAAGCTCCTCTGTCCATGGGATTCTCCAGGCAAGAGTACTGAGTGGGTTGCCATCCCCCCCACAATGTTGCTTATTATCATAGATTAATTCTGCTTTTCCTGGTAGAGATGTAGGTTCTTAGAAGCAAGTTCTTACTCTGATAAGCAACATAAAATATTTTGCATTGGCTGAGGAGATGGTTAGCAGAAGGTAAGAAAAGTTATACTGGATATGCAGTGGTAAGACATTAAGTAAAATTTTTCCCTTGACAACTTGGAAGTCATATTATGTGCACCTAATGATCGTGCATCCCAAGGGGAAGACTGTGTCCTAGTGTTGCTTTGGGCTGCATTTGAAAAAGTATTATAAGAAAGAAAAGAGCTCAGAACAGAACTGGTCAGTTTAGAAGCATAAATAGAAGAAAATAAAATTCAGTAAATATAGAGATTTGTTTAAAACTCAACATTAAAAAAACAAAGCGTCTGACTGCAATGCGGGAGACCTGAGTTCAATCCCTGGGGCAGGAAGATCCCTGGAGAAGGAAATGGCAACCCACTCCAGTATCTTTGCCTGGAGAAGCCCATGGACAGAGGAGCCTGGTAGGCTACAGTCCATAGGGTTGCAAAAAGTCGGACACGACTGAGGGACTTCACTCAACATTCAAAAAACAAAGATCATGGCATCTGGTCCCATCACTTCATGGCAAATAGATGGGGAAACATTAGAAACAGTGAGAGACTTTATTTTGGGGGGCTCCAAAATCACTACAGATGGTGACTACAGCCATGAAATTAAAAGATGCTTGCTCTTTGAAAGAAAAGTATGACCAACCTAGACAGCATATTAAAAAGCAGAGACATTACTTTGCCGACAAAGATCTGTCTAGTAAAGGCTATGGTTTTTCCAGTAGTCATGTGTCAGGAAGCATTTAGCTGGTGGCTTCCTGTGTGCTGTTTTGGATCTGTCAGGAATTCTCTGTTCCTTATTAATTCCTGAATATTCAGGAATTAAGAGGAGAGGCAAGCCTCTCCTGGGGGCTGAGGAATCCAGGCATTTCCTTCGTTAGTTTTTCTTTATGGTGATAAGTACTCTCTTCCTTTTTATGAACCATATGGTAAAAGTGATTATTTACAACCCTCTCTCTTTCATATGGATGACTTCATGTTTCCTTGATAACTTGTAAGTTTTGATTTTATCTCTGCTGAAAATAGCTGCCTCATAAGACAGTATAAACACTCACACTATGCTGAATTAAACACCTTTGCTCCATCAGAGCTTTTGTCCCCATATCTTGCTTTCTCTCTCTCTTTTTCAGGCTGATCCCCTGGAGCACAGAGGCTCTCTGAGTTCATTTTCCTGCTCGGGCTTCTAAGACCCCATGTCAGGGACTTTATTGGCTTTCTACGTAAACCAAGGAATATCAGCCTCTTTCTCTCTCCTTTACTTTCTTATCGGTCGACTCCTGACCGCCAGGTTCCGGTCCATTAAAGGACCTCAACAGTCATGTATGGATGTGAGAGTTGGACTATAAAGAAAGCTGAGCACTGAAGAACTGATGCTTTTGAACTGTGGTGTTGGAGAATACTCGAGAGTCCCATTGACTGCATGGTGATCAAACCAGTCAATTCTAAAGGAAATCAGTCCTGAATATTCATTGGAAAGACTGATGCTGAAGCTGAAACTCCCATACTTTGGCCACCTGATGCAAAGAACTGACTCATTGGAAAAGACCCTGAAGCTGGGAAAGATTGAAGGCAGGAGGAAAGGGGGATGACAAGGGATAAGATGGTGGGATGGCATCACTGACTCAATGGACATGAGTTTGAGCAAGCTCTGGGAGTTGGTGATGGACAGAGAAGCCTGGCGTGCTGTAGTCCATGGGGTTACAAAGAGTCAGATTCGACTGAGTTACTGAACTAAACTGAACTGAGGGATTTGTAGGATTGGAAGAATTGAATATGTCTTAGCCTCAAGCAGTAAAAAATGAAATTGGGAAATGCTTTGAGCTGAAATGTCAGTTTAGATCCAATTTTGTGCCAAGAATAAAATCAAAGTTAAAAATCTCTGAATATATTGAGTTGTTGTTCAGATTAAGATGAGATTCTCTTAATCTTTTGAAATGAACAAAATGGCTTAAGAGAGGCTTCGTAGGTGGCTCCGTGGTAAAGAATCTGCCTGCCAATGCAGGAGACATGGGTTCGATCCCTGAGTCAGGAAGATCTCCTGGAGAAGGAAATGGCAACCCACTCCAGTATTCTTGCCTGGGAAATCCCGTGGACAGAGGAGCCTGGCAGGCCACAGTCCATGAGGTCACAAACAGTTGGCTGAGCATTGAGCACTTAGCACAAATGGCTTAATAAAAAAACTTGAAGATGTGGTGCTCCCTTGTGTATGACAGGTTCAAGTTACCGTATTTAAGGAGAGAGAGAGTGAGAGTGAATAAGGAGACATGTATAAAAGCAGGAAAACAACAACAGCAACAAAAAAAGAAATCTAATGTGTATGTCTAGAGAAGAATTGTGTGTTTTCATGGAACTGATTGGAATAAAATGTAAGTATATATTTTTGAAGGAAAGTCACTGCCAAAGAAGTCACCAGTCTGTGATCATTTAAAAGTTAAAGCAACGTTCAGTTCCTAACCTTCACAGAAAAACAAACTACAAAAGCTACACTACCCCTCCTTTCCGAAGAAGAGGTATTCATTACGGTCATTTGAAATGTGGCCAAAGAGAACTTTTTTTCAAGGAAGAATTTCCAAGACTAGAGAAACATGGAAAAGGAGCCCATCCCAGTACTGAATGGGACCTAAGCCTAATCAGAAACATTTGCCATTATGATAGAGGGTCCTAGCACATCTGTACAGAGATTTTTCACAATTGCAGTGAAATGACCGGGAGTGTCCTCCTCTTCCCCTTCCTAAGAGGAGGTCTATGCAGCTGTTAGTCTGTTCTACCTTGGCTTCATGAAGGGCGGATAACTTTTCTTTTAGTATTTAGGACTCCAAGTCGGAAGGAAGCACATCTTGACTTGATGTTGACCACTACAAATCACCCAGAGATGTTTACATTACCAACAGATATGACCACTAGCTATAGAAAATCTATAAATTGCTGCCTTTTCAAATTCTTCTTCCAGGTGACCTTTGAAAAAAGATAAATAGCATTTTTGTGTGACTCTGAAGGAAGGATCAATTTCACTTCCTAAAACAACTAAAATTCAGTCCTGAGCCTGAAAAAATTAAAATATTAAGATGCTCAACTCCCATATTCCTCTCAACTTAAAAAAAAAAAGTTCTTATTTTCAGCTTTTACATTATAGAATGTAATCACATAATCAGAATTCTCTAGTTTATTGTTACTGTTTTTAAGGTAATAAATATACCCAAAGCAAGTGACGACTTTCATCCAATTAATTTTTCATGCCCAACAAGTTGCTGAGGCGAAACTGAATCAATTACTAGAATAAGAAGAAAAAATACTTTCCTGCTGGTGGAACAAGCTGACGGTAAAACTAAAAGAAATAAACTAGAACTCAGGGAGCAGATCCCTGACTATGGGAAGAATAATGGAAACTTCTTTGGAAGGTCCTTAAGAGATTTAACAGCTCTGCATGGTACACAACAGCAAGAGAAAAAAAGTCAGTGTGAAAACACATGCATACACCGTACATCTTTAGGTGAGTTCTAGATCCTGAAGCTCCATCAGTTTGCAACTGCTACCATTCAAATTCTTTGTTTAGAACAATTCAGAGTGAGTTTCCCCACTATTCACAAATAAAGAGATTTCAAAGTAATTGAAATTTAAATAGAAAATTTGCTAATTATTTTGAAGCTTTAGCTGGAGTTGTTGTTTTAGAAACTGGACTTTTTAAGAATATTTTTAAGATTTTAAGCCAGAAGCAATGGAGTGAATGATGGGGAGCACTGAAGGTTATAAAAAAAAAACTCATTATTTGATGTTCTCAATACTTTGGGATTTTCATGATATATACATATAGATATATAGATAGGTAGACAGCTATGAAACTGTCAAGCAACAGCAGCATTAATAGAAATATTAATATTTTCCGTGTTCAGATAATAGCCATGTGAAAACAGGTTGACTCAAACATTTTGTCGGCATGATATCTCACATCTAACTATTTAAGTGTGGCTGGATAATTAATACATATTTCACTTTTTTCCAAAATACTTGGAATCTTTCCATGCCTGAGGTTTGCTTTGTTCATTGGTATGTTAAGATTATTGTCAACACCTGAGGAAAAAAACTGACAAAGTTTACCACGAAAGGCACTGCTATTACCTGCCTAGGATGATTCCCACCCAAGTCCCACTTGCTTGGCTATCGTTTTGTAATCTTGGCTTTGCCAGAACTGGGGTGGAGACTTAGTCTCACCAACAAAAGAAACACTTCTGGATCTGAGTCATGAAGTCATAAATATCATCACATAAAAACATTATCTTTAGTGATGTTCATTGAAAATATGCCTCGATCTGTAAAATTCCTGTTAATCTGATGTCACCTTCAGGGGAAAAAGACTTAGAATGTAAATTAGCTAATGTCCTTCCTACAAAATTCAAGATAATTTTCAGAATTACACTACATGTACACTCAAGGACACAACAGAAAAAGAAACACATTTTTTCTTAGTCCTTACAACAGTGAGACACGAATTATTCATTTGTGGAAAGCCAGAAGTTCCTTTTAAATAACAGTGAATCAGTTTTGAACTTGAAACAGATATTGGCACCCTGGATGATTCATTATTCTTAACCCCTGTTGTAGCACCAGCCCACTGGGTCTCAGATTAAATTTCAGAAAACAGGAAGCAGCTCTAACTTCTGTGGAGAAAATGTCACTGGAATGCCGTTTCATATCACTGATAGTGGCTTCTTTAGAAAATTAAGCTTCATTCCATGTCAGCAAACACGATGACCATTGACCAACCTCTGAGTTGGTTCAGCCCACCCAATAATAAGCAGAGCGCCTCATTCTAAATCAAGTATAAGAACTGCAAAACAAGCTAAGAAAAAGGACTCAAGTAGATTACTTTATAAATATTCTCACAATTATTATTCTTCAAAGATCACGGCACCTCCAAAAATCTGTTATGAATATGGACATGAATTTACCCTTAAAGTTTAAAATAGGAAATATCAACCTTGCTAATTTGAATGTTTGGTTAGAGTTATCAAGCACTATCAGAAATTTAGTTTTACAGAAGCAGTGGAGATATCAGAGTAGGAAGACCTTGGGCTCACCTCCTTCTACGAACACACCAGAGCTACAACTACATATAGAGCAACTCTTTCTGAGAACAACCTAAACACTAGTCAAGGATATAAAGAAAAAATACACCAAGACTGTTAGCAGGAGTAGAGAAGTATTCTGCTAAGGAGCCACCCCCCTGCAGATGACCCACACCCCCAGAAACTGACCCACACCCCAAGCAGCTGACCCAGAGGAGGGGAATATCACAAGCTCAGAGATTTTTCATAAGAAGTAGGGAGCTCAAGCCCACATTTTACATCCCAGTCCTGGGCTCCAGTCTTAGGAAGATGAGTCCCCTTGGCTGGTATTGAAAACCAGTGTGGCTTATCAGAAGGCTGTAGCAAACAGAGACTCCACTCTTAAAAGGTGTGCACACAGACTGGATCACTCCCAGCTCCAGCACAGAGGCAGCAAAGTACCTAGTACTCACGCTAGTCGGCCAAGACAGCCCAGTGCATCCCTTACCCCACACAATGCTGAAGCTCCAGACCGTGGGGCTAAGGAAGTGATTTCCCTAAAGCCATCTGTTGATTTTTTCAGCAGAAACTTCAGGCCAGAAGGCAGAGAGTCTTGATATATATTTAAAGTGCTGAAAGGAAGAAACCCACGACCAAGAATACTTTATCCAGCAAGGTTATCATTGAGAACTGAAGGAAAGATAAAAGGTTTCCCAGACAAGAAAAAATTCACCACTTAACCAGCCTTACAAGAAATGTCAAAGAGCCTTCTTGAGCAAAAAAGAAAAGGCCATAAAAAGAAATGAGAAAAATATATTAAGGCGAAAAATCTCACTGGTAAAGGCAAATATATAGTAAAGTTAGTGGATCAAGTATTTAAATCATTATGCATAAAATAAAAAAATACAAATATATATTATACAGCACAGGAAATACTTTATAATAACTTTAAATGAAGAATAATCTACAAAAATGTTAAATTAGTGTATTTTACAACTGAATCTAATATAATATTGTAGATCAGATATATACTTTATTTAAAAGGCTACATCTCAAATTAAGTTATAGGAGGTCAAAGTTTATGTAAATTTTCAATTTAATTTAATTTAATTTAAAAAGAGAGATGAATATCTGATCTGTGAATAGGAAGAGCTCTATACTTAAAACCATAGGAAGGTATCACAGAGGAAAATATCAAAATAGATTTGGTGTTATAAAAAAGTAAAAATAAATGTATCTAAATGTAAATAAATGTGGATGAAGCACAAGCTGGAGTCAAGATTGCCAGGAGAAATATCAATAAGCTCAGATATGCAGATGATACCACCCTTATGGAAGAAAGGGAAGATGAACTAAGGAGCCTCTTGATGAAAGTGAAAGAGAGTGAAAAAGTTGGCTTAACACTCAACATTCAGAAAATTAAGATCATGGTATCTTGTCCCATCACTTCATGGCAAATAGGTGGGGAAACAATGGAAACAGTGAGAGACTTTATTTGGGGAGGCTCCAAAATCATTGCAGAAAGTGACTGCAGCCATGAAATTAAAAGACGCTTACTCCTTGGCAAGAAAGTATGACTGGCCTTCACAGCATATTAAAAAGCAGAGACATTGCTTTGCCAACAAAGGTCCATCTAGTCAAGGCTATGGTTTTTCCAGTAGTCATGTATGGATGTGACAGTTGGACTAAAAAGAAAGCTGAGCCCTGAAGAATTGACAGTTTTGAACTGTGGTGTTGGAGAAAACTCTTGAGAGTGTCTTAGACTGCAAGGAGATCCAACCAATCCATCCTATAGGAAATCAGTCCTGGGTGTTCATTGGAAGGATTGATGTTGAAGCTGAAACTCCAATACTTTGGCCACCTGATGTGAAGAACTGACTCATTTGAAAAGACCCTGAAGCTGGGAAACATTGAAGGCAGAAGAAGGATGAGAGGTGAGATGGTTGGATGGCATCACTGACTCAATGGACATGAGTCTGAGTAAACTCCAGGAGTTGGTGATGGACAGGGAAGCCTGGCGTGCTGCAGTCCATGGGGTCGCAAAGAGTCAGACATGACTGAGCGACTGAACTGAACTGAAAAGGTGTCAATAGAAAAAATTAAGAAACAAAAGCTAGGGAAGTATTTACAAAAATACCATAAAATGTTGCCTTTTAAATAAAACTGGTAAATGACTCTCCAAATATCATTATGCAAAAAGACAGAAACAATTCAAATATGAGGAAAATTAAGTAGCAAAAACATTTAAGAAAAATGTGTTCAACTTACCAAATTAAGCCAAGACTTTTACTTAACAAATTAACAAACTTTTAAAAAATATAGTATTATTAATGGTAGTATACATATAGCTATAAATTAGTACAGTCTTCCTGGAAGATTCTTCAGTATATTTTATTAAGAGACTTGAAAATATGCACATGCTTTTAACTAGAAAATTTTACATAGAAATACCTTCACTGTTTAGTCATTTACATGAGTGGAATATATGAAACACCCTAAATGTTCAATAATAGAGCAATACTTCAGTTGATTGTAAAACACAAAGTATAACATATAATGCACACATATGGAGGCATAAAGAAGTACTTGCAAAGGATTTTAAATATAAAAGGAAAATATTTATGACATAGTATCCACTAAAAATATATAAACATTTATATAAAATAAAATCTCAATTATGTAAAAATGTATGCATAGAAAAATACTGAAAATATATCTACACACAAGTTATGGTTACTACTCAGGGCTGCATTATGGGAGACTTTTCCCTGTCTTTGTACATTCTTATATTTTTCAAGTTAATATGCATGCATTACTTTAAACCTTATTTCAATATGCACATCTTAAATGCTCACTTTAATCTGAAAAATCACTATTAAACCTGTGACATTTGCAAAAGGAATGGCAGAAAATAAATACATGTCTTAAAAAACTATAGTTGAAGACAGTATGGTACTGGCACAAAGACAGAAATATAAATCAATGGAACAAAATAGAAAGCCCAGAGATAAATCCACACACATATGGACACCTCACCTTTGACAAAGGAGGCAAGAATATACAATGGAGTAAAGACAATCTCTTTAACAAGCGTTGCTGGGAAAACTTGTAAAAGAATGAAACTAGATCACTTTCTAACACTGCACATAAAAATAAACTCAAAATGGGTTAAAGATCTAAACATAAGACCAGAAATTATAAAGCTCCTAGAGGAGAACATAGGCAAAACACTCTCCGACATAAATCACAGCAGGATCCTCTATGAGCCACCTCCCAGAATACTGGAAATAAAAGCAAAAATAACAAATGGGATCTAATTAAAATTAAAAGCTTCTGCACAACAAAGGAAACTATAAGCAAAGTGAAAAGACAGCCTTCTGAATGGGAGAAATTAATAACAAATGAAGCAACTGACAAACAACTAATCTCAAAAATATGCAAGCAACTTATGCAGCTCAATTCCAGAAAAATAAATGACCCAATCAAAAAATGGGCCAAAGAACTAAATAGACATTTCTCCAAAGAAGACATACGGATGGCTAACAAACACATGAAAAGATGCTCAACGTCATTCATTATCAGAGAAATGCAAATCAAGACCACAATGAGGTACCACTTCACACCAGTCAGAATGGCTGCGATCCAAAACCAAAAGTCAGCAAGCAATAAATGCTGGAGAGAGTGTGGAGAAAAGGGAACCCTCTTACACTGTTGGTGGGAATGCAAACTAGTACAGCCACTATGGAGAACAGTGTGGAGATTCCTTAAAAAATTGCAAATAGAACTGCCTTATGACCCAGCAATCCCACTGCTAAGCATACACACCAAGGAAACCAGAATAGAAAGAGACACATGTACCCCAATGTTCATCACAGCACTGTTTATAATAGCCAGGACATGGAAACAACCTAGATGTCCATCAGCAGATGAATGGATAAGAAAGCAGTGGTACATATACACAATGGAGTATTACTCAGCCATTAAAAAGAATACATTTGAATCAGTTCTAATGAGGTGGATGAAACTGGAGCCAATTATACAGAGTGAAGTAAGCCAGAAAGAAAAACACCAATACAGTATACTAACACATATATATGGAATTTAGAAAGATGGTAATAATAACCCTGTATACAAGACAGCAAAAGAGACACAGATGTGTAGAGTGGACTTTTGGACTCTGAGGGAGAGGGAGAAGGTGGGATGATTTGGGAGAATGGCATTGAAACATGTATACTATCATGTAAGAAACGAATCGCAAGTCTATGTTCAATGCAGGATACAGGATGCTTGGGGCTGGTGCACAGGGATAATCCAGAGAGATGATATAGGGTGGGAGGTGGGAGGGGGGTTCATGTTTGGGAACTCATGTACACCCATGGTGGATTCATGTCAATGTATGGCAAAACCAACACAGTATTGTAAAGTAAAATAAAGTAAAAATGAAAATTTAAAAAAAAAAACAACTATAGTTGAATTTAAGAACAATTGGAGCTGTATATGTCTATTGTGCCTGAATTAACCATAGTAGAAGGTGACAACATCTGGAAATATGGATCTATTATCACATCATGTATCATAACATCAATAGCTTACTTACTGTGTATCCCTCTGTTTTCAGACTTGGTGGCCACTCTGTAGCTGGTAATCATTAAAAGGTGTATGTGGCAGATAAAAAATAAAAAGAACTGACCCTACTTTCCTTGGTAACTCCATCACTTGCCCCAATTTCAAGATTCAGCTAAGACCTCCTGTGAGGTGGGAGGAAGATATTGAGAATATCCATGAAGTTTTCTCCCTGGAAACCATGACTGGAAGGAGTAATTGAAAACTATACTGACACACTCCAGTTGGTCAATAAATATATGACTTCTGTGATCTTGCTTCAAGTTTAATCTTAGAATAAACCATCTCAAAATTATCAAAAAACAAGGTCAGACATGCATACATTTTAATTACTCTTACTTGGACTGCAATCAAAAAATATTACTGAGAAAATATTTTCCAGAGAAAATATAATCTACACTGCTTTAAATTAGCAAAACTCCTGTGAAAGGGTTCTATTGTTGTTGTTCAGTAGCTAAGTCATGTCCGACTCTTTGTGACCCCGTGGACTGCAGCACATCAGGTCTCTCTGTCAATCACCAACTCCTGGAGCTTGCTCAGACTTGTCCATTGAGCTGGTAAGGCATCCAGCCATCTCATCCTCTGCTGCCCTCTTCTCTTCCTGCCTTCAATCTTTCCCAGCACAGGGTCTTTTCCAATGAGTCAACTCTTTGCATCAGGTAGCCAAAGTATTGAAGGGATTTGAAGACAAACATCTCTGGAAAACTTTTCCCAAGTTTTTTTGTGGTGGGCTGGCCTACCACCTGTGAGTCAGCACCCAGCATATGCAGGGTTACTCCCCACTCCATCAACCCTGACCTGCTAGGCTCATATTTACAATCTTGCCTCTCCTGCCCATTCGGATACTAGGTGACTCAGAAATAAATAAAAACATATTAACGTAAGGCAGATTATAACAGTGCCTGGAAGGAAAGCAGCCTGTTCTAAGACTAATAGGGTTGGAGAGACTAAGTTTGATAGAGAACGTGAAATGTGAATCCAGCTCTAGGGGATAATAGCCCATAATGATCAAGGTTTAACTGCAATGCTCTATTTGACTGTTGTCTTTTATTTGATAGTAGTATTCCTATTAATAATTTGTTCTAACTTATATCCTCAACCATCTTCTGTGTGAAAATTCTTAGCCCATCTGAATAAAAGGAGTCTCTTAGAAATGGTTTAAAGAACACTCTTCTGTTACCTTTTTAATATACTTTAATCAAAGGAAATCTTCCCATCATGTGGAAATTTCCCTGATCACACACTATCGTTAACTTAAGATTTCATCACATCCATAGGACAGAGGAACCTGGCAGGCTGCAGTCCATGGGATTGCAAAAGAGTCAGACAAGACTTAGTGACTAAACAACAACAAACACTTAAGGGCAAGAAGAATTGATTAGCATCTTAAACAAGAGTAGTCTTCTGGGAAATTTCCTTTTGTTTGTGTTTTCTGAGAAACTGAAATAGCTAGAAACCCCTCAGCTGAACTACCATAGTCTGGGACTTGGAAGACTTGGTTTTCAAACCTCTTTTACTCAAGTTGTGAGTGGACTAAAAGTCTTGTTCATACATCCTGATCTGTGAGATTGAGATATTAAGTGATAGATGCATGAATAATCTTTCCTTGGAATCAAAGGAGGCTGGAAATACTATTGTATAAGAATCTTCCCCTTCTCCTAAGAAATAAAGAAAGGAAGAAAAAGAAAAGCAAAGAAGGAAATGAAACCATGGTCAAACAATCCTCAAATAAAGCTGAAGTCTTAAGCTGAAATGGATGGTTTTGAGTCTGACACTCTTAGGCATTTGTTCCCCCTGATGTCTCAGCAAATTGTCCAAATTTATAAACATTTGAATTTACTCCAGTGAGTCAAATTGGTATTTTGTAAATTATATTTGATTTACAAATGTGTGTGTTTATTTATTAATATTGCAATTTTAAATATATTCCTTTGGCCCCAATCAACCCACTATAAAAATCCTTATTATCCAAGAAGTTACTTTTTACAAAAATGTCTTAAATATATTGTTATTTTAATTAACTTTATGAATTAAAATTCTAAAATGTATTGGGTACTAGATCCCTTAGTATGTAATTATTGCTTTAACATATAATTTAGCCATGCTTTCTTAGTATAGATAATTAAGGCTTCTACTCTAACATATAGTAAAATCTCTATCTTTAAAGTGTAATTATGTTCATAAATGGTAGCAATAAATTCTTAATATAACCAAGCAAAAGCTGATTTTGAATAGCTTAACATACTAAAAATTGTGAAATAGAATTTTTAACTTAATATTGTATTGGTTAAATTATATACATATTTCTTATTTTGTATGCATGAAACCAAGCAGGACTATGTGGGCCTTCCTGGTAACAGAAACCACCCCCCCACCCCTGCCATGTCCCTCACCTCAGAAAGCCTTAGCCTCTTAGAACTTCCTCAAGTTCCGAAGACCAAATTTAATCAGAGAAATGAAAAAATAAAAACAGTCAAACAAGACAAAATAATAAAAATAGATTAGTTATAAAGCAAAGTCAAGGACCTTCAGTTCCTCCTCAGGGGCTAAAGCCATATCCTTGAGACGCTTTTCAGACATTAAAACTCCCAGCAGGTGGAAGATGCTAACTGCATACTGATCACCAACACATAGACCCCAGACTGATTGGAGACAGAAAATTGATCATTAATATTCCCAAATACCACTCTATTATCTCATCATGGACTGATCAGAAAGTCTATGAGCTGCTCAGTCACCCTGCCACTTTTTCCCTCACACTATCTTTAAAAATTCTTTCTCAAAATCTATTGGGGGGGTTTGGGGCATATGAGCATTAGCTGGCCATTTTCCTTACTTGGCCCTGCAATAAATGCCTTAATTTCATCCACCACAACTTGGTGTCAGTAGATTGGCTGTGCTGAGTGTAGAATTCAAGCAGACCCAAGTTTGGTCTGGTGCCATGAGCAAGAGCTTTTAAATGCACAAGGAATGCATTCTCCCTTGTGCACTG
Source organism: Ovis aries (assembly GCF_016772045.2). Taxonomy (NCBI): domain Eukaryota; kingdom Metazoa; phylum Chordata; class Mammalia; order Artiodactyla; family Bovidae; genus Ovis; species Ovis aries. Next base: position 56,216,010 of record NC_056061.1, read on the forward strand.
TTTGTCTGACCAGTGTTCTTTCTGTTACAGAAGCTTCACGTATTCCATCAGCATGGCTCTTGTATCTGATGTCTTTGCTTAATCCTCTAAAAGAACATATTGTTGTACTGAGACAAAAAAATAAAAGTAGATTTAGCCTAATAAGGCAGGCATGAAACTTTGTTACATTAAAAAAAACCGTGTGTCCAAAAAAGAACAGTCTTTTTAATTACTTGCACAGTGATTATTTTACTTATCCACATTTATTTATCCGCTCTTTACCATAGTTGTCTGTTGGATAGGGCTATCTGGCTCAATACCACTCACAAGCAACATCAGAAGTAGAGTTTTTAATTAGGACTTTGAAAAGCAACACAAGATGACAATTTGAAAAAACACAGAACTCACATCATAATATGACCAATGTTAGTAAATACAACACACAAAAGTATGTATACAAATGACAGGTAACAAAGTGAGGATGGTGGTGTGATTTTTATTAACTAGCAATTCTGACTTTCTAGAACCTTCTAAAATACATCCTCATCTCTTTCCTTTTTTTGCCATTCTCCTCCTACGGCATCCCTGATCTTCCTCTCCAGTCCACACACATTAGGTAGTATAAACTGGATTGATTATTTCCCAAGTTGTCATTTACCATGCTATTAAATGCAAAGCGTTCTCAGTCTACTTCAAAATGGTCAAACTGTGGTCTTCATCAGACATACTCATCAGTGGTAGGTGTTTGCTGAGCAGTGTCCACACAAGTGCTCAAAACGAAGCACCCTTCCAATTCTGCAAATATATTTTTTCTAAGAACACCAGACACACTTCAACTGGCTCTCTGCATTTCTTTAAGAATATTGTGAGCATCTCTGTCTTTAAGGAGGGAAAATAGGAAGAACCACCTTATGGCAGAATTCTTAATTTCATCTCCGATTCCTATGCCTCATTATCAAATATACCCACTCTATCCTTCCCCTCAAGCCTATCTTGTGAGTAACTTCTCTCATCCAGTCACTATCCCCTTCAGTTCAATTCAATTCAGTTCAGTCTGTCTGTAATGTTCAACTCTTTGCAACCACATGGACTGCAGCACATCAGGCCTCCCTGTCCATCACCAATTTCCAGGGCTTGCTCAAACTCATGTCCATCGAGTCCACGATGCCATCCAACTATCTCATCCTCTATTGAGCCCTTCTCCTCCTGCCTTCAACCTTTCCCAGCATCAGGGTCTTTTTAAATTGTCAGTTCTTCGCATCAAGCAGCCCAAAGTATTGGAGCTTCAGCTTCAGCATCAGTCCTTCCAATGAACACCCAGGACTGATTTCCTTTAGTATGGACTGGTTAGATCTCTTTGAGGTCCAAGGGACTCTCAAGAGTCTTCTCCAACACCACAGTTCAAAAGCATCAATTCTTCAACACTCAGCCTTTTCACAGTCCAACTCTCACATCCATACATGACTACTGGAAAAACCATAGCTTTGACAAAGTATGTTGCAAAGTAATGGCTCTGCTTTTTAATATGCTGTCTAGGTTGGTCATAGGAGCAACCTATGACCAAGGAACAGGCGTCTTTTAATTTCATAGTTGCAGTCATCATCTGCAGTGATTTTGGAGCCCCCCAAAATAAAGTCTCTCACTGTTTCCCCATCTATTTGCCATGAAGTGATGGGACCAGATGCCATGATCTTAGTTTTCTGAATGTTGAGTTTTAAGCCAGCTTATTTCTTAAGCTGGGCACCAATTAGAAAGATTAGTCAGTTTGTTAAATTCATCAAGCTATATACTTAATTGGTGTGGGTTTTAAGCTTATTCTTCAATGAAAAGTTGAATAAAAAACCCTAGTGTTCTGTCAGGATTTTCCTGGTTATCAGCTTCACAGATATCACAGAAGACAGTTTCCAGGTCATTAGTAGGTTACTTTCACCAGACATTTGGTGAGATAGGTGAGACACATAATTCGTTTAAAAGAATACATAGTATATGGTCTTTCCTGGTGGCTCAGATGGTAAAGAATCTGCCTGCAATGCAGGAGTCTCAGGTTCAAGCCCTGGGTTGGAAAGATCCCCTGGAGAAGGAAATGGCAACCCACTCCAGTATTCTTGCCTGGACAATCCCATGGACAGAGGACCCTGGTGGACTACGGTCCATGGGGTCACAAAGAGTCAGACACCACTGAGCAACTAACACACACAATATGTACAGTTGACCGTTGAATAATTTCAGGGGTTAGCACCCCAATCACATATAACTATAGTAAGCCTATATCCCTGCTGTGCATCTGGGATTCAACTAACCACAGATCACATAGTACTTAATTTCTGAAAAAAAAATTTGCTGTAAGTTGACCTGTATAGTTCAAACTCATTTTATTCAAGGATAAACTGTATATATGTGTGTGTGTGTATGTATACTTTTTATATATTTATATTTACTTTGATTAAATTAATTTGTGGCAGATTAAAGGGAAATTTTGTATAATCTGCCATAAATTAATTTAATCAAAGTAAACAAGTAATGTTACTAATATATTTGCATAAAGCTTTGGAAAATGCAAAGTGCTCTCATCCAGACACTGCTTTCACTTGATTCTGGTTTTCTTGGCTGACAGCATTCATTTTAGTTGGTCTCTGTAATGGAGAGTAGGCCTTGACGTGTTATATAACAATTTAACTAACAGCCACCCTGCCCAATGGAGCAAACCGGCCTGTTGCCTAGTGACTATTATCCAAGACAATCAGGGTAAACAGCAAATAGCTCAGATATTTTTGAACAAGCATTTGTTGACCCAAATACAATATTTATACGACTTACTAGTTTTTCAGACAGAATTGGTCCCTATCATACCCTGTAGGACAGAAATTTGTTATTCCTTAATTATTCATTGCTTATTCCTAGAAATTTTTTTTTAATGAAGAAACTTTTGAAAAGGAGTAATAATAAGTTCCCAAGAGGAAGCTGAAATGTCCCTCAAGCTCTATTTTTTAATTCACATCTAATGAATATCTTTGCTGCGAAAGAGTTTGTAAACTCTAGATTTTATGACATCCTTCCTATCTTCTGGAGTGTTTACTTGTGACATTTATTCAATGGTTAGAAGTATTGTAAGTCAGGGCGAAAGCAGATTATAAATTTTGTATTCTGCTCAGGTCATTTTACTGGTGATGCTGTACATTGAAAAGGTCACCCTACACATTGCCAAGGCTCAGTGAAGGCTCACTGCCTTAGGGGCCCTTCACAGAACAAAGTTTCCCAGGGTCTCTCCACAGGGACCTTGTGAGCTGATTTGTGAATGAATGCACAGCTCTGTTGTAAGTTGTTAACATGTTGTGTTGTCATTGCTGGTGTATACCTTCGTTTCCCCAAAGATTATGAGCTACTTGTCAGAGGGATATGGCCCATTCATTTTTAGAGCATCTTGACTGGAATAAAATGTATATTAAATGGAATTTGAAGGACTAAAATAAGGCCTTTATTGTGCTTGAAGATAGTCTGATAAGGAAATTGTTATGGACTGAATGTGTTTGCATGCTAAGTCCCTTCATTCATTTCTAACTCTTTGCAATCCTCTTGAGCAGAGCATGCCAGGCTCCTCTGCCTATGGGATTCTCCAGGCAAGAATACTGGAGTGAACTGCCATTGTCTTATCCAGGGGATCTTCCGGACCCAGGGATCAAACCCGATTCTCTTACATCTCCTGCGTTGGCAGGAAAGTTCTTTACCACTAGAGCTACCTGGGAAGCCTACTGTTTGTGTCCTCCCATAATTCACATGTTGAAGTTCTAACCCTCTGTGTGATGGCATTTGGAGATGGGGCCTTAAGGAGGCAATTAGGTTTAGATGAGGTTCTAAGGATGGTGCCCCTTGATGAGACTGTCTTCATAAGAAGAGAAAGAAACTGGAGTTTTTTCTTCTCTCTCTACTTGAATAGCACCCCACCATGCTGGCACTCTGGTCTCACACTTCCAAACTCAAGAACCAAGAAAAATACATTTTGGCTGTTTAGGCTACCGAGTCTATGGTGCTCTGTGAAGACAACATGGGAAAATTAAGAAAAAACTTGTTTTTAAAAGTTCAGGTCAAATTATTTGTTTAAACATTTTGATACTGTGTCATTTGCTATAGCTACCTCTGATCAATGGGATTTCAGAGCAGAAGTATGAAATTTTATATTTTACTTTATATACTTTGGTACCACTTAGCTTAAAAGCCATAAATTTGTCTTTACTTCTATAGTTTAAAATATAATTGAAAGTATAGGAGTTCCACCTCCTTAGTGCAGTAAGCAATGCATTAGTCTCATTCTCTGAAGGTCCTAGTTTGAACAAGGGGGCAGTTCCTTGGGCTTCCCAGGTGGCTCAGTGGGTAAAGAATCCTCCTGCAAAGCAGGGGACGTAAGAGAAGCGGGTTTGGTCAACAGGTGGAGAAGATCCCCTGGATGGTCTACTCCATTATTCTTGCCTAGAGAATCCCGTGGACAGAGGAACCTAGGGGGCTGCAGTCCACGGGATCACAAAGAGTTGGACGTGACTGAAGCGACTTAGCATACACACATGTAAAAGTGTAGGAGAGTACTGCTAACCTACAACTCTGTAGAAATTACCGTAATTATGCAATCGCTAAGCTATGCAAAAGTTACAATATCAAAAGAGAGCAAGAGAACAATCTAAAATAAAATTATTTCAAAAAGGAAGAGCTTGAAATAAAAGTGTTCAGGAAACAAACTGTGTGTCAGCAAGTTGATAATCTCCACCTATAATACAATGTCAGAAGCCAGGGAGCCTGGGACACACCCAGTCATTCAACCTCTCTTTCACTCAAGAAAAGGCTGGTGTTGGGCATGCAGCTGGTGGATGAGTGTGTAAATCAAAAGAGAAAAGAGAAGCATTTTCTAAGGTAAGGGGTAAAAGGAGGGGGATGATTTCAGAGGGGAAAATATCATTTTCCAGGAGTTTAAATGAGCTGAAGAACAGGCTATGACCTTCAAGAAAGACTTTCAAAAATAGATTTTTTGCCTCAGAAAATAATCAGAGCAAACCTTCTGTGTTTTCTCATTTTAAATTTAGACTCGATAAGTAAGCAACAGATGTATTTACGCTTGTATTGTCTGCAAGTGGATGATGATTGAATTGGATGCTGAATTGGACCAAATATCCCAAATGAAATTTTTCACATCAGCCGTAAAATTGTAACATTTCATAAAGCCACATATATTCTGTTTTCACCTTGTACAGTTTTCCCACAAGTGAAGATTATTTATTTCAAGGAGGGCAAATGTATTCCATTTGTAACTTTCATGTGTCCCAGGAGAAAAAGAGTTGCATGTCAGATACATTTGATTTAGGATCATTCCTACCTTTCTAAAGTGAAGATGCACTCTAAATATTGATTCTTTTTTCATAAAAAATTCTCTGTGTATCACCCTTCCTGAAGGAAGAGAAATAAGAAAGATTACAGCTGTCTTGTCTTTGTAGACCAAAAATTTGTAGACAACAAAAAATTGCTGGTGTTGATTGAGGTGAACCAAACTCAGGAGCAGAATGCCCTTCTCTATTACAAGTGGATGTAATAAAAAATACCTTCTGACTCCTAAAGTTACATGTTTAGATTCTCCTTTTTTATCCTTTCCTCTTCAGAGTCCTGTTAGCCACTAGCTACCTTTTCTCTGTATATGACATCATACACATATTTACTCACACATAGTATTTAGGAAAAATATCTAATTGAAGCTTTATTGTGGTTTCTTATAATTGGTGGTAAGTCATCAGCAAATAATGTGTTCCTATAGTGGTTAATGTAGTAAATTGGTTGCATGAATTTAAGGTATAAATCAACCAGCAGTTTGGGGCATTTGAGGAAGATCTTATGGACTTGTAGCAACTGTTGCTGTTTAGTCGTGTCCCGTGCATGCATGCTCAGTCGCATCTGAGTCTTTGTGACTCCATGGACTGTAGCCTGCAAGGCTCCTCTGTCCATGGGATTTCCCAGGCAAGAATACTGAACTGGGTTGCCATTTTCTTCTCCAGGAGATCTTCCCGACCCAGGGATTGAACCCATGTCTTCTGCATTCCAGGCAGATTTTTCACCACTGAGCCATCAGGGAAGTCATGTCTGGTAGGGAAGCAAAATTTGCCACCCTCCAATGTATCTCTTTGGCATGAGAAAAGATGCAGAAGAATGCAGGATGTTTCCTTTTTATCACCCCCTTAACTATCTAATGGAATTTAGATTGAAGGCCTATTCCAGGAAAAAGAACTATCACTAGAGATATCTATAGTATAATATGAAGTAGGTGTCTTAGACAGAGAGAAACCTAGCAAAGTCTGTTTGTCACAGTTCCTCTCTGGGTCCCCTTGATTGTGCATGCCCCAGCAAATGTTTACCAAACATTTGCTCTTTATTCATCTTCTTATGAACTGCCTTCCTTCACATTAAAGTCCCAGACCCCAGTCTAGAATGACATTAGAAACCTCATTTTGTCTGTCTTTGCTATCTCTCATGTTCAGATTCTTCATATGTGTGTTAGTAGGCTTGATTTTCTCCAGTTAAACTATCAGTTGAATTCTTAAACCAGCCAGAAGAGCCTACAAAGATAGATGAAAGTTGTTTGTTTTTCTCCTTCACTCAGTCAAATTTCCCCGGCCATGAGACTCTGTACTGTTCACCTTCCTAACTGCCCCTCACTGGGTAGCCAGCTGCAACTTTCAAAACATAAAAGGAAGAGCCTGCCACCACTCAGATATAGGTAAAAAGAGGATAATCATTCCTGACTTAAGTCTCTTCATCACTACATATGGCACATGTAGGTGGTGTAAAGATCAAGTGTTCCAACTGGTTATACCAAACATTATGCAAATGTAATGTACAGTAATATTGTCATAAAATGTCCAGTAATTCTCCATGCTCTCACAACAGCTTGACAAAGCTGTCCTGCTGACCGAAGGCAGTTGATCTGCAGGCTGTACATTTATATTCACTGCACACTTCCCTCTGTGCTGTGTTCAGTCACTCAGTCCTGTCTGATTCTTTTTTAAAATCATGTCTTTTTGCCACACATATCATTAGGGATTTTACTGGCTTTCCTGTTTTAAGTCCCCAAATTAAAACAATTTCTTTCAAGGATGTGACTCAATTCTGGAGACTTACCTATAAAACCATGTTAGGTTATTCACCAATACAGCATGATGTACGATTGGAGAGTTTCAATGTAATCATAAAGTGGGTCCTTGCCCTTTTTACTTGCCCTTCAGTCCTGTGAGTGTTCTGTTCCAAGGCTGATCACCTGAAATGGCAATTAGAAGTAAGCTGTATTCAGATAATTGATAAATAACTGTATTTATTATTAACAATAAATTATTTCTTTAACCGAAATAATTGTATGAGTTCATACACACAAGTAAAAATATATGCAAGTAAACATACTTTTATATATTGTACAAGTATATATTATATACTTGCATATATTGTAAACTCCTGCCAGTGCAGGAGATGCTGGAGACATGGGTTCAGTCCCTTGGTCAGGAAGATCCCTTGGAGAAGGGAATGGCTACGCACTCCAGTATTCTTGCCTGCAGAAGTCCCTGGACAGAGGAGCCTGGTGGGCTATAGTCCATGGGCTTGCAAAGAGTGGGACACAACTGAAGCAACTTAGCACACACAGATTATCAAAACAGGCTAAGCAAATCCTCCTGTGAACGTGGCCTGAATAAAACCAGAAGTTCTTCCTTTTAATTGGAAAAAGAAACAGCTTAGGAAATACACTGAAATCAAAAGAATAAGTTACCAATATACTCGATTTCCTTGTCTCAGACGCAATATTGTGTTTGATCTTTAATAGAGATATACAGGAAAAAAGAGCCCAAGTAATTTATGAGGGTTAATTAAAACTCTCTGGAATAAACGTAAATTTGGTTAGCAAGATATTTCTCAGTGATATAACCTGCAGAAATCTGACTAGCAATCTTATAAACTCTGTGACCTATGTGGTCATGGTAAAGGGAAATGTTAAGACTTCCTCCTACTGCACAGTGGGTCTCTGATCACAGAATGGGTGAAATGAGAAAATATAAGCCCAGACTGCATGAAGTCATGTCAAGCAAATTGGTGGCAATTTTTTCACAGCCATGATATTATTTTGATGGTTCCACTTTAAATTGTGATTTGTTTGGAAAACAGCACCACATGCATTTTGCTTAGCATGAGTTGTATTTTCAAATTGTCGTCTTATTCTGTTGGTGAAATTGATTGGAAAACCCCAAACACTGCTTCTCTCTATAACTGTGCTTGGCATGGTGATAATTAAAAGGAATCGATGGAAACACTGAAGCAGAAAAAGTAAGTTATATTCTCTGACCTAATCCTAGTCATTGAAGCATATTAAAAATGAAGTCAGAATTTCTATCTTCTGCATATGCCTGGCCTTTTTTTGGTTAACTGTTTATTGGGAAATAAAATACCTCTGCCAAAAAATGCAAAATAGCAGCTTTGATTTATCACAAAGGAAGCACTGTAATAATCTGATGAAGAAATAGAATATTACGTGTCATTGGGAGCCCATGTATAATCCCTCTTACTCACTGTTCCTTCTTTTCCTTCCCTACAAAGGTAACCACTAACTTGATATTTAACTGAAATATTTGCTTCCTTTTCAAAGTAGGATTTTATTACTTAAGCAAAAACCCCTGAACATTAGTTCAGTTTTCCCTGTTTTTGAGCTTCCTGCAAGTGAAATTATACAACATGTCTCCTTTTGCATCTGAATTCTGTTGTTCAACATTTCCATACAACTGCATTTAGCCGTAGTCCTTTTAATCTCATTGCTTTTTAATATTTTGTCCTATGATTGTATCACAATCTATCTTTCCATTTAACTGCTAGGGAACTTTATAAACTACATTCCTAAGACTGTTCTTTTAGATGTATCTTGCTATCTATATGCACACATTTCTAGAAGTGGAATTGTTGGTTCCAGGGTATGTCTATCTTCAACCATAATTCTTTCAAAGTGTCTTCCAAAGTGGCTGTTCCAATTTTCCAATTTATACCCCCAAGAACAGTGTATGAGAGCTCCCACACCTCCACGTCCTCATGTCACAGTTGATATTCTCATATTTGCAGGAGTTCTTAAAGTGTTCTGAGGTTGATCGAAAAGTACCAACTTCCAATTTTAAGATCTGGGGATGTAATGTATAGCATGGTGACTATAATTAACAATACCATACCACATATTCAAGAGTTGTTGAAAAAGTAGATGTTAAAAGTCCTCATCACAAGGGGAAAATAATTTATAATTATGCAAAGTGAAAGTCGTGGTAATCACTTCACAGTATATACATACATCAACTCATGGTGTAAAACATTCCATGTTAAATGTTAATTATATCAGTAAATCCGGGGGCAGTGAGGGGGATGTTCTGGATTACAGTGCTTTGTTATTTATACATATTGCCAGTAATCATAACCCAATTCGTGGCTGCTTTGTGTACTCGCTTAATAGTGCATTTGAGAAACCCAAGATCTTAATTTTTTAAATGTATTTATTTTTGGTTGCACTATGTCTTCCTTGCTGCTCGCAGGCTTTCTCTAGTTGTGGTGAGTGGGGGCTATGCTTAGTTGTGGTGCACAGGCTTCTCATTGCAGTGGCTTCTCTCATTGCGGGGCACGGCTCTAGGCTCATGGACTTCATTAGCTATAGCTTGCAGGCTCTAGAATGTGGGCTCAGTAGTTGTGGCGCATGGAATTTGTTGCTCTACCACTTGTGAAATCTTCCTGGACCAGGGATCAAGTTCATGTCTCTTGCATTGGCAGGCAGGTTCTTGTCCACTGTACCACCAGGGAAGTGCTTACCTTTTTGTAGTAAAGTTTGATCAATCATCTCCTTTACAGTTAGTGTTCACGTGTGAGTGTGTGTATGGGTCTGTGTACTGTAAAAATTCTATTCCTACCCATAAATAATGAAGATTTGGCCTCATCTTATCTTTTAGAAGATTTATTGCTTGCTTTTCATATTTAGATCTACAATATACATAAAAGTGATTTGTGTGTGTGATTTGAAATAGAGTCAAATTTCTCTTTTTCTCATGTTGGTATAAATGTCTCCCAGCACCATTTATTGAAAAGACCATTCATTCTCCACTCCTCTACAATGTAACCTGTATTTGTTTCCTCTCTTTTTTCTCTATGATAGCACAAATAACCACAGTTGTCTCCTAAGCTATCCGCTATTGGCATTCCATGCTACCAATTCATTGCTTTGAACTAGGAATGGGGAAGTTTAGGTTTAAAAAAGCAAGTGAACTTGCACATGTGCCCATCCCCAAATTTCCTTGTATACACTTCTAGAGCATTTGCACAGAACTCCGTATGCCTGGCATTTTATGTAATAGGCTCTGCTTCTACTAAGTATCATGTATTTTCACTGTGGGGCAATGAATGAAATTTCCTGTTGTCAGAAACTCTGAGCACAGCTGGGTTGGACTTGCTGAGCAACAGGGTTCTGACGTGACTTTTTTTACTTTGTAAAATTCATGCCTTTAAAATACCTTATGACATTTGGAAATCTTGTGTCTATCTTACCATGCGCCATATGGCCAACACCACTGCTGACAGATAAGAATAGAAGCTATTATGTATTGAAGTATTGTGTATTGAATCTAGGGTAAAACTGGTATAGAACTCTCTCAGGTAGAGGTATGATTTGAGTAATATTTGCCCTTAGAAGAGTAAAAGACTACAGATGTTTTATTGTGTTCAACATAAAAGAAGCAGAAAGAAGAATAGAGAGAACTCATTGTAAAGGTCTGAAATATTCTTTATTTTAATTTCACCTACTTGACCTTCTAAAATTTCTCAGTTCATTTACTCCATCTTATATTATTTACATTTCATTGTTTTAATCTTGAAAACAAATTCAGGGAAGGATTTTGGAGGTATATTTCCTTCCTCTCATGCTTCTACCTTTGTGTTCTGTTGTGATTAATTTGGAGAATAATAGCCTTTAGGTACTTGCCTTTTTAAGTTTTAAATTTTTCTTTTTTCTTTCAGCATTTCCAGGCTCTTTTGGAAGACTTTTATCTCTAGAAGTCAAAACATAATATCTTTTGATCAGTTGGTTTAATTTAATGCTCCCCAAATTATCCTATGTTATATTGAAAATTATGATTCATGTATAAGAACCCACTTAATTTTCAACTAAGGCAATAACAAGAAGAAAGATAAAATGAGATAGAAATGCTCAAATGAACTGGGAAGAGAAAGCATTTTGCAAATTTGGGTGTGGGCCATGAAATTGTGCCACTACGTCATATTGGAATTGTAAACTCTACCACTAAACAGTCTGAAGAGTCTGCTGATATTTATTTTGTATTGGTATATATGTGCTTGTGTGCATATATAGGAAATATTACTGACTATGTAACAATTTGGTAATATAAAAACCTATTGCATGTAATTTTTTCCAAACAACATATTATCACTCATTAGGTATCTAGTTTGTAATTTATATTATCAACAAGATTTGAAGTCTTCCAGTCTTTGAACTAAAAGCCCCTAATGGTTTAATCCTATTTGATAAGTATGACAACCCACATTAGATTTACGGATCATTCTATCCCCTATATCAGTGTCTTTCAATAAAAATCCTTATTTTTAATTTGCTGCTCAGCCTGAGTCCACAGATATATAATAAGCTATTTGGTACAACAGCATCTTTATTTTAGAACTCTGAAAACATATATCATTTTTGTGCCTTGCAGTGACATTAGATGGGGTGTATGTATAAGCCTAGAGCACAGGCAACTCTGGAGTTAGGCTACTTACACCTTCTTACAGGAGTCAGTATACTTCTGTGCTATGAAAGGAAAATAAAAATGGAGTTGGTATTGTTAAGAGAGCGCTCTAAAATAGAGCTGGGAAGCCACTGAGGAAGTGTGACTTATGCATATCTCAGACTAGATGGAATCTGACCTTTTGACCACTTGTCCTTTTTTAAAAAACTTTTTGTTTTGTATTGGGGTCTAGCCGATTAACAATGCTGTGATAGTTTCAGGTAAACAGCTAAGGGATTCAGCCATATATGTAAATGTATCCGTTCTCCTCCAGCCCCGCTCCCATCCAGGCTGCTATATAACAGTGAGTAGTTCCACGTGCTATACAGTAGGTCCTTGCTGGTTATCCATTTTAAATATAGCAGGACCACTTGTTGTCTTAATGGAGGCATCCATATCATCTGTATAATGTTCCAGAAACTCAGGATTCTATTGGACCCCTACCCTACCCTTAAAGGACAAATGTTTTCTTTGCTGCATCAGACTCAATCATAATTCTTGCCAGACAACTTTGACAAACTGGTGAGTTTTGCCTGTACCAGCCCCTGACACTTTCTCTTCCACCAAACACTCTCATTTTTATCCAAATCTGTGCCTCCCAAATTGCAACTCCTAAGTTACCCAAATAAAGCTCTTTGTTCTTTGAAGCTTCCATATAGATTATTGCTCAGCAAAACTCACATATTAACTTAGGACTCAAAGGCAAATAAACAGACAGCAGACTCAAGTCTCTTTACCAGAATGATTTCATAAGCCAGAATACTAGCTACCACTTTTGAGTGATCCAAATGGTGCCAGATACTTTACATCTATTATTTCTAATCTTTATATAAAATGTGAAAAGTTCAGTTCAGTTCAGTTCAGTCACTCAGTCATGTCCAACTCTTTGCGACCCCATGAATTGCAGCATGCTGGGCCTCCCTGTCCATCACCAACTCCCAGAGTTTAACCAAACTCATGTCCATTGAGTCAGTGATGCCATCCAGCCATCTCATCCTCTTTCATCCCCTTCTCCTCCTGCCCCCAACCCCTCCCAATATCAGAGTCTTTTCCAATGAATCAACTCTTCGCATGAGGTGGCCAAAGTATTGGAGTTTCAGCATCAGTCCTTCCAATGAACACCTAGGACTGATTTCCTTTAGGATGGACTGGTTGGATCTCTTTGCAGTCCAAGGGACTCTCAAGAGTCTTCTTCAACACCACAGTTCAAAAGCATCAATTCTTCGGCCCTCAGCTTTCTTCACAGTCCAACTCTCACAGCCATACATGATCACTGGAAAAACCATAGCCTTGACTAGATGGACCTTTTTGGCAAAGTAATGTCTCTGCTTTTGAATATGCTATCTAGGTTGATCATAACTTTCCTTCCAAGGAGTAAGCACCTTTTAATTTTATGGCTGCAATCACCATCTGCAGTGATTTTGGAGCCCCAAAAAATAAAGTCTGACACTGTTTCCACTATTTCCCCATCTATCTGCCATAAGTGATGGGACCAGATGCCATGATCTTAGTTTTCTGAATGTTGAGTTTTAAGCCAACGTTTTCACTCTCCTCTTTCACTTTCATCAAGAGGCTTTTTAGTTCCTCTTCACTTTCTGCCATAAGGGTGATGTCATCTGCATATCTGAGGTTTCAGTTCAGTTCAGTCACTCAGTCATGTCTGACTCTTTGCGACCCCATGAATTGCAGCACGCCAGGCCTCCCTGTCCATCACCAACTCCCGGAGTTCACTCAGACTCACGTCCATCAAGTCAGTGATGCCATCCAGCCATCTCATCCTCTGTCGTCCCCTTCTCCTCCTGCCTCCAATCCCTCCCAGCATCAGAGTTTTTTCCAGTGAGTCAACTCTTCTCATGAGGTGGCCAAAGTACTGGAGTTTCAGCTTTAGCATCATTCCTTCCAAGGAAATCCCAGGACTGATCTCCTTCAGAATGGACTGGTTGGATCTGAGGTTTATCTGACCCCAAAGTCTACTCTATTCCTGAAGTACAATATACTCAAATCACTGGGAAACACAAGGCAAAAGAAAGATGTAAGCATAAATCATTGTATCAGAATGCAAAAGGAATACCTTTTTCTCATAACTAATTCAGATTTTAATATGTTTAATTTATTTCTAATCACTTAATATTGAGACTGATCTAATTGATGAACACAGATTATGCTTCTAGCAGCAAAACATCCACTAGATAGAAATAATGTAGATTTTGAACTGACCACATGGTTCTATATCTTAATTCTACCATTTACTACATGTGCAGGTGTGGGCAGCTGGTAGAACATCTCTAGGTCTGTAGAGTGGGGATTTGTACACACCCTACACAAGCCAGCTGATCTGAACTAGAAAAGGCATCTTGATGACCACCAAATGGTAGACTCTCAACAGGGACAGGTATTTTTTCTGAAGTCAGTTTCTAATGTGTTAAAATTTGGGTAAACATTAGTTGAACCTGAAGTGTTAATACAGATCCCAACACATACCCATCACGGTTAGACTCATTTAAAAAATAACAATCCATTATGCCAGTTCCTAGAGATCTTGACCACAGCTATCATTGATCTATCATTGATTTTGCCTTGTTCTGGGATTTCACCCCAATGGAATGTATGTGTACAGTAAGGATTGTGACAGCCACTTTCTTTCTGAGCCTTGTTGACTCCATCTCTGGATCCAGAAGGAGACAGGAAGGCAGTTACAGCTGCAGCCAACTCCTGCTTCAGGAAACTGAACTTTAGATTCATCTGTGGGTAATCCTAAATTTAATCACATGCTTTTCCCTAAATGGCATCAATTTCAGTGGATCTTTTGAAAAGACTGTCTCATTTATTTATCATCTTATCTCAGAGTCATCAGACAGGTGAAATCCTCCATATTAAGGCTGAATTTAGGCCATTTAGCCCAGAAAATTCTTAGGCACAATTCATCAGAGCTTGACTACTCAGTCTCTCTAGGTATCTCCTATGCTTATAAAATGGGATAAAAATATTTGACTATATCACTGCTTTCATCTCCCCAGCCCATTGGAACCCTACCCCTTGTGTTAGCAGCCCTGAAGCCTTTTCTCTCTTTCACCCTCTAACAAGGGTCCTCCCTACCTTAGAAGACCAAAGGATTTGGGGGTTTCATTGTGGAAGAACAGGAGGTGAATGTGGGGAAAGAAGGTGGACAAAGGCTAAATGCGGAATGAATTGCTGGAGGAGATTTCAGGAGCCAAAAGGACAGATATTGAAGAGAAAACAGAAGAAATTATTTCTGAAAAACAGATTTTTAAGAAATATTTTTGGTCTGCTTATCCCTTCACAGTGTCTGAGAAAACCAAGTAAAAGACTAATTGCTCTGAAATGATTGTTGATTGCATGGACTGTGCTTTTCTGCCTATGACATCATTCTGGCAGTGACCTTTGTGGATCATGGATTTATAGGTTTTAAACTTGCTAGTCCAGCTGCTGTGCATAGAAAACACTGCGTAACTAAAGTTTACAAAAACCAGCTGTTGTAGCTTTCATCAGCCTCTTCAGATCTGCTCTTCCTTCTCTTCTCTGAGCTCTTCCTTATAAAGAATGTATGTAGTATGAACTACATCAGTAGACTTCCACACTTTCCGGCTTCTGTTTGTGTTCAACAGTTGGAAACATTGTCAGGAAATAGGAGAATGGAAAGAAAATGAGGTCAAGGTATTTATTACTCTGACTCCTTCCTTATACGACCACCTTGGGTTGGTTGGATCCTTGGCTGAAAGGTTCCCTCAAGAGTACCTGCTCTATATGACTCCCTCTTCTTGGGTTTTTCATAACACCTCTGCCCCCTCATCCCTTCAAGCTTACAAGTCATAACAGCGCCACTGTCCCAGTCCCAAGTAACTTCACCATCCCTTGGTTCCCTAGATCCCAGCCACAGCTTTGTATTTTGTTTATTAAATTCCCCTCAAATTATCTTCATCTGAATGTGCTGTCAGGTTCTTTCTAGGACCCTGATCAACACATCAGCTACTCAACTTTGTTCTATAATCTCACATCAAAATCCCTAGAAAACGAACATGATGAGGTAGAAATGAGTAACAAAATGAAGGGTTTTGCTATTCAACGTCTTTAAATCCCTAGAAACCAGAATTAGCTAATTCAGGAGCATAGGAATTTTGCTTGGAAGAGACCAAGACATTCAATTCAATCCAGTAATAAGTGATCTCCCTGGTGCTCTAGTGGTTAAAAGTGTACTTCCACCACAGGGGCCACAGGTTCAATCCCTGTTTGGGGAACTAAAATCCCACATGCCCACTTGGCCAAAAAATAAATAAAACAAACAGTCCAATTCTAGTTGCATCACCTCCTTTACCCCATCTTTAGCTGGGGTATTTGGTGCCTATTTGGCTTTCTCATTAACACCTTGAGTTCCCACTATTGAGTTCCCTTCAGTAACTGTTGAGGAGCTAAGACCTGCTGGTCAGCCCTCCTCTGCTGGTTGAGGGTTTTGACTGGTGTCATGGACTCTATATTTATAAACTACAAAGGTGTAAGAAGCCACTGGATGGAAAAGAAGGGGATTTTCCTTTTTTGATTGGCTTTGTTCCCTTTTAGAAGCACTAGGCTTCAAGTATGGCACAAAGCACAACACAGACGTTCCTCTATGGAAACAGTTTTCTACAGATAGTTACAGCACACTATATTAAGCTGGGAAATCAGCCTTGGACTTTATGAAGGAAGGTGTATTGGCTAAGGCATATGTGCTGTGCTGTGCTCAGTCACTCAGTCATGTCCAACTCTTTGCAACACCATGGACTGTAGCCTGCCAGGCTCCTCTGTCCATGGAATTCTCCAGGCAAGAATACTAGAGTGGGTTGCCAGGCCCTCCTCCAGGGGGTCTTCCCAACCCAAGGATCAAACCCAGGACTCCCACATTGCAGGTGGATTCTTTACCAGTTGAGCTGCTAAGGAAGCTCTGATTAAGGCATATGCTGGGCCCTATTTTCACTGCCTGGAACAGTCTCAATCATCTTTGAATTTATGATGTAGAACCACACCTGACCCACAGTTGGGACTAAATATTTCATTGAATAGCTGAGTGAGTGAATGAAAAAACTGTTGAATGAATCCACAGTAAATGAATACTATAACCTTCCTCATGACTTTCGCCCTCTTTAGAAGCCAGGAGCAAAGTTGTGTTTTGCTCTGTACTTCAAAGCCTTTACTTTCAGAACAAATTACCTCTTTGTACAAACCTCTTCATGCATAAATTTTGTCAGGTTCTAATAAGAAACCACTTTATTTTATCTACAAGAATTATTTAACAATATATATGTGCTTTCAATGTCAATTCTCTACTAACCAAAGGAACTAGATATTTGTTTCTCGATCAGACTGGATAAATAGTATTTCCTGAAAAGTTTTGAGATGTTGGTTCTCACCTTTTATCCCAGCGTAATATCACCATCCCTACCTCAAAAACAGCTCTCTGAAAATAGATAGACAGAGAAAAAAAATCACAAGAAACTCGAATACCACTCTCTGGCTTTGAAATGTACCTATTCGTTATTAGCCAAGTCTAATGAGCATCTCAATCCAAGATATAATGCACATGATTAATAATAAGAGGTCACGTGTATCTGGTGTTTACAATGTGCTGGCACTGTTCTAAGACCTGTATATATTTTAAGTCATTTAAAATTTACAATAACTCTGTAAGGTAGAGAGAAACTGAGGTGTTAGGTGTTAAGTAACATACTAAAGGGGAGAAGGCCAACAAGCAAGATTTTAGCACATGCCCTCTTGGCCTTCCAAGCTGTCCCTGGAACCATCACGTAACACTGCACGGCATGGAAAAGAACAGCGATCCTTGGCCCTATAAAATCAATGATTTCCAAACCCAGAGACCTGCCTCCAGACACATAGATCCTAAATGGAGACCAGACATCTAAGGCTCTTGAAAGACTACTAACACAGTAAGCTTAGAGGTCGGGCTTTAATAAATACAGCTTCCAAGAGCAATAAAAAGTAAAGGCTTTTTATCTAAGGAAAATCTTCAATGGCTCTTGGGTCCCATTGTGCAGTAACTCAGGCTTCCAGTAGGCTCATTTCTTCAGCACGAGAGTGTTACATGACCTTTAAGGGGTGGGAATGTCACAGAATACAAATCAGATTCCCTGGGCCGATGAGCACACATGGCGATGCTCAAAGGAGATGCCAGCTGAGCCCACACAAGGAGCAATTTGGAGAGCTGGGGCCGTGCTGAGATGGCATTTCAGTGAAAAGACTCCCCAGAAACTCTAAAAAAAAAAGATTAAAGAGTCAAAATGCAGTCTCTCTTCTTCCCTGTGTACGTCTCTGCATTTTCTCATTTCTTATACGGACACCAGATATTGGATTTAAAACTCACTCTAATCCAGTTTGACCTCATTTTCGCTTAACTAATTAGATCTGCAAAGATCCTATGTCCAAAGTCACATTCTGAGGTTCCAAGGGAACATTACATGATACAGGGACACTACACTTGCTTTTCCTCCACTAACAGTATTGATAGTAGCTATCCTTTCTTTGCCACAGGCTTCTTGATGGCTCAGTGGTAAAGAATCCAGTAAAGAATCCACCTGTCAATGCAGAAGACATGGGGTCAGTCCCTAAGTCAGAAAGATCCCCTGGAGAAGGGCATGACAACCCATTCCGGTATTCTGCCTGGGAAATCTCATGGACAGAGGAGCCTGGCAGGATAGTCAAAGGATCACAAAAGAGATACGACTTAGTGACTGAACAACAACATCACAACAACAACATCCTTTGTTTACCACAGAAAACAAAAGGAGGGGTTCTGATCTGAATTTTATATTGGAAAGTAAGAATATAAACATATGCTTCATCTTCTTATGGGAGAGTATAACATGGAGAATGTCATGCAGTCTTTTGAACTATCAGTTGTTCTTGAGATAAAAAATAGAAAGTAGCTCTGCATGCAAATATGGAGACAGTACTGTTGGTCTTTTCAGTTCAGTTCAGTCGCTCAGCCCTGTTCAACTCTTCATGACCCCATGGACTGCAGCATGCCAGGCCTTCCTGTCCATCGCCAACTCCATAAGTTTATTCAAACTCATGCCCATCGAGTCATTGATGCCACTCAACCATCTCATCCTCTGCCGTCCCCTTCTCCTCCCGCCCTCAATCTTTCCCCGCATCAGGGTCTTTTCAAATGAGTCAGCTCTTCACATCAGGTGGCCAAAGTATTGGAGTTTCAGTTTCAACATCAGTCCTTCCAGTGAACCCATAGGATTGATCTCCTTTAGGATGGACTGGTTGGATCTCCTTGCAGTCCAAGGGACTCTCCAGAGTCTTCTCCAACACCACAGTTCTAAAGCAGCAATTCTTCGGTGCTCAGCCTTCTTCACAGTCCGACTCTCACATCGATACATGATAACTGGAAAAACCATAGCCAGGACTAGACAGACCTTTGTTGGCAAAGTAATGTCTCTGCTTTTTAATATGCTCTCTAAGTTGGTCATAACTTTCCTTCCACGGAGTAAGCGTCTTTTAATTTCATGGCAGCAGTCACCATCTGCAGTGATTTTGAAGCCCCCAAAATAAACTCTGCCATTGCTTCCACTGTTTCCCCATCTATTTGCCATGAAGTGATGGGACCAGATGCCATGATCTTCGTTTTCTGAATGTCGAGTTTTAAGCCAACTTTTTCACTCTCCTCTTTCACTTTCATCAAGACGCTCTTTAGTTCTTCTCTTTCTGCCATAAGCATGGTATCATCTGCATATCTGAGGTTATTGATATTTCTCCCAGCAACCTTGATTCCAGCTTGTGCTTCTTCCAGCCCAGCGTTTCTCATGATGTACTCTGCATAGAAGTTAAATAAGCAGGGTGACAATATACAACCTTGACGTACTCCTTTTCCTATTTGAAACCAGTCTGTTGTTCCATGTTCAGTTCTAACTGTTGCTTCTTGACCTGCATACAGATTTCTCAAGAGGCAGGTCAGGTGGTCTGGTATTCCCATCTCTTTCAGAATTTTCCACAGTTTATTGTGATCCACACAGTCAAAGGCTTTGGCGTAGTCAATAAAGCAGAAATGGATGTTTTTCTAGAACTGTCTTGCTTTTTTGATGATCCAGCAGGTGTTGGCAATTTGATCTCTGGTTCCTCTGCCTTTTCTAAAACCAGCTTGAACATCAGGAAGTTCACGGTTCACATATTGTTGAAGCCTGGCTTGGAGAATTTTGAGCATCACTTTACTAGCGTGTGAGATGAGTGCAATTTTGTGGTTGCTCTTTTGGTTTCTAGCAAAATCTTGGGTTCAGTAGTCACCTAATGTTCTTCAGTTGAAGCAGCTGGTTCTATTGAGAATAAATGCTGTACCAGCTAAATACACAATGGAATATATCTGGGGCATCCACATTCAGCTCTATAATGATTCATGGCCCTAATTTTTGTCTCTCAATAGTGAGGGTGTGATTGTGTACTGCTTGATTTGGTTTTCCAGTGAATACCTTTAGACTCTTCACATACCTATAATGGCAGGTGACTTGGTTGATTTCTGTAGGTAGTCTACTTACTCAGTTAAATTGGACTACCATTGACTCAAAGGCTCATTTAATTAGCTGGCATAATAAATCAAACACAAGTAATTTGGTTGTTCTCAATGGCACAGCACTTTTTTAAGGTCACTGCCAAGGTGTATGCAATTAGCAGCTTGTCTCCCTGAAGGGATAGTCTGGCCAGACTAAATTGTTTCATGGTAGGAGAAGTAATTTGGCAATGACCTGCAGTGTAGTGACAATAAACAGCTTAGCTGTTATCCTCCACTTTTTGCAGCCTAAATTATTTTCTCTCTCTTTTCTATTCTTTTTATGGTTCTTAAATCAGCTTTTTGATTCAAAGAAATTTGTCTTCTTATCTCATTTACTTTAGTGACATACTTGAAACATCACCCAATACTCTTATCATCTTTGCTATATTCATCAGTTTGTTGCATTTTTTTTTAATTCCACATATATGTGATATTGGGCTTCCCTGGTAGCTCAGTGGTAAAGAATCTGCCTGCAGTGCAGGAGACATAGGAGACTCAGTTTCAATCCCTGGATAGAGAAGATCCCCTAGGGGAGGAAATGGCAGTCCACTCCAGTATTCTCACATGGAAAATTCCATGGACAGAGGCATGTGGTGGGCTACAGTCCATGGGGTCACAAGGAGTTAGACATAACATAAGCATGGCATGGCATATGTGACATCATACAGTATTTGTCTACAAAGGTAGAGAACAAACTAAGGTTACCAGCGAGGGGGTGGGTGCAAGGGGCAATATAAGAGTAGAGGATGTATGAGGTACAACCTATTAGGTTTGTATGAGGGATGCATGTATTATGTATGTATGAGGAAGGTATGTATGAGGGAGGTATTTACAAGCAAGGTATGTATATATTATTATGTATAAGAGAGGTATGTATTAGGTATGTATGAGGGATGAATGAGGTACAATCTATTATGTATATAATAAATTACAAAGATATATTGTACAACACTGGAATATAACAAATATTTTATAATAACTATAAATAGAGTACATAATCTTTAAAAATTGTGAATCATTAAGTTATCCCTGGGATTCCCTGCTAGCTCAGATGGCAAAGAATCCACCTTCAATGCAGGAGACACTGGTTTGATTCCTGGGTCAGGAAGATCCCCTGGAGAAGGGATAGGCTACCCACTCCAGTATTCTTGGGCTTTTCTTGTGGCTCAGCTGGTAAAGAATCCACCAGGAGTGTGGGAAATCTGGGTTCGATCCCTGGGTTGGGAAGATCCCCTGAAGAAGGGAACAGCTATCCACTCCAGTATTCTGGCCTGGAGAATTCCATGGACTGTATAGTCCTTGGAGTTGCAAAGAGTCAGACACAACTTAGTGACTTTCACTCACTCTTTCATATTATATATCTATAATTTATATAATATTGTATAGAAAATATACTTCAATTTAAAAAGCTATATTTTCAAGTGTTTTTTAAAAATAAGAATTGTTTGGATTGTAGTTTCATGTTTATTTTGCTTTTCTACCATGAGAGTTTTCATATACAAATTGATTTCTAAAGAAATCAAATTTAAATCCAAAATATATGTGGTAGTCCATGAAACATTTTGCCTTAAATATGCCATTCCATGACACTGTCTCTCTAATTCTGCTTTCACTGACTGTCTCTGACCTTTTTCATCATCTCATTTTGGCCTCTTGTCTTCTTTTCTCCCTTGAATGGGTTCCATCCTCAGTCTTCTCATAGTTTCTATGTATGCTTTCCCTGAGGGACATTATTCAATCCCAGGAAATCAACCACTACTGATTCACTGATGACTCGCAAACCAGTTCTAAGACCTAACATCTCTGTTGTGAAATGGATCTATCCTTTATGTACAAACAGCCCCCGTACAAAGAACTAAACTGGATGTTGTTATTGCTGTTCAGTCACTAAGTCGTGTCCAGCTCTTTGCAACCCCAGGCCTCCCTGTCCTTCACTATCTCCCAAAGTCTGCTCAGATTCATATCCATTGAGTTGGTGATGCCATCCAACCATCTCATCCTCTGTCAACCCCTTCTCTTCCTGCCCTCAATATTTCCCAGCATCAGGGTCTTTTCCAATGAGTCAATTCTTTGCACCAGGTGGCCAAAGTATTGAAGCTTCAGCTTCAGCATCAGTGCTTCCAAGAAATATTCAAGGTTGATTACCTTTAAGATTGACTGGTTTGATCTCCTTGCAGTCCAAGGGACTCTCAAGAATTTTCTCCAGTGCCACAATTCTAAAGCATCAATTCTTCAGCATTCAGCCTTCTTTATGGATCAGTTCTCACATCCATATGTGACTACTGGAAAAGCCATAGCTTTGACTGTATGAAACTTTGTCAGCAAAGTGACATCTCAGCTTTTTAATATATAGTCTAGTAAAGTCGCTCAGTCACGTCTGACTCTTTGCGACCCCATGGACTGTAGCTTACCAGGCTCCTCTCTCCATGGGATTTTCCAGGCAATAGTCCTGGAGTGGATTGCCATTTCCTTCTCTAAGGGATCTTCCCAACCCAGGGATCAAACCCGGGTCTCCCGCATTGTAGACAGATGCTTTACCTTCTGAGCCAGGTTTGCAATATCTTTTCTCCCAAGGAGCAAGCATCTTAATTTCATGGATGCAGTCACCGTCCCCAGTGATTTTGAAGCCCAAGAAAATAAAGTGTGTCACTGTTTCCATTTTTCCCCCATCTATTTGCTGTGAAGTGATAGGACGAGATGCCATGACCTTAGCTTCTTAAATGTTGAAATTTAAGCCAGCTTTTTCACTCTCCTCTTTCACCCTCATCAAGAAGCTCTATAGCTCCTCTTCACTTTCTGCCATTAGAGATGTACTAAGGTACTAGAACATAATTATTGGAAAGCATATACCAAAAGTGCTCAGAGGAGGACTCTACGGTTGGAGTTATTGGAAAGAGCCAAGGTAAGCAATAAAGTGTTAAAATAGGCTTAAGAAACTATGTGACTTTTGCAAGTAGTATAGGAAAAAAGGACATCTCAGGTGATAAATGATAGTGTAGGAGAGCAGAAATGAGAGGGAGAATATGTAAATAGACCATCCTGGCTGGAACAAAGAACTCATGCTAAGGAAGGTAAAACTAGAAAGATAGAGAAGACCAGATGATACAGGGGATTGAAGGCCAACGTGAAGAATTTGAGTGTCATCTGTAGAAGGTTCTGGAAGTCCCAGTGTGAAATGATGAACATGGTGTGCAGGGCAGATCAGCCAGGTGGTAGGGTATAAGATGAATTGGGCTAAGAGAAAGTAATTAGAGGGCAGTTGTAGCAATTAAGGTGTGAAATGAGGAAGATGGAACAGAGAATGAAGAAAGACTAAATCTAAGAGATAAGTCCAAGGGAGAATCAAGAGGACTTCCTGACAGATTTAATGTAGGAGATTTACAAGCAGGAGAAAACCTAGAGGTGTGAAGAAGAGGAAAGTGCAGAAACCAGGAGTAATGCATTATCAGTCCTGTCACCAAACGGCCATTCAAACTTGGTTAAATGTCTTAGGCCTCCTGAGTGTCCATAAAACGAGGGAATTAGACTAAACAACTTGTAAGATTTCTTTTCACCCCATAAAGTTCAGTGCTGCCCAAGAGCAGGTTTATGTTTATTATGACCTTTTCTGCATCTCTGCTCAGTTAACTGTAAACTGTCTATATTTTTCTCATTGGGGTAGGTAGATTTGTTAACTTTGAAAAGAAGTACTGGGTTCATGATCTATTTCAAAAATATACCCATAAACGGCTTCCTGTGCCCCGTATTCATTTTTTATTCAACAATTCTGGCATTTTTTGATGAGTTAGGGGAGGATGAAAGGAGTATATTCTCCAACTGTGTGTTTGATGATTAATCTGCTTTGCAAGCAAATTCTTAATGTAAATCTTCAAGATTCCTGTGTATATCAAAAGTGGCTAAAGAATAATGATTAAAATATTTTAACTGCCATAATTTCAATACCTAAACATATGGTGCCTTTTAGAGGTTATACCCATGGTCCAAAGTCTCTATTATGACTCTGAAGGGGTTTGCAAATTGTCTTGACCCTTGAAAACTGTCTCTTCACTGGATCACCTCAAAGAGAAGGAGGGCAGGACATATCTCCTTTTCATTCCTCTGTATGTCATTGTGAGAAGAGAAAGAAGTTCATCCTCAATCTTTGCTCATTTTTTACATCCTCTTATATGTTTTATGAGTTTTTCTTTTTGGTCTTGAGATATAATTGGCATAGAGCACTGTACAAATTTACAGTATAAAGCATAGTAACTTGAGTCACATATACCCTAAAATGGTTAGCACAAGAAGTTTAGTGAACTTGTTTAACACCTAGAAAATAGGGTTCATTTAGAGGACCATGGCTTCCTAAGTGGCACAGTGGAAAGAACCAGCCTTCCAATGCAGGAGACAAAAAAGATGTGGGTTTGATACCGGGGTCAGGAAGATTCTCTGGGGAAGGAAATGGCAACCCACTCCAGTATTCTTGCCTGGAAAATTCTATGGACAGAGGAGTCTGATGGGCTACAAGTCCATGGAATTGCAAAAAAGGTCAGACACAGTTGAGCACACACAGCACAGAGGAACTTACTAAGGTAATGAGAAGTGGTTGGTAAGGAAAAATGTATCTTTTTCCTCTTTAGAATTCCCAATACATTTCTATTTTGCTTATTTTGTACTCTATTTTGAAACTCTTGGGGATTTTTTTAACTTTTTCTTTCTCTTTTAATTTTTGTTTTGTTATTATTATATTTATTTATTTTTAGGCCATGCCACACAGCTCATGGGATCCTAGCTCCCTGATCAGGAATCAAACCCATGCCCCTACATTGGAAGCACAGAGTCTTAACTACTGGACCACCAGGGAAGTCCCAGGAATTTTAAAATTATATTTCAAACTCAGTTAAAACAATATTATCAAAATCATAATGTTTCTAACAGATAAGCAAACAAAAACTGTTTTTAAGAAATTTTTTAAAGATCCGTTTGCACTATATCCATGGGGTCGCAAAGAATAGGACGCAACCTAGTGACTAAACCACCAGCACCATGCATGATATGAAACAGTCTCTGAAAA
This sequence comes from Ovis aries, assembly GCF_016772045.2. NCBI lineage: Eukaryota > Metazoa > Chordata > Mammalia > Artiodactyla > Bovidae > Ovis > Ovis aries. The sequence goes on from NC_056061.1 coordinate 56,241,427, forward strand.
TATTCTGAAACAGACAGAGGGTTGCTTTTTGCTACATCTGGCAACTTGAGTGTTTGGGGATTGATCAGAGAGCAAGCACTGGGAAATGCTTTCTTGAGGACTGAGAGGAAAGAGGGAAATCACAACCCTTTCTTCTGACTCCTAAATTTTGGCAGTTTAACAAAGTTCTCTCATTACCTTACCATTCTTTCTCAATTTTCCGTTTCTTTTTCAACTTGTAAAATGACATAGAATTATATGTAGATTTATTTCTTTACGTTTATAATTTGATTGCATATGTTTTCTCTGTAGTCATAAATAAAACTGGTGATGTATTTGAATTGTGTCAGGTACTGACTTCTGTTAAATGCCTAAAAGTCATCAGCATTTAACTTACATTAAGATTGCTAATGGAACACTTGGAGGAACAGTAGCTCTTCAGCTTTTACCATGAATTTGCATATTCCTTTTCTTTATTTTCAGTCACTATTTTGGAAAGTTGGATAAATATTCACAGATGACAGTATTGAGACTTCAAAAAAGGATGTCTCAAGTTCAATCTGAAGTTGTTGACATAGCTGAAGTATAATTGGTCTCTTTATGTTCTTGAAATATCAGCAAAGCCCACTAAAAGCCTTCGAGGGAGCAAAGGATTAGTTTTGGTTGTTTATTGTGGGAATTGTGGAAAGTCTAAGCAGTCCACCTGTTGCATGAGGTGTGTTACACAGCTGCATAGAAACTGAGCTCTTCCTGCAGAATCTTGAGTTCATAAAAGGATGTGACTGCAAGTAGATGATCCGAACTAACACAGGGGGCAGAACGGATGAGGGTTTGAACTGATCTCATGTAAGTCTTGATAGATACAGGACCTACGCTGACATCTACATGAGTGAACAAAATATTTCGCTGGCTAGATTTTCACTGCCTTGCAAACATATTTTCATTTCCAAGTACTTCTTAAGTCAAAAGATATGAATTCTATGAAAGTTAAGTATGTAATTATGTTTGCTTATCTCTCCTAAGAAAAGAATATCATAAAAATATTCTGTATATAGGAAGTGCTCTTACAAGGTTGACACTTTCTTACCGGTTTTATTTTAATCTCAACTGCTAAAGTTGGGGGATCATAAATAGAACTTTCAAACTCTCTCACATGGTTCTATACACCCATATAGTTGATTTTGATCATATTTTTACCCCATCTCTTATTTCTGCTTCATGTTCCTGGACACACAGCATGCTTCTTCTATTCTGGTATGATTTTCCTCTGATTCACTTCTATGTTTCATACAATCTGACATCCATTTTTGTCAGTCTTCGGATACTGTTTTTCCTACTGCAGCCAAGGGCATCCTTCAAGTCAATCTCCCGGTGTCTTCTCTCTCTTTGCCTTTTAAACCTTCCTCACCTAATCAGACCCTTGACAGTAACATTTTTTTTTTCTTGATCTTCTGATAAGCATCAGCTCTGTGGATATCCTACACTCATAGTACTTACAATGGCTTATCATCTTTGAAGAAAAGATCTTGTGTATTTTCTTTACTTATTCCTTTTTTACCCTGTACTGAAAGTGAAAGTGAAAGTGAAATCGCTCAGTCGTGTTCGACTCTTTGCGACCCCGTGGACTATAACCCACCAGGCTCTTCCATCCATGGGATTCTCCAGGCAAGAATCCTGGAGTGGGTTGCCATTTCCTTCTCCAGGGGATCATCCCAACCCAGGGATCAAACCCAGATCTCCCGCATTGCAGGCAGACAGTTTAAACCCTGAGCCACCAGGGAAGTACTAGTACCCTGTACTAGTGTTTCAAAACCCCTAACTAGCCAAACCTAATTTTTGATTATTTTGTTAATTAAGTCTTTTTATGTGTTACTATCTACATGCAGGGGGCTTCCCAGGTGGTGATAGTGATAAAGAACTTGCCCGCCAATGCAGGAGACATTAAGAGACAAAGATTCAATCCCTGAGGCGGGAATATTCAACCTGGAGGAGGAAACGGCAACCCACTCCATATTCTTGTCTGGAGGATCCCATGGACATAGGAACCTGGCAGGCTATAGTCCACAGGGTTGTAAAGAGTCGGACACAACTGAAGTGACTTAGCACATCTATGTGTAAATGTACTCAACCATCTTTTATTTAGTTCAGTTCAGTTCAGTCGCTCAGTCATGTCCAACTCTGTGACCCCATGGATTGCAGCACACGAGGCTTCCCTACCATCACCAACTCCTGGAGCTTACTCAAACTCATGTCCTTTAAGTTGGTGATGCCTTCCAACCATCTCATCCTCTGTCGTCCCCTTTTCCTCCCACCGTCAATCTTTCCCAGCCTCAGGCTCTTTTCAAATGAGTCAGCTCTTCGCATCAGGTGGCCAAAGTATTGGAGTTTCAGCTTCAACATCAGTCCTTCCAATGAATATTCAGGACTGATTTCCCTTAGGATGGATTGGTTGGATCCCCTTGCAGTCCAAGAGACTCTCAGAAGTCTTCTCCAACACTACAGTTCAAAAGCATCAATTCTTTGGCACTCAGCTTTCTTTATAGTCCAACTCTCACATGCATACATGACAACTGGAAAAACCATAGCCTTGACTAGACAGACTTTTGTTGGAAAAGTAATGTCTCTTCTTTTTAATATGCTGACTAGTTGAATGCAGCATTCCAGAGAATAGCCAGGAGAGATAAGAAAGCCTTCCTCAGTGATCAGTGCAAAGAAATGGAGGAAAACAACAGAATGGGAAAGATTAGAGATCTCTTCAAGAAAATTAGAGATACCAAGGGAAAATTTCAGGCAAAGATGGGCTCAATAAAGGACAGAAATGGTATGGACCTAACAGAAGCAGAAGATATTAAGAAGAGGTGGCAAGAATACAGAGAAGAACTGTACAAAAAAGATCTTCATGACCCAGATAATCACGATGGTGTGATCACTCATCTAGAGCCAGACATTCTGGAATGTGAAGTCTAGTGGGCCTTAGGAAACATCACTACGAACAAAGCTAGTGGAGGTGATGGAATTCCAGTTGAGCTATCTCAAATCCTGAAAGATAATGCTGTGAAAGTGCTGCACTCAATATGCCAGCAAATTTGGAAAACTCAGCAGTGGCCACAGGATGGGAAAAGGTCAGTTTTCATTCCACTTCCAAAGAAAGGCAATGCCAAAGAATGCTCAAACTACCGCACAGTTGTATTCATCTCACATACTAGTAGCATAATGCTCAAAATTCTCCAAGCCAGGCTTCAGCAATACGTGAACCGTGAACTTCCAATGTTCAAGCTGGTTTTAGAAAAGGCAGAGGAACCAGAGATCAAATTGCCAACATCTGCTGGATCATGGATAAAGCAAGAGAGTTCCAGAAAAACATCTATTTCTGCTTTATTGACTATGCCAAAGCCTTTGCCTGTGTGGATCACAAGAAACTGTGGAAAATTCTGAAAGAAATAGGAATACCAGACTACCTGATCTGCCTCTTCAGAAACCTATATGCAGGTCAGGAATCAACAGTTAGAACTGGACATGGAAAAACAGACTGGTTCCAAATTGGAAAAGGAGTACATCAAGGCTGTATACTGTCACCCTGCTTATTTAACTTATATGCAGAGTACATCATGAGAAATGCTGGACTGGAAGAAGCACAAGCTGGAATCAAGATTACCAGGAGAAATATCAATAACCTCAGATATGCAGATGACACCACCCTTATGACAGAAAGTGAAGAGGAACTAAAAAGCCTCCTGATGAAAGTGAAAGAGGAGAGTGAAAAAGTTGGCTTAAATACTCAACATTCAGAAAACGAAGATCATGGCATCTGGTCCCATCACGTCATGGCAAATAGATGGGGAAACAGTGTCAGACTTTATTTTGGGGGGCTCCAAAATCACTGCAGATGGTGATTGCAGCCATAAAATTAAAAGATGCTTACTCCTTTGAAGGAAAGTTCTGACAAACCTAGATAGTATATTAAAAAGCAGAGACATTACTTTGCCAACAAAGGTCCGACCAGTCAAGGCTATGGTTTCTCCAGTAGTCATGTATGGATGTGAGAGTTGGACTGTGAAGAAAGCTGAGCTCCGAAGAATTGCTGCTTTTGAACTGTGGTGTTGGAGAAGACTCTTGAGAGTCCCTTGGACTGCAAGGAGATCCAACCAGTACATCCTAAAGGAGATTAATCCTGGGTGTTCATTGGAAGGACTGATGCTGAAACTCCAATACTTTGGCCACCTCATGTGAAGAGTTGACTCATTGGAAAAGACCATGATGCTGGGAGGGATTGGGGGCAGGAGGAGAAGGGGACGACAGAGAATGAGATGGCTGGATGGCATCACCGACTCGATGGACATGAGTTTGGGTGAACTCTGGGAGTTGGTGATGGACAGGGAGGCCTGGTGTGCTGCAATTCATGGGGTTGCAAAGAATTGGACACGACTGAGCGACTGAACTGAACTGAACTGGACAGTAAGCAAGAACAGTTGATAATAAAAATTCTAATTTTACTTCCTTAGTTCAAGCTTCAAGCTCATAGTTGAAGGCTGTCACAACAACCATATGTAAATGGGTCTTGTGTCCCAAACTCTGTCCACCTCTCCAGCTGAGTTCATACAGCCTGAGTGACTTCCTGAATATTTCTGCAAAACTGGGCTTCATTAGAATAGCCAGTTTACTGACATCTTCTATTACATTACTGTTACATTACATTATACTCCCTTCTAATGCTTAATTTTTTCTTGGGTTATTTCAATGGCATAGGTTGTACACAAGCACTTTTTAATTCTTGTGTAGACAATAAATGTGCAATGTTTTAAATGTTACGAATTCACAAAAATAAACTTTTACAAACAAATCTTTAGAATGAAGAGGTGACAAATTTTGGATAAGTTTCTAACTTTTCCTATAAATATCATCTGCATTCTCTTCTTAATGTATTTATGTAACTTTGTAAACAAAGAGAGTGCCCCTCATTCTCTCCAGGAAAGTCTCATTGCATTCACTGGCCAGGCTGATGCTAGCTTTTGATCCCATGAGAGTGTATTTTTTCTACGCCACACTGTTCCCTTTAAAATTCTGAAAGAAGAGTTAAAATTATGACTTTGCATAAGCGTATTTGAGAAGTAAATACCACTTACTCCTAATAGAATCTTTGTTTTCCTAAAGTCTTTACAGTTGGTAAAATATTGATTTAATAGAATATAAACTTCATGGGGTTGCTCCATAACTAACTTATTTACCACTTATATTCAAGGCCCAGAACAATCCTGAGGACATAGAGTATTTAGTACATTATATGATGAATAAATTGAACAAATTAATTCTAGCAGGATAGGGAGGGCAGGGAAGAGGAACTATGAGTTACTGGAAAGAAGAATCTTGAGAGATGGGGTCATGAAATTTTACTCACACTACAAGTTAGATGTGGTATAAGTATAAATTTTGTTTTCATGTTCTTTCTTCTCCCTATACTTATTTGGATATTTCCTCTCCACATGATAGCTAGCGGGGAAAAATATGAGTTAAATATAAAATGTGAATTATATTTAGAGAAAGACAAAATGTAATCTCTGTTTTCTAACTCAGGGACATGATCCATTTATTGGTCACGATTTTTAGTAAGTCATCACTATGATACATTAAAAACAAAAAAGAACAGAGTAAAATAGAAAAGAACAGAATAACAGAGTCAGCATTATTTGATGAAATGTACTGTAGTGTGAGCCTCTGTGTATATGTATGCGTATGTGGTATGTGCAAAATCCATTTCCTACTGTGAAGTCACAGAAAGAATTGAAAACACAGATATTCAGAGAGTTTATTTGGTTGGTTTTAGTCTTTCCTGGATGAAAACACCCAGCGCTGTCCCCCTTTGCCTTATGCTTTGCCCTCAGGTGGTTGGGTGAAGATGCAGAGGGAACATTGTGAGTGTGGGCCTGCAGGCTTGGTTGTGGGTGTAGTAAGTATGGATCTGGAAGAGCTTGAATGATCCCATCTCTCTTGACCACACCTGCCTCTCAAGTCTACTGCTTTGCTGCAAAATTCTAAGAACCCAATAGTATCTCTTTTTTTCTTCAGTTCAGTTCAGTTGCTCAGTCGTGTCCGACTCTTTGCGACCCCATGAATTGCAGCACACCAGGCCTCCCTGTCCATCACCATCTCCTGGAGATCACTCAGACTCCCGTCCATCGAGTCCATGATGCCATCCAGCCATCTCATCCTCGGTCGTCTCCTTCTCCTCCTGCCCCCAATCCCTCCCAGCATCAGAGTCTTTTCCAATGAGTCAACTCTTCACATGAGGTGGCCAAAGTACTAGAGTTTCAGCTTCAGCATCATTCCCTCCAAAGAAATCCCAGGGCTGATCTCCCACTGAAGAAATGTGAATCTCCCTCATCTTCCTCTCCCTCTATCCTAGGGAGAAGCACATGGAAGCGCTTCATTGATTTTCTAAATGTTACCCTGTCAACATGCAGTAAAGCAAGAGTGGCAACATTTCTTCAGGAGAAATTGAGGCTGAGACTATCCATCACCAGGTAGGCAGAGTTCCTGCCCTGTCCCAGGGTCAGGGACATAAGGGATTGGAAGTGGAGGGAACCAAGAGCCCAGAGCATATTTAATAATCATCTAAGAAGCCACTTGAAACTCTACAAACCACTGAGGAGCTGAGCTATTCTGCAAGGAGAAGAGGAAAGAGATCAAACTGAAATAATTCTGACATCCATCCCTTTTCCATCATCTTCACCATCATTTGAGAGCAAAATCAGTTCCAGTTCTTATTCTAGTCCCTAAACTTGCATTTCTCCCAGGAAAAGACAATTTCCATATTAAATTAATGAATAAAAGTGATTTTTGTTTTCATTTCATTGTGTGAACCACTTTTTGTTTTTAGGATCTACTCATCTCTGCAGAGCTAGGAGGCCATCTCTGGAAGTTCAGAGAGCCAGCGGTAAACATGAAGACCTTCCTATCCTCAAAGAGACTGAATATACAAATGGACATTGGGCAGATCATATGTAAAAATAGAACTCTATAACCTACGACCTACAACACCCTTCTCAGGAAGCCAGCCCCTTATCTATGGTAATCAGTGCAGGAACCCAGTCTGCTAGAAGTCAGATTTGCACAAATCAGATTATTTACACGGGTAACAATCCAGGAAGCTAAAGGTTAACTTCTGTAACAATTGTCCCAAAATGACCAAACTTGATTAATTACTGACAGCTTCCCTAATTTCTACCCCTGTTTCCAGTTTAAGATCAACCAGAGAAAGTCAAGGATGCATGCCTAACCAATGACATTAGATGTTCTATTTCCAGTTAGCCTACTTACAGCTTGCTTAGGCCAATAGCATCCAGTCAGGGCACACTTGAAGCCCCTGCTTCCTCCCATTGTAAAGCTTCCTACTCCTCTGCCTGCCTTGGAGTCTCTGCCAAAAGACAAAGGATAATAGTTGGCCCCATGCTATAGCAAGCTCTGAATAAACAGGCTTTGTTTTTCCCATTGGTTGCTCTTCATTTATGTTCATACCTCAATCCACAATCTTTTGATTATTGTTATATGATTAATGACTTTCTTCTTTGTATTATAATTTATTTCTGAAATGTATTGGGTTTTGTATTTGAATTTTACACTAGTTCACTAAGTAGGTTAGACTAGACCCTATATTAAGAACCATCATCTGTTTCTTCTGTAAGATCCTTGGGTTGAATGCTCAGGTCTTCAAGGAAGAAAAACATTTCCCTGCAGCTGCACTCCCATGGAGAAATGTTGTGTATCATTTTGCAACCATTTTATAAATAGCCTACCCTTCAGCCCTTTGTATAACCAAGATTATAGCTTAGAACTTCTATCCAGTGAAACCTTATGACAGAGCTTCCTATTGTTTTATTTTGTTCTGATGCATTGCATTTCAAAAATATTTTGTTTGGCTCTCTTATGAATAGTCCTACATATGGATTAACTTAGAGTTGACATACTTAGATATAAGTGTTATCTAGGTTAGCATATAATATTTATTTTGCAAATCATTCTAGACTTACAAAAGTGATATATTTGTATAGGTAGAGACAAATTACAATATAAATCTAATACGGTCTGTCAATGTGGCAGAAGTCAACTTAAATACTGAAATTAACAGACCCTTTTATCTTACAGTTAAAGCCCTTTAGATTTACACCTGAATAAATGTGTCACATTTGAAAATGGCCAAGGTTATTATTGTCTTCGTCTCCTTGGAATCTGGAATATTTCTTATCTTTATTTTTGGATACCTCTTATATGTATTGCATTGAGAGGATACTAAAATAAAAGTTGTAAGATTTTCTGAATCAAAGAATTAATGTACTAGGCAATGTTTTTGAGGACAGTAAGATCAGGAAATATTGAAAGAATTAGATATTACTTTGTTAAATGAAGGAAAAAGAACAACCAATGTCAGATAATATCACCCAAAAGCAGTAAGTCAGCTGCATCAGACCCACGGAAGCCGAACCCCAGAACAATGTGCTACTGAGGATTTGCCTTCATCTATTGCAAGAATTTCATCATCTAATGGAGGAAACAGGGGAAATAAATTGTGAAAAAACTGATAAGTAAATTGATGAGATCATTATAATCATAAATTAAAGAACCCAATGAAAAGATATAAAGCCGACTAGCACCCAGATCAATGCATAAGAGAACATACACCACATCGCATCACTGCAAGAAATGTAGCCTGGAGAAAAATCTTAATTACAGGTAGCTCAGCCCCTATCTTGGCTTAATTAGAGAGAGAGAGGGAGAGAGAGAGGAAAGAAAGGATCAAAAGACTGACAGAATATTTAACCTTGAGCAACGTAAAAATACTTAAATTCACTGGCACCTTGGAGATGTGTCATTAGCTTATGCTGAAGATATTGTAAGAAATAGCTTTCAGAGCTGTGGCCCTATACTGCTATAAAGATGCTGCTGGGAACATCATTCCCAGAATTACTAAATGTCCCCTTTGTGCAGACCCATGGGAGAAATCCCTTTTTCTTCGCAACACCAGGAATAATTGTGCTTCTTCTGAACAACCAGTCCTTCTAATCCTGTGGACACTAGGTGTTATAATTGATTGCATCTCTCTTTTTCTGGGTTGGCACCAAAAGGCTTAGATCCAAATTTATGACCTTCCTCTGGCAAGTGGACAGAATCATATACCATGTGCTTTGTATATCAAATTCATCTTATTTTTCTCCCTCTCATTTTCTCTGTCCTGTTTTCTCACCCACTTATTTTTCTTTTATTTTGGTTAATCTTATGGTAGTGCATGTATATTATAAATGACCTGAAAATTCTTTCTAGAGTATGGTGGGGTCTAAATGACCATCTAAGTAATGGAATACAATCAATTAAAGCTGAATAGATCATTACTTGCCACTGTTCCAAAGTTTTATTTTCTGCATATACTGTTCTTTTTCCTAAAAAGCCCTTCCATGAAAATTCCTCATCGCTTCTGTTCCAGCTGAGAGGCTGAACCCTCTGTGGAAACTTCACTGACCATTGCACCTATGAGGAAGAAGTGATCATATTCTCCTTTGCATCACATTGAATTATGACATTTCTTTACACGTCTTCCCTCCTCCCTAAAAATTACCCTTCTTAATGAAACAGACTCTGTCATATTGATTTTAATAGCCCCAGTGCCAAGAACCATTGGAGAGAAGAAGGGAAAAGGAGAAAGAGAGGAAGGAGGCAGGGAGAGAGAAAAGAAGATATTGAAAAACTAGAGAAAAACTAATTTAACTCAATAGAGAGGAATATTTGGGACTTCCTTGGCCGTCCACTGGTTAAGATTTTGCTTTCCAGTGTTCGGAGTGCAGGTTCAATTCCTGGTTGGGGAGCTAAGATCTCACATGCCTCATAGTCAGAAAACATAAAGCAGAAATAATATTATAATAAATTCAATACAGATTTTAAAAATGGTCCACCCATATAAAAAAAATCTTTAAAAAAATAGAGGAATATTTGAAGGTGGTTCTAGTACTAATAATGATCAAAGATGGACATTCAAAAAAGTGATTTTTTTAATTTTTATTTTTTTATTCCCTGTTTTGTTTTTGTTTATTCAGTCACTTGTTTCTTGCTGGCATTCTGCATTTCTTCCTAATGTGTACCAACAACTTGGGCCAAATTAGCCCATTCTGGAAAAGCCAGCTAACGTACTACACGAGAAGTATTGTGAAGCAGGAGAGCCCTGTGGCTCCACAGATGAGAGGAGAGAACTGTTTCTCTCATTTCTGTCCGGCTCAAAGGGCCCAGCTAGTGCTGCTCCTGCGGACATCTGGGTTGAACATGACTCCGTTTCCACCTTCTCTTTCCCAAATGATGTGCCTGGTGCAGCACGACAGTGTCGCCTGGTGCTTTATGATCAGCAGAACAATGCCTGGAAAACGAGGGAGAGGGCTGGGAGTAAAGATCTGGGGAAAAGGTCCCTCTAGTCAGAAGCCTCCCAATCCATACTCAGAAATTCTAGGTTTTACCTGAGAGTCTTAGAGGAATCTCCTCACTTTACTCTGTCATGTCCAACCAACTCTTTTGCCACCCCATGGACTGTAGCCCACCAGGCTCATCTGTCCATAGAATTCTCCAGGCAAGAATGCTAGAGTGGGTTACCATTTCCCACTCCATCTGAGAAGACAAATGGCTTAATTGAAAACGAAGCCCTGATGATGCCTTTGGTGACTGTGTGGGAAGATCTTTGGATCTGGGGAGGCTGGGGAGGGGCTGCACACAGATAATCATGGCTCTCCAGACCGAGACTTCAACCTGAGTTATTAGATCTGAAAGAATCCTTTTAATGGATTGATTTTGTGTTGAATCGTGGTTTGTTGCCTGAGGCCAGGGAAACCTTTCTCTTTTCCAGATTAGGTAAACTGTGACAGCTGAGACTTTTTGGAAACAGTTCCAGAAAGTTTCCTCATGAAATTTGGAAGATAGCTCATCTCTTCTGTAGAGCCATGCTTCAGTTCAGTTGCTCAGTTGTGTCCGACTCTTTGTGACCCCATGAATCGCAGCATGCCAGGCCTCCCTGTCCATCACCAACTCCTGGAGCTAACCCAAACTCATGTGCATCAAGTTGGTGATGCCATCCAACCATCTCATCCTCTGTCGTCCCCTTCTCCTCCTGCCCCCAATCCCTCCCAGCATCAGAGTCTTTTCCAATGAGTCAACTCTTTGCATGAGGTGGGCAAAGTACTGGAGTTTCAGCTTCTGCATCAGTCCTTCCAGTGAACCCCCAGGACTGACTCCTTTAGGATGGACTGGTTGGATCTCCTTGCAGTCCAAGGGGCTCTCAAGAGTCTTCAACAACACCACAGTTCAAAAGCATCAATTCTTCGGCACTCAGCTATCTTTATATTCCAACTCTCACATCCATACATGACCACTGGAAAAACCATAGCCTTGACTAGACGGACCTTTGTTGGCAAAGTAATGTCTCTGCTTTTCAATATACTATTTAGGTTGATCATAACTTTCCTTCCAAGGAGTAAGCGCCTTTTAATTTTATGGATGCAATCACCATCTGCAGTGATTTTGGAGCCCGAAAAAATAAAGTCTGACACTGTTTGCTGATCTATTTCCCATGACGTGATGGGACCAGATGCCATGATCTTCATTTTCTGAATGTTGAGCTTTAAGCCAACTTTTTCACTCTCCTCTTTCACTTTCATCAAGAGGCCTTTTAGTTCCTCTTCACTTTCTGTCATAAGGGTGGTGTCATCTGAATATCTGAGGTTATTGATATTTCTCCCAGCAACCTTGATTCCAGCTTGTGCTTCTTCCAGCCCAGCGTTTCTCATGATGTACTCTGCATATAAGTTAAATAAGCAGGGTGACAATATACAACCTTGATGTACTCCTTTTCCTATTTGGAACCAGTCTGTTGTTCCATGTCCAGTTCTAACTGTTGCCTTCCGACCTGCATATAGATTTCTCAAGAGGCAGGTCAGGTGGTCTGGTATTCCAATCTCTTTCAGAATTTTCCACAGTTTATTGTGAACCACACAGGCAAAGGCTTTGGCATAGTCAATAAAGCAGAAATAGATGTTTTTCTGGAACTCTCTTGCTTTATCCATGATCCAGCAGATGTTGGCAGTTTGATCTCTGGTTCTTCTGCCTTTTCTAAAACCAGCTTGAACATTTGGAAGTTCACGGTTCACGTACTGCTGAAGCCTGGCTTGGATAATTTTGAGCATTACTTTACTAGTGTGTGAGATGAGTGCAATTGTGTGGTATTTTGAGCATTCTTTGACATTGCCTTTCTTTGGGATTGGAATGAAAACTGACCTTTTCCAGTCCTCTGGCCACTGCTGAGTTTTCCCAATGTGCTGGCATATTGAGTGCAGCACTTTCACAGCATCATCTTCCAGGATTTGAAACAGCTCAACTGGAATGCCATCCCCTCCACTAGCTTTGTTCGTAGTGATGCTTTCTAAGGCCCACTAGACTTCACATTCCAGGATCTGGCTCTAGGTGAGTAATTACACTATTGTGATTATCTGGGTCATGAAGATCTTTTTGTACAGTTCTTCTGTGTATTCTTGCCACCTCTTCTTAATATCTTCTGCTTCTGTTATGTCCAGACCATTTCTGTCCTTTATTGAGCCCATCTTTGCCTGAAATGTTCTCTTGGTATCTCTAATTTTCTTGAAGAGATCTCTAGTCTTTCCCATTCTATTGTCTTCCTCTATTTCTTTGCATTGATCACTGAGGAAGGCCTTCTTATCTCTCCTTGGTATTCTTTAGAATTCTGCATTCAGATGTTATATCTTTCCTTTTCTCCTTTGCTTTTCACTTTTCTTTTTTTCACAGCTATTTGTAAAGCCTCCTCAGATAGCCATTTTGCTTTTTTTGCATTTCTTTTATATCAGGATGGTCTTGATCCCTGTCTCCTGTACAATGTCATGAACCTTCATCCATAGTTCATCAGGCACTCTGTCTATCAGATATAGTCCCTTAAATCTATTTCTCACTTCCACTGTATAATCATAAGGGATTTGATTTAGGTCATACCTGAATGGTCTAGTGGTTTTCCCCACTTTCTTCAATTTAAGTCTGAATTTGGCAATAAGGAGTTCATGATCTGAGCCACAGTCAGCTCCCGGTCTTGTTTTTGCTGACTGTATAGAGCTTCCCCATCTTTGGCTGCAAAGAATATAATCAATCTGATTTCAGTGTTGACCATCTGGTGATGTCCATGTGTAAAGTCTTCTCTCGTGTTGTTGGAAGAGAGTGTTTGCTATGACCAGTGTGTTCTCTTGGCAGAACTCTATTAGCCTTTGCCTTACTTCATTCTGTACTCCAAGGCCAAATTTGCCTGTTACTCCAGGTATTTCTTGACTTCCTGCTTTTGCATTCCAGTCCCCTATAATGAAAAGGACATCTTTTTTGGGTGTTAGTTCTAAAAGGTTTGTAGGTCTTCATAGCACCGTTCAACTTCAGCTTCTTCAGCATTACTGGTTGGGGCATAGACTTGGATTACTGTGATATTGAACGGTTTGCCTTGGAGACGAACAGAGATCATTCTGTCATTTTTGAGATTGCATCCAGGTACTGCATTTCAGACTCTTTTGTTGACCATGATGGCTACTCCATTTCTTCTGAGGGATTCCTGCCTGCAGTAATATATAGATATAGTAGATATAATGGTTATCTGAGTTAAATTCACCCATTCCAGTCTATTTCAGTTCGCTGATTCCTAGCATGTCGACGTTCACTCTTGCCATCTCTTGTTTGACCACTTCCAATTTGTCTTGATTCATGGACCTAACATTCCAGGTTCCTATGCAATATTGCTCTTTACAGCATCAGACCTTGCTTCTATCACCAGTCACATCCACAGCTGGGTATTGTTTTTGCTTTGGCTCCATCCCTTCATTCTTTCTGGAGTTATTTCTCCACTGATTTCCTGTAGTATATTGGGCACCTACAGACCTGAGGACTTCTTCTTTCAGTACCCTATCATTTTGCCTTTTCATACTGTTCATGGGGTTCTCAAGGCAAGAATACTGAAGTGGTTTGCCATTCCTTTCTCCAGTGGACCACATTCTGTCATGCTTAGGAGCCATGCTTAGGAGGCCACAAAGCAGCAGGTGGAGAAGGCAAAGGATCTTTGAGGACAGTGATGCCACCAGGCTTCCCAGTGATGCCACCAGGCATTAAGGGTAAAGAACACACACGCCAATGCAGGAGACATAAGAGATGTGGGTTTGATTCTGGGTTGGGAAGATCCCCTGGAGAAGGGCATGGAAACATACCCCAGTATTCTTGCCTAGAGAATTCTATGGACAGAGGAGCCTGGTGGGCTGCATTCCACAGGATCACAGAGTTGGACACGACTGTAGCAGGTGTAGCGCTACAGCCCAGGGAGCCGCCGGAAGGACCATTGTGAAGTGCATGGTTTTCCTCTCTCCTTTCATCATTTCTCCTACGGAACACATACCCTCAAATATGAAAGCTGTGATCCCCTTCATTTGTGTATCTCTGCCTGAACTGTCCTATGTCCTTCTGTGGTAAACAGAATTCTGAGATGCTCTGGAAAGATTCCCATCCCCAAAGTACACACTCTTTATGACCCCTTAAATGTGGGTGGAGTTGTAAATATAGAATGAATTTAACTTTCATGATCACATTTCATTATGTAGGAGAAAAAACCTGAAGGTCCAAAAAAAGCTGACCTTGAGTTAATGGACAAGGAGATTATCCTGGGTGGGCCTGACCTATTGGTGAACCCTGAAAAGGGACTGGGCTCTTTCTGAAGCAGGAGATTGGAAGGTAAAGAATTTGTCTGCCAGTTTTGAAGGAACAAACTGCCATGTTTTGGAGAGGGTCACATAGCAGAAATTTCAGGTCACCTCTAACAGCTGAAAATAGCTCCTGGTTGACAGCCGGCAAGAAAAGAGAGACCTTAATCCCATAACCACAACTTATTCTGCCAACAACCACATCAGCTTGGAAGAAGACCTCAGTCTCACATGAGAACACATCAAGTTGACACCTTCATTTCAGCCAGTGAGCCCCTAAGCAGAGAACCTCGCCATGCCAGGCCTGAGCTTCTGACCTATAGCACTGTGACATAATAAAGAAGTGTTGCTTTAAACTGTTCAGTTTGCAATGATTTATTATACAGTAATATAAAAATGGCTTCCCTGGTGACTCAGTGATAAAGAATTAGCCTGCCAAGCAAAAGACTTGGGTTCAATCCCCAGGTCAGAAAGATCTCCTGGAGAAGGCGAAGGAAACTCATGCCAGTATTCTTGCTTGGGAAATCTCATGGACAGAGAAGTCTCATGGTCTATAGGAGGTTGCAAAGAGTGGAACATGACTTAGCGACTAACAACAACAAATATAAAAGTAAGGCACTTTCTACACACTATCTCCTACGTTCTTTCACTGAATAACACCTGTTCATCTGCGGACTCTGCTAGGGAGTCATCTCATCCATGAGCTGGTTCTCACCCCTCTCCTCCCATCGCCCCCAACCCTTCTCCAATCAGGCCAGATAAGGTGCCTCTGCTTTGGTCGACAGCAATGGTTCTCAGAGACCCCAAGAAAATTTTAATGGAGTCCACAAAGACAAAAATATTTCCATATTAATGCTCTGATAATATTGCTTTTTTCCTGTATGGACATTGGCACCCACAATCTAAAGCCGTGGTGAGTAAAACCGCTAGAAATCAGCATGAATTAAAACAGTGACACCAAGGTGTCCTGCTAGTCACTATAGTCTTCATGCCTGTGTACTCACAATGGAAAACATTAATTTTATTAAACTTCAGGTCTCAAGTACAATCTTTTAAATTCTGGGTGACAAAATGGGATGCACACAAAAAGCACTCCTGCTAGAGCATGGAAACATACATTACCGTATGTAAAACAGGTAGCCAATGGGAATCTGTGGTGTGACTCAAGGCTCTCAAACTGGGGCTTGGTAACAACCCAGAGGGATGAGATGGGGAGGGAGGTGGGAGTCGTGTTCAAGTGGAAGGGGACATGGGCAAACCTATGGCTGACTCATGTTGATGTTTGGAAGAAACCACCACAATACTGTAAAGCAATGATCCTTCAATTGAAAATACGTAAAAACGCACCCCTGCTGCATATTGAAGTTTAAAAGTTGTCCTAAAGACTTGCATGATGTCAGTTGCAAGCTGAACCAACTGGCTTTTTCATGGAACACCATTTTTATTTGAAAGGATAACTGACAAACTATGGTTATTCAGACTTGGATACTCAGCAAACATTTTCTCAAAATGAACCAAGAAAGACTGTCACTACATGGAAAACAACTGCAGTATATGTTGTCGAAGATAAGTTTAAACATTTAAGCAAAAATTAGTATTTTGGGAAACACATATCTACCACTGTGAATCTGACACTTTCCCAATTGTTAAAGATATTTCTAATCAGTGATTAGATTAGATCAGTGATAATATTAATGATTTGTTTTAATTATTGTGTAATAAAATGCATAAACATTTGAAAATTCTGCACACCTCAGTGAAACAGTGTTTTCTAAACAACCAATGCTCTGTGTCACAGAAGCATACATGAAAAAAAGATGAATTCAAAACGCAAAGTAGACCCATGGAGTTCAATGCAAAACAGTACAAATTCTCACTAATAATTTTCAGATTCCACATTGCAGCTAACCGTTAAGAAACTACTATTTGTTGAATTTTGATGTACATTCAAAGAAGAATATACACAATTACCTGAAAAGACTTTTAAAATACTCTTCTACTCTTCCTTTTTCTCTCTCATATCTGCAAGAAGCCAGATTTTCTTCATATACTTCAAACAAAACAAGGTACAACAACATACTGAATCCAGACATGGATACAGGAATCCAATTATATTCTATTAATCCAAATGTTAATGTTCTTTCCAAAAACATAAAATAATGCCTCTCTTACCACTACTTTTTTTGTTGTTTTGGGAAATACAGAGATTTTTCATAAAATATATTTCTAACATTAACATACAATGGGTTTATTCTTTTTAGTTAATTAACCAGTACTCATAGTTAAATTTTTCTGTTTTAATATCTAACTGATAGATTGACAGATATAACTCATAGAAATCAAAGCTCTGTGGAGTTCTCATTTATTTTTAAGAGTGTAAATATATTTCTGAGACCTAAAGTTTTAAGAACTGCAGTCCTGTATGTCCAGTTTGGGATCTATATTACAGTGAGATTATTCTTCTGTTTGTCACATCTGTTTGGAGTGTGGACATCTGATGGGTACTATGACAACAGATGCGTCATTGTATCCCAGACACCAGCTACATAATTTAAGATATAGTAGGTGCTTACGAAGGGGCTTCCCTGGTTGCTCAGCAGTAAAAAAAACATCCACCTGCCAATGCAAGAGATTCAGGTTTGATCTCTGGATTGGGAAGATCCTCTGGAGAAGGAAATGGCAACCCACTCCAGTGTTCTTGTCTGGGAAATCCCACGAACAGAGGAGCCTGTCAGGCTACAGTCCATGGGGTTGCAAAGGAGTCAGACACAACTGAGTGACTAGACAACAAAGGTGCTTAAGAAATATTTGCTATCAAGCTTCAAGGTCAATGCAGTACAATCTCTTCCCCCAAAGAACTAAAAGTATCATTGGACAGTTGGGCAATGCACTCTAAAATGCGAAAATTGTATTTTCTACCTTTTATTCAAGTGCCAGATGAGTTATAAGGACAGAAGCAAAAACATTTAGAAATGTGTGAAGATAAAATACCCCAAATTCTTTTATATTTAACAAACTCCATAAAATGAGCACATCTGAAAATTCTAAGAGGTCACTCAAACATTTCAAGAAATATATACAACAAAGTCAAAGGCGCTCAGTTGCATTCGACTCTTTTAGACAACTATAGCCCATTGATTTCTCTAGGACAGAATACTGAAGTGGGTAGCCTTTCTCTTCTCCAGGGATCTTCCCAACCCAGGGTTTGAACCCAGGTCTTCTGAATTGCAGGTGGATTCTTTACCAACTGACCTATCAGGGAAGACCAATATACAACAAAGTTCAAATTAATTAAAAGAATTTGGATGGTCTTGGATAGTTTCTGTACTTATCTGTGATTTTGAATTGTGAGGAACAAAACTCAACCACCTTGAAAAGCATTCTGGAATACTAGAAATACACAATCATAATAAAATTAACAATAAAATTCTATTGTGTATAAATACATCAATATAAAGCAGAAAACAGACCATAATTTGAAGTTACCTATAAATCCTGAGCTTGAAATGGAAAACACACACACACACACAAGAGTGTTGCTAGGAGATAAGTGAAACCAATCATCTATTTTTATAGTTGAAAGCATTTTATCCCCTTAATGTGTTTTCGTTCATTTTTGTGATGGCTTTAAAAGACATTATTTCACATTAGAGGTGCAACTGGGATCTGTACCTGAACCGAAAAGTCTTCTGTAGGGGGTAGAGAGTTTTGCTAAAAGATGCCAGCTAAAGGAGCCTTTTGCTGGCCGAGAGGTTATTTTTATCAGTGATAACTATCTGGTCGCTAAGCTCAGCAGCCTGAACCAGTACATGGGCCCCAAGAACTCCAACAGGTGTTTCCCAGGCCACTGGCCAAGAGCCACGGTGGGGTCACACTCAGAAACAAGAGAATGGCAATTTGGCTCCACCAGCTGGCTTTCTGGAATGCAACACCTCAAATCCCCACCCTTCTGATGCAGAGAAAATACCTAGGCCACTCTGCACCTGCCGCCTCTCCCAGCTGCTGGTTCCCGGCTCCCTGTTCCCCCACCTACACCCAGAGAATCCTGGGACTGCCCTACTGCCCTCACTGTCTCCCAGGGAGGCCACATTAAGAGGGCCCACTTCAAACACTTCCCTCTCAGTCTCTCTGTTTGATCTGGTCAGCTCTGTTTGGATTGTCCCAGGTTGAAGTTAGAAAGCAGCTCTCCTTGGTGTGTTCACTGCCACAGAAAGTCTTCAGACCTACTTGTTTGCTGCTCACGTGTCTTTGTTATTTTTTTAAAATAGCTCTACTCTGGTAAGGATTCTGGCACTTGAACACTGAATGTCAGGCCTCAAAACAGACCAGCAGCATAAGACAGTGCTCTTAAATAGGGCACTTGGTTAGAGCTGGTGGACTCCTGAAATGCCCCGTTGTTATAGATAAAATTGGATCCTCTCCCCTAAATACATAATTTGAAGCTCTAAACCCCAATGTTATTGCCTTTGGAGTTAGGGCCTGTACAGAGGTAATTATGGTTAAGTGAGGTCATAAGCATGGGTCCTTAATTCTGCAGGACTTGTATTCTTAGAAGAAGGAGCAGAGACACCAGGAGTGGGTGTGCATAGAGATGGGGCCATGTGAGGACACAGAAGGCAGCTGTCTGTAAGCCAAGGGGAGAGGCCTCACTAGAAACCCACCCTGCTGGCATTTGATCATAGATTCCCAGGCTCCATAACTGTGAGAAAGTTAACTTCTGGTGTTTAAACCACCCTATCTGTGACATTCTGCTATGGCAGCCCTAGCAAATGAACACAGTCACTGAAATAACTGTGCAAAAAGAAGAACTGAAACAACAGGAAGGGCTATTACAATGGAAAACAGGATTTAACACATTTCTGGAAGACTAAAATTTATTAAAAGCTTGGAGATAAATTAGGGGTTTGGGATTAGCATATACTTGCTACTGTGTATAAGACAGAAGAGCAACAAGGGCCTAATAACATATAGTACAGGGAACTATATTCAATCTTATAATAACTGATAATGAAAAACAATATATATGTATAGCTATAACTGAATCACTTCACTGTATACCTGAAACTAACATAACATTGTAAATAACTATACTTCAATTTTAAATAACTGTTAATTAAAAAAACATGAAAAGATTTTTTTAGAAAAAACTAATCAATAGATGGAAGAAAGAGAGAGGGCCATAGCCCAAGCACAGTTATGATGAAGCAGCTGTCAAGAAGGAATCCGCTGATCTGATCCTTGAAGGATGAAAGTGAAAACTGATGTTTTTATTGTCTTCCCTCACCTCTGCACCCAACGCAAAGACAGTCTGCATCTGACCCTAAAAGTGGAACAAAACACTGGGGAACTAAGCCTTCTAGTTTGGTGATATTGGTGACCCAGAATTAAAGCATCCCATCCCACACACGAGAGTCTGTAGTCTAAATGCTTCTTACCTATGAACCCATACACTGTTTAATACAACTTTTAAACTGTTAGTCCACAGTTCCAGTCCTGTACTACAGTTTCTAGCCAGAATTCATAAGAGAGAATTTGATGTAGAAAATCTTAGCCAGTAGCAGAGGAAACTCAAACATAGTCAGTTTTTCTGACTTAAAACAATTGGATACCCAAAGGTCAACAGTCACTGAATCTGCAGCATGAAAGAAAAAGAATAAACAAAAAGTGACACTGGAGGAAACAGAAGTGGTCCAGGAAAAAGAAGAAAACTTAAAAAAAAAAAATACTCAAATATATATCCTTAAGGTAAGATGAATAACAAAGCAAGAACAACATGTTATGAAAAAAAAAGAAAAAGAAAAACCCCTGTATTAGTCATCTGTTGCTGCATAACCAATGACAGCAAACTTAGCAGCTTAAACAATACCCATTTATTATCCAACAATTTTTGTGGGTCAAGAATCTGGCCACAGCACAACTGGGCCCTCTGGTCAGGATCTGACAAGGCTGTCATCAAGATGTTGACTGGATCATCTGCTCATCTGGAGGTTAAACTGGGGCAGAATCCACTTTTAAGTTCACTCAGATTGTTGGCAGAATTCATTTCCTTTTAGTTGTAGGCCTGAAGGCCCTGGGTTTTTGGTAGCTGTCAACCAGCTCATCCTCAGTTCCCAGAGGCTGCTCACATGTGCTTGGGTCTCTCTGTAGTTCTTTGCAAAGAAGATTTCTCCAATATGGCCATTTAGTTCATCAAGCTAGTAAAAAGAGTCTGTAGAGTTGTCTACCAGCAAAATATAATATTATTACTATTATATTATTAATACAAAGTATAACTTTAAAAGTTTCACCAGTTATATTTTAATAATTCAATATAATGTTTGAAAACATTTTTTTAAATCCCAGAAGATAGAAAACATAAGAAAAAGAAGAAATGGAGGAGGTTCAACATTCAAAGAACAAAGATGTAGAAATCATTAAAAGTTTTCTTTGGGGAAAATGACAATGAGAGGGAAAGAGTGTAGGAAGAGGAAGGGCGTGAATAACCTCGGTAAAATTTAGAATGTGTTTTGCTTTTGTCTGTTTGAGTTCTAAGAGCCTAGAACATGGCTAGTTACTAATCGTGTGACCTTATTTTTCCTCTGGAAGCCTCAGCTAACTAATCTATGAAACGAAGATGATAGTAACCTCTCATCACATCACTTGTGAGGATGAAAGGAAATAATGCAAGTAAAGCAGTTAGCACAGAGCCTGGGACAGAATAAACACGACTGACCTTAGTATTCCATGTAGTGTTTCTGCACACCCTACACTCTAAAGACCCTCAGTAAGTACCCTATCACACCTTTGCATTTTCTCACCTTTGCACCGCCCTTTCTCCCAAACACTGGAGATTCAAAGGTTTCTTCAGTTCTCAGGAGTTATAACGCTTACCCTGACCACTGCTGTGAAAATAAGACCACAGATTTGGAAAGTTTTGAAACACGATTTTTGCCACTACTAAGAGCTCTGCATACATGAAGGATTCACTAGCCAGATTTCTGTACTTGAGTTTTTCACACCTCATTTTAACACCAGCTTGAGATCCTCACCCTTCCACCCCCTCCACACAGAGAAGTCCATTTAGAGATTGTTTGTGGACCTAAAAGGGAGGAAGACCCATGTATGGATCTATAAAAATACACATCTTGTGTATATTTGAACAGTGATTCAAAGATACATTTTGAAAACTAGGGCAGTAAGAATAAACAGAGGTAAACTGTACATCTGAAAGGAGAGGGAGACATACATTTGAAAAGAACTTGAATTGGTATTTCTGTTAGCAGCAATTCTAACCTGCAGAATACCTACATATATTCTTTTGATTATAGAAGTATTAATTTCCCTCACCACTTTTGGCATGTCCACCCCCTCATTTTTACTTTATCATCAAGTTCTTCCCTCAGAATACTGGTTCCCTGCTGGTGGTATCCACTTGCAGCTCTACCATAATTCTCAGACTAGTCTGACCCACTGATAGAGAGCACAGCCCTGGTTTGGAGACTCCTCACACACTGTGCTGTTGTGTCTTCTAAAGATGAGTTTACAGTTCTCTTGTTTCACTCCTTTACATGAGCGTTGTACATTTTTTAACTTATATTTTTAAGTAATACGTGTGTATTTTTTAAATAGTACTGAAAAGAAAAAATAATCTCCCTGACCTCTCCTTAAAGGTTGAAATCACTGCTAACAATTTCTGGCGTACCCTGAAAAAAACCTGCATTTGCATTATACCTTTTGTTAGCACAAGACAAATAGTTATGACACTCCAAATGGTTAGAACATTCTGACATTTTATTAAGGTAAAAACTGCCATTTAATTATAGAAATTTTATCTGACATTTCCAGTGCTTAGTGCACAAAGAGGAAGAGATATTCAAGTGTGGATCTTAAATGCTTCAGGATACCAGTCCAGCCTAAAACTAAAGGTGTCTGTCTCCATTCATAGTTATGGAGAAACACTAGCCATTTTCCATGTTGGTTAGAAAAATCAAAATAGAACTTTTAGGAATTTTAGGGAGCTCTGGCAGTCAAGCAGTCTCAGATTATTTGAGGTATCAAAAACCTTGAGGAAATACTTCCCTAGGTGACCCCACACCAGGATATAAAGAGCCCTGTAATAAAACAATCACAACAACAGAAACACATAAAGGCATTAAGTCAAAAGTGCTGAAATCCATCCCTATTTTTCTAGGCAGTTGAAATACTTTGGTATGTATTTGAATCTAATATAAACTTAGCTATATTTATATTTTTAAACAAAGACAACAACACCTCTCTTTTTGACATCCTACAGTTATTATAGGACAAAATAAGATAAGTTTAAAAGTTATTTCAAAGCCAAATACCATTACTGTTCTTGTTGCTATGATTATAGTTACATTTTCCACTTTAATGGTCTTTTTTCATTTCCACAATTGAACTTTTTCCTAAGAAAAAGAAAAATGTTAGTATATCACAAAAACCCTTTTCACATCAGTGGATAATCCCATTCCAAGAGAGACTAAAAACAAAAACAAAAACAAAAAAATACTACAAATAGAACTTATTCTCACCTGACTTCTAGTTGATAAATATATATACAAATCAGGTCAGCTGTTTGTAAACACTTGATGTTAGTGAATGTTCAAAATATTCAGTCACACTTATAAAAACAGTGCTCACCCATTAGTAGCTGATTGCTATAAAAGAATGCATTGGTTCTTAAACAATAACATGTTTTAAACGGATTTTTTATGAGACAGTAAATTCAGTATTTATCCCATCAATTCACACTCAACATGTTTTACTGAATGGCAGGAATAGGTCACACTATAACACATAGAAATAAGGCAATCCAATAAAGCAGTTTGTATCCTCAGCCTTGTCAAAATCATAAAATAATGCCCAAAGCAAAGATTTCTAATGTTAAGGTCTGGCAACTTGTCCATTTCATCATGATTAATAAACCAGCACATGTCTTCATTCAAATTCTGAATGATATGTTGGATAGAATGAGGTAACATTGTAGCATTCTTTTCAATTTTTCAGATTCTCTCTCCTGCACCTTTCTTCATTTTACAGTAATTTACCATAAGAACATCAATCAAGTAATGAACAGCATGCCACCAGAAGTACGCTTCTGGAATGGAAATGTAACAGCATCATTTGAATGGTTGTACAGTCAACTCTCAGTTTCTTTGCCTTTGGGAGACAATATAGATACACAGATGGGTAAAAAGCACTGTGATTTCAAAGCCTCTGTTAACAAACTGATTCATTGTCACCATCATCTTTTTTAAGAAAAATAAAAAAAAATTTCAACAAGCAAGTTAACTATTCTATGCTCTACTCAAAACAATAACCAGGAAATGTCTTAGCCTCTAGAATTTCCTAAATATCCAAGCAAAAAAAGTTCTGGCTCATAATTCCTCCATTCCATTTCCTTGGAAAAGCATTAGCTAAAGCAGTTGACATATTAGACAACGGAGGAATCTTAACCAATCAACCAAATACAAGTTTCTATAATCAAGGAAGCCCAAGAGAAGAAGAGCCAGCATTCAAGTATCCTGAAAACTTGTCAAAATACACCCTTGAGAAAGTAATGCAGCCTTGACTTTGAGACTAGGTATATGCTAAGGGGAGACCTCAGATGTGTCGTTCTCTGAAAAGAGAGCATGGAGAAAGGGAGTGTGAAGCCATATCGGTGCGTGGGAATTAGAAGATAGAGGATGATATTTTCTATGCTCTTTCCCCTTACACACATCATACATACACACACTCACACACATACGCATGGTCCAAGGTTGGATGTGCAGAGGGAACAAAAAAGTCCCCAGTACGGGAACCATTCCCATGGCACAAGTTACCATCTTGTGCCCTCTTTCCCACCCCATAAGCAGAAGCTCACTGATGCTGGATTTTCCAGCTGACCACCCAACCCAACCACAGACTAAGCTAGCTGTCCTGTCACATATCTGGGGGACAGGGGGATAAAACCATGGGGTGGGGGAAGGGTGCAAGTAGACCAGGGTGGAAGGAAGAGGAAAAATACCACGATTTTGGCACCTCCATCCCCATTAAATGAGCATGGACTTCAGAGGGTCTTCTAACACCTGAAGACCTTATGAAATTACAAAAAGGCATCCTCTTGACAGAACGAGAACAAAAAGCACTCCTGTCTATTTTCTACATGTGGGTGAAGAACTGGCTCAACAAGTGCCAAAGAAAAAGGTCTGGGGAGCGGAGCTTGTGGACGCACCTCACGTCTGGGTGGGGAAGGTTTTCCTTTTTTTCTCATTCTCTGTAGCTGATGAGGAGATTTGGCTTTGCAGCAGGTTTCTGCCTTAGCCCCAGAATCCACCTACGGTCTTCATGGAGGTAGACTCTTCCTTCCTAATGGAAAGAGTGGAGGCAAATTCACTATCCTCTTTCTCCAGCTGGGACCTTGTAAGTGTCAGACAAACCAAGGGAAGGGAAGAGAAGGGAGAAATTTGGTACTTGGGCTCTTAATCCTATGATGCTGCCATTTCATAAGCACATCTTCAGAGAAGAAGCATGGGTGGGGAGCTGGATGTGGACCCAGCCCACAGGAGGGGAACTTTCATGACAGGAATACTTGACACAGTAATGGATCTAACTTTGTAAGAAATAGGGCAAAAGAATTTGGAGCAAAAGAGACCCAGGCTTAACCAGAATGAAAGAAATGAGATGGATACACATGACTCTCTCCTCTGTTTTTCTAATGTAGCATGAAACTATGGTTTTTTCTCTAGGATTCAGGAACCCGGATGTCAAAGTTCTCTGTGTGTGTCTGTGTCTGTGTGTGTGTGCATGAACCACACAATAGTCACGGCCCAAGGAGAATGTTCAAGCCTGCTGAAATAAGTCAATGCTTTGGCCTCTTCCAGCAACCACATGAACAAATATGTTCCGAAAGTATTATTGAAATTCATAGCCCCAAGGAGTGTAGGCTTGTGCGGCAAAAGTAATTACAGAACTAATTCCATTGTGTAATTTAAAATGCCTTCAGCTTGGTAACCTATTGACATGGCAAGAAATGCTATCAGTGTAAACAAAAGCCAAGTGTCTTGCTTTCTTGAAATTACTTGGATCAAAATTCTTCCTTCTTCTTTTAAATCACAGGATTTTGCCCATGATGATCAATAATTAAAAAAAAAAAAAGACACAGAGCCTGTGCTGTAGCTATACTCAGGATCAATGCAAAATAGGTGTGCAGACTAAAAGGGACAAATAAACAGATACTGTTGGTCAGAGACTACCTTAGATCAGTGGTTCCAAACTGCCTGTGCCTCAGATCACCTGGGGAGCTTTTAAAACTACAGATGCCCATTCTACAGTGCACTCCTGCCCTATCCAGATATCCTGATTTAAATGATGGGCTGAGAACAACACAAGGAATTATATTCAATATCTTGTAACAACCTTATAATGGAAAGGAATCTGAAAAAGAATATATATATATAATCACCTTGCTGTACACCTGAAACTAACACAACATTTAACTTCCATCTTAACATAAAAGTAAGGCAAAAGCAAGTAAAGACACACAGAAAAAAATTTATTGTCATCCCGTTCTGTAAAAAGGAATAATTTGTGGAAAACCATAAGGCATGCTTCTGACCCTATGCTGTCAGCATTTTCTCCTTTTAAAAAAAAATTGATTGACATTGAAGAATATTTGCTTTATAATATTGTGTTTCAGGCGTACAGCAAAATGAATCAGCTATACATATACATATAACCACTTGTTTTTATATTCCCTTCCCACCTAGGTCACCACAGACCACTGAGTAGAATTTCCTGTGCTATAAATAGGTTCTCATTAGTTATCTATTTTGTACATATATCAATAGTGTGTGGTTTTCCAGGTAGCTCAGCAGTAAAGAATCAGCCAATGCAGGAGATATGGGTTTGATCCCTAGGTTGGAAAGATCCCCTGGAGAAGGAAATGCAACCCACTCCAGTCTTCTTGCCTGGAAAATCCCATGGACAGAGGAGCCTGGCGGGCTATATCCATGGGGTCGCAAAGAGTTGGACACAACTGAGAGACTGAGCATGCATTCATGCATCAGTAGTGTATATATGTCAACCCCGATCTCCCATTGCATCCCATAGCCCCTTCTCTCCTTGGTAACCATATCGTGCATGAAATTACGGACATAGACATCCAATGCCCCTCTTCTTAACTAAATAGTAATTAAACTCAGGTACGCTCCCCTTCTTCCCACAGCAGGGGCCTCATGTCAACTCCAGGGTTGGTTCTGGATGGCCTATGGGTAATCCCATTCCCCTTGCATCCAGAATGCAAATGGGACTTTCAGTTGGTGAGAAATGAGAGGTTTACAAGGAAGCTTACATGAAAAGTGCCCTGACTTTTGAGAGAGTCATGGGACAGTTGATCTGTTCCTCCTTCCTGGGATTTCTGAAGGAAACACCAGGGGACTGTGTCCTGCAGCCATCTTGCACAAATTTTCCATGAGAAATTAACAGTAATCCCCATGAGAGGCACATCCGAGGCACTGAGACAGAATCATGGAGTTTAGAGCCAGAAAACAATATGGAAAAGTTAAGTGAGGGGGTTCAGAATTCAGGGCAAGTTAATAAATACCAGGGTCTGGAGCCTGGTTGCCTGCCCCTCAGGCCAGTTCTCCTCCTGTGCACCTCGTAGCCTCCTCAGCTCAGCTTCTATTCAGCGCTTACTCTGCACCCCTTGGTCAGGCCCACTGCTCTCCTGAGAACTCCTAATTGGTGTTTCCACCATCTGCTAAGAAACACGGCCTTTAACAAACAGCCAGAAAGCCTTTGACGAAGTGTTACACCGAGTCTCGCTTTATCCATCAGCAGAAGAGATCAAAGGCTCTAGTGGATGCATGGAGAATACAACTGGCTCGTCAGTCTTGTTAAGCATTCAAACACTTCATGAATTTTCAAGGAAATTAAGAACTGGATTGAGCCCTCAGTCTGTGCATGTTATTGTTGTTTATATCACCAGAAGTTGTTTATCTGTACAAATCAGGAGATTCAAACCAACAAATATAGCCATGGGGAAAGATCAAAACACATGGAGGTGGGAAAGTTGCAAAGCATGCCCTATTATACTTGAATCGATTGCAAAGTTGTTTGGAGCTAGGAAGGCAGCGAGACAGGATCTTTATAGAAGGAACTGTAAAATAGGGAGCAAAGCTGGCTGCAGGAGACAAGGCAAATGTTTTAATTGTGTGCAAACTATGTGGGCAAGTAGGAGGGAGCACTTGGATTACCATATGGAAAACTTCCATCTCCCGAAACAAGAATAATGAACACTTATATGGGGCTTATTATGTGCCAGCCTTCGGACTTGATAATAATCTACAATGTTCAGATGATCATCTCTATTTAAGGTACATTTTTAAAGTGTACCTTACACATACACAAACACACACATATATATACCTATGTATGCTTTATATATAATATATACGTATGCATACATATACCTGTATAGGGCTTTCCTGGTAGCTAACCTGGTAAAGAATCCACCTGCAATGCAGGAGACACTCCTTTGATTCCTGGGTCGGAAGGATCCCATGGAGAAGGGATAGGCTACCCACTCCAGTATTCTTGGGCTTCCCTGGTGGCTTAGATGGTAAAGAATCCTCCTGCAATGCAGGAGACTTGTGTTTAATTCCTGGGTTCGGAAGATCCCCTGGAGGAGGACATGGTAACCTACTCCAGTGTTCTTGCCTGGAGAATCCCCATGAACAGAGGAGCCTGGCGGGCTATAGTCCATGGGGTTACAAAGAGTCAGATATGACTGAGCGACTAAGCACAGAACAGCATATACCTATATATGTACACACACATACACAGATATTTATCCATAAGTATTTGTGCTAAATTTGAAATTCTAGTGTTATTTCCATGTTAAAGAGATACAAAGAAGTTAAGTAACTTGCCTGAGGACGCACAGCTAGTGAGTTGCAGAGCGGGCTCTAAGTCTGTGGTCCTGATCATGACACTGTAAGGATACTTCTCACATTGGTACACAATGGAGACCCTTCCTAAACTGGCCCAGATGCCCTGTTTATCCTCACCCCTGGGCTTCTCACTCAGCATGGCACACCGAATTTTGGCCTTTCACGATTGTCTACACTTACTCTGCTTGTCGTTTTCCTGGGGTAAATATCTTCTCCAAGCTTGCCTGGCCAGTTCCTTTTCATCTTTCAGGACCCTTTTAAAAAGTCTCCTTTTCTCGGTAGTCTCTCCCAGTTCCGCCAGTTGAGCCTCCACGTGGGTTCCTGCAGCCTGGCCATCCCCCCTCCAGTTCCAGTTCAGTCGCTCAGTCATGTCCAGCTCTTTGCGACCCCATGAATCGCAGCATGCCAGGCCTCCTTGTCCATCACCAACTCCCGGAGTTGACCCAAATCCATGTCCATTGAGTCGGTGATGCCATCCAGCCATCTCATCCTCTGTCGTCCCCTTCTCCTCCTGCCCCCAATCCCTCCCAGCATCATGGTCTTTTCCAATGAGTCATCTCTTCCCATGAGGTGGCCAAAGTACTGGAGTTTCAGCTTCTGCACCAGTCCTTCCCATGAATACCCAGGACAGATCTCCTTTAGGATGGACTGGTTGGACCTCCTTGCAGTCCAAGGGACTCTCAAGAGTCTTCACCAACACCACAGTTCAAAAGCATCAATTCTTTGGCGCTCAGCTTTCTTTATATTCCAACTCTCACATCCATACATGACCACTGGAAAAACCATAGCCTTGACTAGACGGACCTTTGTTGACAAAATGATGTCTCTGCTTTTCTATATGCTGTCTAGGTTGGTCATAACTTTCCTTCCAAGGAGTAAATGTCTTAATTTCATGGCTACAATCACCATCTGCAGTGATTCTAGAGCCCAGAAAAATAAACCACAGCCTTGTCTAATGCAATGAAACTAAGCCATGCCCTGTGGGGCCACCCAAGATGGGCGGGTCATGGTGGAGAGGTCTGACAGACTGTGGTCCACTGGAGGAGGGAACGGCAGACCACCTCAGTACTCTTGCCTTGAGAAACCCATGAACAGTATGAAAAGGCAAAAAGATATGACACTGGAAGATGAACTCCCCAGGTCGGTAGGTGCCAATATGCTACTGGAGATCAATGGAGAAATAACTCCAAAAAGAATGAAGGGATGGAACCAAAGCAAAAACAACACTTAGGTGTGGATGGGACTGGTGATAGAAGCAAGGTTCAATGCTGTAAAGAGCAATATCGCTTAGGAAGCTGGAATGTTAGGTCCATGAATCAAGGCAAATTGGAGGTGGTCAAATAGGAGATGACAAGAGTGAATGTCAACATTCTAGGAATCAGCAAACTAAAATGGACTGGAATGGGTGAATTTAACTCAAATGACCATTATATCTACTACTGGGGGCAGGAATCCCTCAGAAGAAATGGAGTAGCCATCATGGTCAACAAAAGAGTCCGAAATGCAGTACTTGGATGCAATCTCAAAGATGACAGAATGATCCCTGTTCATTTTCAAGGCAAACCATTCAATATCACGGTAATCCGAGCCTATGTCCCGACCAGTAACACTGAAGAAGCTGAAGTTGAACAGTTCTATGAAGATCTACGAGACCTTCTAGAACTAACACCCAAAAAAAGATGTCCTTTTCATTACAGGGGACTGGAATGCAAAAGAAGGAAGTCAAGAAACACCTGGAGTAACAGGCAAATTTGGCCTTGGAGTACAGAATGAAGGAGGCCAAAGGCTAATAGAGTTCTGCCAAGAGAACGCACTGGTCATAGCAAACACCGTCTTCCAACAACACAAAAGAAGACTCTACACATGGACATCACCAGATGGTCAACACCAAAATCAGATTGATTATATTCTTTGCAGCCAAAGATGGAGAAGCTCTATACAGTCAGCAAAAACAAGACCAGGAGCTGACTGTGGCTCAGATCGTGAACTCTTTATTGCCATTCCTCCTGGGAGAGCCCTTATCTTGAAGTGCTGATTTCTTTCTTGGTAAGTCTGTCCCTGAGACCTGATTCTGAGTTATCTGATGGAAAAACTATATCCATCTCTGCATCCCAGCACCTAACCAAACCTCCAAAATAGAGTCGGTACCTAATAACTGAGGAATGAAAGAGTGAATGAATGATGCCAATATCACTAATAGTTGTATGGATTCTTCACCAATGACTAGAATACCAGGCTTTAGGCTGTAGGGGAAGCATACTTTATACTAGGTTCTACTCTGCAGAAGGGAAGCAATTTCAAATGTATCTTGGTTGCCCGGTCAGTTCATTTGGTAGCACATGGGACTCTTAACTTCAAATATAGTTTGGAAGTAGATAGGATATAAATTATAGCTCCAAAAATACTCACATATAGAGATGAGTATATGGAACTGACTACACATTAAAAACCAGCAAACAAAAAAACACACACACAAAACCCCACCTTGCAAGTGCTCCATGCATGGGTAGAGTTCAGACTCTCATTGTATCAGATGGGATGCTGGGGGTGTGGGTGCAACCTCTGAATGTCCCTCTACACCTGCAGCTGTAGCTCCAGCCTGGAGCAGCCTCCCCGACCTAAGCTCCTCTCTCTAAAAGCATAGTGTATGCGACATCTGCCTGTGAGCATCCAAACCAGTGGGAGACTAGGCCCAGTCAGGGCCGAGAAAGCTTACAGATTCTGCTCACTGGGGTACTGATAATGAGGACTCTGCACTTGAGTTATTTTGGTGCCTGTTATTGTCCCATACCTGACTGACAACAAAAAAATCAACTCAGTGTCCTAAGGAAGATGAAAATAACTTTTACAGCTTTTTTCCCTGCTGTAAGTTACTCTGGTCTATATGACTTCTGAACTTCCATTTAACTTTGAAAGCATTTGATTCTTCAATTTATGTCTTTTAGTCTTTTATTTTTACGTATCGTATTTATTGGAGTACAGTTGATTCACATTGTTGTGTTAGTTTCAAGTATACAACAAAGTGATTCAGTTATACATATATTGACTCTTTTCTAGATTCTTTTCCCTTATAGGTTATTACAGGCTATTGAACAGAGTTCCTTGTGCATTATAGTAGGTCCTTGTTTATTATCTATTTTATATATAGCAGCATGTATATATTAATTCCAAACTCCTAATAAAGGAATAAATTAAGAGTTTGGGACTCTCAGATTTAAACAATATTACAGTGTTTTGTTCTGATCTTTAAATTTAAATGTAGAGGACACATCACAGTTATAAATTGCTTTGACGTAGCTAATGGAGCAAGAATCCCTGAATCCTGCTGCCAGACAGTATCAGATGCGACATGTGAATGTTAAAGAAAAAGTGACTTCATTTCACTTAACCCATTACGTCTTGCTTTCCCAAAAATTCATCAACAGGTAAAATATCTTATAATTTGCCTAGAAGATGTTATCTATGTAAATGATATGTCCTCCTTAGACACCTGGCAGCTTCGACAAATGATTCCCGGTGGCCAGGCTGTTTAAGCAGGTGGCTGCTTCAGACTGATGTTAACTGCACAGAATAACTGACAGCAAGTAAACTCTCAAATTCCCTAATATTTGTCCTCATCACTTGATGCCTTTTTTCCTTTAAAGTTCTTTAATCTAAAGTTATCACATTTTTCTTTAAACTAGTATTTTTTCTTTAATCTTAGCATTTTACACACAATGATATATGTTTTCAGTCTGATGGATATAAGGCACTCAATCAGAAACAGACACCAATAAAACACTCAAGAATTTCCGAAATAAGCAAAATGTAATACCCCATCCGGGAGCTACAAGCCACTCAGAGAAACCCAATTTTGAGAACTGCTATTGGATGAAATTTTACATTTTGTGCCAGGAAGTTTTCAAATGGAAACATTTTTCTTCTGTGGGTTCCATGAAGCAGCTGTTCATGCGACGAGAAGGCTATTTAGAAAACCGATGTGAAGCTTTAATTAAAGCCCGTCTGCTGTTTCCCTGTGTCTGACTATTAAACACAGTTTGTGTTATTAACATAATACTCGGAAATGTAATTGCCTTCAGGTTCTGTTTGTAGGGATGCAAGCCTGCTGCTCCTCTACATTTTCTTTTTTATCCTTTTCCAATCTGTCTCCACCTAGATTAAAAGGAAGAATATTCAAATTCACAAATCAATAAGGAAATCAGTGATTATCACATAAAGGATGTTCTGAGGCTCAAACAGACGATGAATGAGTTCAGGGAAAAGTTAAACTGGAGGCTCACCTTGTCCCATAATTATAACGACATTTGGCTGTGTGGCTGGATGGATGTGGGTCAGTGCCATGTTACCCAAAGTGTGCTCTGAGGGATTTCATCTCAATAAGTACTCAGGAAAACAAGAAGGATCTGTTGATGAAACAAGTCTAGTTACAACCTTTCTCTGCTTGACCTCTATAAATGAAAGGATGTACGTTAGCATTTAAATGTTCTGAGGAGTCCTGAATTTTTTTAATCAGCATAATGTATAATCTTGTGTTTCCAAACTTTTGACCATAAAAAACTTGTGCCTCTCACCTATTGTAACTCCAGAGAACTAATGTCATCAAAGATACAACTGGAAAAAGGCGAATCAAAGTGTTAAATGAAAAAAAAATTAGAGATTTCCCTGGTGGTCCAGTGGATAAGACTCCACACTCCTAACAGGGGGGCCCGGTTCAATCCCTGATCAAGGAACTACATCCCACATGCCACAACTAAAGATCCCACACGCTGCAGTGAAGAGCAAAGATCCCACGTGCTGCAAGGAAGACCCAGGACAGCCAAAAATAAATAAATTTTAAAAAGAAAAAAAATTAAAGAATGCTTTTAAGACCTAAAAAGAATGTAGTTATAGAATACTTCGATGAAGGATGCCTGATAGAAGAAAAAAAATTCACAAAGAAAAAGATCACTTATATTTCATGATATATAAAATTAACGTTTCCATACATCAAAAAATTCTACAAACCAAAGCAAATGATTAGCTAGACATGAATACTGGTAAAATTTGATGTGCTTGCTCAGCCGCTTCAGTTTGTGTCTGATTCTTTGTGACCCATAGACCGTAGCCCACCAAGCTTCCCTGTCCATGGGATTTTTCTGGCAAGAATACTGGAGTGGGTAGCCATTCCCTTCTCCAGGGGATCTTCCTGACCCGGGGATTGAGCCAGGGTCTCCTGCATTGCAGGCAGATTCTTTATCATCTGAGCCATCAGGGAAGGCTCAATTTTATATATATATATATATATACACACATGAATATAAAAAGGCTGAAAGCAAATATATCAACATACAAATAGCGATTTTCTCTGGATGGCATGTCAGGCAATTTTCCTAAATTCTCTCCAGCAAAAAGAAACAATGATCAGTGCTGCCAAATAGAGAGCTGACTCAACCTTTTTTAATTATCCAAAAATTATTTTTAATTAGCACACTAATAACAAACAAGTCATAGTAAAGTAGTGTAGTGACCCATCAAATAATTTTTACCTTATTAATTCTATTTATATCCTTAACTATCCTGAATTTGGATTTCCCAGGTGGCTCAGTGGTTAAACATCCACCTGCAATGCAGGAGACACGGTTCAGTCCTTGGGTTGGGAAGATCTCCTGGAGAAGGAAATAACAACCCACTCCAGTATTCTTGCCTGGAGGATGCCATCGACAGAGGAGCCTGGAGGGCTACAGTCCATAGGGTTGCAAAAAATTCAGACACAAGTTAGCAACTAAACACAACATTCTGAACTTAGATATGAAAACATTAAGATGTTTTGGACAAAGATAAACTATACCCTAGCCCATATAATTTCAACCACAAAGATAGAATAATACTAGTTAACTTTTAGATATTACAGTGGTTTTCTGCTGACAAAAAAATGAAACAATTCAACTCCTAATTAATGCATTTTTTTTTTCAAAGGAAGGACTTAGAGTATTTTTAACCTTTTTTAGGGTTTGCTCTTCTCAGACATACAAAGAAAAGATAACTTTCACTTCACAGAAAAATTTCAAAGAAGAGCTGAAAACTGATAGCTTTGGGGGAACTTGAATTTCTAAGAAGAAGTGGAGCTATCTGCTTCTGAATCACTCTAGACCTCTACATGCATTTTTCACTAAAACTTCCCCAATGCTCTGATCTAGCCGCTCACTGCTGAGTGTCAATAATTACATTCACTGCCAGAAAACCTGAAAACTGTAACAACCATATTAAAAAGACAGATATTGATCCACTAAAAATATGTACTAAGATTAGGGTACATCTGGAAGTAACCTAAGTATTTATCAACAGATGAATGGGTAAAGATAATATGGTACATAAACACAATGGAATAGTACTCAGCCATAAAAAAAAACAATGAAAGTTTGTCATTTCCGACAACTTGGAGAGTGTTATGCTAAGTGAAATAACTCAGACAGAGAAAGACAAATACTGTGTGATATCACTTACATGTGGAATCTAAAAAATAAAAATAGTGGATGTAACAAAACAGAAACAGACTCACAGATACAGAGAACAAGATCGTGATTACCAGTGGAGAGAGGGAAAAGGGGAGGGGCAAGATAGGGGTAGGGAATTAAGAGACACAAACTCTTATGTATAAAAATAAGCTACAAAGATATACTGCACAGCACAGGGCTTACATACAATACTCTATAATAACTATATGTGAACAATAACCTTTAAAAATTGTGAATCACTGTGTTGTATAACTGGAATTTATATAATATTGTACATCAACTATACCTCAATCAAAACAAAATAACAAAAACCTCAGAAAGATGAGGTTGGGAGAGCTTCCAGGTTGGTGAACACACACAGATGTAGAGACAGTGGTTTGTTCAGAGAGAAATGGACAATGCCTGACCTTTCTCCATGACTTTCCCTATGCATATGGCCATTCTTGAGTTACATCCTTTTATAATAAACTGTTAATCTACTTTAAAAGAAAGACTAGCGCTCATTCTCATTTTCAGGTACAAAATTCATATTCATACTTCATCATTTCTTTCCTAGAATAACTTTTCTAAAAGATGGAAACATTCTTTCAGAGCCTTTTTGTAACACATAATGTAATCCCAATGCTGACTGGCCATTTGCCACCCTTGTCATTAACCTGAAAATCAGTTGACAATTGTGTTTACATAGAATTCTTATTACAACCAAGTCATTTTTTAAAGTGATGAGTTTTCCAATCTCATTCTAAGGTTATAAAACAGTTTCAGCCTATTTTAAATTTAGATCGTGTCAACAGATAAGATAAAGGATGGTTATTTACATCACAAAAGGATTCTTCTATTTACCAAAGGATTCATTGCAAGAACATTCCTATAAAGGATGAGCTCTTCTATTATATTTAAGATGCTTCAGTTTAGAACAATTTAATCTGCCTGTAGTTTCTCAATACTGAAGGTGAAACATGAATATACTTTGTTTCATTACAACAGAACTTTCCAGAGCAAAAAGGCATTCAACTATGATTCAATAAATCGGAAAAAGAGAAAGGAGGCCCAGTCAAGGAGAAATATAGAGAAGAATAAGCAGGAAGGACAGAATAAGTTAGGAAGCATGAAGCTAAGGTCTCTGAAAAATGTTAATTCTCAAATATCCCATTGAACAGTGAAACATTAGAACCACTCCATGGCTTGTTCATATTACATGTGTCTACAATTAATCTCTCCCAGAAAGGTTTCTGAGCTAAAAGTCCCAGCCTAGTTATCAGTCCCTTCCCAGCAATGAGCCCCAAACACAGTAGACTTCAATAAATATTTGCTGAATGAAGGACTTAATAAACGATACCAAACAACACATTGAACCAACTTTCACTGAACTAACCCCACGTTTTGGTAACAGGGATTCACCTGGGAATAGAGTAATAGGTAAGGGATGTCACAGGGATTAAAATCTGTCTTTGTTTAACTTCTCATATGAACAAAACAAAGCATCAAATCACAGCTATTGGCAAAGTGATTATTAATTATTCTCCTGATAAAGTAATGAAACAGTTACCTAGGATCCGTAGTAGTTAAAGCTAATCTAGTTAGCATCCATGACTAGCAATACTACATCTTTACAGATTCCATCCAAAGCCCTGATCAGAAGCCAGGTTGTAGTCACATCCCCCTAGCTCCACACCAACCCTATGACCAGACCAGGACCAAAAGTCCTGCCTCGAGGGGGAGGGTCTCGCCTGCTCACCTGTCCTCTCTCCCTGCAGACAGTGTCCCTGACTCTCCCTTCTATCATTTGCCTGCTTGCTTTTTTGAAAGCAGCAATAAGCTGCCACTTTCAGCTCAAGGATCTTCTGTTTAAACTGGGGAGAAGCTGCAGTTGATGCAGAGAACCTGGAAAGAGACCAACAGAGATTTATGTTCTCGTGTTCAGAAGTCACTGTCCTACCCTAAGCCTGGAAGCTGGTTACCACAGGTACTCTGGCACCTCCATCTTCTGATGCCACAGCCATATCTCCATAATTATTGGTAACGGAGGATAATCCCAGCCGCAATTCCAGCCAGTGGTTACTACCTCATTGTCTCCAAATCCTTGGTCAGAGCAGCCCAGCAAAAATAAAGCCAAATTGCAGAGCTACTTCATGGCAATGTCAGCTTATTTTTACTCTTCCAACAAACCCTCCAGCTTTCTATTTTCTCCAGTCATTCACCCACCACTAATTCGGTTTTCCAGGTAGGTGCTTACTAGGCAAATCTGTGGGATTCTTGAGTATGGACAAAAGAGAAGGAACCATAAAGCTGTTCTTGAGAAACGAACACTGTCTCTGTATTTCAGCCCAGCCTTTATAGCACTGGGTATCCTAAGTTGACTTGGGTCTCTCTCTTCCCTGGACTTCCCTATTGTGCTTTACTGCTAGTTGTACAAACTGTTCACCAGCTGAGAGGGCAGGAGGCCACTTGTGGTTGCCAGCCTCCAAAATGACGCCCAACAATTCCACTAATACATCGCCTGTAATGAGCAGACAGCAGTAACAAAACTTGAAAGGAACCTTGAGTAATCTGTGCTTTTAATAGCTGCAAATGGGCCATTTCTTGAAGAGAAAATTTGCTATGGCCAGTTTTTGTTTTGTTTTTGCTTCCGGAGGATGATTACCAAGAATGACAGGTCCTACTTATTATCTCTGAAGTTATTATTCGCCCCAGCCATTTGTTCTGGTAACACGGAATCACTCACAGCGCTGTCCCAGTCATCTCCAGCACGGAGATAATGAATTACTCCCTGGGCCCTGTCTCCATGTCAGTCATCAGACTTCTTTATTCTTTTGTGTTTGGCTCATTGTTCATCTCTCCAGTCACAGCTGCCAGTTCAGTCTGAGCCCTTATTACCCCTCTCTGCTGATTTCCACAGCTTTCTAACTAATTCTCATTCATCTTGTCCCCTTTTTGTCTCCATATCACATCGTATCATCCTAGTCCTTAAAAACTGCAGTGCTAAAGATACAGAAATAGTTTTGTAAATTTGGAAAAAAATATTTCTGTCATAATATTCATTGAAAAAGGCTTGAATAAGTGCTGAAGCCTCTATCCTCAAAATCCACTTCAAATCCTAGTTCTTCCTGTCACCCCAACTTTGCCGTACTCTAGACCAAGTCACCTTAACAATGTCAAAATTTTTCTTATTGTTCTCTGTACATAGGCTACAAAGATCACACATGAATTTTCTAATCAGAACAAACAATTGGTATTATTTTTAAACTACGGCACAGTGAGTAAACACTAACAATCATAGTCTGACACTTAAACTCCTCAAAAATCCAGACTTAACTCTCAGTTTTTCCCTCAGAGTACATTTCAGGCCTCTTCAACATCACCTCAGAGCTGGCTGCCTCGGGAAGCAATAGTAGCCCAGCGTCATGGAAACTGACCATCTATGCTAAGATGTCCCAGGAAGAAAATATCCCCAAGAAACCTGCCTGGCTACCCTAAAACTGCATTCCTCAAGCACCACGCCTTAGCTATGGAAATGCACAACCCTGGCTGTCAGCAATGGCTAAGAGCTGAGAGAAACACCAGTCACAGGCTGATTCTCATAAAACCTTACAGGAGAGACCCGTACAGTCAGCACACACAGCAAAACCAGCAGCATTCTGTGAACTGATCACAGTGCAGATGACCAAGGGAGGGAGGGTCATGTCAGATCTATGGAAGCATAACTACCCCCCACCGTCCTATCCCAGGCCCAGCCTGTAAACACACAGACACCGCACACCGGGACCAGATCATCACCCTTGGTGTTGTATGCATGAATGCTAAGTCACTTCACCCATATCCTACTCTTTCTGTAGGACTCTAGTGGACTGTAGCCCACTAGGCTCCTCTGTCTGTGGGATTCTCTAGGTAAGAATACTGGAGTGGGCTGTTGTTTCCTCCTCCAGGGGATCTTCCTGACCCAGGGATCGAACCTGCATCTCTCATGTCTCCTGATTGACAGGTGGGTTCTTTACCACTAGCGCCACCTGGGAAGCCCCCTGGTGTTGTATGATGCCAACACAATTACTAACAGAGAGTGGACCCAATGAACATCCAGCAACAACTCTAGGCTTGCATAGGTTATCCCCACCTGGTGCCATGTCCCTCCTGAGCCTCAGAGGTCCCAGCTGCTCCATGGGTCAAATTAACCAGCCCTCAGCCCAGCCCCAGGGCTGATCTAACCAGAAACACCAGAGAGGCATCAGCTTAAAGAAAATACTTCAAAGTTTAAGAAACTGGAGAGATAGTGAATTCTATGCATAGGTGGAGATTAGGATGAAAGGCAAGAAAAACTATAGCTACCAAGGGATTAAAAGGAGGGAAAATATG
This sequence comes from Ovis aries, assembly GCF_016772045.2. Classification (NCBI taxonomy): domain Eukaryota; kingdom Metazoa; phylum Chordata; class Mammalia; order Artiodactyla; family Bovidae; genus Ovis; species Ovis aries. Next base: position 56,280,937 of record NC_056061.1, read on the forward strand.
ACAACCACAAAGTGCTGATTTGCCCTGAGAATGATGTGACGAAAGGGACATTGGCAACACTTCATGCCGAGGCAGGCCAGCTTGCTGACTTGGAGGTTAGTCACTCATGGTCTCATAGAGAGGGAAGATCCAATCAAGGGTTCCTTGTCTTGTCTGACAGTAAAAACAAGAATACGACAGCCACATGAAACAAAGAATAGCTCCTGAGATTGCTGTCCAGGGACTGAGAGCTAAAAAAGCAATTGCCCTGGCTCTGCCAGACTCCAGTGGGAGTTTCTGGTCAAAACTATTGTGCTTCTGAATCTTTAAAGACACGGTTTCACCTTAAAATTTGGTGATACGTGTAGTGAGCTTTATCGTTGTTTCCCCAGTGAACAATGTGGTAAGAAGTACTTGCACACTTGCTCAGTCATGTCTGACTCTTTGTGACCCTGTAGACTATAGCCCACCAGGCTCCTTGGTCCATGGGTTTTTTCAGGCAAGAATACTGGAGTGGGTTGCCACTTCCTCCTCTAAGGGATCTTCCCCAACCAGGGATCGAATCCGCGTCTCCTGTGTCTCCTGTATTGGCAGGCGTATTCTTTACTGCTAGGAAGCCCCATAGCAAGAAGAATAATTTCTTAAATAGATTATATGCTTTATGCGGGGGAGGCTCTTCTTTAACAAAAAGCCCCACGGAAGTAAACTTACTTCTCGTAGCTGGGAAGAGGAGTTCAGAAGTGGTATATGGTGCTGCAATGAAATGTCCAAGTTCCAGAGGCTGAGTGGAGGGTTCAAATCCCAGCTACACCACTTACCTGAGATGTGACTTTATACAAGTCATTCAGCCTCTACAATGCCAAGTTCCTTCGGTATAAAGCTATCACAATAATGATTTTAGTTACAGCGTTGGTATTTATAAAATTCTCATGTGAAATAAGAAAGAAAAATAAACTCATAAACTAATCCATACAGTTCACAGAGTTCAGCGCCCTGGCACATCCTAAGCACACAATAAATACTGTCAGTTACCATCATTTTTGTCTATTTAACTAAGAGCTTACTGACCCCAGGAGGATCCCAGAAGGTCAAGGTTAAAGGAGTTGAAGGGATCTTCTCTCTAGTCCAAACCTGGCTCCTCCATCACTGATTCCCATAATTTTACAAAGCAAGAAAACGAACAGGTTAATGCAAAGTCTGTTTTTCTCAATAAATGTCTATCTTTTGCTTTCTCTTTGTAAAGCGTTAGACACGGGTTATCTCCTGATCGGAGTTCCCTAGGATGCTGGCGCTTACTTTTTAGTGCCACCTAGTGGCCAGGTTTGATGGTGCGGTAATGCTTCCCTGTCACCCCCAATTTAGTAGAAGCTGAGGTCTAGTTGAAAGTGAAGAGGAACTAAAAAGCCTCTTGATGAAAGTGAAAGAGGAGAGTGAAAAAGTTGGCTTAAAGCTCAACATTCAGAAAACGAGGATCATGGCATCCGGTCCCATCACTTCATGGGATATAGATGGGGAAACAGTGGAAACAGTGTCAGACTTTATTTGGGGGGCTCCAAAATCACTGCAGATGGTGACTGCAGCCATG